>NC_136898.1:12372317-13572317 GCF_949152265.1 Phoxinus phoxinus | reverse complement strand
TTATGAGAGGTGTTGATGTAGTGGCTTAAAAAATGCTGATTCTATTTTGTGTGTGGATGTAGTTACCTGGCACCAGTTCAAAGAAATATATTTTGGAGGTTTTGCCTTTTATTATGATAGGAAAATATGGGATAAAAAACAACAAAAACAGTGCCCTAGCCGGTACTTGAACTTGTTTCTCCTAAAAATCATCAGCTCTTAAAAGTCATTGCACTGACCACTAGGCTATAGGGGTACACAAACCAAGACCATTGAGATAGATATTAGAAGATCCTCTTTGTTTGAGAAAAACAGGGGGAACGGAATCCGACGGCAAAAAAACAGCTGTCGGAATCCGTTCCCCCTCTCCCATTATGAGAGGTGTTGATGTAGTGGCTTAAAAAATGCTGATTCTATTTTGTGTGTGGATGTAGTTACCTGGCACCAGTTCAAAGAAATATATTTTGGAGGTTTTGCCTTTTATTATGATAGGAAAATATGGGATAAAAAACAACAAAAAAAGTGCCCTAGCCGGGACTTGAACTTGTTTCTCCTAAAAATCATCAGCTCTTAAAAGTCATTGCACTGACCACTAGGTTATAGGGGTAAACAAACCAAGACCATGGAGATAGATATTAGAAGATCTTCTTTGTTTGAGAAAAACAGGGGGAACGGAATCCGACGGCAAAAAAACAGCTGTCGGAATCCGTTGCCCCTCTCCCATTATGAGAGGTGTTGATGTAGTAGCTTAAAAAATGCTGATTCTATTTTGTGTGTGGATGTAGTTACCTGGCACCAGTTCAAAGAAATATATTTTGGAGGTTTTGCCTTTTATTATGATAGGAAAATATGGGATAAAAAACAACAAAAAAAGTGTTAGACATATAGATCTGGTGTTTTTTCGGAGAAACAAGTTCAAGTCCCGGCTTGTGGACTTTTTTTAATCCCATATTTTCCAATCATAATAAAAGGCAAAAACTCCTAAATATATTTCTTTAGACTGGTCCCAGGTAAGCTCCATCCCCACACAAAATAAAATATGCATTTTTTTAAGCCACTTCATCAAAACCTCTCATAATGGGAGTGGGGGAACGGATTCCGTCAGATGTTTTTTTTACAGGGGGAACAGAATCCGACGGCAAAAAAACAGCCGTCGGAATCCGTTAAGCTTCTAATTCTTAGGCCCCCATAGCCTAGTGGTCAATTCATTGACATATAGAGATGGGTTTTTTTCGGTGAAACAAGTTCATGTCCTGGTTTGTGGACTTTTTTTAATCCCATATTTTCCAATCATAATAAAAGGCAAAAACTCCTAAATGTATTTCTAAATATATTAAACTGCTGCTGATATATTGACCCCTATAGCCTAGTTGTCAGTGCACTGGTGTTAAGCACTCTAGGGCTTTGGGTGACACGAGTTCAAGTCTCAGTGTGTGATTTTTCTTAATCCTGTACCCTGCTATCATAATAAACAGCAAAAACTCCATAAAATTATTCCCTAAACTGATGCACTTATTTAATAAGCTTTCCTGTAGCTCAAACAGTAGAGCATTGTTGCTTACAATGCCAGGGTCATAGGTTCGATTCCCAGGGAAAGCTAAATCTAACAAAAATACAAAATGTGTACAGTGAAATTCAATCTACATCGCACTGGATCAAAAATCTGTCAAATGCTTAAATGTAAACGATGACAGTTAACCTCCATCAAAAAACGCAACAGCCTTTTTTTAAGCCACTTCATCAACACCTCTCATAATGGGAGTGGGGGAACGGATTCCGACAGATGTTTTTTTTTACAGGGGGAACAGAATCCGACGTCAAAAAAACAGCCGTCGGAATCCGTTCCCGCTGTATTTTTTACACAAGGAGGATCTTCTAATATCTATCAAAAAGCTTCTAATTCTTAGGCCCCCATAGCCTAGTGGTCAATTCACTGACATATAGACCTGGTGTTTTTTCAGTGAAACAAGTTCAAGTCCCGGCTTGTGGACTTTTTTTATTCCCATATTTTCCTATCATAATAAAAGGTAAAAACTCCTAAATATATTTATTTAGACTGGTCCCAGGTAAGATCCATCCCCACACAAAATAAAATATGAATTTTTTTAAGCCACTTCATCAACACCTCTCATAATGGGAGTGGGGGAACGGATTCCGTCAGATGTTTTTTTTACAGGGGGAACAGAATCCGACGGCAAAAAAACAGCCGTCGGAATCCATTCCCCCTGTATTTTTTACACAAGGAGGATCTTCTAATATCTATCAAAAAGCTTCTAATGCTTAGTGCCCCATAGCCTAGTTGTCAATTCATTGACATATAGAGCTGGTGAATTTTCGGTGAAACAAGTTCAAGGCCTGGCTTATGAGCTTTTTTTAATCCCATATTTTCCTATCATAATAAAAGTAAAATACTCGTAAATATATTTCTATAGACTGGTGGTAAGCTACATCTCCACACAAAATAAAAAAATGCATTTTTTAAGCCACTACATAAACACTTCTCATAATGGGAGTGGGGGAACGGATTCCGACAGCTGTTTTTCTTACAGGGGGAACAGAATCCGACGGCAAATAAAACAGCCGTCGGAATCCGTTCCCCCTGTATTTTTTACACAAGGAGGATCTTCTAATATCTATCAAAAAGCTGCTAATTCTTAGGCCCCCATAGCCTAGTGGTCAATTCACTGACATATAGAGCTGGTGATTTTTCGGTGAAACAAGTTCAAGGCCTGACTTATGAGCTTTTTTTAATCCCATATTTTCCTATCATAATAAAAGTAAAATACTCCTAAATATATTTCTATAGACTGGTGGTAAGCTACATCTCCACACAAAATAAAAAATGCGTTTTTTAAGCCACTACATAAACACCTCTCATAATGGGTGTGAGGGAACGGATTCCGACAGCTGTTTTTTTTACAGGGGGAACAGAATCCGACGGCAAAAAAACAGCCGTCGGAATCCGTTCCCCTTGTATTTTTTACACAAGGATGATCTTCTAATATCTATAAAAAAGCTTCTAATTCTTAGGCCCCCATAGCCTAGTGGTCAATTCACTGACATATAGAGCTGGTGATTTTTCGGTGAAACAAGTTCAAGTCCTGGCTCGTGGACTTTTTTTAATGCCATATTTTCCAATCATAATAAAAGGCAAAAACTCCTAAATATATTTATTTAGACTGGTGCCAGGTAAGCTCCATCCCCACACAAAATAAAAAATGCATTTTTTAAGCCACTTCATCAACACCTCTCATAATTTGGAGTGGGGGAACGGATTCCGACAGATGTTTTTTTTTTACAGGGGGAACAGAATCCGACGGCAAAAAAACAGCCGTCGGAATCAGTTCCCCCTGTATTTTTTACACAAGGACGATCTTCTAATATCTATCAAAAAGCTGCTAATACTTAGGCCCCCATAGCCTAGTGGTCAATTCACTGACATATTGAGCTGGTGATTTTTAGATGGCACAAGTTCAAGTCCCGGCTCGTGGACTTTGTTTAATCCCATATTTTCCTATCATAATAAAAGTAAAATACTCCTAAATATATTTATATAGACTGGTGCCACGTAAGCTTCATTCCCACACAAAATAAAATATGAATTTTTTTAGGCCACTTCATCAACACCTCTCATAATGGGAGTGGGGGAACGGATTCTGACAGCTGTTTTTTTTTTTTTTTTCTGATCCTGTTCCCCCTGTATTTCTCACACAAGGAGGATCTTCTAATATTTATCAAATTGCTGCTAATAATTAGGCCTCTATAGTGTAGTGGTCAGTGCACTGACATTTGAGCTATTTATTTTTATGTGATACAATTTCAGGTCCCGGCTTGTGGACTTTTTTTAATCCCATATTTTCCAATCATAATAATAGGCAAAAACTCCAAAATATATTTATTTAAACTGGTTCCAGGTAAGCTCCATCCACACACAAATTAGAATAAGCATTTTTTTAAGCCACTTCATCAACACCTCTGACAATGGGAGTGGGGGAACGGAATCCGAAAGTTTTTTTTTTTTCTTTTTTTTTCTGTATTTCTAATTAATAGGCGCCTATAGCCTAGTGGTCTGTGCACTGACATTTCGAGCTAATGATTTTTAGGTGACACAAGGTCACCTCTCATAATGGGGGTGGGGGAACGGATTCCGACAGCTGGTTTGTTTCCCGTCGGAGTCTGTTCCCCTCATGTTTCTTACACAATGAGGTTCTAATTTTACTCTGACTGACACTGAGGCCCTCACAGCCTAGTGGTCAGTGCACTGACATTTCAAGCTGATGATTTCTATGTGACACAAGTTCAAGTCCCGGCTCGTGGATTTCCTATCATAATTACAGGCAAAAACTCCAAAACGTATTTCATCAACATCTCTCATCATATGGGTGGGGGGAACGGATTCTGACAGCTGGATTGCTTTGCCGTCGGATTCTGTTTCCTCAATGTTTGTATGTTTTTACTCTTTGAGCATGGAACTTAACCAGCATCAGTTTGATTAGAATCTAATTGTTTAAGAAACATGAGGGGAACAGAAAATCGCCTATAATTTCTTTAGAATCAAAGGCCGCAACCGAAAGTGATCGCATGGCTCTTCGTGCGCTCAAGCTCATAATAGTCACCCCAAGCATGCATCTTGTGCGGCGCCTCGGCAACCACAGAAATGGAACCACAGAAATGGCCAAAGCAGGTGAGTCTAGAGCGCAAAACTTTCAAACTCAGGCTATCACAGTGACGACAGTCAGGTAGGCCGTTAAGCGCCACCTGGGCATGTTTAAGACTCAGACATTGCACGCACCTGTCATGAGTGTCTCCTCCTGCGATGAACCTGTCACACGGGTTGATGCATTTCTTGAAACTCATCGTGTCCGCTTGAAAGGAGTGGTAAAACTGCTCTGAATTATAGCAAAGAACACGACAAACACGCTTTCCTACGGGCAACAGAAAATCCGCTTCCTGAAGGAATAAAATCTGAGAAAATAGCGCGTAGCACACTAATATTAAGCATATTTGACATATTCTTAGGGTGGTGCTAAACGCTATTGGCCAATCAAATTGGCATGATGGTTTAAGGGATTCAGACATTCGTCCACTCCAAAGGTGTTCCCATAGAGATATTTGCAGTGTTGAGAGACCTATGAAAGGGAACCACAAATACAACAACACCCTTCAGGCTACTCAGTTTTTGCTGCATCATGAAAAAATAAACGTGAATTATACATCTACTAAGCATTTATAACATGTGCGTTAGAAAAGGCTCACTATTTGGCAGGCATTGCGTTAAAGTCGCCCTTTTTATTCATGCAGTTATAACTGCTTATTAACGATTTATAACACATTTGTTAATGCCTAATTAGTGATTAACAAACACCTTTATAAACCCTTTACAAAGGGAACCTTAACGTAAAGTGTTACCGAAATGTTTCTTAAGCAGCAAATCAGCATATTAGAATGATTTCTAAAGAATCATGTGACACTGAAGACTGGAGTAATGATGCTGAAAGTTCAGATTTACCATCACAGGGATAAATTAATATTAAAATAGAAAACAGTCATTATAAATTATTATTATATTTCACAACATTACTGTTAATTTTTGATTAAATAAATGCAGCCAAGGTGAGCATATCTTACTGACCCACTGATTTTTTAGAGTGCATTCTGGGTATTTCCATAGGAAGCCATAAGCTCAAGACACTTTCACGTTTTATTCTACGACATAAAATACATCAATATTACAGCACTCATGATTTTTAAGCTGTTCCGTGTCTTGAAAAAGGTGGTTGCTAACAAGTGGCTAAATGGGACTACAGAGGCTGTCGAGGAGGGCAAATGTCATCACACTTAACAGGTAAGCTCAGTCCACTATTACAGCATCATTATGCCTAGAATTGTGATAAACTAGTCTAACTCAAGTTTTTTGATAAAAACTGAAAGAGTTGTCCGAAGCTTAGTGACGGCGATGTTGAATTTGTTGGACCGTGGTGTAGTTGGTTTATCTCCCTTTAGTTTTTTACTTCTGGCAACTGCATTCAGGCTTCAAAATTAACAAAAGTTGTTTTCTTATGTGATAATTATATTGATGGATAAAATGTGCAAATATCATAAACTTTTGTTGATCACAGAGCTTGTTTTTAGTGATAATCCAAAAGCCTATGGGAAAATGCTATTGGGTTTTTCTCGAGGGAACCAACGTGATGCTAACTGCCGGTTGGCCTACAAAGTGACGTCATATTATATTACAGGAAGTAGGAATATTCAGATGAGACAGCTTTAGAAACGGATTCCTACAGGAGGTAGGAATATTGCAACCCGATCACACTAAATGCGTCTCTATAGCATGCAATGTGTTTATCGTGTAATTTATACGCAAAAATGAGTTTTTACATGCATAGGTTACGCATGGGTTGGTTAGGGTAGGTTTAGTAGTGGTGTGGGGTGCGTGTGTATTATACGTTTGGGTAGAATTAGTGGTGTGGGGTGCGTGTGTATTACACTCAATGAAGTGCGTATCAAATGCACGCAAAAACTGCGTATCATGCATGTAAAAACTCATTGTCAAAACTCATACATTGCACGATAAACACAATGCGTGCTATAGAGACGCATTTACGTGAGAACAGGCTGAATATTCAGATGAGACAGCTTTATAAACTGATTAGAGAATGGACTGAGACACACCCAAGGACAAGAAAAGGATCAACTGGAAACAATAAACAAGGGGAACAGGAAACTAAAGACAGGAAATGAGACCTTTATAATATTAAACATATCAAAATAAAAGGCACTGACATAAAAGACTTCAAAACCCCAAAGTACAAACATCATACAAGGACAATCACGCTTTCAGACCCCATTTTAGGTTAGCTGACAAAGTTTTTTTTTTTTTTACAGTGAAGGGTGTGTTGTATTTTATTGACTGATGTGTGCAGACAGATTTGTGGGAGATTATTTGATGGATGGTGCTGGAGTCCGTTCAGAGAGGTACAAAGGAGATCGCTCCGAGCTATTTTTTTTTATTGTGCTTAGCAGTTTTTGAGTTATAAGAGAGACGCTGTCTGCTTTAAGAGTAATGTAAAATAACACAATGCTTGACAAGATTAACTTTAGAATAAAAAAAAGAAAGAAAAATTGGGCACACAGCTGCCTTGCCAATTTGCTATTGTAAATTCAGGTGTTACAAAAGATGAAAGATAGCCTGAGCCGCCCAGCTTCTATGTGTGGGCTCATAACAAAAATCCTACTATGAAATATTTCAGCTTTTGCTAATGTCCTAAATAAATATCATGTTTCCTGACAATTCTGTGGACATTTTTAATCAGCTCTCCCACCATTTGGGAAATGGAAACTTTGAGTCACTATGGAACTAGCACATGTACAGTAGCCTACTAGTATTCAAACATGCCTAGGCATCACGCTCAATGGAAGAATCATCTCGAGCTTCTCATGTCACTGTCCAACATGAGACGCCTCAACAAGTTTGAGCTGAAATGAGGCCCACTTTGAAGATGTGATGTATTCATCATCCATAAGAAAGAACATATAGAAACATATGCACTAAAAGATTTATGACCTGGACATCTTAGCAGTTTTTTTTATTTTAAATATGAGTTATATCCTTATTCATTATTTTTGTTCATTTTTATCCTCTAATAATAATTTATCCTAATAATAATAATTTCTCTGCGTCAGTTGTAATCGCATTTAAAATGTTTGTTTTCATATATTCTCAGTTATCAAATTCCCAAATTCCTCAAAATCCCCAATTCCCAACATACAAAATATAGAAAAATTAGAGAAAACAAAATTAACAAACAAAATACATATTTAAAAAACTGTGTATAACACCATTTATGTGATAAAAAGGCCACACACATTGTGTGATAAATAAGAAAAAGTTTCCTTGCAAACACAGAAATACCAAGCAATACAAGTGTGATTCACATTTTCAAAAGATCTTCCAAACCTGTGGTAACTGAAACTAATTTTCTGGTGCAGTACAGATGTTCTGTGATGTTATTTTCCAGCTAATGAAAGAGAGTTATAGCAACCGATCAACAAACAAACAACAAAGTCCTGCTGACAACTCAATATGATATAAAATAAATGTATATGAAAAACTCCACTGGCCAAAAGGATGTTATTGTTTGTAAAATGTATTTAAGGTGTTTATTTGTTGACTCCTCCGATTCATAAAGAATATGGCGATCCAAGAATGATTTATGATGACATGTTGCTGTTTTAACCTATATACCCACCTTTTTTTTCTACATGAGACTCACATTAATCATCACTCCAGATTTAGGCTGCCTGGAACATCAACAGTGTTGATTTGAGTTTTCATCCACAGGATCAGTGTCTAGAGGATGAAAGTTTAAGATGGGATTGTTTTATTTTACACCCTGACTAGACAGTTACAAGGAATGTTACACTTCGCAATCCCTTAACCGGCTTTCCTCAGGAGTGGTGAAGTGAAGACGGACGCAGTGATGAACCAGTGAGGAGACTCATTTATTCTTAGAATAAATCTAAAGACATGGGCCAGTCAGACTGGTTCTCATGGTGCACAACAGAAAAAGTGTCTGTTAGTATTCCCATTTTGTACATCAAGAACATCAAACAAATAACTCTCTACAGCCACTTCCATAAAAGCTGTCACAGCATGGAAATAAAATGTATGGTGCTGATCCATGATGACCACAGAAATTAGAAAATGGAGAGTCCCAAAAGCCAAATACATATATGAAACCCTTTAACTCCTTATCTGGCTACTTCCATTGTTTTGCCTGTAATGTGGTGTTATTGATGTGGAGTTTTTCCAGTGGAATAAGGGTGTCATCATAGCAGGACTTTTAGATAGTCACATATTCCATTTCCTTCTGAAAAAAGTTCCATTGGTAAGTTTATGTTTTGAACTTACCCCCCCCCCCCACACACACACACACACACACACCAAAATCACCACCAAAAAAAATGAGAAAACACAAAACATCACATTCAGTGTGAAGCCGAGTGTGAAAACCATTGTAAAACTTTTATATGATTATTTACTATATTAAATAAATACATATTATTTTTTGAAATAGTATTGTTCCCTGATATTAGACAAAATATTTAGTCTAGCTTTAACACACATTCTTAGCTATCTAAATGGAGACATACCCACACCATAACGTTTTGCATTTGTAACCCTTAAATTAATACCTCGTGTCTAGAACAAAAGAATAGGAAGTATCATCAGCAAAACCTGAATGGCTTAGCTCACACTAAACGCAATCAAATATAAGTGTCACTGTCACTTGATGGTGGATCTGGCGAAGAAGCTGTCAGCGATCAAAATAATAATTTTGAAGATGTTGAAAATGATAAAGCTGAAATGAAAAATATGTTTGAGACCGCGAATATGAGCTAGATGTTGGAAATGAGCTCTGATGAGGATAGTGGTGATGGTTTAAAACATCTGCTAAAACTCTAAAAGCAAAATATGATTTATTTTATTTTTCTGTAATTGTTACTCTAATATCAGGATAGTTTTATATTAAAGCGACAAGTAGGCTATTGATTGGTGAAACATGCGTGCATTTAAAAGTGCACTATGTAATATTGACAGCTAGCGGTTGAAATGGGGACTGCAGTCCAAATTCAAAATATTGGAGAAGGTTGTTTCTCCCGCCCCCGCCCCCGCCTCCTCAGACTCGACGCTCATGTGGGTTGCTAGTTTGAGAACACGCAACAGGAACGAGTGCAATTGATAATGGAGGGTGACGAGCACTTACACAGTAAGTTGATAAATTGATTCATCCACATTTTAATATGCCTCTGGACATAGAGCTTTTTAGATGGATGCCAAGGCTTTTTAGGTCAGATAGATTCTGTGATCTCTGACTTAGTTTGTTTGCTGGCTTCTGTGGCTACAATATGCGCTGTGTTTTCTGCCAGCTGGCAACCCGGGGTGTCAAAATACTATGGGGTGAATTGGCAGCGGGCAGAATCACACAGACCAAAACAAAAATTGACATTCCAACACGGAATGCATATTCAAAGTAAAATAACTGGCTGTATTGTTTTTCAGAGAAACGAGTATGTGAACTTGAATGTTTCCTAAATATCTGCAAACACATTATGGTATTTTTGTGATTTAGTAAAGTCGAAAAGTTACATACAGCACATTTAAGGGTTAAAATAATAAAAACACATTCTCATGAAAACTGTATAATTTTTACAAGATGGTGAAATCATTGTTCATCTAACATCTTAGATCCTAAGGTAATATTTTTGGGGTCTTATGTTTTTCTACAATCCATTACATATGATCACAATTTCAGCATATCATACGAAATTACATCTTCTCTTCTCTTTATTTATGAATTGATTTTCCAATTTCAGATGTCCCCAAAGAGAGACTCAGATTTATATCACTTTTGGGGAAATTTAGTCTCTAAACCAGCTAAGCACGTACAGTACAAACACACATGCACTTTTTCACTTTTAAAATGATGATCTTTCTTGAGAAAGCAAAATGTGTAAATGCCAGAAACAAGGATCCAACTTGAGTCCCATCCAGATTAGTCAATCCAATTTAAGTGATACTGTAACCACAATGGCTTCAGTTAAAAGAGCTGCATAAAACACGTTCCAAGCCTCGGAGCATCCCATCTGTCTGATTAGCCAATGAACTTTGGTCACATTGAAATAGCCCAGGAAATCCAGTTTTTTTTATGTTCTTTAGAAATGTCTTTAGGGGACAAGATACAGAAATTGAGTCATTAATCTTTACACTTTAGAGTAACAGTAACATAAATAATGCACTCTTTGAACTTTGTATTTAGTTTATAAATTAAGAAATCATCATGCACGTGCGCTTAAACACTTTGAAGCATAGTTCTTCTGTGGCAGGTATACTGTGTCTTCAAGCATCAAAAAGTCTACTTAACTCTTCATTTCATCTCAAGTAAATAAGTCCTGCAATATCTCAAGAGTGTTACTTAACACTGTGGGCAAGGTAAACATTTGTGTGATGACCTTGGCCTGAGTCACTTTGGGCCAGCGGTCAGATGGTGACTCACTGTGGACTGAGGTGGGGCTGAGAATATTCTCTGTCTGTGAGTTTAGGTGAATGGGACCCTGTGGTGCCATCATCAAGTTCCTGATGACTCCACTTTGAGTCACTAGTACAAAATCAATATCAAGTCAAAATCAAAAAAGGAAGGATTGATTATATGAGGTGCATTTACGCTAAACAAGAGACATTCAGACCAAAGCAACAGTGATTTCCACACCACATCTGAAGCACAATTTTCATATTGTTTCGGAGGCTGATGACAAGATGGTCCAAACACAACAGAACAAATGTTAACATCACCCCATCTGTGTTGTTTTTATCTTCATACTTTTCAGAAATATTTTATGAACTTCTTAGAAATATACTTAAAATTGCACTCAAGTAAAACTGACAGAAAGGTCTAAGTATATTTGGCCTACTTGTACCCAGTCTTTTGATCGAGGTATACTTTACCGTGTAATAAAGTATTTATAGTAAAGTATAGCTTGTAGTTGTGTTTACTCTTTTGATTGAGTAGCTTATTAAATACTTTTTTTTCACATAGTTTTACATAAAGCCTTATAAACTTACATTATAAATCAATGTTTTCAAACAAAGAAAACAGATATGTTCCTAATTCAGAGTACCTGCATTTTTAGGCTTGTCCACTGGTAGTGTACATAGGAACTTTCTTCAAATCTACTTTACTCTTTCCACACCTTTGACTGAATTTTCCATCCATGTTTTATGGTTAAGTTGTTAAGTTAACATGTTAAGTTACCCGTTATATGGTAGGGGACGCTATTACACATCATACATCACAGAATCTCTGGATCAAAACACAGGTGAAGAATCAGAAACAAGTGATAGAAGATTGCTTACGTAAATGTAAAACAACATGATAATCAAACATTTAACAGCATATAAACTGCCTAACGTTACAGAATGAAATGTCGTTTAGGAAGGTGTAAAGACTGTGAAGCTTTGTGTGTTGATGAATTCGATCTACTCCATCTATGTTTTGATCATCGTTCTGAATCCAATCCCAACGAAGTATTTGACAAAAATGCGATTTTCTCAGCTTTTTGTTTAAAATGTTGCTTATTTTAATGAAACTTACCCAGATTCAAGTGTTGATAAAAAAGGGTGCATGAAGCTAAAATAAAATGTTTTACAAATATTTCATACCTTTACATAGTAGTATATTTAAAGTGTAAAATGAATATATAAATAGGTAACTATACATAGAAATTTAGTTGACTTTACTTAAGTATACTTCATAAAATGAACTTGCTGTGCTCGTTGTGTTCTGTCTTCCAGTTTGTATTTCCACAACATGAAGATAAGATCTTACGTATTTGTAAATGAACCGCTTGTTTTAAAATCTTGCCGCTTTCGTTGACTTGCTAACACGCTTTCGATAGCTTTCATTAACTCTACAATAAGTAAATCCTCTTCACCAGATAATTACACTTTGACAGCGATGCTATATAAATATACAGAGCTACTGCAAAAATGGAAGTTCAAAGACAAAATTCAAAAGATGGCTGGGCACTTGTTTCTGTGGAGAATAAGGTCTATACAAGCAATGTTGTCTGTTGCCAGTGTAGATAATCTTGGCAATGTGACTTAATGAAATAGCACCATTTTGATAATCACAATTTGAGACGGTCTTTATGTAAGCAGTTGTCAAGAGAGCACATGTTATCCTTACTGGGGGAAAGATGGTGCACTACACATCAAACATACAACACTGATTAAAGAACTAAGAAAACCGATGTAATGATGCGCATGGAATGATAATCAACGGAAAAAGGAACAGGTGTGTAATTAGAAACCATAACAACAAACAATGAACAAGAACTCAGCCAAACAGTGACAGGGAAACCGAAACCAAACAGAACATGACCCGTGATATTTAGGCCTATACAGCAATCATTGAAATGTTGGGCTTCAGGCAAGACAAATAACGAATAAAGGCTTATTTTATATCCGTGAAAATTAAAACATCTGTTCTCCAATTCACTTTAAATTGTGCTATACCCAGAGGTTAGGCGAACTCTTTAGACATAATCTAGTCAGACTTCCAGGACTTGCATATCCATGTCCATTTATTGAAATTGACCCTTTTGGCAGTGTTAGCTTGTTAGCTAAGTGCACTGTCTCCTGCTGTTTCATTTGTGGAGGCAACAATCATGTTTTCTGCCATACCCACAAAATCCTGAGTCCTAAGGTTGATTTTTGGCCCTTTGTTTCATGTAATTATGAGCGCCACTCGTACCCAGAAGTTTTAGTGAATTAAACTTAAATACACATGGTTTGCCGCCAAATGGTCGCCAAAATGTGGACTGTACCAAGGGTAAATTACAGATCCATATGTGTTTTACATCACAGTTTGTGTTGTGATTGTTCAGAAACACTGTGAACTGAGTGCAGTTTGGATTCTGTTTCATCCCCAAAAAGTACTACATAATGCACAACACGATACATTTTAAAACAAGGACTACTTTTATACCATCAATTATCCTCACACAATTAAATGCACAATAACACTGAAGCCAAAGCATTCTGTGGTTAATAGGCAATAAATACGTCTGTACATGTTTATAGATGTCCTTTTATTTGTTATGTTTGATTCTATAACCTTATGAAGGATGCAAGCATTGTAAACACAGTGGGCTGTAACTAATTTTGCAAATCAAAGCGTGTCCTTATATAAAATATTTATTTGCTGGGTGTGATGTTCTCGTCTATCATATGTGTCCTGCATCTTTTGAAAAAGCAGCCTGAAGATACATGCATGTCATCGGGTCTTTTTTTCTTTGTAACTAGCCATGACAAGGTCACGCATGCTTGTGTGACTGCGCATGGATGCATGACCTGAAACACGTTTATACAAAGAATTTTTTAACATGCCAGGTTGAAACTGAGGTTGAAAGCCTGCAAGCTTTCCAAAAACTCCATAAAATTCAGCTTTGTTGCTTAATATAGCCTTTCAGAACATAACCAGTGGTAATAATGACAAACCTAGACATTATATTTTAGGGTCTCAATTCTTTATGGCTCCATTTTCGAAGGTTTGCAATTTTAGGAGTTTTGGGATCCGGAGTTCAGAAGAACTGTGCTGAAGTGATTTAATGTAAAAGAGATCAAGGCAATCTAACAAATGATTCTTCTCTCCAAATGTCATGAAAAGGAATGAGATCATCATGGCACTCAATTACAACTGTGTTGTGAGCCATTTTAGTTTGCTCAAAAACGAGAAATTCATCATTTACTCACCCTCATGTCGATTTAAACCTGTATGACGGTCTTGGAACACAAAACAAGATATTTTGAATAATGTCTCTGTGTGATTAAAGTCAGTGGGATTACAATCAACACGGGACTGTTGAAACTTTTTCTCTCTGTTCCTGAAAAAAGTTTAAACAGCTGCAGGCCTGAGTTCTCCTGCAGCTCCAAATCCAAGGTCACTCCTGTTCTTATGAGTAAAATAAAACACCTTAAAATGGTCTCATCTCTCACATATCATATTTCATCAGATGTTCCCTAGAGCCAGGTATGACAGATGACAAATGAATGCATGTCTTCTGCTTGTTATCTCCCACAGACACATTCAGCTTACAAAGCACTAGAATTTGTTATATTAAATTTACATTTCATACATGACAATTTCAAATCATCCATTCACTCAGTGCATAAAATAACTGCAGCCTCTCATAGACACAAACATTGTTTAGTTTATCAAACAAACGATGAATTATTGGCCAATCTGATTGGAATTACACAGAACTCAGAGCAAATGTCAAACAAAAATGTTATAGCCGTGGTGTTTCAAAATGTCATAAATGAAGTTCAAATCAGTTCATTTATTCTCTCAATATGGTGAACAGCTGAGGAATTCCAGATATGACCTGTAAAATAATGAGCTAAGAGCCGTGAAGCTGAACTTTATGTCCACTCCATTGGAATATTTCTGCTGCACATCTAAAATGTCTCTTAAAGAGCAAATTCCAAATAAAACACAAACCCACAGGAGCTACACGGTAAAATTACTGATGAACATAATGTTCTCAGTCATAGAAGCCATAAAAGCCTAAAAGCACAACACAATTAAAACTAAACCCATATGATAGCAAAAGTGTACCCAACTGACAAGGAAAAAACAAGAATATTACCATATTAGCAGTTATATTAAAGGGGTGGTTGATCATGATTTCACTTTTCTAAATTAGTTAGTGTGTAATGTTGCAAGTTAAAGTGCTCAAAGTTCAAAGCAAAGGGAGATATTTGCTTTTAAAGAAATTGCTTTTTAAGGACTACAACAAACGCCTGGTAGGACTACACGACATTCCTCCCGGGTTAGTGACATCACCAACCCTAGAATTTACATAAACCTTGCCCCCTGAACGCGATTTATAGATTATCAAGACAGAATTTGCTAATCAATGACGAGAAGATAACTACACATCAGCTACATAAATTCATCAACTAACCATTCAGAAATGTCCTTTTGCATTCTACATGTTGTCACTTCTTCTTGAGTCTCTCCATCATTGACTCCGTTGACATCATCTGACTCCAGTTTGAACATAAAAGGCTAAAAGTTTTTGAAATTTTCAGTGTATGTCTGTGTGAGGTAATTTGTGCCAGGAGCAGCAGCTCATTTGCATTTAAAGGAACAGACACAAAACGGTGCATTTTCGCTCACCCTCAAAAAGTGACAACTTTAACATGCTATATAAAAATATCTGTGGGGTATTTTGAGCT
Source organism: Phoxinus phoxinus (assembly GCF_949152265.1). Lineage (NCBI taxonomy): Eukaryota > Metazoa > Chordata > Actinopteri > Cypriniformes > Leuciscidae > Phoxinus > Phoxinus phoxinus. Next base: position 13,556,533 of record NC_136898.1, on the reverse strand, counting down.
AAAACTTCACATACACACTCGGGGGACTTCCAAGACATATTTTACATCTTGTCAAAAGGGCATTATACCCTATTAACAGTTATACCCCATTAACAGTTTGTATTGAAAACTGCTGAGGAAAAAATAATAAATTGATGGATTTCTTTTAGCTAGCTTGCTCGCTTGCTTATTTGTTTATTTAAATGAATAGCAAAACTGAAATTATGAAGAAAAAATTTACGTTAACAAAATTTGAATTTGACGTCTATTTGTTTACACAAAATACACAAAAACGGCAGCCCTTCTGGTGCACTCAGTGTCCGAATTCTTTCAAGTGAACTGTAAAGTATTGGGCTAATGTAGGGAATAGTGTGGGGGCAATTTCAAACACAGTCCCTGTCACTCACATGAGATCACATCAATATAGCAAAAACACAATGATCCAATCAATTCATGATGGACAAAATCAAGTCCCGCCTTTCATTTTTTCAGTCATTCCGCTCGGATACACATATAGGGAAGAAAATACTATCGCAACCTTTTTATGCCGACTTTAATTTGCGAGAACTTTTAGCTTTGCCTAGAAGGTGCGGCAATATTTGATTAGTGAAAATATTTCCATAACCATCTTCCAGAGAGTATGGATACACGGGATTGAAATTACAAGATTTTATCATCATTTTCATGAATGTACTCCTTTAAATCGTGAATGTACTCTAAAATGTGCTAGACAGGACCCTGCTCCACAAAGTGTTGCATAGGGCTCCAGCAACATGGAAAGTCAGTGAACGTCATTTCAGCAAGTGCAACATGTTCCTGGATCAACATTTGTGTTGATCCTGGAACAAAATTCCAATCGACCAATCAGATTTGAGAGACAAGTTTACAGTTAAAGTCAGTTTAGGCTTACAACCGGGTTCAGTGATATTCACTAATCATTTCCCTCAGATTTTAGGGATAACTTATGGTTAGGTTTAGGTTTAGGTTTAGTGGTAGAGATAAGGTTAGGACACATTTTTTGGACAGGAATGTTGTTTCAGGATCAACAAAATATGTTGATCCAGGAACATCATGTCTTACTTGGCCAAATCAGAGTGACCATGGAAAGTCATGGATCTACTGTTGTCTGCAACAAGTCCCTCTCCACAACTCTTTTCTTGTTAAATTCGATCTCTAAGAACTGACACAGAGCTTCCACTGAAATCTGGCTCCAAGCCAGGGTCCATTAAGAGTGTTCCTTGGCTGTCAAATCAACGAGAACGATTCTTGACATGAAAGTCACAAGAGAACACATTTTACTCTGAATTTTGGGCTTTTTGGCCTCCAGTGTTGCATACAAACAGCAAAGTCACCATTTTGCCAGCAAGCTGCACTCTATCTGTCATTTTTACAGCTTTGTGTAAGACTCTGCAAAGCCATTAGTCTTCCAGATTTGTGTTATTGACCTTACTGCCATTGATTCGCTCTATATTCTATTCAATAAACTTCCTGCTGTGCTCTGCTAGAGAGAAATAAGGCATGATTACATGTTTAGGAGAAGACAGAGGTGTTTCAACACTCTCATGGCAATTAAAAACATTTTTTATGATGGATTTTCACATTTAAAAAACAAAGCTGTAATGTTTAACACGTACCTTAGACAAAAGTAGAGCCATAAAATCATCCTTATTCACCTTTAAACTATGTGCTAACTGCTAAGTGATGGTTGTAATGTGCATTTTTTGCAAGTCAGAAAAAAGTTAGAGACCGTAATAACTTTCGGTGACAGCAAGAAGCAGAAGTACAGTTATTTACATGGTTTGAAAGGTCTGAAGCCCCATGATGAAACGGACCACAGCTGCTTCATATGTTTTATGATTTGTTCGCTCTCGTAAAACCTCCTAATCACAGCAATCATCCCCACGTGCAAGAATGTTTGGGCAAAGACTTTTGTGCACCGCCTGAGAGTATTCTCCTTTCTGCAACTTGACACACACAGTCTGATCTTCCAGAGGATCTGTCAAAACTGATACAAGTCCAAAACTCTCACAAGATGTCCTGTTTTCTAAAATGTTCACTGTGACACATAAAGAGATTTTTTGACAATAAATGTTTTAAATTTAAACTGGATGGATGGATGGATGGATGGATGGAGGGATGGAGGGATGGATGGAGGGAGGGAGGGATGGATGGATAGATCTCTTGCCAATGGCACAGCAGCAGATGTACTTTTGACTGTCTTAGTTGGTGCCCATCTCTCAATACTGAAGCCTAATGAAGGAGTTCTTAAACCCTGTAGGCATGTCACTCCTCATCACCTCACTCCCAATATAAATCACTGTAAAACTACACGCTTAAAGGGTTAGCTCACCCAAAAATGAAAATAATGTCATTAAAGGTAGGGTAGGTCAGAATTGTCTAAAAAAAACTTTTATTCAAATTTGTTTAAACTGTCTTTATATACCAATGCATAATTAAAATGCAAGTACTCTGAAATAGAGAGTATAAAAAACCGAGTGACTCTAGTCTATTTAATCTTCAATAAACACAGCTCATTAATTCCATTCACTCCCACCTAAAAACGGGTGCGCGACTGCGTGCACGTGGGCAGAGCCAGTAATAGCGGCGGTAGTCATGGCGACGGAGAGTGACAGTCGCGCAAGCCAATCCTGTGATTCGTCCCGAATGGAAATAATGAGCTGTGTTTAATGAAGATTAAACGGTCTAGAGTCACTCGATTTGTATACTCTTTTTATCAGAGTACTTACATTTTAATTATGCATTGATATATATAGAAAGTTTAATCAAATTTGGTAAAAAGTTTTTATATAAATCCTACCTACCCTACCTTTAATGACTCACCCTCATGTCGTTCTAAGCCCGTAAGACCTCCGTTCATCTTCGGAACACAGTTTAAGATATTTTAGATTTAGTCTGAGAGCTTTCTGTCCCTCCATTGAAAATGTATACGCATTATACGGTATACTGTCCATGTCCAGAAAGGTAATAAAAACATCATCAAAGTAGTCCATGTGACATCAGTGGGTTAGTTAGAAGTTTTTGAAGCATCGAAAATACTTTTTGGTCCAAAAATAACACAAAATAAGACTTTATTCAGCATTGTATTCTCTCCCGGGTCTGTTGTGAATCTGCATTCAGGACTCCACAGTGACGCTGATGACGTGTTATCTGGTGCGCCCGAGCTTCGTTTACAGTCTGAGGGAGACGCACGCTATATTCAAGCTATTCTACATTGTTTGCGTGGATATAATTTTTTTAATGGTGCGTAAATGTGCATGTCGCGGATGAGACACTTTTACAGCGTGCGTTTCCCTCAGTCTATAAATGAAGCTCGGGCGCACCAGATAACACGTCATCAGCGTCTTACGCCATCAGCGTAACTGTGAAGGATTGACAACAGACCCGGGAGAGAATACAATGCTGAATAAAGTCTTATTTTGTGTTATTTTTGGACCAAAAAGTATTTTCGATGCTTCAAAAACTTCTAACTAACCCACTGATGTCACATGGACTACTGTGATGATGTTTGTATTACCTTTCTGGAGATGGACAGTATACCGTATACATTTTCAATGGAGGGACAGAAAGCTCTCGGACTAAATCTAAAATATATTAAACTGTGTTCCGAAGATGAACGGAGGTCTTACAGGCTTAGAACGACATGAGGGTGAGTCATTAATGACATTATTTTCATTTTTGGGTGAACTAACCCTTTAAACTAAAGGCATGACGACTTTATGTCAGATATATGACTGGAGTCAAAGGCACTTATATCAGGGACAGCATCTTGCTAAACAGAAGGAGGTGTTTCTCAGCTCTATCATTCCACTGCCGATCTTGACACAAAGTTACTAATAAAATATAAATTATATTGCACTCAATTAATGCCATTTGTATTAAATAGAAAATAATTCATCATAATTGCTCCAAAATATAAATACATTTAAAATATGTCTTGTATTTTGTTTTTTGTTTATAGTGCAATATTAGCTTTTTTATAGTTTAAAGGGGTGGTAAAATGCCCTTTTCACAAGATGTAAAATAAATCTCTGATGTCCCCAGAGTGTGTGTGTGAAGTGAAGTTTTAGCACAAAATACCCCACAGATATTTTTATATAGCATGTTAAAGTTGTCACTTTTTGAGGGTTTGCAAAAACGCATCGTTTTGTGCCTGGCCCTTTAAATGCAAATGAGCTGCTGCAGAGGGCGGGGTTTCAAGAGCTAGTGTGTAGCAGCTGCCAATTTTAGGGTTGGTGATGTCACTAACCCGGGAGAAATGTATTGTAGTCCCTACCAGCCGTTTGTTGTAGTCCTTTTCTTTAAAAACAAATATCTCCCTTTGCTTTAAACTTTGAGCGTTGTAACTTTGCAGATGTTGTTTATGCTCTAACAGCAACATTACACACTAACTAAAGTTAGAAAAGTGAAATCATACTCAACCACCCCTTTAATTGGTCAAAATAGGTTGTAGTTCCATTGGTAATGAAATGTCTTATCAAATGAGATACAAATCAAATTTGATATGGGCTGTTACTTCTAGTAGTGTGTAGTTATCCAAGCAAGTTTCCTCTCATCTCTCCAAACATGAGAAATCCTGTTCGTTATGCAGAAATGTCCCCATGCAAGAGCACACATACATGGAGAATAATAGAACACATATGCGGACCTGCAAGTTCAGCCACAATACACAAGGCTTTCTCTGTGGCATTTGTGTGGAGAAAGAAATGGCCTTTTCTCTTTTCCTTGAGTTAAGGTCAGTTGTTGTTGGCTTGCTAAAGACAAAGTAAGTTCAGTATGACACTTGCACAAAGAACTGTTAAAGGCAATGTGCTGAAAACTGACAATCTAAAGTTACATAGCAATCACAGGAATGGCAAAAACAATGTTTGTTACACATTAAGCAGATTAAAGTCAGATTGGTTTTGCAACTGCCTGAAATGTTTTTTTAATCTTATTTTAATGAAAATGTTTCTTTATGGTTTTAATTTTAGTGGATAATTTGGATCGATATTAGGTGTGAATTTAGCAGCTTTCACTTTAGACCAGTGCAAACAATGGAGAGTTTATACACATCTAAAACAACTTGCTAGACATGTTCATCCTCCCAATGTTTTTTCAATTAAGTCTGGGGTTTCAGGTTTAGGAGCAAAGCTTTACTTCTTTCAAACATTAAGTCATTATGTCAAGGCATATACATGCAGCTACATAAGCTCTTATGTCAACATGTGCTTCTTTTACTCTGCAGTGTTAGTTTTCGCATTCACTTCATGTCATTTTTGACATGCTATGTATCTATAAATGAGAACATAAAGGGATTAACGTGTTTAGCTCACAGTAAACTCAAGATGGATAGCAAATCATCATGACTTTTTCATTGCAAGTGTGGAGACTAAGATTCAGTTTCAAAAGTTCAAAAGTGAATTTGTACAAATGATTGGCGATGCCTATTATCATTAGGCTCATCATTAACCGTCATTGTCAGAGCACAACGTCCTAGGACAGTTCACACTGCTGTTCAATATTGAATATGATTTGAATTGAAAAACAATAGCTGACATTTTTTTTACAGACAAGCTAGTTTTGGAGGTGAACAATAAAATCACAAGTAGTTGTCTTTTAAAATGAAATTGTTTTATTTATTTATTTTAGCTACATTGAGGTTTATTTCAATGTGATGATTTTAATTTGTACAATTGAAAAGTCCTGTCTATTAAAAAACAATTTTGAAGTGAATAAATTCATAAAAAATGAACTTCAGCTGATTGATGGACAGTTAAAAGCTGCATAATTTAAAGTAAACACAAAAGCCAAAGCTTTGCTGATCCTGATCAGATAAAAACGCATTCATGTGTCGAAATGCAAGCACCATAAAATATCATGTGCACGACAAGCTCAATGACAAGGCTCATACAGTAAGAAACAATATAAACAGCTGGAAAAAAGGAGCAAAGTCTCTCTTTGTAACCACCACCATTTCAAGTACCCCTTATTCGATTTGAAGTGGGGTGTTCGCCACACAGATCCAAGATATTACTGCGCTGGTTTGTAATGTGTAAACATTCAATGCGGTTTGTAGCAAAAGTGTATTTTCAGAACAAACACAATGTTCTACTACACTGTCTTTCGCTTAAGCTGGATCTCCAGGTGCAGTGAGCGTCTATTCATCTCATTGTCTTGGTTTGGAGCGATGCCTGACCAGTCTCACTCTTCGTCTTGATCCTGTGTTGTAGTCACACACACGCACACGCACACGCACACGCACACGCACACACACACACACACACACACACACACAAACAATTTTAATTTTCCTCTTCGTCTTTTAAATCTTAATCGGTATAAAAATAGCAACACAATGACTTTAAGAACAGATCAGATGTTAATGAACTGAAATGCATACCTTGTGGTTGTCTGACGGCGGCTCGTTTTTTAAAACGCCCCTCTGAAGGAAAAAAAAAAAAACAATTAAACTTTCGCCATCAGATCTTTCTTCATATCATTCGCACCGAGCTATGAAGCCACTAACCCTTGATGATTCTGGTGATTCTCTCAGTTTCTGTTTCAAAGAGTTCTGGATTGTCCTTCAAAGATACAATCTTTGAGAAATCTGGTACTTAAAGGGGCATAAAATTAAATTCAGTAAATATTAAAATATGTAATATTATTACACTCAATCATTATCTACTAAGGGTTCTGTCAGGCACTTCATATATAGAACCTTCCAAAAATGGGATAATTTTATAGATTTAGTTTTGGTAAATTTTTTATTTTAAATACGTTTTATGAATTAAACAGCTCATAAACATACTTTATCAATTTAAAATTTAAAATAACCCATTAAACAAGAAAGTACAATGCCATGACATTTCTCTTTATACAGAACCTTTTTGGCATAAAGTGTTCTTTAAAATTGAGTGAAGAACTGTAAGGTTATATATTAAACCTAATTGAACCTTTTTTTCTACTCTGTAAAAAATGTCTAACCTCCTCAACTCAAAATTAAATTTTTCAATTGGCCCAAGTGAAATTAAAATGTAATTTTATCAATTTGCAGAATTTCAACAGGGCCAATTGAAAAATTTAGATGTGACCAGTCACTAGAAATGTTTTAGTTGGAGAGGTTAGAATTTTTTACAGTGTAACCGTGTAAAGTTATTGAAACTGATATTTAAATTCTGGCTGATTATGATAAGCCAATAATTGTCATGTTATAATAATCAAATTCTTTCACTTTAAACATCACAGCTGAATTTAGGCATCAAAACATTATAATGTACAGCATACAAAAATTACATTTTGAGAGTTAATAAAGATATCACAGTGTTAATTAATTAGATTTTTAAAGATTGTAAAAGTAGGGGAAATGAGTATGCATACTTACATATCGAATATCAACTGTCCATTTATTTAAAAAAACTACAACAAAAAGATCTCTAATATCAGAAGTGTAAATATCATATCTTACCTTCAATGATTTGTGGTTCTGGTTTAACTACTCTGGTTATAGTGGTTTCCCCTGGTGCACCTTTGAGCACAAAAAGATGAACATTTGATTCGGTTCAAATTTTAAAACCACATACAGTATTATGTCTATGTATTGATGTATTACTGTACGTCTCACCTTCAGTGATCTGGGACTCTTTCTTGATTACTCTGGTAAAGGTGGTGATCCCTGGTTCACCTTCAAGCAAATAGAGAAGTCTATGACACAAACATCTGGGCAAAACCTATATCATAACATCGTTTGATTTATTAGGTCTTACTTTCAACAACCTGGGGCTCTGGTTTGATTACTCTAGTTATAGTGGTGATGCCTGGTCCACCTTTGAAAACAAGGAGACATGAGAACAATGGATGAACAAACTTCTGGGCAAAAGTGAAACTAACGCTGAGCCAAATCAGTGAGTAATAGTCAATAATGAAAGCCTTAATCTTACTTTAACTGTACTGCTTAAAGATTCTGGAGTAAAACCATTCTTTCTTTGAGCTAAATCATAAGTGTGATCTTGCCAAAAAATGAATGAAAACCATAAGGTAGGAACTTAAATCAAAAGCATCTGGAGTAAAGCCATGGGAAAACCAACGTGGCTTTATTATATTACGTAACTAGGGATTGTAATCCATGGGCATAAAATTAGACAGACAAACAAACATTAAACATTACTAAACAAGAATGAATCACCGAGTTCACAGCTGCTCTCAATAAAAATGTCAAGCTCTTTAGGAAGCTACAAAAGAGTCTTACAGATCCCAAGCCTTTCAAAATCATAAATCAAATTAATGTTTGGATCAATGGCATACAAAAAAAAAAACAATATGGGAAAGAACATGATCATTACGTATGCCAAGTATTACGGGGAAAAGTGTTTGGCAGCAGAGAAAGATATCTGAAAAAATTGTGATAAAGGGGAAGATTCAAGAACGTCTCTTGGTTCAAGTGTAAATGGCTCACTGATTTAAGGTTGATTTGTTCAACATACATTAACCTTTAAATACAAGTACCAAGGTCAGTGTTATTGTTGACTAAAATTAAAACACCTTGGTTATCTCTAGGCTTGATTACTGCAATGCTCTTCTGGCTGGTCTTCCATCATGTGCAATTAAACCTCTACAAATTATCCAGAATGCTGCAGCCCGTCTTGTCTTCAACGAGCCCAAAAGGGCCCACGTCACTCCTCTGTTCATCTCTCTGCACTGGCTACCACTCGCTGCTCGCATCAAGTTCAAGGCATTGACGCTCGCTTACAGATCGACCACAGGCTCAGCTCCCTCCTACTTTCACTCGCTCCTACGAGTCTACATCCCTACCAGAAGCCTGCGATCGGTCAATGAGCGACGGCTCGTGGTACCATCACAGAGAGCCACAAAATCACTCTCCAGAACATTCTCATTCACGGTTCCTTGCTGGTGGAATGATCTCCCCACCCTCATCCGGAATGCAGAATCCCTGACCACATTCAAAAGACAACTGAAAACTCATCTCTTCCGTGAGCACTTGACATAAAAAAATAAAATAAAAATAAAACTCTCCTTTACCCTCCCTTGTTTTGGCTTATGCTACTCTGAGCAATGCCAGAACTTTGTATTTTGAGCACTTCTTGCGTTAATTTTTGTCTCTTCACGATGACTCGCTTGCTGTAGTCCTCAGTTGTAAGTCGCTTTGGATAAAGGCGTCTGCTAAATGACTATGTAAATGTAAATGTAAAAACTATTAAAAATAATTTGCAATAATTGATATAAAGATGAAATGAAATAAACTATTAATATTAGATTTAAAAAATGTTTTGACTTGGCAACTATCTAAAATAAAATAAATGACTAAAACTAAAATTTTAATGAAAACTGAAAATATAAAAATAAAAGCTAATTAAAAATACTTTAATAGCACATAAATAATATTAATATAACATTATGATGATGTCATGTTTATGAAAAAGGAGTCTATAATGCAGTTAATATCAGATAAAGGGTTGATTTCACACATTGCGGCCTTTTTTTGTTAATATAATCCATAACTCAATTAAAACTCTCTTAGACCAACCTCCCTGAGTGATTGTGTCAGTGATTTGTCTGATGTCTTCCTCCCGGAGCATGTGCACGTCACCACCTTGAAACGTCTGAACCTTGGTTATATCTACAACATATAAAGTGATAATGTTTGACATGGCTGTGCCACAAGAATCCTTTCAATGTTGTATTGGACAGAATAGGACAAACCACTTTGTTTACAGCCATTCTGAACCAAACTGAATTGTTAAAGTACGAGTAACTTGTTTTGAGAACAGACTTGAACATGCTGAGTATCTCTTTCTAATCCATTTCTTACTATACTGGAATCCTTTCTTAAATGTTTAATAAAACCAACTGGACATTTTAACTCTTAACAACTTGGCCAAATAGGAATGTTGAACTATACAACCGAATAAAGCTGTTCAAATGAATTACCTTCACCCATGATTCTCTGGATTTCTCCCTCAGCATCAATTTCACCATCAGATGAGGCACTGTGGGCTGAGCAAAAAGAATGAATGCAAAATCAATGTTACAAGAAAACAGTGTAGTTTTATCAAATTAACCTTGATACTTAATTTGAAGTTTGGACATACTTTCAATGAGCCTTGTGACCTTAGAAACAGACGGCTTTCCTTGAACCACTCTTGTAACTTTTGTGATGCTTGGTTCTCCTTCAACTACTCTGGTAACTTTGGTGAAGCTTGGCTCTCCAACCACTCTTGTAACTTTGGTGATGCTTGGTTCTCCTTCAACCACTCTTGTAACTTTGGTGAAGCTTGGCTCTCCAACCACTCTTGTAACTTTGGTGATGCTTGGTTCTCCTTCGACCACTCTTGTAACTTTGGTGACGCTTGGTTCTCCTTCGACCACTCTTGTAACTTTGGTGATGCTTGGTTCTCCTTCGACCACTCTTGTAACTTTGGTGATGCTTGGTTCTCCTTCAACCACTCTGGTAACTTTGGTGAAGCTTGGCTCTCCAACCACTCTTGTAACTTTGGTGAAGCTTGGTTCTCCTTCAACCACTCTTGTAACTTTGGTGATGCTTGGTTCTCCTTCGACCACTCTTGTAACTTTGGTGATGCTTGGTTCTCCTTCAACCACTCTTGTAACTTTGGTGAAGCTTGGTTCTCCTTCAACCACTCTTGTAACTTTGGTAATGCTTGGTTCTCCTTCGACCACTCTTGTAACTTTGGTGAGGCTTTGTTCTCCTTCAACCACTCTTGTAACTTTGGTGAGGCTTTGTTGTCCTTCGACCACTCTTGTAACTTTGGTAATGCTTGGTTCTCCTTCGACCACTCTTGTAACTTTGGTGATGCTTGGTTCTCCTTCAACCACTCTTGTGACTTTGATGGGCTCACGCTCAATGACCCTGGTGACCTTGATCTCGGGACCTGTGAGAAAGGTACAGATCATGTCAGGTGTCATGTCAAATAAGTGGTCATGATATTTTCAACAATGTTCTCAGTAATTGTGAAAAACTAATTATTCAGAGACATTTCCCTTTCTTGGAATAAAGTACAACTGTCTTTTAGATACTTTTAAGTTAAAGTTAGTACGGCAAGCAGGGAGGGCCCAAGAGCCGTGAGAATCCTTGAGTGACTCATGGAGAAGCTCCGGATGCATAAAAGGAGGAATGACGACAGTGAAGGACGAGAGAGGACCAAGCCTGGACTTTAAAGGTGCTCTAAGCGATGTCACACATTTTTTAGGCCAAACATTTTTTTTGTCACATACAGCAAATATCTTCTCACTATCCGCTAGCTGCCTGTCTCCTGAACACACTCTAAAAAAACGCGGTCTCTGTAGACACCCCAGGCTCCACAAACAGCAACAAAAACAAACTGGACTAACCCGCACCACGAAACATAACAAACAGTGTTCCAGCCAATAACCGACAAGAAGGGGTGGGGGTGGGGTTTCGGGGGTTAGTGCGCGGATGAGGAGGAGGGAGGGTCTAGCTAGCCTCCGTTTTGTTTGACAATAGTTCGAACCAGGGGCGGAGGCAGACGATTTAAACATTCGGGGCTTAGCCCAAACCTAGGGGGGTCCGGGGGCATACTCCCCCGGGGAGATTTTTTTACCATTTACGTCAGCTAAATGCACTATTTTTCAGGCTGTTTGAGATAATAGAATGGCTAAAAATCTATACACTATCTGGGAAAATTATGATAGTTAGGCCTACTCAGTAAGAAAAAAAAGAAAAAAACTGGACGCGCGAATGAGGTGAATTCGCGGCCGTGCTAAACGTCATTCGCGCTGCAGGACCTCCAGACGTGCGTAAACGCGTCTTCACATTGACTTAAAGATTGAAATCACTCGCGCCAGACGCTCTATTCACGTTCGGTGTGAACGGGTGTGAACGCAGCATACACTTGTCCGCGGTTCGTCCGATGCTGCTTCTGAATCTCTCTCTGGCCGGTGAGGTTTACTGTTAGTGTTCCATATAAAAAAACTTTGTTATGTCCCTAATATTAACTTCAGCCAGTTAGCCAGTATGCTCGCTACTACGCAGGTGAAAACATACAATAGCCCGCCAGCCCCTGATGACAACGACGAAGAAGAAGATTTATATTCTTCGTTAGTTTTTATTGGCAGTTGGCAAACAAGCTGAGTGATGCGCGATGCATTACCGTCCACCACCACGCACGGTAATAGAGCTTTTGTTTCATTTTTTGACGCTCCAGTCAGAAAGACTGAGAAGGAATGGAACAAAGTTGAAGTTATTTTAAAAAACCTAAAAGATTCGGGGCTTTTGACAAAACATTCGGGGCTTAAGCCCAATTAGCCACCCCCCCGCTCCGCCCCTGGTTCGAACGTCAACAAGAAGTGACGTCACCCAGGATCACTTAGAGAACCTTTAAGTTGTGTTTTGTTTATGTAGGTGCGGCAGTCGTTCGTGAGGGACTGCCGCTTTACTTTCGTTTTGTGTTTGTTTATTTTGATATTAAAAGTATGTTGCTCAATTGCCTGTTCCGGCCTCCTTCTTCCCTGAATTACTAATCTTGCTACAGTCAGGTTTGCTTCCAATTTCAGCAAACTTGTTCTGAAATCCATTCGTGCATTGTGCCAAAGTGAAATAAATCACAAGTAAATGATCAAAGATGAGAATGGGAGTCAAAGCCAGTCATTAATAGTGACTGGAGCTTTCAGAGCTGTTAATGAACACCAGGTCGGCCTTTCTCTAGACACTGCAACAGGGGTCACGTTTCGTGCTACTGCTGCATTCATTAAACAAAAATCAGGATATTCTGCCAAAGATGAGATAAGACATTGTGCACATGTGACTGTGGATCAGGATCCTGACTTTTTTTTATTGCAGGCTCAGCATAAATGGTACTTTGTGATTTATGGTGGAACTCAAAAACAGTGTGCACTGACTGTATATAAGAAGCTGTAAACAAATTAAATACTATCACACACACACACACACACACACACACACACACACACACACACACACACACACACACACACACACACACACACACACACACACACACACACGTTTCAGTAATCAAGAAGTGTCTATATGAATTTTCTATTTATTTCAGCATAATTACAGTCTTCAGTGTCACATAATCCTTCAGAAATCAATCTGATATACTGGTTTAGTGCTAAAGAAACATGTCTTATTTTTTTATCAATGTTAAAAACAGTTGTGCTGCTTAATATATATATTTTTTTATGTATGATACACTTTTTTTGGATTCTTGATGAACAAAGTAAAAAACATTTATTTCTAAATTGAAATATTTTGTAACATTATTGTTATAATTACCGGTATCATGATCAATTCATTGTATAAAAGCTTACAGTTTTTTTCGATTGCTAAACGACAGTGAGCACAACTGGAGCTACATGTGCAAAACTCTAACTACAGTCTGCACAGCAGCAGTTCATGTGGACCAAACTCTAGTTCGTTTTTCATTGCTTGAACACAGTTTTCAAAACTCTACACACTTATCCAATGACTTTAACCACAACCTGCACAACACTGTGGATTTACAGCACTTTGTTCAAATGCTAACACACTGGTGTCAAAACTGTGAACCACACATTCAAAACAGAATAGATTTCAGCCTTGTGCCTTTCAAACACTGCTGGTGGCAACTTCAGCTGAAACAGGTGAGATTTACATCCTTACAGTAAATGAGAACATTACAGGAATTTATTTTGTTTTGCAATTATAGAATATTTACACAGATATATATTACAGTAAGTTTGACTGTAAAATATATTTTTACTGTATTACTGTATATACTGTAATATACAACATAACCCAAAGGCTGGCCCCAACAGGAGGAAGAGAAAACATATTTTCAGATGCGCAGGAAAATGCTATTGTCGCAGATTTATGGTTTTGTACCTGCCTGCATATTCACCCTTCCTCAACCCAATAGAGGAGTTTTTCTCTGCCTGGAGGTGTAAAGTGTTTGGTCACCACCACCCACATGACCAAATGTCTCTTTTGGAAGCCATGCGTGCCGGATGTGAGGACACGAGTCCAGAGGACTACCAGGGATGGATAAGGCACTCCAGAAGGTTCTTCCCCAGGTGCATGGCAAGAGAGAACATTTGATGTGATGTTGATGAAAACCTGTGGCCTGATGCTAGAGATAAGCAGGATTAGCCCCTCAATTATTTGTTTGAATTACATGTACTTTTAGTTTCTACCTTTTTTTCCTCATTATACTGTAATTCTGTAAATTACTACAGACTATTGTGAAGCAAACTGCTAATTTTCATTTACCTTAAAGAATTGTTATGTTCTAAAAATTTACTGTAAATAAATCATGTGAAAGAATGTCACTCTTTTCTTTGAAGAAAATATTACTTTGTATGAAGTCACTGAAATTGTTCAAACTGTAAAGATGAAAACTTTGTATTTTCTGTATTGGTGTTTGATGCTTGTGTTTTTACTCTCAGTGTGTTCTGAGTGACAGTGTGTGTTATCTCAGTGAGGGTTGTGCATAGTGTTTGGCTGCACTGAGCCTGTTTTGAGCCATGTGTTAAGAGTTGTGTTGCTTGGAGTGAGTTTTGCAGGTGATGTGAACTGTTTAGCTTAGGTGACTGTTGGTAGTGCAGACTGTAGTTAGAGTTTTGCACATGTAGCTCCAGTTGTGCTCACTGTCGTTTAGCAATCGAAAAAAACTGTAATAAAATCTTACTGCTATGGTTTAAATTACAAGTTACACTCAACATTTAATCCATCGATTAAACCATTTCCTTTGTCATTATAAAGGTTTCATTGTACTCTGTGTGGTTTTAAAGACTGATTGGAACCATGACATATGCACAATTTGATAAATGAATGACACATGCGAATGTTTCACTGTAACATCGACTTTAAATTGAGCCGTACAAAGACTCCAAATGACTTGACTTTCATCAGTCCCATCTGTATTTCATTTATAACTTACTTTGTCATTAAAAGATCTTTCATGGGAAAAACTCCATCATTTACTAATAAGTAAGAGTCCTGCTATGGGATTTGGGCCTCTTACAGCGGGTACCCTCGCAAAGGTTATGGAGATTCTAAATGTGACCAGCCCTCAGAGGATTCATCAAGACTTGTGATTGTAAAGTAACATACATAGAAGGCTTTAGAATTGTAGATGCTGTCAGTGTGTATATACTGGTTCAGCCAATGTTGGGCTGTTTTGACACACATTAGCTTTACAAAATTGTGGGACTATTATTTTTTTAAGAAGAAGAAAGGTAGCTCTGCTCTAGGTCGTAACTGTCGCAACCACTGCCAGTACCTACGCTTTAATCCATTTTTACCTTCACGAATACACTTTTTAAGCCAAGTTTCCAATAGCTTCAATTCACATAAATTCCATTTAAAATTTTCTGAGCTTCGACATTCACTCCTACTCAACAGGTAGGTCTCCTGCCATGGTCTGAGGCGAAATCCTCTCTCTCTCTGTCTCGAATGGCTCTTTATCTGCTGTATCTGTCCAGCGACTGCCAGAGGAGATGCCAGTGCTGGTTCAAGCCAACAAAACAACATGTTCTCGCTCTCCTCTGGGGCTCTATGATCAATCGGTTTACTTGGAGTTGCAGTTGTGGCGAAGTTCAGGCTTGTTGTTGTATTGAATAATGATTGAGTAAATACATAATTGTACAAATATCTAAAAGAGCTTCTGGGAATAATCGGCTGGCAGAGAAGGGCTTGCCTGAGGAGCTCAGTATCACATGTAAAACAAATTAATGCTTATGGATGTAGAAAGGGTGTGAGACTGAGTGGATGGGGAAAAGAGTTGCCATTTAGTGAAATTAATTCAAATAAAATACAAAAGTGATGAAATAATGTTTTACCTGTCTCAATGACATGTGTAGTTATAGTCCTCCCTGCAATGAGAAGCACAATATTCATTAATAAAAAGCATGTCAAATATAACCCATATGTCCTTGATGATGTTATGTGGAACTTAAAGAGAAATGAAGGGATGAAACTGAACTTACTGATGAATGTAAGGGGAATCTCACGGTAGGTGAATCCAGATTGAAACTATACACAAACCAAACCAAGAATAAATAAATAAATAAATAAAATAAAAGCAACTGATACAGGATGTGTGATTATACGGCGATTTACTGGACTGTGATGGATCTGTTATATAATGCGAGTAAGTGTTCAGATATGATGTGTGTTCTGCTGTACCTTCAGCTGCATGTATTTGATGAGTCTCTTCAGCAGAATAAATATGTCTTCACTGCCAACTGGCAGATCTGTGAAATGCAGTAAAATCTTCTATTAAGCTCTAGGGACTGTGTCTTATGTTTCAGGAATTGCACAGTTATATAAGAGTGGAGAAAACAGTTTCATTGAAGATGTAGTCGATCTATGCAATTGATTTTGACTTAATGCGTGTAAAAGTCCCACCAAAAAAGATCACATCTTAAAGATATTTGCATATTCATTGCTTTTACTTTACCTTGTGGATATAATATAGTCTTCACTACATGGACCACTCCATTGGATGCCATAAGATCAAAATCTGGAACCTCCACTGAATTTACTTGGATGGAGTTGTTAACCTGAGTATAAGGTGGTGTTAATCATTTAATTACTTTTTTTTAAATTAGCATTGATTAGACAATTAATATTTCCTAATATATACAATTCATATTTCAATTCATATTTCAAAATATATACAATTCATATTTCATAAAAATATTACACACACACACACACACACACACACACACACACACACACACACACACACACACACACACACACACACACACACACACACACACACACACACACACACACACACACATCATGCATAAAATAATATTAATACAAAAATAAAAAAATAATGTGAGCCTAAGTGGGATAATCTTACAAAAGCCTTTGAAACACTTCAGCACGTTTTGAAAAATACAGCAGCTGGACATTATATTAAGAAGTCACTTCCGAACGTTTGCTCTTTTTGTGAGATATCTCTTGACTAAAGCAAATGTACATTTACAGTCCTGATATCTGTTTTCAGCAAAGGAAGTGTCTGGACATTAGGATACCTATTGTTCCAGCTTTTAGAGGGAGTTAGGATGGAGGCGTTGGAGGCTGAGATTTGAGCTATGTTGATTTTGATTGATGGCAACAATCTGTCTGGAAGTTATGACCTTATCACTTAGCAATGCTCTAAATTCCCACACAAAAAGCCCAATGCCATAGACCCTCAGCTATACACAAACATACAAATAAAAAAGTTCATAGTCCTAATAAGGACGAGATGATGTATGTTTTTTTTATATATAATCAAGTCACTTTTATATTCAATGTTAACATTCTGGTATGGTTTCCTGTAAAGGATTTACGTGAATGTTCTGGATTTGGTTCATGGAATTTCTGAGAACAGACACAGGAAATGTGTCCTGCGTCTAATTGCATTGTCTGACGCTAATCGCATGTCAGGTCCTTCCTCTCTTGTGCTACATAAACATTAGAATTGGCTCAAATTTAAAAGTCACTCCTTCCGAGTCAAACAATTTTATTATTGGGTGTGCAGAGGCCTTTAAACATTAATCATGTAACTGGAAAAGCTAATTATAGGAAAAAAATTCTCATGATCACTGTTGGGATCACTTTTGAGGAAATCTCTGTGTTTTCACTGATTACAGTGTTTAATCAGATAGATTTGGCTTTTTAGTCGCTAAAAAACACGACTGATCTTAACAATGTACTTACAGACTGCACTTGAAGGTTGTTGCCCTGTATGGTCTTGAGAAGATTAGTCACTCCACCCTCCAGTCCTCCATTAATAAAGACACCATTGCTAAAATGGTAGAGCAGGATTGCCCTGAGCGCGTTGATGTCACCTGGATAAGAGAATAGCACTGGTCACCAGTGAGGTAGCAGACCAAGTTAATGTTGGACATTTTAGAGGAAAAAAATGGTTTACTTTTTAAAAGAGTGATGTCTTCCTCCGTCAGGGTGCCAAAGGAGGCATCGATAGGAGCGAAGAGTGTGTACGATCCCTCCTGCTTCAGCAGGTCTGTCAGTCCAGCACTCTCCATCAGAGACAGGAAGATTCTGGAACAGATCAGCCAGTTGATTATATACTATAAAAAAATGTGTATAGATTAATAAAATAGTAATCATATCACATCACGATGATAATCTCACTTGAATCGTCCATCTTTCAAGAGCAGCTCATAGATGGTGGCCTGGGCCGGCTGGATCAGGGACCTCATGAGATGAAGGGCTCCGTTACTGCCTTCTCTGCTGCCTCTGACCATACATGCATTCTCAATACACACAGCCTAAAAAACACACACGAGGAGGAGAATGAAATGATAGTTGTGCTTTGGACATTTTACAGCGCATTGAGAAACAATATAGTCAGACAAGGAGGAATTTCAGGTCTACAAACTTACCTGAAGCAAATATACAAGTGTATAAAACGTAACTGCCAAAGACCAGAGCAATAAAGCATATAAAAAGTGGTTGTTTACACAGTAATTGTTTGCAGGTCCTCAGTCTTTCTCTAAGCCTCTTTCTCTTAGACAAAAAACATTATGAGTCCTTGTCTCTCACCGTGCGATAAATAAAGACTCGGAGCAGTTTCCCTCCGAGGGTCTCGAGCAGCTGGCCGTTGTAGAGTTCATTCAGAGAGACCTTGAATCTCAGGATGTGGTTTTCCAGAATAATCTTCAGGAGACGCTGATCCATGGACATTACCTCATCTGCATGACAGTTGATGAGGAGACATTTGAAGCTATTTTGACATTTTAACCAGGACTGAGTGGAATTCAGACTCATATTTAATTATATTAAACCCAAACTGAAGATCATATATACAAGAAAATCATATACAGGCTTGTATGTATGCATGTATGTATATGTATGTATATATATAAATACATAAACACATATGTATGTGAGTGTGTGTAGACCATAGACACATTCTACATATTTTACATTAATCAAATTAGTTCAGGTCTTATCTATAAGAAAAAGAAAGGAAAAACAGACTCCTATCTCTGCAGAAACATCCTGTATTTGAGTCCTGAGGCCAACTCACCGGAGAAGGCTCCATTCAGTGGGGCGAGAAGAGTATACTCCGTCTCAGGCTGCATGGCTGCAGAGAGGCCGAGCTCGGACACCATGTCACCAAAGATGCTCTGAGATTTGCCCACAAGCTCTATCACCTGCTTGGCTACAAGACATATAAAAGATACACGCTAAACTTCAGATTAAGATTTAGATATTATATTAGCATCATTAAAGTTGTACGTTCTAATATCTGTTAATGTATGATATGTGGATGTGCTTTTTTGGGAGAGTTAACCCTTTAAGATCAAATAATGTCAGGTTGAACACAGTGGACATGTACAGAGTCTCACCCGAGTCAGGCATGAGCACTTGGTCGATCAAATGAATGACCCCATTGCTGGTGACAATGTCCTTCTTCAGCACCATCTTGATACCATTGACCGTAAGGCTCTCACCATCACATCCGATCTCAATATTACTGCCCTCAAGAGTCCCGTAGATGGAGCCTGCCATAATGGCCTCAGAGCACTGCGCTGAGTTCAGGAGGTGGTACTGCAAAAGGGCTTGGAAAAATAACCAGAAAGAGAGAGATAAAGAAAGGATTGAAAGATAAACAGTGTGGTGACCTAAACTGTTGAAATGTCTTCATCTTCATAGTCCAGAAAGCTTTGGTCTATAGACCTCCAAAGACAATTAAAAACACAGAAGCTCATGTTGACCACTGGGACAAACCGCCCATTCTTCCTTTGCGGGGGCAATCTGGTGGAGAGTTGAGACTCTTACATCACCTGTGATCTGTGATATGACTTTCCCAGCAGCTGAGCTTATTTCCTGCATCTGTTTAAGCAGTACATGCATGTGCATTATGACAAGTTTAAGTGCTTCGCCAAACCAAAACCAAGATCTAAATCAAAACCACCTTCATAAGACACTTAGGCCCTATTTAAAATAGCCTTCTCTGAATCTACACTTTGTAACATGGGCTACTGGATAACAGTCTGCTGTAGGGTCAACATATTCTCAAGGGTGGCCACAAAGGGAAAAACAGGAAACTTTAGAGCAGTGGTTTACAATTCCAATTGACGGCCTCAGCACACTTTCAAGGTGCCGCAAGATGATTAAAATTATTTTTAAAAGAAAAAGTAAACTTTAAAATAAGCTAAAATAGCTAAAATAAAGATCTTATCTGGCATTAGTTTTATATTTTATTGTACATTATATTATATTTTAATTGATTTCCTCAACAACTGTCATTTTTAGCAGGAACCATATGTGGGCTTTCTTAAAAGCGTTATTTCCATACCAAAAAAGTCAAGGAAATTTATCAAATCTTAAAAAGCTATTAGGATTTCTTTAATGAATATATGATTTTCTAGTTTTTTCAAGCACTAAAATGTTTATTGCGTAGAAATTGCTATTTGTCAGTAAATAATAATAATAAATTCCAGAATCATGAACAACTGGAAAAATCATGTAAATTTACTGGTCATAAAATGTGTTAACCCTGAATTACGCTCAATACTTGAAACTTCAGGAATTTTTTGAAGTAGTTTGAGAACCAGTGCTTTTAGGATTTTTTCCTATATGCTATTGGCCAGAACCCTGATGTCTGATCTGCTTTAATGATTTGTGTTTTTGCAAACTGCATTTGCATCAGTATAGGTTCTTGAGAAAACTAACCTCAGAAGAAATTCATGTTAACATCAAAGCTAGACTTTGCTTTGAATAAATGATAATCTAATCTAAAAGGTCACACAGATTAGATTAGTTGTAAATAGACCCTTTTCATAACCAATATTTTTGGCCTTTTCTTTGTGAAACTGTGTCATGGGGAAAACAGACATACTTTTGTCTGTTACAACACTTATAATGGTCTGACCACAAAATACCTAATCTTTTTCACCAAAATCCAATGAAGTATTATTCAACATCTAAGCATTTCTCATCCTGTCTTGACCAAACTTGATTTTGGATCCCTGCGGTCAGATCTGCTGTTTGCCCGCCGTCTGAGAATGTGGCACTGCTTGAATTGGACTGCATTTGTGGAGTTTACTTAAAACATGAGGTTGCTAGTCTTTCAAATCTTCAAGGGTGATTATTTCATCCTGTGCATGTTTTGTGTGCACATACACTGCCGGGTCGGTAAGATTTTTTAATGTTTTTGAAAGAAGTATTTTCTGCTCACCAAGGCTGCATTTATTTGATCAAATATACAGTAAAAACTGTAATATTGCAAAAATGTCTTCAAATGCAATTCCTGTGTCACAAAATACAGTTCAAGCACTAATACAGTGAAATATTATTACAATTTTAAATAAGTGTTTTCTATTTTAATGTATTTCAAAATGTAATTTATTCTTGTGATGGCAAAGCTGAATTTTCAGCATCATTACTCCAGTCAGAAATCATTCAAATATCTGATTTGGTGCTCAAGAATAATTCCTTATTATTATCAAAACAGTCGTGCAGCTTAATATGGTTGTGGAAACCGTGGTAAAAAAATTATTAGGATTCTTTGATGAATGGAAAGTTAGAAAACAGCATTTATTATTTGTAAATGTCTTTACGACTTTTGATAAAATTTAATGCATCCTTGCTGAATAAAATAATTAAATTCTTTCAAAAAGAAAATCTTACTGACCACAAACTTTTAAAAGGAAGTGCACTATGTGATAAAGAGTTTAAAACCACAGTAGCAGTATTACCTCTAGTGCATCAAGACTGCAACCCCCTAAAAACACTTGAAAACAGAAATAAATAATGTTCCGTGGTTCTGGTCTACTACAATATACAGTAAGTAATATGTTTACCTTGAAGTACAGTTGTGTCACTCATAAGTCTCTCCAGGACATCGCTGTCTAGTTTATCAAAGGCCTCGTTGGTTGGAGCAAAAAGTGTGTAGTGTCCGGGCTCTCCCAGTTGGTTCTTGAGACCCGAATTCACAGCAACTGTCTATAAAAGACGTCAAACTAGATGTTTGTATAAACTTGACTGAATCTGTATCAAAGGTTCAGAAAGCCTCCAAAGATTTTTAGTCATATTAATTTACAATAGCACAGTCATAATAACACATACGTTCAGTGTAGTCAGCTCATCATTTTTTTCAATCACATCCTTTATCGTTTGGCTTATGGCGCTGATGACCCGATCAATGACATGCACAACTCCATTAGTGGCCACCTGGTTCCCGTGAATAATGCGGGCACAGTTCACAGTGACAACCTGTAAACCATTGAAACAGATCAGTTTAGTGACTCAAAAAATTAAAACAAAAAATTTTTAATTAAACAAAAAATTAAAATTATGTCATAATTTACTTTTCCTCATGTCGTTCCAAACCTGTGCAACTTTATTTCTTCTTTGGAACACACACAAAAAAAGATCATCTGTATTATTTTTTATTTTTTTGTCCACTTAGTGAAAGTCAATGGGGTCCAATAAATGGTGTTTTGGACCCCATTGA
This sequence comes from Phoxinus phoxinus, assembly GCF_949152265.1. Lineage (NCBI taxonomy): Eukaryota > Metazoa > Chordata > Actinopteri > Cypriniformes > Leuciscidae > Phoxinus > Phoxinus phoxinus. The sequence continues at coordinate 13,534,067 of NC_136898.1, read as the reverse complement.
CTTGCATTGTATGCACACAAATTGTTGAAGCCTTCTTTAAAATATCTTCTTTCGTTTCACAGAAGAAAGAAAGTAATACAGGTTTGAAACGACATGATGATGATGATGATGGCAGGATCTTCAAAGAGCATTTCATAACAGTTTGGCAATTGTTAAAGGGATAATTCACCCAAAAATGAAACTTTTGTCATTACTTACTCACCCTCAAAATGTTCCAAACCCCTAATAGTTTAACCCCTAACAGAACACAAAAGAAGATGTTTGAAAGAATGTTGGTAACCGTTGACAGTAGCCATGACTTCCATAGTAGAAACAAAAATACTGTGGAAGTCAATGGCTACCATCAACTGATTGGTTACCAACATTCTTCAAAATCTTCTTTTGTGTTCAACAGAAGAAATAAATTCATACAGGTTTAGAACAACTTGAGGGTGAGTAGGTGATGACAGAATTTACATTTTTGGGTGAACTATCCCTTTAACAAAAACTAAAAACAATTTAAAAATAATTTTTGTTAACTGAAATAAAGCAGAAATAAAATATTACAAGAACAACTTAAAATTTTTTATAAAACTACATAAAAACAAAAATGGAAATAAATTAGCTAAGCTAAATAGAAATAAAAAAAAACTTATAATACTGACAAAAGCACAAAACAAAGTTACTAAAAGTTATACTAAAATTAAATATAAAGATGAAATGACCTAAAAATGAAAATACCCAAATGAAAGTTAATTCAAAATATTAATAATAGTATATAAATAATACTAAAAAAGCATATACTGTACACAGTTTCACACACACACAGTAAATTTGAAGAAAAGAGAAACATACTCCATTCGAGTAGTGATTAATATAGAGGCCTTGCTTGTTATACATGGACTTCAGGGTCATATCATTCTTCAGGTCCTTAGTGAGAAGCCGTTTGTTGACCATGTGATAGTGGAGTGCATTGTAAAGCTCAGCATTTCCACTGTTGACCATGGCAGCTCTCGATGCCTGCAAATACACAGAAATTACGTTAAAAATTTAATAACTTTGGTCTGGGGGAAAAAAAGTTAGAAGAAAACGACAGCATGATGACATATTCCTCAATTTATTTCTTTTTAATAAGTTCCATTCAGTGCTCCGAGTGTGCTTATTAATAACGCATACATTTGATCACTGATTTAAACATAGCATGCAAATACTGCGGCTCGAATGAAGCAGAACATGGCCTGGAATGCGACTCACAGGATCTAACTCTCCCCAGGCATCGTCACTGGGGGCAAACATTGTGTAAGATCCTGCTCCCTCGATTTCTTCCCTCAGTTTGGATTGGTCAGCGTATCGCTGGGTGATCTTGGCTTTCACCAGGTCCAGGGTGCCATAAACACTGTCGATAGGGGCCACTGGGTGGTGGAGTGAAATTTACAGGAAATAAGCACAAAGAGTTGCATGCACAGTTTCTATCAAATAAATAGATTCAGTATAGAGTTACAATACAGCATATAATCCAAAGTCAGATGATGTGAACCTCGAGTCCACGTTCAAGACAAGCTGTGGCTCATTAACCTCATGTATAAGTACAGCCAGCTGGGTCTGGGGTTTGTTTAGAGAACAAAAACTAATGTTCTCCTCCACTGAACTCATAGCCAATGAATAACCTGACATTTAATCTAAGCATGACCTTAAACTGAAGTTAAATGTATTATAATTGTTGGCGCAATCTAATATACCAATAAAAATAACCATTAACTTTTGACATGTGAATGTTAAGTTATTTGCACTACAGACATGATTGACACCTCAAATCTTGCTTCTTGGCCTTAACAATCATATAGCAACTTGCCAACAACCACTCAGACCAGCAAACTCATAATACAAAATGAAACACTATGTAATATTCCTATTGATGGAATGAATGAATACAGACCTGCAGGGCAACCACGCTTCCCGTCTAACTTCATATAACCTGGGCAGCACTCATATAATATCATCCTGCATGGAATAAAGAGGAAAAAAACTGTCAAATGTATGGAACATAATATGGTTTTGGTATAATATTTTTTCATTATTTACCTAATTTGTTCCTTTGTTATAAAATGGAAGAATTGTCATTTTGTTCGTATTCGGTCAAGAAAACTCGCGTGATAAATTATTTTAGCATGTCTACACAGATGTGTCTTTTTCATATAAAACATGTTTGTTCAACCATCTGGAGTTTTATCTGGATTTGGTTTGAATTTTGCATGGCCCTTTTTCTCTACAGTTTTTAAAAATCAAAATGTGTCACAAACTGCTAGACTTAATATTCATGGTTACAAATAAGATGTATGATCCAGTTCACATGATCCAGTATAATCTTGTATAATCAAGACTTAGAAAATACCAATGAAAAGACACTAACATACCCTTTCTATTCAAAGACAAAGAATCGATATATTACAGACATGTGTATAACTTCTCCTCAGATGTTCTGTGACAGTAGATTCCACAGTATTACCTCATCTGCAAATCCTCAAATATTTGACAACATAAGAGGGCAACGACCCATATCTGAGCCAGGCCTGACAGAGAAAGTATATTGTCTGAAACGTGTGAGGTCACTTGCCTGTGGGCTGACAGAATAATGATTGATGTTTATTTTTAACAACTAACTTCAACTGGTACTGTATCTCTATAGTCTGGCATGCAGTGGGGAAAAATGTGAAGCGTTCCAGTGGTTTCTTGAACACATCAAGAGCGTACAGGTTGATATGTGCTCTCGGGGGGAATTTTATCGCTCAGGGAGGACTCAGGTCTCAGTTACGGTTTAGATACTTTTCATTAAATTCATACAGGAATTTAAAACTGGATGCAAATTTAGACAGTAGCGGACATATAAAATCATGGGATGTTTTGCTAATGTTCCCATTAAGTTATAAAAACATTATATGTGAACGTTAAAAACATCCCTTTTTTGGTTATGCAAACTTTAAGGGAACATTCAATTGTATAATTTTGCAAAACATTACTTTTGAAAGTTCTCTGAGACACATTTGGTACATTTAAAGCCTTTTCCTCATGAAAAATAAATAAAATATATATACTGTATATATATCTTTTTTTATACTATGGAAGTCAATGGGGTCCATCAACTGTTTGGTTACCCATATTCTTCAAAATATCTTCTTTTGTGTTCAGCAGAAGAAAGACATTTATACATGTTTGGAACAACTTGAGGGTGAGTAAATGATGACCGAATTTTCATTTTGAACTATCCCTTTAAGAGTAAACAATAATATGAATATTGGCCACTTGCCTAAAAGCTAAAAGTTCTAAACTTGTATTAAAAAAGAGGCAAAGAGGCTTTCCAACAGCTGTCTGCAGATGGCGTGCATATAATTCTCCCATGACTAATGTTGTTACTCGCAGTTCTTAGCGAGAGATATGTTTTTGAGAATTATCGTGCCATGCAGCCCTGCTGTTTGTCAGATGGTGGTAAACACACCTGACACTGCACAGATTAAATTGCTCTTTTTCTCTTTTGTTATCATCATGATAGTGCCTAGAGGCGCAGACATTGCAGCTGTGGTGGAGTTCATCCACTGACACAACAATGTTCCCAGTGTCGATAAAAGGAAGGAAAAAGGAAGCCAGCGGGACCCCTGAGAGAGGCCTGACTCAATCTTTCCCCTAGGCGCCCAGAGGAGAGACAGCAAGCTGGGCAGCTCCGGACCTACTGCTGCCCAGATTTTAGTCAGGGGGAACTGGGGGTAGACGCCAAACAGGGGTGATTATTTTGTGCTTTTATTATTTACCTCCCAGTAGACACGTTTAAAATTGCTTTCATATGTTTTCTACTGTGACCAGAGAGGCTGCAGCCATACTGTAAATCCAAGAGTAAAACAACACTGCAGGTGAGAAAAAGGATGATATTTGAGCTGTATCATAAATCTCACAGGACATCAATTAACATACTCTTTCTTTATAATTCTCTCTTGAGAAGGTTGAACTGGGGGCGACGGTTATTTAATTCAAAGCTTAAAAATGGAACATTTGATTTGCTTTCTCTCAACCAAAATCAATGCATGTCTGATGACTACAGGCATGAAGAAGAATCAGTCATTTAGGTTTCTGGACATGCTGCTGCATGATTGAACACACACACACACACACACACACACACACACACAAACACACACACACAAAAAAATAATATATATATATATGTACTTTTTTTGTGTGTTGATTAAAAAGATACAATTTATGATTTTGTGTGTGTGTGTGTGTGTGTGTGTAATATTTTTTATGAAATATTAATTGTATATATTTTGAAATATGAATTGAAATATGAATTGTGTATATTAGGACATATTAATTGTCTAATATTAAATTATCTAATTTAATATTAAATATTAATTGTGTGTGTGTGTGTGTGTGTGTGTATGTGTGTGCAGATAAATTATATAATTATATATAATGATACAGTTAATCATATAATTATATATATATATATATATATATAATCAACTTTACATAAATGGCAATATAAAAACAAATAACATGATCAATGAACACAAATGACCATCAACAATGATATATACAGATACATAAGATAAAAAAATAAAAATAAAAAACAGAAATCACAGAAGAAAAAAAAAACTGTACAATCAAACACAGACATTTCCTGAGCCCAAATGTTTTTCTCTGTTCTTTCACATATTGCAGATCTCTGCCAGTGGAAAGGCTGAGTTGAGTCTGAAAAGTGTAGCCAATTACTATAGTCACCAGTCCCTAAGGCTTCCATCGCAGTCTTACAGAGCCCAGAAACATGCTTACCTCATCCTCTCAGTGAAGATGCAGTAAATTAGTGTGGCATTTGAGGAGAAAACGGAGAGAGAGGCCACTGGAGCAACAATAAATATGTCAAGTCAGAGTCAGCGCACATGAGCTGCGGTTTATCTGCCATAAACAACTACAGTTAGATGCACTTGGCTGACAACTGTTCTTTCGTCCTGCTGAGAGCTGAGAGAAAGGCTCCAAAGTGTAATATGTTTTTGAATAATAAATCATCTCACTCTAGGAAGTATTTGGACCAGCTTGTTTTGGCAAAAATCCAAATGTCTTGAATCCTTACTAATACAAAACAAACAAACAACAAAACTGACCTGTATGAAGTGTACAAAATAGTTTAAAATGCTTCTGTTTCATTCACTATCCTTGAACACACCCTACGGCACAGAACAAGCCTAATCAATGTACCGGCAATCCTTCACCTTTGTGACCCACCTTTACCCTGAGGACCTCTGACGAGATCACGGGCAGAAACCTGGCTAAAGCAGAGAGTGTCAGAGTGAAAAGCGATGGATGACTTACGCCTTCTTGCCACAGATGGATTTCTTGTACCAGTTCCTGCATGTGCTGAAGTACTTTTTCTTCGTCCCCATGACCTGCTGTAAAGCGCACACATTGGGCCTGGAATAAAGAGCAGAGGGAGCATGTGTGAAAAAAAACCCCCTCTGGGAATGGTTGATAACTTGCAGACATGACAGACTTACATGCCACAGGGGTGTTCAATTAGGCAGGTGATTATATAGAAGTCCTGACAAATTGCTTTAAAGAGCTGACTGAACAAGTCAAAAATGTCTTTTTAGACTATTATGTTTTAGAAAAACATTTATGGTTAATTAATAAAAATAGATTAGAATATTCTCATTTTTTTTAAATGACATGATGATACACAGATTTCTGTAATTGTAAAGTGAATAAGTTTAGCAAAAAAAAAGTTTAGACAGAAATATTATATCATAAAAATATTTACATTTATAAAAATATATCAATGCAACAAGTAATCTTTCAGATCTCACAATATTTGTTTTAATTACATATACATAAGATGTGATTTGAATGATTTTAGGTTCATACTGTATAACAAAAAAATAACAATAAAAAAATAAAGTGGGGGTCCAAGATAAAATGCTTATTTATGTATTTCCTTTATAATTATATTTATAATTTAATACATTTTTGTCCTATTACAAATATTTTGTCAGCATAATTTGAGAGAAAATCTAACAAAAAAAGATTGTTTTTTGGTAGGTATTTAACGTGGTACAATATACAAATTATGATATTTAATTAGTAAGAAACAGTACAAAATAATTTTACGTATGTATAATACATTGGTGTTGTTGTTGTTGTTTTAGTTTTTTAAAGGTTTAAATAGAATTTTGAATACCAGCCTTTTTAAAGTGGACTTATATGCAATTTCTATGTTTGAAGTCATTAACAACATTAACAAAATTAACCACCTATTTCCCAGTCAGTAAAGGTGAACTTTTAAAACAATCTTACCCTTCTTTCTTAGCCCTGATGCGACTGTGTGTGACTATCTTGTCATAGGCTGAAGAATCCACCTGGTCCAGGGAAGAGAGTGCCAGGATGGTGAAGGTGGCCGTAAACAAGAATATCATACTGGAGAATCCCCTGCAGAGCAAACCCACTAAAAAAAAAAACAGAAGGAATGGGAGCGAGCAACAGGGAACCGGCCTTTATATCACCCCTCCCCTTCTCTTTCTGTCTCAAACACACACAATGACAGAGATGAATACAGAGAGAATCAACCTGCTTCCTATGGATCCGCCCCCTCCATGAGAACCCTGCACGCCTAAGAAGGACCTTCCATATTTACAGAGACAGAAAGAAAAGAGTCAGGTCTTACAATGGTATGACCATCTGGAAATGTGTAGGTGCTTTACATATAAAACATCTACATACCAAATGTTTTAGACATGCTTTGTTCCTTTTAAAAAAAACATATTCTGCAAGCATTACACCATTTTTATCACTACAGCTTAATATTAATCTTATAAGTGACAGAAAAAGCTTTATCATTCATTTACACCATCGCTTATGCAGGTGCTCTGTGGGTTTATCCTTGGAAACAGGATGTTCATTATCTGCAGAATGCTACTGAGGGAATCAGATGAAAGGATCATGTCTAATCATACTGTAACTGTTCAATCTCCTGCCAGTTTCTTCATCATCGGGCTACTGTCCATATCTGGAATCTGTTGGTTTTAAGGTGGAGCTCTTGGTTCAGGCCTCAGGCGGTTCTTTGGACAAGTCAAAGCCAGATGGGAACTTTTTAAAAGCTCCCAAGAATCTCATCTGCATTTATCTCAAGCTGTCTGGCATGGAAAGGTGAGTGGGGGGAAAAGTGAAACGAGGATGGTAATAATAGTGGAAAGGGATTTGAACAAGTATCAGAAAACACAGGTTTAAGAGCTATAGTCATTCATTTATGTCTTATGTTTTAACCCTGTGTGTGCATCTACCTCTAGTGGTGGAGTCATAGCAGTACACAAATTACAATAATAAATTGCTACAGATCAGCGTCCTTTAACGATGAGCATATAGGCTGAGAAACATAGCAGGGCAATACCCAATAACAGATTTCGGTAACGCTTTAGATTACAGCCCGGAAAGTACTGCGTAATTACAATGAAATTACAGTGTAACTTTCGGTAATTACAGTGTACCTATAAAGTACTTATGTGTAAGTATAGGGGAACAATATGTAAAGTCTTGGGAATAAAGGGGTAACAACCAGGAAAATACTGCGTAATTAAAACTAAATTACAGTGTAACTTTCGGTAATTACAGTGTACCTATAAAGTACGTACGTGTAAGTATATAGGGGAAGAATGTAAAGTTTTGGAATAAAGGGGTAACAACCAGGAAAAAAAAAATTTATTTAGGCAAATTATTTATACTGTAAGTATTTTAGAACTACGGGGTACTTGTACTATAATACAATCTTACTTTTGGGAGCAATTTAGCGAGTAGGCTACATACACTGCACCTTTTTGTAATAATAGTGTATACAAATACATAAAGGCTTTTTTCAAATTACGGGGTAGCCTATATATCAGTGTATTTATAAAGTAGGCTAATTTGTTTTTATTGCAAAGGTGCACTGATTAAGTAGTTTCAAGGCAAGTAAAACTATTGCAACTTTTTTTTTTTTTTTATGCTGGGGAAATATACTCTTTTCATGTAGTTACAGGGTAAGTATGACATTGCGGGCCGTAAATTAAAGTGGTGCTTCTTACCCTCTTGTTTCATGTAGTTACAGGTTAAGTACAATAAAAACACATGTAAACACACAATCTGATATCACTTGGAAAACTTTATTTGAAAAACAACTTATTTTAAAATGGATTTACAACACTTTCTCTTGCTTGGTTTCCTCCTCCTCTTGTTCCTCTTCTTCTTTTTCTTTATTTCCACTGATAAATCTTAAGAAGGAATCCCATGTCTCTTGCTATTCTGTATTATGTGTTAAAAGAAAATACAGTACAGAAATGTCCTCACCATTTACTCATCTTTTACCCTCATGTCATCCGAGATGTATATGAATTTCCTTCTTCAGATTAACACAATTTTTTTTTTAGAAAAATATATAATCTCTGTGAATGCATAATGCAAGCCCATGTGTTCCTAAAAGTTGACATCAAACTACAGCACATACAGCAATAACGTAATCCATACGACCCCAATGGATGAATCAATGTCTTCTGAAGTGAGACGATAAGTGTTTGTAAGAAAAATACCAAATATTTAAACATTTTAAAGACTATCGCTTCCGTTCCGACCAACTGTCACTTGCGCATGCATGAGAGGGTTGAGTTCACGCTTGACACGCGTGACGTAAGTGCGCCGAGAAACTGAATGTCGATTTTTTTAAATTATTTTTTTTATTAATGCTCACAACAAAATACAAACAATAACACATAATAATAATGAAAAACAAACAATACAGAAGAACAGAGATGGCAGTTCTCGCGCGAGTTTCACATCTAACTCCCGCGAGAACGTAATGAACGCGTGAAGCTTCACCAAACACGAAGCCAAGCCGACTCTCATGCACTCGCTGGACGCTGGTGACAGTTGGTCGGTAGCGAAAAGATGAGTAAATTACGAGAACATTTCTGGGTGTACTGTATTTTCTTTTAATACATAATACAGAATAGCAAAAGACTCCTTCTTAAGATTAGGCTAATCAGTGGAATGATAGAAAAAGAAGAAGAGGAACAAGAGGAGGAGGAGGAAGTAGGAAGCCATGCAAAAACGTATACTTTCTGTCAGGACTTTAGTATTTGAAATGAAAAGTTGATTTTAAAAAAGGAATAAAGAATAATAAGTGTAATATGTTGTAAATCTTTTTTGAAATAAGTTGTTTTTCAATTAAAGTTTTCCAATCAGATTGTGTGTTTACATGTGTTTTTATTGTACTTACCCTGTAACTACATGAAACAAGAGGGTAAGAAGCACCACTTTAATTTACGGCCCGCAATGTCATACTTACCCTGTAACTACAAGAAACAAGAGTATATTTCCCCAGCATTTAAAAAAAAAAAAAGTTGCAATAGTTTTACTTGCCTTGAAACAACTTAATCAGTGCACCTTTGCAATAAAAACAAATTAGCCTACTTTATAAATGCACTGATATATAGGCTACCCCGTAATTTGAAAAAAGCCTTTATGTATTTGTATACACTATTATTACAAAAAGGTGCAGTGTATGTAGCCTACTCGCTAAATTGCTCCCAAAAGTAAGATTGTATTATAGTAAGTACCCCGTAGTTCTAAAATACTTACAGTATAAATAATTTGCCTACATTTTTTTTTTTTCCTGGTTGTTACCCCTTTATTCCAAAATTTTACATTGTTCCCCTATATACTTACACGTACGTACTTTATAGGTACACTGTAATTACCGAAAGTTACACTGTAATTTAGTTTTAATTACGCAGTATTTTCCTGGTTGTTACCCCTTTATTCCCAAGACTTTACATATTGTTCCCCTATACTTACACATAAGTACTTTATAGGTACACTGTAATTACCGAAAGTTACACTGTAATTTCATTGTAATTACGCAGTACTTTCCGGGCTGTAATCTAAAGCGTTACCCAGATTTCTATAATGACAAACATAAGGATCGTCACTTAATATTACTTAATTTGTAACTTGAATTAATACCGCTGTCACAAGCTAAATGTATGTAATATCACACGAGCAAGACAGCGTTGTTCCTATAAACACGGCTGTGATTCGACCATAGCCACACACCCACAGGCTTTTACACGACAGTTTAACAAACAAGAAGTTTAATTATTATAATTATAATTATTTTACTTGCGTAACTTACATTTTTAGAAATGTATATAGCTTTTTGTGATGTGACATTTTGAACCGAGGCGTTGGTCAAGCATAAATGGGCGCGGCCAGGCTTGTGATGTGACCAAATCATATGACCAATGACAAACGAAGCCTGACTTTCTGTCCAATCACCTGCGCGATTCATTTTGTGTGTTGGAATGTTCGAACTCCTCCCAGATCACTAGAACTATTCGATTTCGGATACATTCTAATTCAATTACATTTTAAACACCCAGTCAAGTAATATGAAGAATACAAATTATTTCAGGGAAAAAATATTTGCCATGTGCAATTCATATAAGTGTAGGATACATTCATCTTCTATTGCATTATTGTTATTCATACTAGCATTAAATGCCACAGCTTAATGATTAAATTAATTTATATGTTAAGGCTTTTTACTTTTGCACGAAACATGAAACGATTTTGGCCAAGGGAATGCGTGTGGCTTCGTCCGACGAAGCTTCTTCACAGGGTTTTGGCTGCCTTATTTTTTTTCTAAACACCAGATGGCGCTGTTTTCGACTCTCACTCGAAGCTTAAATCACATTCTCTATTCCCGGAACAAGTTCAGAGGAAAGTTAGCTTCATGAGGCTTCATTTGCCCATCCCTAATGGTTGCCATTTTTCAATTATTTTCCAAACGACGCCACAGCAGGATTAACTGTTGCAACAAGCAATACAGTAGCCTAATATTTCGTTACTGAATCATATTTTCTAAAATAATAGGTTCAGTGTATTATTCAGTGACTCAAGGACCAGCTTTTAGGATTTTCGCTGTGAGTATCTTTGGTTATTTGCACACTTCTATAGTAACTTACATGCTATTCTAGGTCAGATCAATTTAAAATTAGAAAGACACAGAAACAAAAGGAACAAGGTAGGCTATGACCAGAACTTGTTTTATTACTTTAATGTAATGTAAATTAGAGTATCTTTTTACCATCTTTTTTGAGATACATTAAAAACTTTATAAAAATTTCCCCCAGTCCAGCCCTGGGTGTTCAGATAGGCTGTAATTAGCATCATAACTGAAATGGAACATTATTAATGATTTGGAAAATAGCTGCCAATCATCATACACGTGGCCTTTATTTATATAGTGCTTTATACAATACAGATAAACAGAAAAATAACAATGAATGATGCAAACTTCACATAGGCATATGAGACCAATTAAAATTATTCAGCTCAAGTCAGTTCAATAACTGTAAAGTTCAATTGCCACCAATATTGTCTGCGATCCACTTGGCTCACAATGCTTTTGAGAAATGACGTCCATCCAACTCAATTCAGTTCAAATTTAGTTCTCATCCAATAGTGTAAGTCTAGTTAGTTAGATCAATAATATTACTGAATATTACGTGTCATTTAAAGCCCAACTAAGCAAGCCAAAGGCGACAATGACAAGGCACCCAAACTCCATCAGGTGACAGAAATGGATCTTCTTCTTTTTTTGGAGCTCAGTCAGGGGGATATTTTTCCTCTGGCCAAATGAAGGAGCATGGTGTAATTTATGACTCCAGTCTGCAGCACAAGTCAGGTTGTAGATTGATATAATTTGAAAATGATCAGCTTACTCCTTGTTCTTAAAGATCGGGATATGCCACACTGACGTTATGCATATAACCTTGCTTTGTTTTTGTTTTTAATGGTACTGAAGTGAATTAGTATGCATTTATTGACAGAAAAATAAGAAATAACATCTCATTGAATCTCACATCTCTAAATCATCTACAGTTCATTGATGGATCACACAGTTTCACTGCTGATCCAAAACAAACCGTAAACCCAGGATAGATCGGCTGCGTGAATTTGCCCTGGACTATGTAGATGAGTTTCATTTTGTCAGAGATGCTGAAGTAGTTCACAATTCCAGCACTGTAATCCACATACACTCCTAATCTAGAAGACTTTAATTTAGAAGTGTTTATATTGAGTTTAGTCTTTTTGTTACTGTCCCAGAATATGTATTTGGAAGGAGAGCAGTATAAATTTGTAGACTGCTCATTGCTTCCAAATTTACACTCATCACCCCTTCCCTTCCTGCAGATGCTCCTATACGACAACGATATACCCATGCCAGCACTCCCACTCCACTCAACTTCCCAGTAGGCACGTCCACACACACTCTCTCTACACAACACCTGAGGCCAACAATCAAATCTCTCTGGATGATTGGGATATCGCTGGACTTTGCCAGTGTTAGTAGCCACTCTGTTCCCCTCAGACAGTAGGAGTATTTCATTCATTGTGTTTGAATCCATTGAGAGGTGTTGTGAATCTGATGGAAATAAAACACAGTTTAAGGTGTGTGTGTGTGTGTGTGTGTGTGTGTGTGTGTGTGTGTGTGTGTGTGTGTGTGTGTGTGTGTGTGTGTGTGTGTGACATACATTGTAGGATCTCATTTCTGTTCCTGGGTGCATCTGTAGGATTTTTGTAGTGGATTACTAAAAAAATAAAATAAACATATATTTATGCATGTAAGGTCACGCCTTTGTTTTGATATTCACACAGTTTTTATTTAAATGATTCGTTCCTGAATTAATGCTACTTACCCGAACCAGACACAACCACTACCTCTGAATTTAGGAAATCGTCCATTTTTTTCTTTAGTTTTTTAGAGAAAGATTTTCTCAGATAATTAGAAGGATGAGAACTGAAGCTGAAAAGGTCAGTAGGTTCACGGAAAACCGAGAGAGACGAAGAACTCTATGAAAAAAATAATAATGAACATCCTCATCACTTCCACACTTACCTAAACAATAATTCTATTTTACTGTGATTGTTTACTCAACATATGACAATATATTGAGTTGTTTAAGAAATGAAAAGGTGCATGCTCCATCAATTAGGGTTAGAAGAACTGTTGCCAAACATAAAGAAACATAATAATCACTGCAATAATGATCCAATAGACTTTTGCCCATTTAAATCCAATAGCCTTCCTGATATTGTCCGAACTAGACTAAAGACGCATCTCTTTAGCCAAGCATTCACATAATGCATCTCATACCTTTTATACTACAGTTAAATCAGATCAAATGCATTCATATTATGAACAGCAGCTACGCTAATTATTTCCCATCTGCCTTTTTTGTTGTTAACTCAAATAGAGTTCGTCAGCTCCAGTTATGTATCCAGCCTCTCATGGAGACTTCAGATGCCCCAACGCCTGTAATGAGACGACTCGACGCCTGTGAAGAGACGACCCAACGCCGGCGATATGTTATGCCCTAAATTTATGATTAACTAACTGTATTTTTGTATGTACATTTTTGAAATGCATTTTCTATAAAGCTGCTTTGAAACAATATGTATTGTGAAAAGCGCTATACAAATAAACTTGAATTGAATTGAATTGAATTGAATTAAATCCAAACAGCGACTTTTTGGGGGGCCGGGCAGCATATATGTTAATTTGTGTTATAGTTCAATTCATTAACTACTAATGTTAACAAATAAATACCTTATTGTATAGTGTTACTCAAAAATGTGGTAATATAGCCTAAACTTTCTGCAAGCCATAAATATACTTGCTTGGCCAGAGGGTTTACATTCATAAAAATAAATGTTCTTAATTGGCATCTATAATTTCATGAGAAACCTTTAACATCACAAAATGTGTCTTTAGTGTAAAAAGATTTATATAAAGCCTTAAAATGACTTTCACACTCAGAAAAAAAAATTTCTTTTAAGAAATGGTCACTGAAGGGTTCTTTGGGGAGCCAAAAATTATTCTTAAGTGTTGCGTTGGTCAAGCTTTCACATACCGGTACTTGCCATTATTAAATATGTTCTAATTCATACCTGATTCATTCTCTCTGCTCCTGGGGACACGTCATGGTTTTTGTGGATATCCATTGTACACCGCATACAAATACTTGTCTGGTCAGTACGACAAAAAATCTCCAAAAGCTCATTGTGTATTGGACAGATCATCTCCTGGAGTTGTTCAGTAGCATCTATCAAACAGTGTCTCTCAACTTCGAAGAGATTCTCATGTTGTTGAAAGTGAGTTGGACAGAAAGAGTTCAGACACACCATACAGGATTTGATGGCTTTGTATTTTCTGCCAGTACAAACATCACACTCCACATCTCCAGGTCTAGCGTCACAGTGAGGAACATGAGCAGCCTGGGGAGGAGCAGCCTGGGGTCCTGTCCTCAGTTTCTCCACCATTTCAGCAACCACCACATTCTTCGCTAATACTGGTCTCGGAGTGAAGGTCTGTCTGCACTGAGGACATTTGTAAACTCTCAATTGAGCATTTTCATCCCAATAGCGTCCGATACAGTTCATACAATAACTGTGTCCACAGGGGATGGTCACTGGATCGTTCAGTAGATCTAGACAGACTGGGCAGCTGAACTGTTCCCGGCTCACAGAAATATTAGCTTCTGCCATTTCAGTACATTAAGATGGAGGAAGACCGTTCGACAACACTTACCACACTAGTTTCCTGGTTTTGTGTTTAAAGGGCACATATTATGCCCCTTTTCAAGTGCCAATCCGGTGTGTCTATAAAATATGACTGCCTGTATTTTGCTGCACATTAACAAAGTCCCATAAAAAGTCCATTAGGGTCACTAAATAGTGGTGCACCAACTTTAGATTTTTCAACATTTCTGAGAAATGCACTGATAATAAAGATAATTTTGCCAGATAGTTTTGCAAATGACTGGCGGGCTGACCAAAGGTCTTGCTTTATATAGAGTAATTTAGATTATGTTTTACATTTATTACATTTATTAATGTGCAACACAAACAAACAGAATGGACATCATAACTTTGATGAGTTCCAGCACATAGGGCTATTGTAATTTAATAAAGAAGATTCTTTGGATCATTGTCAAATTTGGGTCAGACAAATGTTAAACACGCATAAGTGAAGCTTTTCTGCCTCTAAGGGACATGGTGATGGAGGAAAAATTTGAGATGGGAGGATGAAATAATATTTAAATGCTTTTGTGTTCACTCGCAAAACTTTTGCTAACTTTGCATTCACTCGCAAAAATCAATGAACTCTTTTTTTGCTTCTCATCTCATAATATTTCCATAATCAGTTTTGCTTTCGCATGAAGAGTGTGAAACTTTTCAAGATCTTGCAAAAGCATTGAAATATTGTCACAATCCACACTCAAGGAGACAAGGGAGAAGATCCAAATGCAGTAAGTGCTTTTATTTGAGGGAAATCCGTTACTCACAATCCAGTCCAGGCAGAGGTCATAACCAGGGTAGCAATCAAACATAAACATACAACGGGAAATAACAGACGCAGAACTCAGAAGTGGCGTGATAATTACAAGGACTCCGTGACACATACTAAAACAGACAGGGTATATATACACAGGGAATAGACAATGATAATGGGGAAATGGCTGAGTGCAATGATCAGTGATAAGGAAACAGCCGAGTGCAATGAGAAGACAAGGATCGTGGGAAATGTAGTTCAATAGTGTGATGGACACCGTGGGGAAGGAGGACATCTAGTGGTGACCCAAGGAACATAAACCAGACACTGTGACATAACCCCCCCTCTACGGAGCGGCTACCAGACGCTCCAAGACGTGACCGACAAACAAGAGTCCAGGCGGAAGGTGGAAAGGTGGAGGATCAGGGGGTGGGATGGGGGGCCAGGTCCATGGAGGGGAACAGGAGCAAGTGGGGAACGGCTTAAGCGGCGGCCAGGGCGACACAGACAGTCCATCGGGCGGCCAGGGCGGAGACGACCCCTCGGGCGGCCACGGCGGTGAAGACCCCTCGGGCGGCCACGGCGGTGAAGACCCCTCGGGCGACGACCACTCGGGCGGCCACGGCGGAGACGACCAGGGTGAAGACGACGACTCGGGCGGCCATGGCGGTGAAGACCAAGGCGGGACAGGGACTGCAACAGACGCCACCGGCTCAGGAACTGCAACAGACGCCACCGGCTCCGGAACTGCAACAGACGCCACCGGCTCAGGAACTGCAACAGACGCCACCGGCTCAGGAACTGCAACAGACGCCACCGGCTCAGGAACTGCAACAGACGCCACCGGCTCAGGAACTGCAACAGACGCCACCGGCTCAGGAACTGCAACAGACGCCACCGGCTCAGGAACTGCAACAGACGCCACCGGCTCAGGAACTGCAACAGACGCCACCGGCTCAGGAACTGCAACAGACGCCACCGGCTCAGGAACTGCAACAGACGCCACCGGCTCAGGAACTGCAACAGACGCCACCGGCTCAGGAACTGCAACAGACGCCACCGGCTCAGAAACTGCAACAGACGCCACCGGCTCAGGAACTGCAACAGACGCCACCGGCTCAGGAACTGCAACAGACGCCACCGGCTCAGGAACTGCAACAGACGCCACCGGCTCAGGAACTGCAACAGACGCCACCGGCTCAGGAACTGCAACAGACGCCACCGGCTCAGGAACTGCAACAGACGCCACCGGCTCAGGAACTGCAACAGACGCCACCGGCTCAGGAACTGCAACAGACGCCACCGGCTCAGGAACTGCAACAGACGCCACCGGCTCAGGAACTGCAACAGACGCCACCGGCTCAGGAACTGCAACAGACGCCACCGGCTCAGGAACTGCAACCGCAACAGACACCGGCTCAGGAACAGCAACAGACACCGGCTCGGGAACTGGCTTGACGTAAAGCTCAGGCTCGGCAGACGTGACGTGAAATCCAGGCTCGGCAGACGTGTGTCCCCTCCATGCATGCAGTACTGCCAATGCATAAAAAAGGAAAACAGCCCTCTTGGCCATGGCAGGACTTACGGGAACAGCGTCTGGCACAGGAACCGTCTCTGCATCGGCAGACGTGACGTGGACAGTCTCTGGAACGGCAGACGTGACGTGGACAGTCTCTGGAACGGCCGACGTGACGTGGACAGTCTCTGGAACGGCCGACGTGCTGTGCCTCCTCCACGCATGCAGTACCGCCACCGCATAGAAGAGGAAGACCGCTCTCTTGGCCGTGGCAGGACTGATGGTGGGCGGCTCCGAGACAATCTCAGGGACGACAGCGGGCTGCTCGGAGGGGACGGCCTCCGGGACGACAGCGGGCTGCTCGGAGGGGACGGCCTCCGGGACGACAGCGGGCTGCTCGGAGGGGACGGCCTCCGGGACGACAGCGGGCTGCTCGGAGGGGACGGCCTCCGGGACGACAGCGGGCTGCTCGGAGGGGACGGCCTCCGGGACGACAGCGGGCTGCTCGGAGGGGACGGCCTCCGGGACGACAGCGGGCTGCTCGGAGGGGACGGCCTCCGGGACGACAGCGGGCTGCTCGGAGGGGACGGCCTCCGGGACGACAGCGGGCTGCTCGGAGGGGACGGCCTCCGGGTCCTTGGGGAGGCTGAAGGTCTTCCTCCTCCGCCGTTTCTGACGAAAATGTGCCGGCTCTAGACTGGACGGGCACCACGGCGAACAGAGCTCTGGGCTGGGCGAAATCAGCGGTGGGTGGAACTCTGGGCTGGATCTCACCAACCCAGGGCCGAAGAGGGGCCAGAGTGGGGAATGGTGTCTTGGATCCTCTCGACCACCTCCTCCACTGCGGCCTCCACGGGTCCCACGAAACTTTACCAATCGGGTCCCCTCAAAAAACTCTCTTCTCTCCCGCTCAGTGGCTGGGGAAGAGACATTGAGAGACATACCGCTGGATCAAGTGTGACGGAGTCCTTCTGTCACGATCCACACTCAAGGAGACAAGGGAGAAGATCCAAATGCAGTAAGTGCTTTTATTTGAGGGAAATCCGTTACTCACAATCCAGTCCAGGCAGAGGTCATAACCAGGGTAGCAATCAAACATAAACATACAACGGGAAATAACAGACGCAGAACTCAGAAGTGGCGTGATAATTACAAGGACTCCGTGACACATACTAAAACAGACAGGGTATATATACACAGGGAATAGACAATGATAATGGGGAAATGGCTGAGTGCAATGATCAGTGATAAGGAAACAGCCGAGTGCAATGAGAAGACAAGGATCGTGGGAAATGTAGTTCAATAGTGTGATGGACACCGTGGGGAAGGAGGACATCTAGTGGTGACCCAAGGAACATAAACCAGACACTGTGACAAATATAATTTTTCTTCTCATCTCATACTTTTTTCCCATCACAATGTTCTATTCAATGGCAATAACGACATAGTATAACATTTCTGATTAATAATTACAGTAGGTTGTTTGCAAACAACTTAGAGAAAATTCATATTTGTATAATAGTACTTTTAGAAACTGAAACATGACCCTTTGTTCTTGTGGCGACTAGCCCCAGTCTCCCCTATGTACAATGCACTCAGGCCAGGATTGGATTTAAATAACATCTATTTTTGCTCCGCCAACGAAAATAGTTCCAAAGGTCGTCAAAACAGTATCAGAAGTTACGTGTCATGGTTCCTGAATGAATCTGTGTTTTTGAATGAATTGACTGAGTGAATGATTCCGTGACTCAAGGTTGTTTAGGTTCTGAATAACCAGCCCGATCTCATGAAAGTGCGTATCTAGGCTATACGACGAATGTTATTTCTCGTGCCATTTATACGCCAAAAATAGTTTTTGCGTGCATATGATACGCAGTTTTCGTGTGCATATGATAAACACTGTATGGCGTGTAATACGCACGCACTCCCCACCCCTAATCCTACCCAAGGGTTTTCAGTGCGTAGCATATGCACGCAAAAAAAAAAAAACATTTTTGGCGTATAAATGCTACGAGAAATAACATTCGTGGTATAGATACGCACTTTCATGAGATCGTGTTGGAATAAAGTAATTTATTTAAAGAAAACAAAGTAATTACATATTCAAAAGAAGTAGGCCTAACTACCCTGACAGTATGCAATTTCAGATGCAGCCAATGTTGAATGAATGAATCGGTTGAATGAATGAATGATTCAATGACTCACTCATAAGTCACTTATCACCACCTACAAGTGTAACATTCAGAAAGTGTTACTGAAAATAATACTACCAATGCACAGACTGACAGGCTGTCGGTGAGGTCCACTCCACAGTTCTGGAGTTTAGCATGCAGAAAGCAGAGCATGTCAGTGCATTTCCCCTTGCTGAGGTGCAAATGACTTGCTGCTCTTTTAAACTTCATTCAAGTGCCCTTGGGCTGCACCCTGGACTCTCTAAGGGTGCTAATTCAAATAAATTATAGATAGACCTTTGTACCCTGGTGAAGGATGGAGGATGTGAAATGAATTAGATAGTAAAACCTGCCCAGTGTTTAATGCTCCACCACACCCAATCTCACTGTGGAGCACTGCAGGAGTCTATTTAAAAACATTACAGATTTATCAGGACAGTAGATAACCTGTTACTGTTTTAAATACGGCATGCGTCAAAATAAAATTAATGTCTTTACAGTAAATCTTTACAGTAAATCTAATATAACTGCAATATAGTGTGAGATTTTTCTTCTTCGTGTGCTGGAAATAGTTTATTACACACATAAATTGCAATATGAAATCCAAGGTCTTCTTAATCAAGAACAATCAATTTTCTTGATTTAGAAAGAATACCAACAATACAGAAATAGAAACGCGGAGGAATTACCTATTGCTAATATTTTCCATAGAATAATGATTTCAACACTAATATGCTGTCTGTTAAACAAGTAATCTAAGTATCTAATTTCGCTTGTTCTGCATACTGTAGATTTGCAGTTGACAGCGGTTCGCCAAATATTTAGTTTACATATTTATGTGGTTATCTTTGTTGCGATCACCTGTAGGAAAATATTCTTCCATGGCTAAATTTATGCAAATACTTACAATGCATAAATTGTTAAGTGCAGAATATCAAATGGTCTGCAGTCTACAAACTGCATATAAACCCTTGTTTTAATTTAGTATGGTATACTTGATTGACATATTACACTCACATACTGTATACACTTAGAAAAGTTTCACCCTACAGATTTAGTCCAAATGTATTAGTGCTTAGCCCACATTATACATTACACTAATTTCCCAATTTCTAAACACTCACCTTTACACATAGTTAATGTTAGTCATCAAATTACGTAATCAATCTCTTATTTCTGAAATAAACTTGGATGGGAACCAAGATCACAATAATTCAAGTCATAGTACAGCATATATTTATTTATTTATTTATATTTGTGCATTAATTCATGATCTGTAATACGAGGCAGTAACCTGTTAAGTAAACAGTGAGGATAGATGGAATAAGATGTTCAGATGCATAAAAAAAGAATGTACTGATGCTGTGCAAACTGTAATAACACCTTGTTCTCCTTTTCATTCTTCATTATGAATACAACTGAGAGTAGGATGAAGCATACATGTTTACTGTAACAAGACTTTACAGTACATTTATGATATGCAGTGTTTACTTTGGACTCGTCAAGTGTTGGTCTGACCAAATTCATCCACGTTTATTAAAAGACACACTTCAACCTGTTCCTTCTCTCATACATGCGCAATGCAAAACGTGACTAAAGAGTTTTAAAAGTTGTAAATATCTGCATAGTAAACTTTATTAAAGATATTAGGTTGCATGACGGTATCTCTTACGGTGGAACCACAAATAGCATAAAATGCTAAATCTAATGGAGTAAGGCAGAATGAAAGGTCTGAATAGCAAAGGGTCAGTAGTTGCTCCTTCATATATGATTCAGCAGAGAGGAGAGCAGAGCAGCGATAAACTACAGGAGCATTTACACACTTGACAGAGTGTAAATCACTGTGGATGACAACGTTGGACCCCGTATTCTCCTAAAAGAGACAATCATCCCTGAGACCCAGAATGACACTTGATGTTCGTATCATACATATGCAACGCCCTGCACTGGACCGTCACCACAGCTGCTCCTGGGATAGAGCGAATGGTTCGGGAGAACAGCATCTTTCTCTTTGATTTCCAGCATTCGGTCACTTTTGAATGCCGAGTTTGAATGCCGTTATAATCTGCTTCCTTCGTATCTGGTGTCCTCATTCATTTCTTCCTCACAAATACTACGCATGTATACCATTTCCTCGTCCTCTTCCTCAGTCTCATTTACTCTGCCCCTCTCGGTTACCTTGAAATTGAGGCACCCTCCCTGTTCGCCATCGTCCCGTTCTTCGCTCTCGGATTCACCAGCTTCCTCTGACACGGAGTAAATCTCTCCCGGGTTGTTTGGCCCTTCGCAGTTCATTTGATGGCTAACGGTCTTGTTTGGGACAGAACCACCCGCTATGCCACTAAAGCCAGGCTTCCAGAAATTGTCTTTGGGTGCGCCCTCCTGGATCATAGAGGTGGTGACACTCTTCAGTCTCATTTTGCCCTTCAGTTGACTTCCAGCTGAAGCAGAATTGTACTTCAAAGGGTTATCAGGATGGGCTCCTGCGCTCCCTTTTGAGGTCGACGTGCCAATCTTGGTGCCCTTCATCATTCCCATCACCTCATACCGGAAGCTTGAGATGTCCTGTTTAAGTTCCTATTAATGATATTATTCACACATTGCTCAGTAAAACATGATGTACAGTTATATCACATAGTACAAAAAAAGGTTAAATAACTAAAAATTAATAGGATCTAGCCTATTTAAAAGCCAAAAAATATATATATTATTTAATATGACTGAATTAATCTGACCTGTTTTTTAAAGGGTCAATTGTTTGAAATTGTGATTGAGATTGGCCAGTTGTGGCATTCTGTGTCAAATAAATAATTTTGGAAAATGTCCTACACTGCCAAAATTTACAAGAGTCATATTAAAGCACTCTATAGTCTCTTTTCTATCTCATATAATGAAATTATTTTTTATTAATTATATTTATTCATAATAAATTCATAAGTAAATATCCATTTGGATGTATACATAAATATGTATTTACCCATTTACTTATGTATTTATTCTTTATTTACTTATTTCAAAAGTAGCTGTGTTTTTATTAAGTGTTTTTATTGAACAACTAAACTATTAAAAATAAAATGTGTTAATTGAAATAAAGCTGAAATAATAAACTGATCAAATTAAAAAATATTTGTTGTAAAACTTCAGCTTTACATTTTTTTTATTAAACAATAAAAAATGGCAACAATTGAAATAAAAGAAGAAAAAATGTAATTACTAAAACTAAAACCCAAATAAATTATTTTAATAGAAATATTTTAAATAGAAATAATAATAAAAATGACAAAAGCACAAAACAAAGTTAGTCAAACTTAAACGAAAAATAAAATGTAAAAATAAAATGTAATATTATTAAATACTATAATAGTAAGTAGCCTAAGTACTACCAAAATAATACTGGTAAGGAGTGGAATATTGTACAGTTACACAGCCTGATCACAGTTTGTTTTGTGATATTGGTTGGCTGATCATTGTTCTTTATTACAACATTAGAAAACCACCATACACAATTTACCTTAAAATTCTCCTCTGTTAGTCCCTCTTCTTTTTTGGCATCCCTGATCATTGCTGCCACATACCGCTTGACCAGGTTTCTAAGTACCTCCTAAAAAAAATAGATTATTTCAGTTATGAACCTAGAAAAGATTGGGCCAAAGAAGCAGCCCTTAAAGTCTTTCAGAGGAGTCAAAGTGTATTTGAAAGGAAGATTAATCTCTCAATTCAGAAGTTGATTGACACCATGTGAAATAAAATGAAATGGTGGCAGGCTGTAACCTTTCATCTGGTGCATTTAATGTCGTTTTGAAAGAGACACCATTACCTGGTACTGGCGGTTTGTGCGGACATTGTCAGCAGCTCGAATCTGGGAAAAAGAGAATAAATCAATTGTATTGATTTTTCATGACGCCTATACTTTGCTATACTACAAGGCAGTGCAAATCTCAGAAGCTCCAATCATTTTGTTCACAGAGTCATTTTGTTTCTTCAATATTTTAGATTTTTAATATTGACTGTTGTTTATTCCTCATACATCGCAATCGTGTGACTTAAGAAGACTTGTGCAAGTTCTATTGACTAGTTGGTCCCACTTTAAATTAAGTGGCTTTAAGTACTATCTACTTACATTGAAATTAATAGTTTGATACAATGGACGTATTGTGTACATACATGTTTTTACATTGTACTTATATTTTTAAAATACCTGCATGTAATTACAGCTGTAATTAATGTATGCAATTACAGTTGTAACTAATGTATGTAATTACATTTGTAATTACACTGTTGACCCTTCCCTTATTCCTTAACCCACCCTTAAACTTAACCATACCAGCACACCTGTCCCTAACCTTACCCGTATCACACCGCAATAGCAGCAAAAGTGTTTTACAATACAACATGAACACAATAAGTACATTGTACTGATTTTTCGATGTAAGTACATAGTACTTAAAGCCACTTAATATAAAGTGGGACCGACTAGTATAATGGCTTTATAAATCTTGACAATTTAAATCACCATCTACTTTTTGTCTGGTATAGAGCAGCATGAACATTCTAATTGTGTTCCACCATGGAGGGAAAAAAAAAACCCATCAGGGACTAACCCATGTTTCATATAAATTATTTATAGAAAAAGAGAGCAAATCGCTCATTACCCCAAGTGATCCAAGCGTCTCTGTTCTTTTTTTGTGATTAACTTTGAAGCAGTTGCTCTTGATCCATTTGATGAGGTACCACGTTGATTTTGGACTTGGTATGATGTTGAAGGGAGGAGGCAGCGTTCCGCCCTCTTCGAAGTAGCTCATCCAAAGTTTAGTTCTGGCAAACTTCCACTCAATATCAGCATGGTCCTGTGGACCAACCAAAGACATGCCAATCAAAAAGTAAACTGAAAGGGTCATAAAATGAATGAAAGCAAAAAAAGTGATTACAATATATACTATAAATAAACATTAAATATATAACTAAATACATACATTTTGATGCAGACATTTTTTTTTATGTACCCAAAAGCAACTAATCATTTATAATACTTACAGCAATATGTTGGTAGGAATTATTCATCATAGCAATAAGCATATTAAGAAGAACCACCAGAGAGATTATGTTGTAGGTCCCAAACATTGTGGCTCCAACAAACTCTGTGAACTCGTGCTCGGGTTTAACATTGACCACGTGCAGTTGAACAAGACCAAATATGGACCAGAACAATGACTGCAGTGTCTCAAACATACTGTAAAAAACAAACAAAACATGATATCACTATTTATAGCAAAGCAAGTAAAATGAAGGTTAAATCTATAGATCTGAGAAAACTACAGTTCCTCACGTGGTGAATGCATTGT
Source organism: Phoxinus phoxinus (assembly GCF_949152265.1). Lineage (NCBI taxonomy): Eukaryota > Metazoa > Chordata > Actinopteri > Cypriniformes > Leuciscidae > Phoxinus > Phoxinus phoxinus. Next base: position 13,509,653 of record NC_136898.1, on the reverse strand, counting down.
TCTGTGTTTCGCAGCGAATACCCTTGCATTCGTTTCCTTTTGGAGTATCATAATAGAAATACAGTTGATTGAGTCCATTTGCAAAGGAGAGCAGCACCAGGCAGTAAATGAAGAGAAATTTGAGGATGTCCAGAAGCATTCGGCCGAGGGAGATCTGAAGAGGGCCCAGGTGGGAGTTGGCTGTGAAGAGTGAAATCAGTCGTAGGGAGCTGAATATATTAGCAATGGCGAACAAGGCCTCGCCCACCAAGGTAGGGTGCCACATCACCCAATTTGCCCGGGGCTGGTTGCCAGAGTCCTGCAGAAAGATAAATGTTGTAAATCACAGTATGTCATCGTATTCAAGCTCTGGTCATATTCTGTTCTTGCTTCCAAATAAGAATAGACTAACATCTTGTTCTAACCACGCATAACCCAAAATGTTTCCTGGACAGGGTTCAAATTAAGCCAGGAATCTAGAATAGTTCATCGCTTAAAAAATGTTTTTCTGAAACACAGATTAAATACAGATTACTAACACCTGGACTATGGAGTCATGAACTAAAATAAACCAGATTCATTTAAAACAAACTGTGCTCATCTGAAATAGCATGACAGAGGTAAGACATGGAATGAACCAAGAAGAGCTTATAATTGCATGGAACTGAGAAGCAATGAAAACAATGCAGCAGAAAAAAGACTGCAATCAAAAAAGCTTTACTTAGCAAAAGATAACTATTTTAAAGGGGTCATGACATGAGAAACCAAATTTGCCTTGATCTTTTGGTATATAAGAGGTCTTTGTACCATTAAAACGTCCTGCAAGTTTCATAGCTTAAGACGTCCTCCCCATTATAAACGAATCATTTATTTAATCAAGCTCTAAATACAGCTCGTTCTGGATCCGTAGTAAGAAGTGACGTCACGGTACGAAGTGACGTACCAGCGTTTGCATATGACTGCCTCCAGCACAAGACAACTACGCTCATTTCGTATCGCCGCGCGCCTCACAAGTGTTCAGTCGACGGACAGCGAGTGGGTCTGTGTACAGGGAAATTACGATGCCGCGCAGATGTGCTGTTCCTGGCTGTGGACAAACAACATCTTTGAATACGCTGCCGAAAGATCCAGTCGTCAGGGGAAAATGGATGCACTTTATTTTTTGCGGACGTCCCAGTCACGGCAGTGTTAGTTTAAGCGTTTGTTCTATACATTTGAAGGATGACTGTTTTAAGAACAAATCCCAAAATGATGCTGGCTTTGCCAGAAAACTGTTGCTCAAAGATAAGTCCGTGCCGACTATTCTGGGCTCAACAACGACGACGCAAACTGTAAGTAATGTATTTAAAACTTTTTTTAAATATGCTGAATCCACAAATGTTCTGGCTGGGGGCGTTAATAATTGATGCATAGGCACTGACGTTAGCCATTCATAACAGTGGGCGTTAACACTGAACTCTTAAAGGGGAAACACCCCCAAAACAGACTGTTTGAATCAGAGGATGAGAAACAGGGTGGGAAAAGGTCATAAATCACTACATTTGAAAAGTTTTTTGTAAAAAAAACTATAGTAATACTATAATTGCACCTAAGGGAACATAATAATAAAATTAAAAAAAAACATGTCATGACCCCTTTAAAGCAAATAGCAAAGAACAACTGCACACATCAGCTGTGGAATCTACCTAAGCGCCTAAAGCATAGGTCAACCCTGCTCCTGGAGGGCCAGTGCCTTGCACAGTTTATATCCAACTTGTTTCAGCTTGTGATTTTCAAGCAATCCTGAAGAGCTTGATTCACTGCTTCATGTGTGTTTGATTAGGGTCGGAGCTAAACAGTGCAGAACAGTGGCCTTCCAGGAGCATGGTTGAAGAAAAATGTTTTATTTGTCAATACTTTCGCGTTCTCTCACAAATGTTTTGCATTCCCCCGAGAAACATTGCGTACACAAAATTTGTGAGTGAACGCAAAGTTTCCTACTCTACCCAGGATTAGGAACCAGGGTCTCCAGCATGGAAAGCAGGTGTGTTAACAAGGACGCTAGTCTCTAATGTTAATTGCTAATGCGCCTCTTACATGCCTGTGTTGCATACACATATACACACACACACACACACACACACACACACACACACACACACACACGTTTATATTGATCTTCATTGACATAGTCCAAGTTGTGTGTGTGTGTGTGTGTGTGTGTGTGTGTGTGTGTGTGTGTGTGTGTGTGTGTGTGTGTGTGTGTGTGTGTGTGTGTGTGTGTGTGTGTGTGTGTGTGTGTGTGTGTGTGTGTGTGTGTGTGTGTGTGTGTTATTTGAAACACAACATTAATCTGAAGTTACACCTGCCTCCTGGAAGGTTTAATTTAAGCCTCAATTTAGTCCTGGAGTTGCTCTACTCTTCTAGGACTAAAACCATGACAGAGAAAGCTGATTTCTGTTAATCTCTTTTAAAAGGCCATTTTAGTCTAGGACTAGGCTTAAATGGATGGTTTGGAGTAATTTCAACCCCCCCCAAAGTGCAAGGTCATGGTGCAAAGGACTGGCTCGAGGTCATGGTGCAAAGGACTGGCTCGAGGTCATGGTGCAAAGGACTCTAGGTTGAAATTACTCTGAACCATCCCTGTAATCTCTGTCCAGGAAACCGCCCCAATGGGGTTTCTTTTATATAGGAATAAAATAGAACATTTTAACATAATTTAAATGTGTTACCCTAACGTGAGCGACAATCTTCAATGAGATAGTGGCCAGATACAGAGCATTCATGACAAAGTCCATGAGGTTCCACCAGTCATGAATGTAATCCTGAAAGCCACCGTCCCACATTTGTTTGATCTCAGCCCATACAAAGCCTGTAAAGCAAAAGATATGAAAGAAAATGAATCTACAACTGATCAAAATCCAACTGGTCAAATCGGGAAAAAATGCATTACCTAAAACCCAGGGTAGAATCATCCATTCCACAGGGGTAACGGTGGGCTTTGAGGCCTGCTTATCGGGATTCGTTGCATCACCCATAGTGGTATTCCTGTTGTGATCCACATGTTGGGAGGCCAACAGCAGGAGAAAGAGGAAGGTCAGATAAGAAGCAGTGTGGCATATAAACTTGATGAAGGGTTTTCGGATGAAGAGGCCGTAGTGGCTCTTGGGGGCGATCAAGTAGAACAGCGAAAAGAAGGGGAAGAGGAATCCGATGAACATACAGGTGATAGACTTCCTGGCCCAGTGCCGGCGTCTCCAGCCTGGGAACTCATCGTACCAGCGAGATGCGAGCAGCTGCTGACAGTTTGGCTGTGCTACAAACTAACCACAGAGTAATAAAAAGAGATGAAATTGACTAATTAAATAAATGAACTTTCTTAAAGGAGTAAATTCACTGTTAACCACAAATAAATCAAGACATACAGTACATACAGTAATGTATATAGTTGCTGAGATTTTGCCTGAACTGTAATATAACGATTTGCTTGCATTTTCTGTAATGTGCAGTGAAATAAAAATGTTTTCTGACTTCTTTCATGCATGGAGACTGTCATCATTTTCTTTTTTTTTACAGTTGCAAAAGAAATGCTCTCTGCGGGAGAACACAAATAACGGAGCCATGTCCTAATGAGAAACAAGTGCCATTTGAAAAAGAGCAAACACAAAAGGCACAAAAAGGCTTACAGTAACACACAGTTTTTTTCTCTCTCTGGTTCTCATCATATCTGGTTTAAATCCCTATATCTTTCCTGCATCTTTTCTGAAAACCATCTGAGCCACACATGGAATGCAGCAAGCCAAATATGACTCATGTGTGAATTAAACATAGATATATGTGATTTTCTTTTTGTGATGTCAATGATACTTAACTCTTACTTTTTCCCAAATCTGCAGAATGTGGTAAAAAAATGTTTTTATATATTTTTCATTCTTTTTTTGATATACAAAAAAAATATTTTTGTATTACTATTTATATGTTGTGAATAATTATCTAATTAAACAGTGTAGTATATATGTTATATATCTTTTTTGGTTCTGACTGTAATTCATGAAAGACAAATAATGAAACCATGAAATGGTTAAGCCTAGCTTGTTGTCAACTGTTTGTGATGTAGAAGATCTTCCTGAGGAATTTCAATGATACAGCAAAAGAAAAGTAATATTCTGCTGTGCCTATGTTAAATTACAGATGCTACATGTGAATAAAAGGCAACATCCTCCACAGCTTGTAAGCATCACTTCTCAATTTTCAGTCATGTTTAAGCTAGCACACACATACAGTACTGTACACATGCATGACAAAGTAGCTTGCAAGATGACATATATCACCACACAGAAACCTTTCCTGCATAAGAAAAAAATGTCCTTCAACCTTTTAAACAGAAAGAGCTTGTAATGTTTCATCTGGACAGAGGGGGGCAACATAGATCCACATAATGTTGCAGCCACCCTGCAAAATCCCTCTGGGGTGGGCAACTCTGGCCCTTGAGATCCAGAAATCGCCCCCTAAACCCTCAATCACTATTCCCTACGTTAGTCCACTAACACAGCTCACTTGAAGAAGTGAATGAAAACAATTGAGCGTATTCGGACAGATGTTGAGTGTACATTGGCTGTACACTCTTCATTGCTATGCAATGTTGGATAGAATGAGTGGACTCAATTGCGTCCACTATGGTTTCGGACACCACTACAAATGGCTTTCCCCTCAAATAATGCCCTATTTGAGGGTATGGGGGGGTGATTTCGGATTCATCCAGAGTTCCAGTCCTAATCAAACACACCTGTACAAGCTAATCAAGGTCTTCAGGATTACTAGAAAGCTACAGGAAGGTGAATCTGTTTGATCAGGGTTGCAGACAAATTCTACAGGGAAGTAGTTGCCCATAAAAACTCAACCTATTATCTTGAGGTGGACATTTTCTGCTCAGCTTTAAAGACCCAAAATGTGCAAATTAGATTTAAGCACACCACCATTAGCCACAATGTGTAAAATACACCGCATTGCAAAATCAACAGGGCAGCCATCCAAATATAATCCCAGACTACTGAAACAAACAGCTGAACATCTGTGAACCTTTGCAATATGCTTGAGTGCTGTTCCTATCTGGAGTGATTGTGTTGCGCTTCTGCTAATGATCTAGCAGCATTTGCTTTCAAAGTTCTTGTTGTCACAGAACCATTGCTGACATTTGGGGAGCAAATATCTCACCTCTTTCTGATTGTACTTGATAGCCAGTTTCAACCTGGCGAGATCATTACTCCCTTCCTCCTCCAGGAAATTGATATCATCCTTGTAGTTCAGAATCAACTCGAGCTCTCTGGAGCTGCGCGTCTGGTCAAGCATATCTTTGGCAAACTGCTTGCACTGCTGGGAAAGCTCTTCGTACTCGGTCTTGAATTCATTCTCCACCTTGCTGAGCTCCTGGAGCTCCCAGCTGAGCTGAAAGGCGGTCAGGAAGGGGTCCTCGCTGGATATGGCGACGAGCGAAGGACTGGCCAGGGCCCGGTAGACGTTGAGACGGGATCTGGAATGTCGCAGGCTGTCCACGTCTGAGCTGGACACACATTCCATGCAGTTGCAACGCACCTGGTGGGGCTGGGGCACAGACACCCCCTTCTGAACCAGCATTTTGATGATCTCATAGTTGTTGGTGTGTGCGGCCAAAATAATGGGCGTTATGTCAGGGGTAAAATCGGAGAACTGTTTATCCAACAGGATAGGGGGCACCTAGAAAAAAAAGAAGAAACCAGGGCTGGTAAACAGAAAGTCCACTGCAAAAAAGAAATAAATGAGGGAGCAGGCAAATTTGTGGAAAAAGACCTGTTATCATTAATGCACAGAATTTCTATAATTATATTATTGTTTACTCATACTCATGATATGACTTTTGTACAACATAGTTAGCCGCATTTGGGGTTAAATTGAGGGGAAATTTGTGAATTTGGACACTATTGTGTATGACATTACACACACGCCGTGCCATGAAAGATGCAAAGATTTTAAATACAAGCTGTTTAGACTGAAACAAATTTTCAAAAACCAAATTTTGAATGTGTTGTTTCAAATGTTAGTTTTTCTGTTTAGACTACAAGAAATGTGAGCATTTGAGTGGGAACGTCTGGTAACTCTGGTTCCCTGAAGATCAGGAAACTATAAAGCATACCCAGAATCAAACCGCGCTAATTTCTGATAGGCTGAAGCAAGTTGATCACAGGCATGCAGGGAGTATGGCAGGGCGACGCAGCGGGAACTTTATACCCACGACGCCATAATAACAAATACCTGTCCATGTGAAATTGTTTCGCACACTAAAGCTGCGTTCCTACTACAGGGTCTTTGTCGCTGCATGTCGCCAGTGGCTGGCAGTTAGGTCGCTAGGTGGGCATTCCCACTACTGGTTGCCTAGTAATGTTTGTGAGTGACATTCATGAATGTTACTCCATGTTGTAGAACAAATCAGTTTTCTTGTCGCTACAAACAAACATTTTGGAAGGAAAAGTCTAAATATAAATGGAATCAGTACATACCATGCATAATATTAGGATGAACGAGAAACAGTGAGTGCTCTTTGCCATCGCAGCCATTTAACTGCAGCAAACTGGCAAATGCCAGTCTATCTGGGTTCACGAAAGCATTCAGGCTCGGAGTCAGCAGAGCGAGTACCACCGTATGAACACGGAGACATATCATAAATTATAGGACAGTTACTGACTGCTAAAATGAGCTTCTCATTCATCTTGCCTTGGTCGGACTCTGCACTGAAGAGCGACGGATCACGTGCGTCCACTGACTTCACTCCTATTGGTTGTCGCTCCTAAAAGTCGCTCTCATTTGCATAAAGTTGAACATATCTCAACTTTGTCGCTTCGCTGGACACGCCCCATCCAGTCACCAACGGTCACTGTCGCACGTGTCGCCGGAAATCGCGCGCTCTCCATTGAAATGAATGGTATCGTGTCGCTTTGTTGCTGGTAGAACGCAACTTTAGAAAGAACCATAGACCCCAGAGTGGAGCTTAAATCTAAGTTATGAAACTTGACAAAAGTGTGCAGAGAGGACCAGCCTGCCGCATCGTAAATGTCCTGAAGGGAGACACCCGACAGTAAAGCTTTTGAAGCGGCCATACTGCTGGTGGAGTGGGCCCGGACAGTCATAGGTGAGTGTCCGGCAGAAGCGGGACCGAACCGTGAGGAACACGTGCCGCGAAGAACGCTCGGCGGGAGCGGAGCGTCCTAACGGACAGCTTATCACAATGCTCACACTCAGCCCTCTCAGGGACTGACTGGGCATGCTCCACTCCCAAACAAGCAACACAAAGTTTGTGTGTATCCCCACCCGTAAGGAAGCACACGGCTTAAATTGCTGCTTATTCGCCATAATATGTCTTATATAGTGTACAACTTGACAAACAACACCAAATAGACAGAGACAGTTTCACAGAGAGCACTTGCTGAAGACACAGAAGCTAGCGTGGTTTGATTATGGGTATGCTTTATATTTTCCTGGTCTATGACCCGCCTATGACGTTCTGTCACACCATTGGACTGATTTCAAACGTGCTTCATGACGCAATCACGCAGGGGCGTTCCCACAGCGTCTCGAAGCAGCTTGAGTTCCCTTGAAAGGGAATCTGATTTTTGCTGCCTGTCTGAACAAAGCCTCTGAAAAAATGACAAATTCACCTTATTTTTCTGTGACATGGTGCACGATGATCAATTTGCTACTCTGTGTGGCGATAAAGTCATTAGCAAGGGGCATAGCGCTTCAAACAAAGTGAAAAATGAATTCATCTTCAGCTGCAAGACAGTGAGAAAGATAATGCAAGCCATCTTCATGCAAAAACAAGAAAATAACCACTAATATTATTAAGAAGAGCACTACTTTCAAAACGTTTAATTAAACTGCCATGTCTACAGGGAAAAAATGCCCCTTTCAGAGAGGATTAGTGCATCATCAGGTTCCAGGTATCACTGCGACATGGTCTGGAAAACAGTTTGAAACGTCTGAAACAGTTTGGACGTAATCTGTACATTTTCAGTCGCTTCACAAAAGAAATGAATACCAAGGCAACTGGGAATTCATGCATGTTTAAGTTGAATTGAAAGGAGGAACCAAGATGCTACAGTAGGAGAGACATCAAATCGTTCCAGTTTGAAAACTCTAAAGTAAATTTGTCAGTGATTGCCGTCTTACCTGCATGCCCCCGCTGGGCTTTTTATGATTCAAAAGCAACTCCACAGCCCCCACCACCTCCTTTCGTATGGCGTGTAAGAGCGCATCCCCCACGTACACGCCAAAGCTGAGCAGCAACTCAACGATTTCCAGATTCTCATTCTCAATGGCAATTAACAGAGCCGTCCGTCCCAGAGGGTCGATGCAGTTGATGTTGATTTTGAAGTAGATCTCGGCTTCTAACAGCGATTGTTTGACGCTGGCGTAGTCACCTTTCTCCACAGCGCACAGGTAGGCCTTCTCCAGCGATGACAGCTCCGACTCGGCTCGAACTATCTGCAGCGGGATCCGGTCTCTGTACCCAAAGTTGTCCGTTCTGCGTAAGTAGAGCTGTGACATTGCTGCAATCCCTTCATGTGAGACGACTGGGCATGGAGAGAGATGGAAACAGAGAGAGCCAGTACAGACAATGAAGAGATGCTGGTAAATGAGGGTAGAAATCATGCATTACACAGGAAATGGCTTTAAGCATTGTAAACCATCATCTCCACACCCAACATCCCATTAGCATGACACTCAGCCCTCATTTGCTTGGTTTTCGTTTGACTCTGAGGTTATTAGATTTAGGTGTTTTGTTGAAGGCCACAGTGAAAACCTCAGATACTTCTAATGGGACAAGCTCTTAATGGAGTTAAGAGAACACTTGCTATAAATTATGCCATAAATGAATACCATGGACTGGTGTTAATAAGCAACTCGGTACCTTCAAAATGCATCATTAATGTTAATCAATAAAATATCTGCTGGGAATTCAACCTGTTGACATTATACAAACTGTATATCAGGCATCTAATATTTAAATCAGTTTTGCTTTCCCTCAACACGCAAATGATCTCTGGAAATGCCCTCTTTTGTAAGCGGTCATTTGGATCACAATAGAGGGTGGTTAACTCAAGCTCAATATATTTTCACGTTTTATTCTACAACATAAAATACAATACATCAGTAATACCCCCTTGTGATTTTTTTAAGCTAGTCTCGAAAAAGGCAGTCTAAATGTATCTACTCACTTTAACAGCCTCACTGTGTTTATGCAAAAACAACTTTTCTTCAATTAAGACTGAAATAGTTGTCAGAAGCTTAGTGATAGTGATGTTGAAGTCATATGAAAGTTGGTGTTGTTCATTTATATCCTACATCTGGTGACTGTTTAGGCTTCAAAATGTATAAAAGATGTGTTTGTGAAGATTAACCTGATGAACAGAGCATAAAAGAATCAAACTATTGTTAGTCACAGAGCTTATTAATGCAAATAATCCAATAAAAAAAAAATCATGTTGGATTTGTGTTGAGGGAACCAGGATGATGCTCACTTCCGGGTTGGCCTAGATATGTCGTCTCTGCAGTACTCTATAGACAACATGAGTCAATTATTTGTAGCCGCTGAAATCTGCATATACGTGTTCTTTGGATATAAGCTGGATATTTGGTCATAATAGGTTCATGGCTCAGGGGTCTGCAGATGATGCTGATGTTTTATGGCAAGTGCTTTCTCTTGTGTGCTTCACAGGAACATGCTGTTAAAACATTTTGGTTCTCGACAGACTTAACGGTTATATTCAATGACCTCGTGGTGTTTTAATGGTCCAAATATAGAGTACATTAAGTTAAATGAACACTTATACTTGTGACTATCTCCTAGAGACGTCTATTGTTAAGATAATTATTAACACATATTTACATGTTTAATGTTCATACTGTGGTTTCTTACACAGTCCTGAGTGTGTGATGAGGGCCAAATACAATTATTCTCTTTTAACACAGTAAAAGTATGAAAATGCTCTCTTTTAAACTGTCATTTGGATCAATGAATAGGAAACATGGGTCATCCAAGTCATTATTTGTATCTGACAATCTGCATACTGTGTCATCTGGATAAGAGCTGAATGTGGCTGATTGACAAGATATAAATAACCATAACCTGTAAATAATGATGGCCAGTGCTTAATGTGTGGTTTGAAAAATAGTCTACTGATAAAACATTATGGTCCCCAACACACTTCTCGGCTTCTCAGTGTGTCTTGTTGTACAAACTTGTACAATATATGAGGGCCTTCCATATGCTTCTATTGTGCTTCTATTAAGCTTAAACTTAATTTTTTTGCTATTCTTACCAGTTTTAATAAAGTTACAGTTGCACTGTGAACCATAAACCTGTCATTAATAAAAGTAATCATGATGTTTTGGTTAAATATACTTAAAATGTCACATTTTGAGTAGTCTGAATAGTGTTCCCTCTTTCCTTTCATAAAAAAAAAAAAATTCTACAAAAAGTGTATGTAGTGAGGAGGAGAAGTCTGAATTTAATAACTGACCCAGGTGCCACTCATAATTCACTATTGTTTTAGATTTTAAATGTAATTAAGCAAAAACAACAGATTCGATTTAAATGAATAATAGGTTCAGTCCACACTTTGAGAAGACTAGTAAACTTGATACAGAAAGACATGATTCTTAGTACACTTCAACCAAATGTTTACTTCGATTTTAAAGACTTTTTAGACAACGTTGCAATTCTTAGATTTGAATTATTAAATTATGTTTTATCTATTTATGAACCTTTTACCTAGTGAATAGGCTTTACTATATTATGAGGGCATTTTCAGACTGTGGTGAAGTGGTTGATGAACACAGACACAGATCAGTGCGCAGTGCGCTCTATAGTCGCCACTCATGATTGTTGTCTCAAAATATAGTGAGCTGCCTACCTCAGCCGCATTTCTGGCATTAGATGCCGCGTTTCGAGTAAGCAATATGTCCAAAAAATACTACACGCGCACCTAATGCCCAAATGTGATGCACGCGCATATGATGCCCCAAACAGGTAGGCAGATGGTGTTATTGTGAAAAAAGGCTACACTTCAGGCGGTGCTGTAGTTTATGTTAAGCATTAAATTACTTGAGATTTAATGCGTTATTTATTTTGAAATACCACAATAATTAATTCACTGTGTGGAGTGCGTTTATAAAATAGAACTCGCTGTTACTTTAGGAATCGTACATCTAAAATGCGAATTCTGTTGTCATCTATACACACCCTCGTGTTGTTCTAAACATGTGTGAGTTATATTTCTGTGTCACACAAAATGAGATGTTCTCCGTCTCCATTCACTTTCATTGTATGGGGGGGAAACACCCCCCTTTTCTGTTTAACGAAAGAAATTCAGGTTTCGAACAACATTAGTGTAAGGAAAGAACATAATTTGCATTTTTAAGTGAACTACCCTTTTATGAAATAACAGAGTATAACCTCACCTGTTGGTTTTTGGATGTTGCACTGACTCGTGACTGATTCGTCTAACTAAAATACAACAGGTGCCCAGCGCGAAGAAACCCCGTCACACTCCAACCGCCTCCACGGAAAAGCGCGAAAATGCGCATCGGTAGAAACACAAAGCGGTAAAATAATATCCATTTGTACATGCAGCAAGGCTCAATGATCCTCTCATTTCGCATTCAAGATGGAGCTAATCTGCAGACAGAGTTTCCCAAAGAAAAACATTTTTGTTATCTCCAGAAAGTGCACCTGTGATATCTTTGATCATTTGTCATCGTGCACAGAGATCTCTTTCCCATTTAGGTTTCATCGCACTTTGCTGTGACGCTTTTTCATCTTTTGGTAAGAGTTATTTTGCTGATTGAAGAGACTTGGAGCGCAAAGAGCTACCAGATATCCTGTCTGCATTCTCTCTCTTTCTCTCTCTCTCTCTCTCTCTCTCTCTCTCTCTCTCTCTCTCTCTCTCTCTCTCTCTCTCTCCCCTGAGAGAGGAGTGCTTGTATGTGTTACGGTTCACCACACGACGTAGTCACACACAGTCTTAGGGGCACTGATTATTTTATTTAATTGATTATCATTATATATATATATAGTGTGTGTGTGTGTGTGTGTGTGTGTGTGTGTGTGTGTGTGTGTGTGTGTGTGTGTGTGTGTGTGTGTGTGTGTGTGTGTGTGTGTGTGTGTGTGTGTGTGTGTGTGTGTGATAATGATCATATATGTATAGCCTATATAATGTAGCCTAGTCCCTAACCAATAATAATAGCGCTTTCAGTCAGTGCTCAATATAAGTAAAGTACAAAACAAAACAAGCAAATCAACAACTATGGGCTTGGGGCAAAAATGGCACCAAAATGAATTAATTAAGATTACATTTTAAGATTATTAATTAAAAATAAACCTTTTACGGCTGTCACGATTAAAGTTAAATTTGAAAATTACTGAAAAGTGCCGATTGGGGTTTTACATTTAGATCTGCTCACGTTGCACCAGATTTCTTTTTAATCATTTGTGGCAGTGTTTACATTTCTGTTGAGCTTATGAATGCAATGGCCAGTCAGTTTTAGTAATTTTAAAACAAAGATTTGTGTTCAGTGCACGGACTCACTGGCTGAATTCTCTCATCATAAACAAAGTGCATATACAAAGTAAAAGATTCAAGTGGTTCTAGTGATTATACATAGTTTTTCCAGAGCGCAAAACTCAATGAAGTGATGGACTCTTTGCTCGTTTTCCTTAGGCTAAATGATTGACTCCCGGTTTGAATAACCATTTTGTTTTTCATGCTATAATAAGTCTTGCCAAGTTTTGTCTTTGTAGCCAGAATATAAAGTGCCATCCCCCCATAATCGACAAAAAAATTTTTTGTCATAACACTGCAGCCCTACCCTTTAATGAGTTAATGTTTTTTTTTTTTTTTTTTTGATAATTAAATTGATAATTGACTATCTACATTAAGCAGTTGTTGTGTAAATACATATGCCACCTTTGAGCAGCATTAGTCTACAAGAAAACATAAATGCCATGCTATGTCACCTTTGCATGTAATGACACAATATACCCCAAATAGGCTACTTAGGTTTTTGGACCTTTTTTCTAAACCAGAGCAAAACATTTCAGGGAAAGTCATCTGCTGTGGTCTTGAGACGTTGGCTTGAAGTTATAATTGGTTAGTAAATACACAACCTAAAGCCATCAAAATATCAACGTCCAACGATGTTAAAATTTGACGTTGTGTGGACGTTACCATTATGACGTCAAGGTGATGTTGGGTTTTGGTCACCATACCTCACGACTGAATGTCAGTGTTTGACGTAAATATGACGTTGTCTTGAGACGTTGGCTTGACGTTGTATTTTGGTTAGTAAATACCACAACATAAAAGCCAACAAAATGTCAACGTCTAACTATGATAGAATTTGACCTTGTGTGGACGTTACCATTATGACGTCAGAGAGACGTTGGATTTTGGTATTTACAACACAACCTAAAAACAACAAAATATTAACGTTAACTGACGTTGGTATTTGACGTCAAATTAACGTTGGCATTAGACGTTCAGGTGATGTTGGATTTTGGTCACCCGATGTCGCAACCAAAATTAAACCAAATACCAACGTCATATGACGTTGTGTGCCTGCTGGGAATAAAACATAACAATAAAACCTGAGTCAAAGCAACAAAAATCAATCATTTAAAAGCTACCAGTGAATTTAAGCTTTACAACATTATAATTTACAGTATTTTAAATGGAAAATCATTTTTATTCATTCAGATTGTAAGTAAACTTCATGCATCCATATTAGAAGGTGTCAGTGAATTCCAAAACAACTTGGGGCAAATAAACCAGCTTGAAATTATTCAGATCGTTAACCATTACTCTCATTTTGTATAATTACAAATACTTCTAATTAAATTATTTAATGAATATTAAGGAAATATTCCTATGCCTGTGATGATTCTATCTGAACTTTTTTTTAGATATAGCTCAAAATGAATCGTTATTTATTTCAGGAAAGGTTTGAAATAGCCTATAGAAATATAATTTTACATTGAGATGGAAATATTTAAGAGTCGAGACTGTCCTTCTGAATATTTGTTTTGGCTCAACAGCAACCAGACATTCTGAGATCTATCATCATCAGGGATTTATCATAATGCCAAGTTGTCTGTTAGAACAGATGAACATTTTGTCTGTAAACCGGTGAGCATTTGTGCCATTTATTCAAATGTACACTTTACCATCAAAATAGTGCAAATGAAATGTGTCCAGACACTGAGATGATTTTTGTCTCTTTTGTGCCATACTGCTCTTGATCAAACCAGTGAAGCTGAGTCATTGATCTGGGTTTGAAGCATTAGGTGTGAAGAAGACAACTCTAAAATCCTTCCCGCAATTTGTCAGATTAACGGGTTCAGACATCACAGAGCAAGACTAGCAGCAGTCAAAGACATTTCTCTGGGAGAATTTTATGTCATCTCAGGGATCTGAAGGAAATACAAATCAAAGATCTGGAGCCATAAAGCAAATTTCACATCATTTCTCAACAGCTATTGCAAAATGTTCACCACCTGTTGTGTTTAAACTCCTCTGAAAAAAAATTCAGGTTTTCAGCCCAAACGGAAAATCTGTTTCTGTTTATCCTTTTTAATTTTAATATTTCTGTTTCACAGATAAAGTATTATTTTAAATAGGCCTAATATTTTTTATTTACTTATTAGACTGTCAAAACTAGCTTAGCAACATGCTAACAACAAACTATTTAAATCAATCGGTTCAATAGTTTGCAACACTGCAAGGACGCTAAAGGCCACAGTCAGTTGCAAGTGCGCCTCTTGAGGCTCGGAGGGTGAGCACAGCTCTTTAAAGCTAGGGTAGGTAATGTTGGAGAGCTAGCCAGATTTGAAAGTGGCACCTCTTCTAAGCTCCGCCCCCTCCTCTCAGTGCTCCGTCCAAAGCTACGCCCCCCCACAAACATGAACGCACATCCACATTTGGAGTCAGCTGCATGTACCTACCAGTGATGCGCGGGTTGATCCAAAATGAGCGGTTACCCGCGGTTACGAGTCATCCAAAAATATTTTTAATGATATTCGGGTCGCGGTCGGTCGGGTCGTTTGAAATAAAGATGCCAATTAAACCTTTGTAATTTATATAGTACTAGACACAATGTTCTATGAAATACACAGGTCTACACTTTATTGGCTGAATAACTGCGCGAGGATGACGCACGAGCTCAGTCTGCAGAGATGACAGCGGGAAATCCTTATTTACCTGAATGTTGAGCGCGTTATTAACTTTTGAATAAAAGCTGACGCGGGACAAAATGCCTGATTTCCCAACGCGTTGAACTGAGCAATGCCATTGTGCCATTTTAATAGGCTACTTTTAGACGCATATAGCTCAGTAATGTCAGTTTTATGTATTTGCAATGCTGAGAGGGGGCGGGGTTTTTGTTGGGAAAGTCGGGGAGAGACGCACACGTCGATTAGACAGGATAAACACATGCAGCATCTTAATTGTTAAGACAATAAAACGAAATTAATGAATAAATCAAGCCTTTATTACATAACACTAGGCTATATCATACAGCATTCAGACAAAAAGCACCCCTAGTTCCTCCGTCTATGGCCCATGACGCGATGAGCATTTACTGGCTACTTTTAAAAAACGCGGGTCAGGAAGCGGGTCGGGTAAAATATTTTCTTTCTTTTTGCGGTCCGAGTTGCGGGCTGAAAATGTCGGTCGGGTGCGGGTTGTTTATACATTGACCCGCGCATCACTGCTGTGCACGCAGTGGTGCTCGGGCACGAGACATGAAGGCATCTGATTGGTTCTTTACATTCGCACTGAATGGCAGTGATTGGTCAGAGTTTTTACTGTCCTACAGCTGCTACAGAGGTCAGGTTTTTTTCATTCCTTTTTCTGAACACATAATGTATTGACTACTATCAGAATGAAAGGACCATTTCACCCAGTATAAAAAAAAATGTTTCTGAACAGGATTACCTACCCTAGCTTTAAGGGGCATATATAAGCGAAACCAGCAGCAAACAAATCCTAAATAATTAATTAAATTAAAAATAAGTTAAACAAATCAAATGTTTTTAGTATTTATTACATTACATCCAATGGAGCCAAGCCTAAGAACAAACCTGTGTTTTCTAGGTTCAGAAATATAGTTAATTGTTTTTCCTTCCAGTGCTGCTGGAGACTGTCTATCCTATTTCAACATTTCCTCTGGCTATAATTGTTTAGAATAACACAGGGTGAATAAATCATATAATGTCTGTACTGTGCTACCCCTGTAGATGCGTTGCTTTGGAAAAATACGGCAGTGCACTGTAAAAAAAATCCCGTATTTTTTACGGAATAATGCTGGCAACTTTGGTTGCCAGAACAATTCTGTAAAAAATACATTAAAACTGTAATCACCTTTACGGAGCAGCATGTAAGTTTTACATTTTAAACTGGTATATTTAACAATGGATTTCAGCAATATTGACATGGCCATAAAGTTATTGAACAAATTCCTTCAGTAAGAATTGAAGACACCTGATGTTAACAAGCAGAATCACTGAAGGAGAAAACCATAATTAAAGTCACCATTATGGAGATCAGTGTGTGTTTTAGTTGGGCTCTTTACCCTTAAATTATTAACATTAAGTTTTGTTTGGCTGCTGTACATGAGTTATAACAGCAGATTATGAACAAAGAGAAAAGGTGATCTTATGGTGTTGGTTGTGTTTTAACATAATCATTATTTCACAATCATTTAACCTGAATCACTGAACTCATATGAGTTAGGTTTATTTTATTAATTTTAGCTGCATAATATGTTTAGCCTTTTCAATGAAATTCAAATAATCAGATCAATAAAAATACAAATAAAAAATTATGTACCCATATTAAAAAATGTTTTGGCAACACAGACATATCAAGATTTAGCGTATGAATCTCAGCAATGGTGACAAACAGATCACCTCTGATCATAAGCTCATTATTTATTCATGCAGCAATGCATGATGGGAGCCATGAATGAGTTTTGATTGGTAAAACCCAGAATGCACTGCAACATGCTTTATAAATGTCACCATTGTTGAGATACACAGGCTGATTATTGATGGCTGTGTGTCTCTTTTTTGAACAAGAGAAACTTTTTAGAAATTATTTGGATTACATTGTAAAAGTTAATAGTATTATGGTGTTCAATGACGGTACCTCTATAGATAATAAAGTAACCTAACTCATGAATTGGACTCTATTTGAGTTCCGTGATTCAGGTTAAATGATTGTGAAATAATGATTATGTTAAAACACAACCAACACCATCAGATCACCTTTTCTCTTTGTTCATCATCTGCTGTTATAACTCATGTACAGCAGCCAAACAAAACTTAATGTTAATAATTTAAGGGTAAAGAGCCCAACTAAAACACACACTGATCTCCATAATGGTGACTTTAATTATGGTTTTCTCCTTCAGTGATTCTGCTTGTTAACATCAGGTGTCTTCAATTCTTACTGAAGGAATTTGTTCAATAACTTTATGGCCATGTCAATATTGCTGAAATCCATTGTTAAATATACCAGTTTAAAATGTAAAACTTACATGCTGCTCCGTAAAGGTGATTACAGTTTTAATGTATTTTTTACAGAATTGTTCTGGCAACCAAAGTTGCCAGCATTATTCCGTAAAAAATACGGGATTTTTTTTACAGTGTGTGAGGTAGGGTGATGGGGAAACAAAACAGTTGAATTAGCTTTTTGATGTTTCTATGAGCCACTTTGTGGATGCTGGGTACACTGCTACCTCCAGGCAACATACTTATCTTGGTATTCACACATCTTAATATAAATACTCATGAGCTTAGACCTAGAGATGTAAAAATGGGGAAAAAAGGGAAGGGAAATCAAAATGAGAACAGTGACTAAATCTAATACCAACTTCTTGGGTTCAATCTTTCCAAACAAAGATCTTTAGTGTATTCTCACCTTAAGTTCTTGATTTGGATCATTCAAGTATGAGAGCAGATAATGGTACTCCGAATTATTACAAAATGAGATAATCTTACAGAATGGCAGTATTTGCTGCCAGACACAATAAATGAAATGTATCCTGTTCTACATTAATGCAGGTAGAAGAGTTTGTCTACTTGTACAAAGGAAAGGCTTTATCAGGCCTCTGTATTCATGCAGCTGTTTTTAAACCGTATTTCTGTTAGTCACACAAAAACCTGGTTAATTAAAATTGATTGGATTTTGCTCTTAGAGAGGCCAGACACTGCTTGTTGTAGTGATTAGCATTCTTGGACCCTATTTGTATAGGGACAAGAGATAAAACCGCCACTAATAATGCAGTTAGAAAGATAGATATTTTTATATGCATTACTTACTGTTTTCTTTTTTTGCACTACTTGAAACTAGGGGCCATGGCAAAAAAAAAAACATTCAGAATTATATTACAATAAATCATTTACAGTTTTTCTCAATTGCTTTGGCACATTTTTCGAAACAGTCTTAACATTCTCTAAACTGTGAGTGCAAATGTCACAACTGTTTGCAGGAACTTCAAAACTTTATAGCATGTCTGCAAAATGTAGTTACTCACCCAAAACATTTAATTCATGCTTCAAAACCTAGTTATTGTGTCAATAATTTGGCCAAGGCCACCAAAATCTAAAGTATTTTTGTCATTGTGTGAGCCACACTGGTCAAAATGTTTAGTTGTTTTTTCACCACAACAGTCAACCATGAAAATTAAGGGTTTAAACAAATCTCATATTTGTTGAGAAATGTCAATAGTATGTAGAAAAAAAAAGAAGTCTAAGAACATTTGTATTTTTACAGTGTTTATTTTTGTACTTCATGTGTATATACACAATACAAGTGTATTTACTGTACATGTAAAGTAACTGACAAGAGTAACAAGATTTCACTTTACATTTCATATTTGTGTATTACCACAAATACACAAACAACAAATAACATTCATGGGGAAAAAAACAAAACAAACAAATTATTCTTGGTGGACATCTTGTCGCTCACGTTGGTCAGGCCAAAGATTTTCATCAACATCACATCTGATGTTTTCCATTGCCACACACCGTGGAAAAAATCTCCTTGAATGCCGCACCCATCCCCTGCAATGGTCAGCTGTGATGTCCTCACATGCAGCATTCATGGCATCCAACAAAGACATCTGATTTTGTGGTCTATGATCATACACTTTCCACCTCCATGCTGAAAAAAACTCTTCTATTGGATTTAGGAATGGAGAGTATGGTGGAAGGAATTCCACTGTTATCCTTTCATGTGCAGCAAACCAGTCCCTAACACTGTTGGTTCGGTGGAAGCTGACATTTTCCCAGACAACAACATAATTAGGCAAATGTGGTCGAACTAAACCTCTTTCTTGTTCTGGAATCAGGTCTCTGTAAAGTGCATTTAGGAAGGCCAGGAGAAGTTGGGTATTATAGGGCCCAATGTGTGGAATATGTGTGCTCACGCCGTTCTCTGAAATGGCAGCACACATTGTAATATTGGCCCCACGTTGGCCTGGTGTGTCAATTGTGGCTCGGTGTCCAATGAGATTGTGACCACGTCTCCGGCCTTTGGACAGATTAAACCCAGCCTCGTCCACAAAAACAAGAATGTGGGTCGTTTCATGTTCTAACTCCATGATTCTCTATTAAGAAACACAGAAAAAAATGTAACAGTAAATGATTTTTCTTATGGGTTTCTGAAACTTACAGTAAAGTAATACAGGCATCTTAGAAAAACAGGAAAACTCACTAAGTGCACACCAATGGTTTACGTCACTTCGTACCGTGACGTCACTTCTTACCATGAATCCAGAACGAGCTGTATTTAGAGCTTGATTAAATAAATGATTCGTTTATAATGGGGAGGACGTCTTAAGCTATGAAACTTGCAGGACGTTTTAATGGTACAAAGACCTCTTATATACCAAAAGATCAAGGCAAATTTGGTTTCTCATGTCATGACCCCTTTAAAATAGGGCCCTCTATGTGCGTGTGTGCGTGCGTGCGTGCGTGCGTGCGTGCGTGCGTGCGGGCGTGCGAATACAGAATCTATATTCTGATCAACTTGACGCAATTGATAACGTAGGAAGCAGCAGACAATTGTTTATATATTGTCAATTGCATGAATGTATGAAAGTGTTTGCAGTTTGTACAAAAGAATGAGAAACTGATTTTATTATGTGCATAAGTGAGATGATGTGGAGGTTCATTTTGAGAATTTCAGTTGTGATCTGAGGAATGCACCTAAAGCGACTGAGAAAAACTGGAAACAAAACCAATCCTCAACAAGTGCAGTCCAATTTATGAACAAATGATAGATAGATAGATAGATAGATAGATAGATAGATAGATAGATAGATAGATAGATAGATAGATAGATAGATAGATAGATAGATAGATAGATAGATAGATAGATAGATAGATAGATGTGCTTACCAAACAAACAAATGCTTCCCTGTGATTTCATTATCCAAAGAGTGGCATTTCATTTTGGCAGAATCTCACCAACCTTAATTCATAAAGTTGCCTGCCATTTGCAGGCTTTTTTCATTAGCGTATGGTTAATAAATGCAACATGTCCCAGTATGGCAGCAGAATACTGTATGTTCCTCTTTGTGGTAGCATGACTTTGTCTGGCTCTTTCAGTTTGAATGGATTGTAAGCCTGGCTTTTCTCCGTGCTGACTTCACACTGCCGAGCTTGATCTGTCACACAGAAGCCACAACAGTGGAAAAACTCTCTTGGAGATCTGAACTGTCATTGCTCAGGGCACCGGCTTGCTTATTCTGAATGAACAAATGTGAGAGAGGTTGAAGGCGGACTGTCACTTCAACAATGGCGACTCAAATCCGAAATGTCCAGAACAAAATAAATGAAGAAAATAGGTGGATGGGGGAGGGGGAAAACACCTCCTGTTACCTAGGCTACGGGTCTCTGGAGATGTTGTGATGAGCGCCCGTCACATTGCAGCCCTGTGAATAAATATGTCATTAGCATGTGGATTGGTTGGGCATTTCATTTGTTTCCCATCAATGACCTCACATTTTGGACACAAATTATTGTTTTAGGCTTAAATAGACATGCATAAAAAAACGTCTATAATCGCATCAGAGTTCAGCGTTCCCATTAGCAATGGTTATCATTCTATATGTGCTTAGATTGTGACCTCACTGCCACAGGAAGTCAAATGAAGCGGCACAACTCTGAGAAACATTTAGATAAGCTGTCAATCACAGACCGGTGTGTTGTGTTTGTTTGTAATTGGACTGTGTGTGGACAAATGAAGAATCTGAGAGGGCAATAGAGAGCAGCATTCCTGCTGAATGCTGGACAGATTCTTTAGAAGGCTGTTGGAAGCACTGGAGTGGGATAAACCAAAATCACCTCAGGAGCAGCTTGATAGTCTTTGATGGCCTTAGGAAGCCTTACGGAGAAGGATGATATTCAGGGGTTCAGGGCTGTTAATGAAAAGGGTTTATATCCAAATGGAGCGACTTTTCGATTAGGGTGGAAGATGGAGATTTCAATAGGTGGTTTAAAAAGTTGAAAGACTTTGAAATCTTGAGTGTGTGTTTCTCACTCTCTCTTCAAATCCCTAGCAACAACAAACACCAGCTCAGAGCTCAAAAAAGGTATAGAAAAATTGCATCTCCAGTCTCCTTTCCACTTGACTCAAGAGACTTGTGTTTGAAATCCCCACTTTGAGGTAAACATATTGAACTCAAAAGTGGTCCACTTTTTTTGTTGCATAAATTTACTTCAGAGACCCAAGCAATATTGTCAATATATTTTCATTTTTACTCCTTCCTTAATAGAGTTTTTCAAAAGTCACGGATTATTAAAAAAAAAAAAATCTGAAATCACGGAGCACCTTAATGGAGGGACATGGTGAAGAAAACAAATATGAGATGGGATGCTTTTGCGTTGTCTCGCAAATGTTTTGCGTTCCCCCGAGAAACTTTGTGTTCACTCTTACACTTAATTAATTTCTCACACTTCATTTTTTGTTTTGTTGATCACATGGCTGTGAAATTTTCAGTGAAGCCAGGCATGCCATTTATCAAATTGGTTATTGCTTCTCAGTCACTGTTTCCAATTTATACTGTAACGTCTTATATTCATGTTAATCACAGACTACAAATTATTTTTCAGTGGCAAATTGTTTGATTTGAAGTCCTTATTTGGGAAACCACCTACATCTAACTGTCATATTTTGTTTCTTTTAGCCTGGTCATCCCAAACACCTCCCCTTGGAGATCGGCCTGACATTGATGGCTATTAAGGGCCCCAGCATTTCTCAAATAATTCAAATTCTGGAGCGACCCTTGCCTTGCAGTGTCAGCTCCATGGAGGAAACCTCAATGAGGGGACAACACAACATGTTATGCGGCAGGTCATTCACGCCGCTAATGTTTGCTGTGAATGCGGTGTCTTCCACCGGGACATCAAACTGGAGAACCTGCTGGTGAACCATGCAGGACACTATGGAGGTTAATTTGATTGACTTCGGCTGTGGTGCGCTCATGAAGAAATCAGCCTTCAAAGTATTCAGTGGTATGTTATAAACAAGCGACAACCTCCCCGTCTCTCTCTTAAAACCAACATGAAAGTGAGTTAAACTGCAATTCATCGACCTGCCGCTTGAGGCTGGATGCAAAAATGAGTCAAATCTGTATCTCCCAAATGTTAAAATGCCCAACTTTACAGCAGAAAAAAACATGTTTACAGCCTGGTGCAAAAAGTGGTTTTGGTCTATATAGCTAATTTTGCCCTTCATGACAACTGTGAGGGGGGGTAAAAAAAAAAATTCTGCATACTTAAGGGCGTGGCCACTTGAGTGACAGGTGAATTGCAGCTGCTGTCACTACTAGCCGTTTGTCTGTTGTGTTAACGTCACGTCACCTCAGCTAATCCCGCCTTTTTGCCCATTTTCGTTTATCCGGGAGTGATGCACCAAGATTGCGACGGCCAGCTCCGCCCTCTTTGGGCTTCAAAAGTGCTCTTTAGTCACAGACACTACGTCCATATTGTTCTAACAGTCAATGGTTATAAACTGCTTTGTTAATTTGCTCACTAGAAACTCATCCTATATATAGTCAACATGCTATTGAAATGTATTAAACATCAGTCAACATCTCTTTCCTCCAGGCACCGAAGGTTACTGTCGACCAGAGGCTGAATACAATGGCAAGTACCATGCAAAATCGATGACAGTATGGTCACTAGGGATCCTCCTGTTCATAATGGTGTGCAGAGGTTATCCAACAGCCGGCAACCAGTTCATGATCTATGCAAAACATCTGGACCAGTCCTGGTCTGTCATGAGGTGAGATCTTCATCAATGAACAAAGAAGGACAATTTGAATTCTAAATCATACAAAAAAAGACCAATAGCTTCAAAGAGAGCAGGTGTAAAGTACAAGCTAATAATCAGATGTCTTTGCATCTGGCAGCATTGCTTGTTTTGGGTAAATAATGTAAATAATTGTTATTTGCATATATACAGTATACATACTGTATGTATATGTGACATTATGAAATGATATATATCTTAATATACATATATATATAAATAAAATTTGTAAGACATTTTGTAGGAAAATGTAGGCTATATGAAAATTGTTAGAAAAAACAACAACAAAAAAACGCAATGTCTAATAAATGTATATTTATATTGCACTGTTGCACTAGTTTCATAGTACATTGCCCTGAAATAGTCGCCCCTGAGGCTCCTGCAAAAGTAATTTCTGTTTCTTCTGAACCCACGACGGCCCCAGAGCTCCCTGTCATGAACTCGGGCCAAACATCTACTGTCATCTGCCATCTCTCACACTACTAAAGGAATACAATTAATGAAAAGATCTGTGATATTTAAAAGCCATATATCAGACACTGTTAATGTGTTTACCTTGAGATCAACGCCCCGGAATTTGGCATGTTTTCTCAGACTGTCCTGTTGCTCATGTGTACAAAGTTTTGTGAAGTTTAGACATCGCATTCACAAGATGGAGGCCAATTAGTAGTTATGGGCCACACCCAAAAATATATCGGCCTACATCTCCACAATCTTTAATCAGAGTGTCAGACAAATGGTCTAGGACAAATTTGAAAAAATATTACAAAATAAAGTATAATAATGGAATGCAGAAATACAACATAAAAAACTGTCATGATACAAGACATCATGAATAATTGTTGGGCTGCAGGTGCTGTCAGGTTATGCTGTCTTTTTGATTGCTTATGCTTGCAGGAAACTAATAAAATATTGTTTTATCAGTCATACCACAACAGTAAGCTGACTTTGGAGTAAGGTAGAAAGATGGAATATTGGAATATGGTACAAATTGGAGATTGCAGATTCGAATTTGAACCATGACTCCTAAAATATGTGGAATTATGGGAAGTGCTTTTAACATTTAGTAAAGAACAAAATGTTCAAAACAGCTGCTACAGTGTGTCTCTGCAGTGCTAAGTGGAGAACCAGGTGACTGACTCAGATACCCTTCTAAATAAGCGCAAACTACAGCTGAATTAGGCTCTAATTTCAGATAAAGTTCATCAGATGCCTCAGGACAAAACATTAATGCTATTAGTGTCACTCACTCACTTTACAAGTATGAACAGCCCCTCTCAGCAGGCGTCTCTGAGGGGATTTACTTAATTAAAGATTGATCCATCACAGACAAAGTCTGGAGAGTGGCTTCAAATTCATTTCTAATGACATGAAGAATGGCCAACTGGAAATGTGAATCGATAGTTTACAGAGAAAAAATAAGAGTAAGGCATTAAGTAATTTAAGAGATGTGATCAAAGATGGCTTAAAAAGGGTTAAATGGTTCCTCAAATTAGCAGAGACGTGTCAGTCTGATGATCAGAGGAAAGGTGCGTCAAATAAGATAAAGATCACACAAATAATGGCAACATTTCTGTGAACGGCACAAAAGGGTTGTCAAATACTATTTGCAAGCACTTAATTTGAAGGATAAAAAAGTCCCATTCCCGGAATGAATCCTTTCTCTTCCCCATTAAATGGATGGCAAATTCAGGTGTGATGGCAAGATAAGCTTTTGTCATGAGCCAGGGTTATATGAGTTATCTGTATTCTGGAGGTGGTTTTATTTCCAATGTTTGGATTCTCGTGGAGCGAGTGGGTGGAGACAGAAGATGAAACATATTTCCCACTGTCTGGAGCACAAAATGAGACACGAGTGAGCAGCTAACAAAATTTACTCCAAGCACAGCCAGGAGAGCGGCCAGCTACTGTAATAAGACAATTCTGAATTAAATGCATCTGCAGAATTTTCACTCCAAATATGACTGAAGCTCGATAGTATTTTAAAATTCATAATTTAAAGTCACCATAGCTTAAGAGGAAATAGCCATTTTGCGGCGCGTTAAAAAAACAATGAGAGAGAGAACAGAAAATAATGGATTTACGTATATGTTTTAACAAATAAGGGGTCAATTTGCTGGTGACAGATAAGAGAGGAGAATCCTGGGTTTCCGAATGGTTCATCTATTTCTGGGATTCAATTCACTTGATTGACAAGTGGGAAAGTCGCAGGTTAAGTCAACAAAACAGTTGGATTTGTTCCATTACAAGGGTCCAGATAATTACTCCTCACCATGAGCAGATGCAATTGGAATAGGGCTGAAAGGCAGAATGGTATCCCTATTTAATTATCAACCTCATTTCCTCTTGTGTTTCAGTTGAAGAAACAGGGTCAAATAGTAGTGACTTTTTAGAGCTCAAGGTTGTCTCTCAGTCTCTCAAGTGACTGCACTCAAAATATAAGAAAAAGCCTGTTATTACAGAACACAATCTACAAGAGCTGAGGAAAACTAACAGTGTGAACCTTTAAAGCAGAAAGCACTCTGGTTATCAAGCGTTGTTGATTTGTTATTAAGGGAATAGTTCCCCCAATGAGGATTTTGTCATTATTCTCTCACACTCATGTAATTCAAAACCATGCTGTTATTTCTTTCTACACAAAAGTAGATTATGGGTCTTTCCATAAACAGCCGTTCATCAACAGATAAAAATGCCATACAAATAGTCTGTTACTGAAGCCTTTTGATAGATTTGTGTTATGTATAGACCGCAATTTACATTTTTATTGATTCGGGCTGTGAATCGAAACATTTCTTATTAATTTTGGTAAGTTGAAAAAAAAAGAGAGAGTGGAATCCAATGACGTTTGGTTCCTTTCACGTTCCAGTTTGCTGACTTGTCGTTCATTTGACAACGTATATTAAAATATTTCTGTCATTATAAACAAGAATGAAATGTGTTTCAACATTTTTTTGTTTTGTTTACTATTACATTTAATATAAAATTAAGACCAATTACTGGATTGCATTTATGTATTTAATATTTACATTATCTAATCACTTTGGCAATATAAATACGACTTCAGAAGACTTGGAATACAGCACATGACTATTGTGATATTTTTTTCTGACTTTTTGATGTTTTTTGTCAGACGTTGGTCACTGTGAACTGTCATTATATGGCAAGACCGGTGTAATGATGTCTAGTTTTGTTTTTCAAAGAAAAATGACAGTAAATGGGTTTGGAATGACATGAGGGTGAGTAAATAACAGCACATTTATATATATAAAAAAAGATTGTCATATCTTGTCAAAATCTTGGCAAATCTTGGCAAATGTGTCATATTTCATATAATTGAAATCAATAGCAAATGTTTCACATTGGTCATAAATTGATTGAAAATTAACCCATTAGAACGTATTACTCGGAATGAAGAATGACCCAGAGTATAATGTATTGTGCGATTATCTGGTAACAAGTGAAAGAGGAAGGTAGACCATCTCTGACTTCTTTAGGGTGAATAGAATCATAATCGAGTAGCGCTGGGGGAAGTGGCTCCAATGAAAGCCAATACTTCACTCCTGTCAAACAGCCTAACAATGAAGTGCGTGTTGTGCTGGTAAGTGAGGAAAGGAAAACCTAATGGAGCCCAGAGGGCGGGTGAGTGTTTTTCTGAGAGTGAGGTAATGACTGTAGCCTCTGCTGCCGCCCCATCTACCCGCTCAGGCTGAAAAACCACTCAAAACCAACTGAAGGAGAACCTGCCAGGCTATATTGGACCGCTGACAGCGGGACAGGCAAGGGTTATCGAATGCTTTAGGTGTGTGTGAAATAAAGGGGAAGCGCAAAGAACCAAAAAATGACTGATCAGTTTAAATGAACAAACATAGTCACACTAAGTGAATCTTCGAAAATTACATTTTAAATGGGTTTTCTTTGTTTTTTAATGCAGTCTAATGCTTTGAGGAATTAGTGAAGTTATGCTCACTAAGAAAATAATCAGCTTCTGGATCTCATTTAGTCTAATGAATCACAGAACTGGTGTTAAAAAAAAAGTACGTTTAAATGAGTTGTGTCTCTGCACGGATCAAAGATCTTCTCAAAGGCTCCACCAGAATAGTGTGACATGAATGCCACAGAATGAGATTTCACCTAAAGGAATTATCTGAAAATAGCAGGTGCTTTCAGCTGTTCATGCTGTCGACTCGGGAGTCTGTTCTTCTGCAACCCTAGTCAAAACAGCCCTATTGTGTAATTGACTAGCAATGACTTACATCAGAGTGGAGAGTGATGTTTTCGAGAGGTACAGCAATTAAGATAAGACATCGCTCTGAGATTTAATCAACCAAGCCACTCTGAGCTTTTCAGTATAAATATGAATAAGAGCTGCTTGATTAAAATAATGTAGAGTGCGTAATTTTCAAGAAATGATCACTACATTTATTAGATATTAGGCTGTCTCAAAACTAGAATCTCAGATACCTATTGAAAGTGCAAGAAACAGTAAGAAAATATGAGACAAAGAAAATGCTGTCCACTAAATAAATACATAAATAAATAGCATGCTAAATTTGTCGTCTCTATTTTGATTTTAGATCATTCGAACTGCCCTGACAAAATATGTACATTTGCAACTTGGATGGGTACAATGAGAAATCGTGTTCTGTGAAATAAGCAATTTTAATGCAAGCTCAAGTCTGGCTGCATGACCGCGGGCGGGGACTGTGTAATATTGTTTTAATACATTGGATCATTAGTTAATATTAAATATCTTGTACTTTAGACAATGTTGTCTTCAAGAAAAATCATGTTTCGATCCTGAATTTTGAACGGCTGAATGAATGATTCAATGACTCTGTCAGTGCCACCACCGACTGAAATCAAAAACCAGCAAATCAATTAAACATCAGTAGTGCCAAACAAAATTGAAAAATGAAGTAAAATAAAAAGTAAAGTGCAGCGTAAACTAAGGAAATGTCTAGTTTATATTACATTTCATTTTAATTTCTCTCTCTTACAGTAGTCATGTTTGGACTTTTTGACTAGAAACATCAAATGGCAAGGAAATTGCTTCCCGTTCTTCTCTCTGAACACATTAGGACCACTTTAGCAGTTTTTTTTATTGCTTTTGGTTTCCTGTTTACCATGTTGACTGTGGCGGGGGAAAAGAGAGACATTCATACTTTTTTTCCCCCGTCTAATGTGGTTGGATGCAAATGCAAACAAAGCTATTTAGACATTAGGCCATCCCAAACCACAAAGACAAAATGTCCCATTTTCCTCATGAACAATTTAGCGCTGACATGTTTGAAAGTCATCTCTGAGCGATATGATCATGCTGTACAACAACATGTGGTTTACCATAATCAATACACATCAGAGCATGACGAAAACTACCAGTAATGGGGGTTTTCTGTCCTTTTAATGGTGGGAGGTGCATTTAGCTCCCTTAACTGATAGTATTTTATGTATATACTGCAGGCACATACTATACATACTTCAGTATATACAACTAAAAGTGTATTTTAAATATCTGATATAAAAAACTGAAACATAAAACCATAATACGACCATAATTGAAGCATCTGCAATTCACCCTGACCCATCTTCTGTATGTCTCTCTTAATGATATAGTATTTATGATCTCAGAAAGCCTCAGGGAATGCCATACAAGCTTTGCTACTGGAGCCACATATGGAACAGACGATCAAAGTATAGTGTCGGCTTTATTATATTCCCCAGGTGGTCATCATCGGCCCTTCAAATTACTATCCAACATACTGACATTTCTCAGATATGTATAAGTCTGTGTGAAGAGTGTTAAAACTATCTACAGACATTCTTTCTTTGAACTAAAATGCATTATTAGTGACACTTACGTCCAATACGCCTACATGATTCCTTAAAAAAATACATGAATTACGGAACTAATGATTAAGATCACAGAGCAGGTTTCGTGAGACTCGCACTGTAATTGTAAGGGATTGGTTTGCAGCTGTACCATGCGTAATAATTACATAAACGACCCTGTTATTGGTGTATGACTGAACCTTTGGTAAGCCATGCAATTTTTCCCACATTGAACCGTCCTGGTTTGGTTTTTAGCATGTTATTGTTGTTGTTCCTACATTGTCTGCCGACGGGCATAAAGTAATACAGTTACCACTTTGGAACAGCAGCTGCTACAACACAAGCATAATTTAGGATGTAAACTCGAACGGACTCCTTGAGATTAGACACAAATGAATCATGTGGATAATTGATTTTTTTTATTCGCAGTAATGTACACAGAAGCAGGTGGCAAATGTTTCTGCTGGCAACAGTATAATCAAATATATAGAAGTGGCTGCAAATGGGCCTCATTATTGGTAAATGGATCAAAAACAGAAATACTTACATAAAATGTTAGTCAAATAAGTCACAGAAATCATAATTTCACAAAAAGTGCCTGTGTAAAAACAGCTCCTATAAATATAAAAAAAAATATATAAAAAAAGTGGAAAAATGCATCTCTTAGTATACTACGGTGGCCATTAACAAGTTCCTGTGACAAAATTAATGTTAAAAATATATATATATATATAAGCAAAGCAAATGACTATAATTTTATTTCTGCATGGTTCTTATAAAAAAATTTGTTTGTGTGATCTTGTGACAGCTCTTTTGGGGGGAAACAACTACAAATGGCTTATAGTTGTTTTTGCACATGCACAATAAACAACGATTTTTATAATCTAACAGAAAAAAAGACACACTTCACCTTAAGGGAGGAAATCAATTAAATGTCACAATGTGTAGCAACTGACCACCTTCAGACAAATGCGCTGTGCAATACCAGCTCAATGTGGATTCCGATTCCAGGGCTAAAAATCAATTTCCAGTCTACAGGTGTGCTTGATTTCCCTCTGCAATGGTACAAAAATATCCAGAAGATTCACTTTTCCTTCTGTGAAGTGGAAATTCAACTGCCTCTCAACATGGGGGTGTTCTAATTTTAGCACCTCTCTGTCTCGCTACCTTTTCTCTCTCTCTCTCTGTCTCCGTCTTTTCTCGTCTGAGTTTGACATTCTGGATACACATGCAATCTTGCAGTTTATTATTTGTATTATATAATAAACCATTAATCAAATTCCTATAAACTGTTAAAATTCCTAGTTGGAACAGGTCCAAAATCATCAAGAAAGCAGTGTGTTATCACTGTTCTCAACCTATATAGACCTCAATGGAGCCCACAGGTGTTGCCAAGGGAGAGATTAATGATTTGGAACAGGTGCTGTTTCTAGCCAACATTGAGCTCAAGAGGTGAGGGGAAAGACAAGGTTTTGTGCACATCAATGCAGCTTGAAAGCTTAACGCCCAATACCACCATGATATCTCCCTTATATCTTTCTATCTCTCCTTCATGAGGGCTGGTGGTTTCCCGCATAATAGACCCTTTTCCTTCCTCCAGTATATCATTCAGTGGTTCTCAACTCAACTCAAATGTCCACATTTACATGCACACACAAGAATATTTTGATGTTACAGTAAATGTAATTTGGTCATATTCTGATTATGCATTCATCATGAAAACATGATAAAAGTATACAATGAATTTCACATCATAATTTTTTTTTCTTTTTTTCATGTGCCGTTGTTATCTTTAACCAATAACTTCCCCTCCCTCTTTGGGCAACATCTCTTTTCTTCTCTGATGGCACGTTTACTGGCAACATTTCACTTCCATGAGAGCACAGCAATAACAAACCACAACTGTAGCAACTTCCATTTCTTCATGCCGACTTCAAACCATTTTTCATAACCGTTAAACCCAATAGTCATGTATTACTGCTCTACTTTAGTTTTTCTATGTAAACACGCAGTCAATTACATATGCATGGAAAAACTGACTGAAATTTAAGTGGTCATTCACTCGAAACCTTATTTGAATATGGCGTATTATGTGACGCAAGGAACTCCATCTGCATCCACAATTGCATACTCTCTAAATATTATAACAGTATTTTGAATAAGTTGTTACTTTGCTAAAAAATGTTTACATATAGTGGGAATGTGTGTAGTATTAATGTAATCTGGATGTAGGCCCTACTACATTCATCATGTGTTGTCATTATTGTCATGTGACCTACAGCGTCAGTTGTCGCTTTACTGCTATTCACAAATAGGACTCTCTTGTGGCCTCATGGGATAGTAAAGTGTATATAGTAGGGAAGTATGCAATTACGGATACAGCCCATGTTAGTTACACTAGTCAGGAGGCACGACAGAGAAGAAACTGCACACAGATCTCATTGATTATAATATCAGCCCCGCATTAGACGGGATAGCGCAATCCCTCCTGTAGGGGGAGCGCCCCACTTTGACAATTGCCCCATTACCAGACAACTCGTTCAGTCTTTATCTTGCAGCTTTTTTTAATCACATACTGTGTTTAGCCTATAGGATATATACAGTAGTAAAGAATAAATGAATATGCAGCCTAATAGAAAATATATATTTTCGGAGCAAGAAGGACATCATTATGAAGTTCTATTAAAAAAAGAATAAATAACTAAATTAAACCTGGCAAATCCTGGTGAACAGTAAACAGTTTGATTTACATTTTAACACTGTAAAATAGCTGACAATCATTTGATATATTTGTTATATAATATTTCAACATTTTTGAATTACAATGGGTTGCCATTTGACTTGTCCATTATCAAGTCCATCCTGCATGTAAAGCAAAACCAGTAGACAACCACTGATCTGATCTACCTTCATAAAACTATAAACATAAGTCATTCAAAGTCTCGTATAAAAATTCTGAATATGTCCATGTCTATGTCAGGATGAAGTACAATTTCAAGTAAAAGTGGGGAGATGTGCAGCTGTAATGAGGCTTTCTGCTCTTGACATAAATTGTACAGGTAGGCTACCTTCATTATCACTGCAAGACATGAGAAATGTATTTCAATCTGTATTCTGGTAGCAGCAACGAAAAAAAAAAAGAAAAAAGAAGAAAAGAACAGTTCAATAAAGGTTAAGCTCACGGTGTGGGTCTATATGTCTTTGTCTGCATGACATCTGTTAATTGGGCAGGCGCCAGTGTCACACACATTTTGGACGGTAACAATAAACGAGGAGTGAAGAGAGGAAGATCAAGGAAGATGGCAGCAATATTAGATGACGCAAAGCTTGGTGCATGACTCCAGAAGCTGCATGCTTCATTAAAGGGTGATGCCTGAAAATGTGAGGAAGGGAGTGGGTGTATTTCTATGTTTTGCAGAAAAAGGTAAAATCACACATGGAAAGTTTTTTTCTGACCCCAAGATCACTCAGGCAATCAATAGATATATTATTTGTACTGAATATTGATGGAGCAATACTTTTTGTAAGAACAAATGCTTAAATATCATAATCACATTTTTGGGGAGAAAAATGCAGATTATTTTTATTTTTATTAATACAAATAGCTGTTTTATCATATATTTTAAAATATTATTTTCAATAAATAATAATATATTTATTACAATATTTAATAATCTATAACATTGCATATAATAAAATATAATACACATATAATAATATTATAAATTTTATATAATAATATATCATAATAAACAAAATACAAATGATTATTTAAATATATTTGTAAAAACAAAAATCATAAACTAATTAATTATCCTTCTGTGTGTCCATATCACTTCATATTTTGTAATGGAACTCTTTAGAACAAATCATTTAAGTTGCACACTGAACTTTATAACGAGTACAGAAACAGCTGGACAGTCAATTATGGTGCCATAATAATAACTGTGAGAGTATTGATCATTTAAATGTAGCTGTATGTTATTTCAGAGCGAGTCTCAGCTGCCCACGCACTAAATGAAGCTCAAGGCGCTAATTAGCAAATCTGTGATTGCGGTTCAAGCCTCTGACTCCTTGTCATCAGAGCCTGATCATGAAAGCTAAATATACAGCGGTATAAAAGGAGAACTGGAAAAAAGAAAATCACACCATGACTCTCTGCTTATAAAATGAAAAGGCCTTAAAGGCAAGCCTGCAAATTAAACTGCACATAATGAATATAAACTATAACAGCTGAGATGGTGCTTTCTGATCTTTCACCTGCATATGTTTATTCAGACCCTTAAACAGCCTGATCAGCTTAAAAGGTTATGTTGTTATATCATAAGCTGATTTATAATAATACTTATTGCATAGAGAGAGAGAAATCGCACCTTCCTTTATAAAAAGCTCTTTTAGTGAGGTTTGCATGGCTCCAAAGCAAACTCTTCTCAGCCACACAATGGATGGAAATGCTTCTCATTGCTAATGCTGTTTATCAACTGTCATTTCTTATAATCACTCAAATGGGGCGTCTGTGGTTTTGTTTTGATCTTGTGATCATTGAATTGCATTTTAATCATAATGACTCACAGCATGTCAGCTTTCAGGTGAACAGACATTTATTTGCCATCCTTGGCTGCTTATGAACACTGATTTGCATACATATCGAACATGCAAAAAAAAAAAAGGTAAAATGAGAGGAGTCCATTGCATATCTTAACACAATGGAGCCAATCAACACATGCTTTCCAAAATCAGTTTATAATACACATGTCTAAAGAAAACACCAATCAAATAATAAGGGATTTGGTTTTGAGAAGATTTTACTGCCATGGCCTCATGAGATCTCTGATTGTGTTTGGCATGGAGATTACAGATAGCAAGGGACCTGTCAGGAGCAAGTAGATGTGCAGATGGTTGATATAACATCCTGAAATCAATTAAACCTGCATGAAGGCTGAAAGATGTACTAGACTATACACTGACACAATTTGATCACCAGATAGACACTTTGGCACCGGAGAAGCTCCTCTTTATAATAATTCAGCAGCTCATCTATTTGTTGCAATCAGCAGATTTGTTCTGAGCACACATTTTTGAATGCATGATGGTGAGTAAATGATGACAGAATTTTCCTTTTTAGCCATCTGTCCCTTTTATCTGCAAACACGGAATATGTCATGATCTGTCAAACGACTGTGTGTATGGATTCCTCTCGAAGACAAATAGGCTGTAGCTTTGGCTGGAAGCCCTGATGAGCAACTGTGTGTCTCCCTCCTAGATGAGCACATAAGAAACCAGTTGTAGCTCTACAGAGTTAAAGCCTAGGAAAGACATACAATTGGTTTTGACCACTGTTGTCTTTGCTGAGCCAAATGGCTCATTTGTTCCCTCTTGTTTCAGGTCACTGCAGCCCATAGACAATCAAGTGGACACTAATGATTGTGTAATCCAATTCAAAATACATGTAATCAATTAAATCCTACAACCTCTGTTTGTCCAGATAAGGTTGAATTGTGTCCCTTTATAATCGTTGAATGGAATTGGTGGACCTGAACAGAGTAAATCAGATAAAATGGTGTTTAACTGTTCACCTGAACACCTGTCCCCTCTTGTGCACTACTGCATGACTTGAAACAACCTTGACTGCCACCAACAGACATGCAGATGTGAAATCAAATGCTTAGAAAATGCCTTTGTCGCATTTATTTGTGTTTCTGCTGTAGCGTGATTGTTCTTAGAAAGAAAAACAGCATGATTGCTTAATCTAATTAACCATGAACAAAATAAAATGGAAGTTAATCAAGGTTTTCAAAAGACGAGCCACAACGGGGCACCGTCCTGATGTTCTTTTATCTGTTCTGAGCTGTTGACACGTTTCGCACAGCATATTCACCACAGTTAATCAGGGTCAGCTTCACCTCAGTGATTATATGCTATGAAAAAGATAAGATGTGTCCCCTTTTTACTATAGTTGAAAAAATTAGATAAGGAAAAATTAGATATGTGTCTAGAAAAACTGTCTGTGTATATATATGACAAATAAAATTTAAAAAATATCAAATATTATATATACATTTAGAAAAAAAAATACATATTTTCAGTTGTACTTTTAATTGTAGCTTAAGTTTTGGTAATTTTAATTTAATTTTTTGCTTTTATTCGCTTTTGTCAGTTTTATTCTGATTTATTCATTTGTTTCAGTTTTATTAACTTAAATTGGCAATTACCAATGTTCCTGCAGCCATGTTGGTTGGTTTGTAGTTGTTCCTGTTGATTATTCTTCTCTAATTGTGTCTTGTTACTGGTATCCCAGTGATCCCAATATCATCCCCTAGTCCAGAGGTCTCAACGCGTTTGAGTGTACCGGAGGTCCTACCGCCATGCGGCTGCGCTTTCAGTAATGGCGGTCGCCATCTTATGTGTTTCGGCTGCACACACGTCTCCAGCTCCTCCCGGGGTGGTGGCCACGGAGGTCGTAAATGAACTCCCTGTCTGTCCTAATTTCCATGAAGGTCATCTTAGAACTCCCTACCGGCCCTGTTATGGCCACGCACGCACGCAGGCCATTACTGAACTCACTTTCGTCTCAGCCAGAGAGGCCTTAGTTCTCCTGTCTCGTCAGCTCCCCTGAAGGTCTTCAGTCCGTGGTGGTCTTCTGCTACACCTTGGTTGTCTTCAGCTCTACCTGATCCGCAGTGGTGTTCACTCACCTGCTCTGCCATGGTGGTCTTCAGTTTCATCAGCTTTGTTGAAGTGGTCTTCAGCCCCATCTTCTCTACCGTATGGGTCTCCAGTTCCGCCAGCTGTTGATTAGTCTTCCCCAGATGTGTCTTGTTACTTGTTATCTTTCATTCGTAACACTTTCCTATGCACTCAAAGCGCTTTACATATGGGGGTGAATCTCGTCAACACAGCACCAATGTGTAGCATCCACCTGGATGATGCGACGGCAATCATATTGCACCCGAACACCCACCACACACCAGCTTACTGGTGGAGAGGAGACAGAGTGATGAAGCCAATTATATGATTAGGAGGCCATGATGAACAGAGGCCAATGGCCAAATTTGGCCAGGATTCCGGGGTTAAACCCCTAGTCTTTTTAGGACATCCTGGGATTTTTTAATGACCACATAGAGTAAGGACCTCGGTTTAACATCTCATCCGAAGGACCCACACAGACCACAGGGTGAGCACGCCCTGCTGGCCTCACTATACACCTCTTCCAGCAGCAACCTAGTTTTCCCAGGATGTCTCCCATCCAGGTATCAACCCGGCTTAGCTTCAGTGGGAAACCAGTCTTTGGCTACAGGGTGATATATGGCTGCAGGCCATCATGTCAAGCTTGTTTGTCCCTGTGTATAAATAGCCTTTGTGTTTGACTTGTTCTCTGTCAGTTGTTAGATGTTGTTGTTCATTGTGGTCCTTGTTTCCCATTGTTATTTTGTACCAGCTTTATTGTTTTTTTTGTTATTTTCATTAAACTCCCCTACTTGGATCCCCATCTTTGAATACCCCCATTAGTTATATATAATGTATAAATGGCACTTGTATATGTATATTCACACACACACGCACGCACGCACGCACGCACGCACGCACGCACGCACGCACACACGCACACACGCACACACACACACACACACACACACATAATTAGCACATTACATTAAAAAATATGTACTAAAATTACAAATTTAAATGAAAAAAAAACTATATGTAAATATTTATTAAATAGGAAATATGTTGTCACATGACAAGAACTTAGCACAGTTTACTAGATTAAAGGGGCATCGAACACATCACTTATGGTACACAACTTTTTTTTAGGGCTTTATCAGGTTACCCAGTCCTTGACGACATCTGCATCAAAGCTAAATGTCACAATGACCAAGTAAATTTGATTAGCATTGGGTCCCTTTTGTACAGTAGCTTAGCCTTTCAGACTGGTACCAAAATGTGATGTTCTGTGAACACATATGGGTAACTTACATGCACCTTTAGTGTTCAGCAGTGCCAAATTAAGAGCAAAAGTACAACATACCTTAATAAGGAACTGTTACACTGAACTTCCAATGAAATAATTTTTAAATTGACTGATTTAATGGAATAGTTAACCAAAAATAAAAAGTCTGACCATTTCCTCAGCCTCAAGTTGTTCCAAACCTGTATGAATATCTTCTTCTTTTTTTGTTTAGCAGAAGACTTGAGGATGATTAAATGACAACAGAATATTCATTTTTGGGAGAACTATCCCTTTAAGAATAGGCTAATTTTCAACAGTTGTAGTTAATTTTTATTGAGGTCTAAAGCAGAGAACGTACTTCAAATGGCACTTAAAATATGTGGCAGAACATATACAATAGAATATTAATAATAGCAGGCCATTAAACCTTGTGAAATGATTGCATATGCTCTTTGTTTAAGAACATATTACAGTAAGTGGAAGCATAATGCTGACCTTTTCTGTATTTTATATTTTATTTCTTTTGATGTAAGCACTTCAATTGAAACCTGACAGGTGTGTAAGGCTAATGACTCACAGTTCTGTTCTTTTCAACGGGGATGTGGCAGTTGTTTGCACTTCTAAACACAGTAAAAGGAGAGAATTGCCAGTCCACAAAAGAGGCCAATTTTTCCACATGACTGGCACTATTGCTGCATTCATACAATGTCGTAATTACCATAGTCTCGAGATGACAACACATGACATTCTATTCGGAGCTGTTCAAGTCCTCGGACTGGGAATTATGCATTTCTATGGAAACACTATCAATACCTAAATTAATCTACAGCGGTCAGGTGATACAAGTAGGAGCTCTCATCTTACAAGCTGTAACTATACGGACTCTACGAGAACAAACTTTTTAAAACAAAGTTCTGTCATGAAACTCTAGATGGTGCTGGCTGATAGGTCCTAAACTCAATCTGCTTGCAATCACATCATTCTCTATAAGGCACAGCTGATCAGTAGCCAATGAGCTCGCTGCTCAACCTTCAAATACTTGGCCATTTTTCATTGAACTTCGAAAATAGTAATTACTGTAATTACGAGATGCCAACTTGTAAAAAGCGTTCACATGCTCATAGAACTCATAGTGAAAGCTGTAGCAACCACCTGACTGGTGCAACTCTTGTTAGAGTTGCCTTAGAAACGCATAATTCCCAGTCCGAGGATGTGAACAGCTTAGAGTAGAACAAAATTTCTAGTAAAGAACGAATAGACTCAGCTGCCGTACTACTGATCAAATGCTGCGTTCATGCCATGTCGTGATTACCATATTTTCGAG
Organism: Phoxinus phoxinus; assembly: GCF_949152265.1. NCBI lineage: Eukaryota > Metazoa > Chordata > Actinopteri > Cypriniformes > Leuciscidae > Phoxinus > Phoxinus phoxinus. The sequence goes on along the minus strand of NC_136898.1, from coordinate 13,471,180 downwards.
ACGCCAACGTGACGTTTACTTCAAAAAGACATTGTCACTACATTAAACTGTATTGTTTATTGGAATAGACTGGTGGAAGGTTTATTTGCGGAAGGCCATCTATTGGTAAATAAAGTTAAGGAAACAACTTTCAAAATTTCACACAGATACTAAATAATTTTCTTGGTAAATTAAAAAAGGATATTGATTTGAACTGTTCTTTATGTAAGGACATTTTGAAGATTTGACTAGATTTATAATTGATAACACTGTTTCTTAGTGTTTAGAAAATGTTTTATTTGTTTTTACTAATATAACCCCAAATCAAAGAAAATAATAAATTATACATATAATTTTCATTTTTGCTAAATTTCATATGCAATGTAAGTATAGTAAAACCCAACCTTTGGTTTTGATTCTTGACAAGAAATTAAAATATATATAATTCACATGATAAGAGACCTTTTATATATTTTTACCTACCCCTCTGGCTTTAAATTATATTAATGCAATTCTGACTGTACATTTACATTTACTGTACACTGTACTTACTTCTTTTAAAAAGTAGTATGGCCGAGTGTCACAGATGATCACAGAGGAGCATAAACAGTTCGATTGAGTCTGATATTCAATAAATTAGAAGTTAATATTGAAAAACGCACATATTTTTCACAATCAGGTTATATATACGCAGATTATGCACACAATGCAGAAGATGAATCACCAATAAAGTATTTAATATAAACTAAACACAGATGAAGATGGTAAATAACAAGAACATACATTGACGAGACCGGACAACTCACTAATGAAATAGGGAACAATCAAAGAGAACTAATTAGGCAAAACCTGAACAGAATGACTAATCAAATGAGTAATAGTAAATATTAATGAACTCAGGCAGAAAGGAAAACTGAAATGACATAAACCTCAAAACTGAACATAACTGTGACAATATTAGACACAAGATTGCTTGTTTGTCTATTTTTGTTCAGTCAAAGCTGATTTAATCAATGCGATCCATAAACGCGGGTTATTCCCTAATTTACTAAGTGAATGATTCAGTGATTCATTTATGTTTATTTGTTTCATTCCTGAACTAATCGGTTGGCTGAATCAGTCGATGACTCATTCACTAAAAATAATCACTTACACCTAACTGGCATAATAATGTAACCTGTAGAAAGAGACACTGAAAAAGTATGAACTTTTCTAAAATGTTCAAATGGATCATTTTTTCCTGTACAAAAGTACGTAATTTGCAATTAATTGTCTCTCCTCCGGGCTCAACTGAAACGTTTAACCTTTTGAAATAACTAATTCACCTTTCAAACACAGCCAAAATACATCTGACTACTCGACAGTAGAACCGGAATGAACTAAGAATTGCACAGTCGGGGGAAAAGCTGATTAGTTAGATTTGAAAAAAGACCAAATGTTGGTTTTGACCAGGTCACCATTTTCTATCATTCAATTTTCAGTTTTAATCTACTGTTATTTAAGCTTTACAAATGCAATAACACTGGAGACATGCACTGTATTTCCTTTTTATATCAAGGACAGACAAGAAACTTTGTGCACAAGAGCAAGTAGAGATGTTTAGGAGCTCATATCCCTGAGGGCAGTGCTCTGACTCCTTAATGCTCGTCTGTTCCACTACACCGAGGATGCCACACTCCTTTGCCCTTATCAAGAGCCGGCAGATGTTCTAAACCTGTCCAAATCCTCTCTTCCCCCAGAAAACAGCACAATTCTGCCTGAAATAACCTTCAGATTCTGCTGTCAAGCCCCAAGGAACCACAAACTGACTCTGTGTGTAATTTATAGCGCAGGTGAGGTGTCTCACTCAAGAAGACAATGAAAGGGGAAGTGGGTTTTATAAAGTCTCATGGCTGCCTATGAAAATCTTACAGTGAATGCAAAGACAATATCTACGTATATATCGAAATCACAGTACAGAAGGACCTAACATGTAGGTGTGAAAGGTTTTATTTTTAGAAACGAAGCAAACAAAGATTCCTCATCCTCCAAAAATATGACTCATTTTAAATTGCAAATTTCACTGTTTGGATCTCTCACATTTTGTTCACTTGTTAAAATCATTCGAATTACCAGCAAAAAAAAAAGCATTACATTTGTTTAAAGACAACAAAACCTGAACGGCCCCTACGTGAGTCACAGTGACTTCTCTATATTTGTACCGTGAGGTTGCATTGCTCTTGTTATGTCGATACAGTTTGCTTCAGGTCTTTTGCTTTAGATTGTACAGCTCAAGTTTCAGGACCATGGACAGAGACACAATGAGCCTTTGAAACTGCGACTGTTTCAATTCTCCAAAATACGTCCTCTTATTATGAATAAACTAGTTCTGATCCTCTGACAAGCTTTGTCAGGAGAAGGTGTTACCATTTCACACATTAAATCAAGCCTGTCTTAACGCAAAAAAAAAAAAAAAAAAAAGCCTGAAGATAAGGCAGAAAGTCATAAACAATAAACACTGACCTCATTTACCTTCATCTACCATCTTATCATCTGTTCAGCTCCTACAAAGATAAGAGACATTATTATCATCATCTTCAGCGATCATCAAGGTGTGTGTGGACTTACCTGTTTGGACCGTTTCATTCCTTATCCACTCTGGTTTTTGTGATTTGCTACATTTGCCACCTCTTTTAACCCTGTGGGTTCAGAAATTGTTTCATTATTGTACTCCCCGTTCTCCTGAGTCTGTATTATGTGACAAGTTAATGTATGACTCATGAAGAAACAAACTATTCATTAATGATTACTGCATCAGCAACTAATGAAGAGTATATCTGATTAATAATGAATGTATTAATTAATTCCTTAAAGGGATAGTTCACTTTAAAATGAAAATGCTGTCGTAATATACTCACCCTCCAGTTGTTTCAAACCTGTATGAATTTCTTTCTTCTGCTGAACACAACGGAAGATATGAAGGATGTCAGAAACCAAACAGTTACTGTAACTGGTCCCATTGACTTCCATAGTATATATTTTTTCCTACTATGGAAGTCAATGGGACCAGTTAACTGTTTGGTTACTGACATTCTTCAACATATCTTCGTTTGTGTTCAGCAGTAGAAAAAAATTCATACAGGTTTGAAACAACTTGAGGGTGAGTATATGATGACAGAATTTTCATTTTAAAGTGAACTATCCCTTTAACAACATGTATGAACTAATAGTGTAAATGAATGTGTTAGTTACACAACGGACTGACGATATGTATTTCAACTTCCAGTTGTCTGCTTTAAGTAATCATTAGCAAATGATTGGCAAAGATAACATTACACTTAAAAACAGTGAAATCTACAGTAATGTACTGTGTTTGTGCACAGGAAGTTACTGTATACAAGTTCACAGTACAATATTAGAATAGAATTAATTGAATAGAATAGAATTGCAGCAATGAAAAGTACTGTGAGAGTCACAGTATGTCCTGTTGAAAATTACAGTAACCAACAATGTGTTGTAGACAATCAACCTATTATGTATATAGGGAACATAATAGGAATTTGTCAGCCAATTACTCCATTTAAATTGACCTCACTGTAATTCAATTATATTTTCACTCTGAATAGAGAATACAGGAAGCAAATGTATGTAATAAAACTACAAATACAAAAGTCAAATCACCAGAAGCGTGTTATAATGATGATTTGTTTAACTGTGACTATTGATAAATGGATTCATATTCCTATTCAAATCATGCAATATGCATTAGTTGTATTTATTTGGGCTTACAAAATATAACTAAACAGTACTTAAACATTAAGAACCAGTTTGTGCCAATGGCCAATGGTTAGCATACTGACAGTGCAATTGCGCCTCAGTGAACCGAGTTTGATTCCTGCCTCGAGGTCCTTTTCTGATCCCTTTCCCCTCTCTCCAATGTCTACACTGTTCTGCAAAAAAAGCAACAAAATAAAGCTCTGCTTGCAAATGAGTGAGTCTTACAGTTGCATGGTTGCTGCTGTAAATGAAAACAGAGAAAATATTGTTATTTCTTCTAAAGTTACTTGACAATTGCTGCTATTGTTGTGAAATTGTCAGTGTCTTACAGTGTAAGACTTTACTCATTACCTCATTAAGTAATATGTCATTATGGTAATTGGGCTAATAATAATATTGGTCACACATAAACCATATTTAGAGGTTGAATTTTTCTTCTTCAAAAACTTTTTTTTTGAATAAAGCATTTGCATTTCATCTACCAGATCTGAACGTCTCCAGCTCTTGACATGCAAATGATCCTGATTGACATTGTTTAAAGTGTTCAGCACTCCTGCCTTCCGCCTTCAGTTGTCACGGCTGAATTATTAGTTAGGTTGTCTACACAAAAGCTCATCTGACAGTAGAGCGATGTTTTTTGTATCGCATTCCCCTCATCACCTCAGGAACCGCACAGCTGCTTGTCGCCACAAATGACTCACTACAGGCTTCAGCACACGACATGATTAGGATAAATTTAGAAGACAAGAGTCAGGAAATTCCTTCAGGAGATGTTTGTCAAAGAAAGGAACAGACTTTTGTTCAAAGGTCTGTCTGTGTACATGTCTGTAATATTAATTACTGAAGGCTTAGTAGGCTATCTTGCTGTCATTTTAAAGGTGTCATGGCTCCCGTCTCTGGACGCGATTTGCCAAGATTTGTCAAGCTCACATTTGATACAAAACTTTATCCAGTGTCAATAACGACGCGAAACGTTATTCTCTGGTTGGTATTCAGCAGATCAACTTTTCCAGTCTATATGGTTTCAATAAGCCTGTGACGAAAGCGTAATGGACTCCTGCAAAACTGTCAGCGTCTGGTGAATCTGTTTCGAGTCACACTGAGAAGTCTGTTTTCTTCAACACCCACATGTCCCTCTAGAGAAGCTGCTGGCAGTGTGCCCTATGGTGCCAGCAAGCAGGGTTTGCTTTATGAGGATGACTCATGAGACTCAAGTTAGCTTACAGCCCTCTGTAAATCCAGCAGCCGCCAGCGCTGTATAAGCTTCACTCCAGCCAAACAATAGACCTTTGGGCCAAACAGATTATGGCAAATGTGTATTTCAAATATGATTAAACAAGTGTTCCAACACCAGTCCACCCCCGATTCCTAATTGGCAATAAGTGCGATTTTGCATATGAAAAAAAATGTGTGATTTTAACAGGCAGGGCTATTTCCATCAATGTTGCTAGACTGATCCTGGTTATTAGCCTAAGTTGAACCAGCTCATTCCCAGTATGCTCTAAGAACATTGTGTAAATGTTCCCATTAGGTTATGAAAATGTTATTTCTAAATGTTCTCTGGATGTTCAAATGTCAAGTTTTTTATGTTTAAAAAAATGATTTAGCATTTTGCAAAAATTATGGTTACTCTGGAATGTTCTCTGAATGTTCTGAAACTTGTTCAAAAATTTTATTTAATGTATAAATGTTTTTTATGCTAACACTTTGAGAGCATTATTAAAGGCCAGATAAAGAAAGAATGTTCTATTAACGTTACTGGAAAATAACATTTTTGCATAACATGTGTTTGAGAGCCAGAATAATAGGGAAGTTCCGACAACGTTCCCTGTTAGCTGGGTTGTTATCTGCATTGGTGATACATAAAAATGTATGGTTACACTTTATTTTAAGGTGTCCTTGTTACAGTGTAATCAGGCTTTACATTACTGAGTAATATTAAGCCTACATGTATTTACTATAGGATAGGGTTAGGTTTGGTTTAGGGTTAGTTGCATGCAATTGCATAATGTATAGTAGTTACTAGCCTATAGAAACTATGTAAGTGTCCATGTTTAACAAGGACTCTGTAAAATAAAGTGTATACATTTTCTTATTGAATTTCTTTCAAAAAAACTCCTAGTTATTTTTGTTTTGTGCTTCATGTTTTTTTTTTACAGTAACTCTTTTTATACATGTTATACATGTTTACTTATACTTTGACGTTTAAGTCAAAGTCTTTAAACGGCAAGGCACAATGATAATGATATAGGCCTTATATAGCTAATTCATTTGAATTTTGGCTCCAAAAAATATTCCACAACTTTAAAGCACAAGTTAGTCTTAACTTCCAGTGGTTTTGCCATGAGACCCATGTCTAACTAACTAAAATAAATTAGAATGACAAGCCGTTTTAAACATAGTCAAACGTTTCAAATGTCATTCACAAATATTCAGAATTGGGATTTTGGCCTGTGACTTAAAATGAACAATTATTTGTTGTCATTTAATTAACAAATCATTTCATTTTAATATTTAACGAAATCAGTGGCGGAATAAGACTCTTTGGTGACACCTAAAGAGTTCCTACTTCTGTTTCACTTCAAGATACAATATAAATTTGAACAAAGCATGCATGCAAAATATAATTTTAAACTAAATCTAGACAATTTAAAAATGAAAACATGCCAAGGTTTTAGACTGGTCTTGTAATAACATTTCTAAAGCTACATGGTTTTGTGAGGTTTTGAACTGAAAATGAAATTTAAAAACTGTTTTTGAAAAAAATGTATAAAATAATAAACGTTCAACAAAACATTCAGGGAATTTAGAATGTTTTGATGAAAGGGTATATATAGGCCCAGACTAGAAATACGTTTGAGAATGAATTAGCTACTTGTTTTTAAAAGAGAAAAACATAGCCTTTGCGTGGTGCCCCTCGGCACTTATGCCCAATTGCCCATATAAATAACCTATAACATAGGACAATTTTTAACACAAAACATTTCACAAAAATAAGTTTGTTAGGTTTAAAATTATAAACTGATTTCAATTCCATTTGGCTACTTGATATTTACACCAGCTAATTTAAGGTATTTTTGAGAAAAGTTATTATAGAGAACATTGTTCAGCATATTTTGTGTGCAGATACCACTTTTTAATGCAATTAAATTGATATTTACACATTTTACGTATGATTTAATACTTTTTGGGGACACTGCATACGCAATTCATCACTATTGCCCTTCATTTACATGCCTTAAATGTGTAGGTGCAATAACAACACACTTTACGGTAACACCCACTTCGAGTCAGCTTGAAACATGCCTGACTGAAATGCACAAGCTGCAACCGTTTCTGTTTTATCTGCTCTTGTTTTTCTCTCTCTTTTTTTTTCATTTATTTAAATTACCTGAATATGATCCAATTCGATTACATGTCAAACTAGTTGAGACAAATTGAGAGAGACGAAAAAGAAAGGACCATCGAACAGATGACGTGTTACAGCGGGTCCTTGCATCTTCCGGGTCGGTGTAAACAGTGTGTGGTCTTCTCATACAAATCAGTAAAATGTAAGTAGAGCCATAATATCATATAACAACACTTTATTTTAGTTATACTGTGTATTTCATCTTTATATAAACTCCGTGAATATGTGTCTGTGTCTGCATTAGGTCGAAAGTAACGTTTAAAATCACGCTGACGTCGGACCCTCGGTTACCATATAAAGTGTGAGTGACACATCATTCAACACATGACACACACCATCAACATTAATATTCCTTTTTTTAATTGTTTCATTAGCCCTGCTTTGCTTGATTTTATTTATGCTAATGGGAGCGTATATTATTATGTTCCGCAGGTCTGCTGTTTGAATTTTTTAAATCTTGATTGCCTATATTTTATAATTATATATATATAATTTATATATTATGAAATTAATAATATTTAGTTTTAGCACAACTATCAACTTAGGAATGTAAGACAGTCCTTTAAGGAAAAAAAAAAAATCTGATTCATCAGTACATTAAGGCAGTTGTTTTGTATTAAGTTTTCTGAAATGTTATAATTAGGCTAAATGCCTTTCATTTTGTTGATATACATTAAAGTTAAATGTTTATCAGAGGGGATTTTGGATAATATTGCCACTCCATAAATCAGAAAAATTAAGTGAAGAATATATGTGTATAAACCCCTTTATAAAACCTCAGAATATAGATAGAAATACATTTGTTGAATGTAAATGTTAATAAAGTGTACCGGTAGATATCTGGCTCAAAAAGGTGTATTGTAATCCAAATCTGCAGATGCAAATAGTTAATGTGTAATAAAATAAAGTCTTAAATGGATATTTTCTTTCCACTAGTCTGTAAGAAGACATGTTAGCCCAAAACCTTGATTTTGATCAGTCTTGCCTTATGACAAGCTGTTCTTAGTCTGTTTGCCATATTGATTGCAATCAATTTAATAGTGCTAAAGTGGTAATCTATAAATGTCATACTGTGTCTGATTGGTTGGCAGACACACTGACACTTGTGAGAGTGGTCTGTGAAGTGCCATTCAATTTCAAACAGACTGATTTACCAGCTGAGCTCAGTCTTGAGCACCTGCACTGCTGATGCACCGGCCAGCTTGGATGATTTTTTTACATGCAATGTTTTGAAAATATTATTGATCACCTCGAGTGACAAGCGACCAGACATGAGCTGGTGCGGATGACCAGAAAATAATTTGTTTTAAAACCAAATTCGACAGTAATATGTAATATAAGCTACTGTTGTGCATCATTTCTGGACAACACATTACACTTTCTTTACAGGGTAGATTTTGTTCTTTGTTGTTACACAAAGATTCACCTGCATAATTGTGTTTCAGATTAAGTGTACCCGAGAGCACGCCGTTCACTGCAGTTTTGAAATTTGCAGCAGAAGAGGTGAGTTGATTCATTGTCTGTTTAAAAAAAAAAAACGGTTGTCTTATGCAACCTCATTTAAAAATGTATTTTTGACAGATTTGCTGAGCTGTAGCAGTGCACTATGTCTTTACCATAAAGCTTAGGTGCTTTTGTCTGACATTGTCTTATATTTTATTTAAAACATGATAAAAAAATCTGCATGATATTGATCTTCAGCAATGGTTGTATTTCGACTGCCTTTCTTCTCAATTCTGGGAAATTGGAATATCCCATAGCATGGATCATGAAGAACTTTAGCTCAATTAGGCTATATCCTATAGCTTTAAATCTGTCTTTTTTTTAGTCTGATTTATCTTTTTTGAGACACACTGCTTATCTCGATCACAGCTTCGTTAAAATCTGAACATGATCATTGCAGAATCAGATTATCCAGTTGATTACCAATGTTAGTTTGAACAGAAATTTCATTAGTAGGTATGTATCAATATATTTTTTGCAGATTAACCAAATAATGACTGATATTATAAAGTTATACTGTTTAAATAAAAAAATGATAGAGATTGGCCAATGTTGTTGTTTCCTAATATGATATTGATTTTTGCTCTTTATATATCAGTATCGGCCATTAAAAAACCCATATTAGTCTAGTGCTCAATTTTTGAAACTTGGCATTGGCATAGATAGAGTATTGACCAACTATTTTAACTGGAAAAGTAAGGACTTATCTTTTAAGATGATACAATAATAAATAAGCACAAATAATGGCTGATACCAATATGTTCTCTGATATGCATCCTTAATGATTAGCCATAAATCCTTTGAAATTGGATAATAATGAGTCCTGTTGGCTGTGTGGTCTGTTTCACGACTGCATTCAGAGCACGCAGACCTACGGCATGACAGAACGACGTTGCAGATTAGCTTGCGTCGTCGTTCCTTTTTTGACATAATGAAATGCCTAATCTGACAACCTCATAATAGGAAGATGTAATGCATCAAGTGGAAGCCAGAAAGAACAAAAGTGCCTTTTTTTAAACGCACAGGCTTATTTTCAGGGGGGGGGTTATTTCACCCTCTAACTAATTGTTTTTGTATTCCTGCTTCAGGTGATGGTAAAGGGATGGTTATGTGATCATTGTTTTTATTGTCTCTTTTCCTCCTGACAAAACCGACCGACAAAAAAGAAGGCAAAGGAGAAACTGAATAAACCCCCACAAAAATCTGTATTCAAATAATTGAATGTGCAATGTGCATTCCAGCCTGGCATATTGCTTCCCATCAGTTTTATGCTGTTCAGCGGTGTAGGAATGATTTCAGGACACCCAGAAAGTTTTTTATAGCTCCTACAGAATGAATTTTTAAAAAGTTTCGTGGTTCTTTGTTACAGTGACAGTTTCCTCAAAGATCAGCCCAGAGAACTCTTTCCACACAAGTTTTGAAGGCTTCTGTTTTCTAGCACAGACTCTTTAAATCACTTGATGCATTGCAAACTCACACTCAAGTTGAGTTTGTTCTTATCCCTGCCTGGCAGTGGGACTGTACCGTGCTGTTGTGTCAGACTATCAGCAGTTTGCATCAGAAAGTTGTTGATGGATGAACAATAAAACTATTTGTTTTCTCTTTGATTTAAAGTTTAAAGTGCCAGCAGCCACCAGTGCCATCATTACAAACGGTAAGTTGTTGATATTATTATCGTCACTATCGTAATGCGTAATGCTCATATTTGATCTAATCTTTAAAGCTGTGGTTCTCAACCTTTTTGACACCAAGGCCTCCCATTGTCCAAAACAATATTTAAAGCCCCCCTAGCCCCAGTTTTGTCTTCAAAACTGTAGCTAATTTCTGTAAATAAAAGTAAGTCAATCAAATAATAATGTATTTAATTTTAATGATTGTAATAAAATTAAAATTGTAACATTTCAAAATTCCCAAAATTTGAGGAGCTGAATGTTCTTCAGGGATCCCATTCTTTTTAACCAATGCATTTACAGGACTCTTCCAGTTATTTGTTATAAGGATAATAATTCTTAAAACAATTTCTATTCAATAAAATATTTTAGATCTTGGAATTACTAGAAACATATATGTTTTTTATAAACATGCCCTTGGCGATTTAAGATTTTATTCATTTACATGACTTTTCCAGGAATAGAAATCACACTTTTAAAAATCTCAGATATTCAAGTTTTCCAAGACCATGGGAACCCAGTTTTTTTTTTTAAGAAATGAAAAAGATATTGATATCTAGTCATTTAAGTCATCTTGATGGTCTTTAGAAGTTTGCTGGGAGCCCTGGCCTTTTGGTTGAGAACCACTGCCTTAAACCAGATTATAAAACTTTGCTTAAACAACCAGACTTACAAACAAACACCTAGCAACCCCCTAGTGCACCCTAACAACTGCATAGCAACACCCTGGGAACCACTCACAACACATTTGTATTATTGGGTTGGGTTTTTTCGTTAACTGCACAAAAAAAAATAGCACAACTACAGTAGACTAATTTAATAACAACTGACTCTTGTGAACTAGTTATTTAGGTTAAAAATGATTTATAATTTATTTTAGGGCAGTTTTGGCCTACTGGTTATAGAGTCAGACTGGTAACGGGTTTGATTCTTAATACCGGCATGACTGAGGTTCCCTTGAGCAACTGAATGGCTGCCCACTGCTCTGTGTGTGTTCGTGGTTTGCAGTGTGTGTGTCTGTTCCATACTCACTACTCCTAATGTGTGTCATGAGTAATTATTGAACAAATGCTAAACAGACCGAAGACATAACTCACCTCTCACAACGCAAGGCAGTTATTGTAAATGAGATGGTTGGAATTGGGATTGTTCAGCATTTCGGTGCTGTCTGATTCATTGATTGTTTTGTTTATGTATTCACATTGCTGATGTTGTTTGTGATTATGATTTGTGTAGATGGCATCGGAATCAACCCGGCGCAGACAGCAGGTCGGTGTCTCTACTTCTCTCGATCAGGGCTGCCCTCTGCAGCAGCATCTGGCTGTAATAAATGTCATTTTGACAGCTGTAAATTATTTCGATATATCCAAATATCACACAGGGGTTGACATAGCGATATTTCTGTTCTTTTTGCCTGTGCAAATGTATGTTTGTTTATTTTGTCGGTGCTTTAATCCACCTTCCATCTTTTTTTTAACTTCATCTTCCCTGCATTTTCTCATCTTATGAAACGAGATACCTCATCTCACTCTCACCATTTACATGCGCGGCTGAGATTTTCCAGCCTATCCTTTATAATCACCCGCATGCAAATGAATGGATCCTTCTGTTTACTCCCTCGTATTGTTCATGCTTATCCGCCTGGGGACCTTTTGAGAGATCGAATGATTTCCTGAGACTCCTCCAATAGACTCTGCATGTAAATTTCACATATTTCCTAATGAATATTGATGATGTGCTTGAATTCTACAATCCCCCATTGTTGTGAGTTTATTCCCCTGACTAAATGTTTCTTTACAGATGTTTTCCATCCTGCATTACTTGTCATTTAAGACTGAAGCCATCTGTCTCTAATCAATGGCGTTCTGTCAATGTTTTCTTCCCCAAGTGCCATGCTGCATGTAATCACATGGAAATGACCTGTTATTTTTCATACTTGTCATGGGTTGAGCCCTAAATGTCAAATGAGCCGTGATTCATTAGTTTTAGAGAAGCGACATGTCTAGCCTGACCCTATGCAGCAGGTTTGTATTATGGAGACATGCATCTTTAGCTTGGATTGAAGTTATACAATCACATACTAAATATAGCCTACTCAGACACCTGAATAGATTTATTTTCATAGCCTGAGCTGTGTGAGTTTCTTATAGCAGACTCGGAGGGAGCTGAGCTAGTCTCAGTTTGTTGCTTTTATGCAACGTAAAAGGGGTTTTATATAATTTTATGAAGTTGTACATTCAATTAAGCAACATTTGATATGATTTTAGCTGTAAATGTGCCAATATGCGGGATGTAATGTCATGGATGTCTGATTCTACAGGAAACGTGTTCCTGAAACACGGCTCGGAGCTACGAATCATTCCCAGAGACCGGGTCGGAGGAGGACGCCGACCCAGGATTTGACTATCTGCCGTTTTTCTGTCACAGACAATAAACATACTTGCGTATTGTCCAGCCCTGAGGTGTCAACTCTCCGCTTCTCTAACAGGCACTGCTATGACTCCAAGTCTGTCAGAGGACCTCTCAAATCTCACAGAGCTGCCATCATTTCCCCCTTTTCGAACATATAAACTCACTGGACATTGTCGTTTTTGCCCCAGAATTTCAAACCACTAGGTATTTTGATCTTTCACTGATGTTTGATCATTCACAAAATGTTCCAGCTGTATAGTTTAAGATCACGTACTTAATGTGTTTGTAATGCATATTTTTTTATAGTCAATTTAATGACTTAAATAGATAATGTTTGTCAATTTAATGACTTTTTCTTTACATTTGATGGTCCCATAATGGTTGTTTAGAGCTCTGCATTGTTATTTTAGGCAGATAATGACAATGTCAGTGTGATGAAAGTCCATCAGTTGTGTAGCTCAGTAACTATACAAACTATATGGTTAAAGAAGCTCTAAATATGATAATACATTGAGAAATTCATATGCTTGCTATGTAAAAAATAACTATTTCCATAGTTATTAAAAATTGCAATGTTACGTAAACCAATTTGATGTCGGCTGCTTTTTGTTACTTTCTTGGTCACTCAATTCAGCGGCTGTGTGCCTTTTCATTAAGGCTTAAAATCGTGACTTACTGCAAGAGCTGAATAGTGCATCAGGCGAATGAATGACAGGCCTCTACCTTTGCTTTCACACCCTCCACTTACCCTCCTCTTACATTACTGCCATGCGTAGGAGAAGGGTCTGACTATTCAGTGTCATAATGGATCTTTCGTTTGTTTTAATAAAAGCTGGCATGCTGTGCCCTTTCCATGCCACTCATTACTGGGAAAAGGGGAGAAGTGCATTGTAAATACAGCAAGGCCAACATTATTCAAACGCAGACATGTTACTCAGGTTCACATTTGAAAAGGCATCGCTTGTCTCCAGCCTCATTTGGCAGGAAATGATGCGGTTCATCATTAGCTGTGGCAGAAGCTGTCCTTTTACGAAAGCGAGGTTGCCAGCATAACAAATGTCAAAACTGAAAAGTAAAAAAGTTACAAATTCTGAGTGTTTATGTCATAAACATTAAAGAAAGCATTGAATACCAAACTTGGCTATTTTTTGTTGTTGTTGTTAAATATGTTCTCCTTGTAGTTGTACTAAGGATGTTTTGTCTTTTTAATTTGTTCACTTTATGGTAAACTTAAACCATGTTTCAAAGGTTTAAATGGATAAAACAGGCTTCAAAAGTCTTCTTTATGGTACAAAGAGGAACAATGACATGCAGTGATGTTGCTATTTGCATAAATTCAATCCTGTGCCTACTTAAGCAAGCAAATGAAAGAACTGTTGAATATTTATGTTCGGTGTTGGGTATTTTATATAGGTGTCATGGACATGATTGTGTGATTTGAGGGGTTTAAACAAGGCATTACTTGGCAACCTTATAATGCAAGAGGATAAAGTCTTGTGATGGCACAGATACGGGCCAGCTAAGCCTAGGAAATAGCTGCAAAGTACTGGGGTCTTGTTTGTCTGACCGTGTTTTCGCTCATATTTCTATAGAAACTTAATTTGAACATTTCTAAGAGGTTTATGAGAGATTGAAAGCTCACACAAAGGCTGGCACTCTGAATTGCTGTTGTCAAATAAATATTACCTGAGTGACTGAATGTTGTCCACATGTATTACAGATAAGCTATGGCCGCCTGTCACTTCTGCTTCTCACTCAATGTATCTTTCAAACTAAAAGATATGTGGCATGAATTTAGATTTAGCGTGTGCATTCAACCGGCAGATTCGTTTCCTGGAGTTCACAGAAGTAATTAATTTGCTACATTTTTTCAAGGCAAGGCAAGCTTTGCTAGTCACTGCAGCAAATTGGTTTGGCCTTTGAAAGAAAGTTGTTTTGTGCTTTTCCGTTTTTTTTGTTCACAAAAAATGGATTATATGTGTTCCTTTGTTATAACAAGGTTCAGGGAATATCAAACAAATGCTTTTTCACTGCATAGTAATTTTTTTTTAATTTAAGAGACTGTAGCATCATGATTGTCAAAAATAATTTCTGCAAAAACAATAAACTGGATGGACACTGAACCTACAACAAGAGCTAAAGCAAAGCAAAGCCAAAAACAAAACAAAAATCAAAGCAAATAAAGCTGGAAATAAAATAAATATTAAAGCCAAAACAGAAATCAAAGCAAAGCCATCAAACAAAACAAAAATCAAAGCAAAGAAAAAACAAACAAACAACAGAAATCAGACAGAAGCAAATCCAAAAACAAAAATCAAAGCAAAGACTGAAACAAAATAAACTCATAAACAGAATAATTTTGATTTGAAAGTAAATGCCTGATTAATTTATTTATTGTTTGTTTGGTTTGGTTGGATTATTATATTTCAAATCTCTACTGTAGCATTGTCTTCACACATGCTACCACTAAGTCTGCTCTTAAAACTAGAAAATAGCTAACATTTATCTTCGAGTTCTCTTTTGCAGCATATTGTTTGAGAGGTCATCCTTAGATATGAGACTAGTCCCTCACCCTTGCACCTCTCTTAATTTCTTGTTTCGTATTCTAGTGGTGTCTTGCCCCTTAAAGTCTATTAAATGAAAAGTCATGCTGGCACGAGGTTGCACCTTCTTAAAGCTTCAGTTTCATTTTACACTTGATGTGACAGGAATGACTGAACAGGATATTAGCAGCGGTGCATGGAATAATCTGCGATTCCAACATGCAAAGAAATGTTGATTCAATGTAGTAATATGTTGTGAAAATGTGTTTTTCATGATTATATATAAAAGAGCATCTAGTCTGGCATCTCAATTTCATTGAAATCCAGATTTAGAAATGTTTTGAATGACATTTGGCACTCATTTTTCAACAAACCAATCTGATATCCGGCCATAAGCAGTGGTAGATCGTCCCAGGGAGGTTTACACATAAACAGCGATGTTAGACAAATAGACTAGGGAATGGAAACACCTTTAGAAGGTTGGTCATAGATCAGCATGAAAAGCACATGCAGCTTGAGGCTAATGTCACAGTGAGCGTCTGGGTGTGCTTGAAGAAAATGAAAAGCCTCAGACAGTTCAAGTGATGATAAAGCTCATGGGTAGTAAAATGCCTCTGAAGGAACAGAAATGTGTGTGTCTGAGAAAGCTAGACGTGCACAGACAATACAATTCCTTTCCTCTTGAACCAACGCCTGGTGTTGGCACTGGTTTGGATTTCTCTGAGCCATTGCAGTTAAAAACGTTTTTATAACCTAATGGGAACATTAGAAAAGAAAAAAAAATGTGTTACCATCTTCAGAACAAATCATCAGAGAAATGCTCCTAATTTATGATAATTCAATCAACAAACACAATTAAGCTGTAATCTGATACGAATGAATCTCGAAATATGAGACGGATGTAAGCTAAAATCCTCAAAACCCATCAAGTTCTAATGATAATCGTTTTGATTCACTATTGCTTACCAAATGTTACAAGCATTTCAACCTAATCATCTCCTTATAAATGCGTTATTTGATATCAGATTTGAAGAAGCACATTTGTGCCTGCATACAAACAGCATGCGAACACTTCTGAAAGCACCATTATGTCACTCTACAGCGTGCGTCCCAATAATTAACCCCCATCCCTCTCTCCCTCTCTTTCTCACGCCGCTCCTCCTTCCCTGCTTTCTTCCCATTACTGTGGACAGGAAAAGTATGATGTGGCGGCACCAATTATAACAGCCTATTTTCTTTAGTGGCTGCACAGAGAGCAAAAGCTTGAGGTTGAAAGTTGTCTCTATAAAACATCAGCAAGGCTCTCCAAAGAAAAAAGCCAGATTAGAGCGGTCAGTGCTCTCTGCTTTTGTCAGCCTCATTAATGACCATCTCACTCCGCAGCCACTGATGGATAACTGTCCATAAAAGCATTTTGGAAAACCACAGATCAAACTGCTATGCAGCTGAAGTGCTTTGTGTGTGTACAGAAAGATTCAATTATGGCTTGTGTAGTGATTTTGTGTGCATGTTTGATTGGTTTGATCCTCTCTGAGCCCCGAGCAAAGAGTTTAGCTGTTGTTAATATTGGGATCTTTGATTAGAAAGTCAAAGGGCCTCATAATAAATCTGACAGAGGCTTGTTGCAGGCAGGCAATATAAGGAATGCCCTCAGTTGGAGTATTTGGAAATTAAACAGCACCTTTTCCCATGTCAGATTAACATTTTTAATAAGAATAAGTAAAAGCGCTCATATGACTTATGCATATGATGGTATTGCAGAGATGCGGAACAGCCTATAGGTGAACTATGGGGTTTAGCCCCGTGGACTTTTTAGAAATTAAAGTCTCTGAAAACGCATTTTTAACATTCTCATTAGTTTATTTAATTTGTCTACTGCATATAGACATAATAGAAGAATTGTGATTTTTTTTTTTGGAAGTGATTAAAATTCTCACTGTGTCATTTCGCTCATATCGCAAATCATGTATTATGTTTAATAGCATGAAAAATTATAGCTTTGGGAATGATGCACAATAAAAAATAATGGGATATTTACCTTGATTTTTTTTAGCCCATTCATTAAGTTTTATTTTTATCTTAAGCTTTTCACTGACACTGCTGCTCTCTTGGTTAAATAAATCAAACATAATAATAATTTAAAAAATAAAAATGATTAGATGACATTTGAAATGAAATAATGAAATGAAATAATCTATTAAATTTAATTTAAAAGTGATAGAACAGTGTGACAGTAATCATCTTGGGCAATGATATATAAATCATTTTCACACTAATAACATTTATCAAAAAAACGTATACAAATGTTTTTTTAATAATATATAAATAATAATACAGCTAAAAAATTGTATAATGCATTTTCATAGTTTACAAAAAGAACTGAAACCTTTGTCAGACAGGGTCTGATTTAATTTATCTGCCTCGGAAAATCAGATCAAATTGTATGGGGTAAATAGGGTTCACATATTCCATACTCCTTCTTTATATGTCACATTTGTGATTGAGGTAAAGGAATAATGAAATCTGCTGCAGTCCATTATAAATGGTCTTTTCTCCTGCATCACGATTTTTAATTTACAGGTCTGACCTTTTCACACTCTGTTATTTCAAAAAGCTTTACACAGGCTTTGCTGGATGTTGGATTCTCTCTCAATCCCCACGCTCAGATTCAGGGTCTGATTTAGCCTATTAATAAAGTAGCCTACCATAAAAATAGTGAAATCAGAAACTATCAGCCTGATGACCGTTGTTTCTGGATGAGCAGATCTTCTCCTGTGGCCTCTCCTGACACCAGTCCACCCTGGGGCCTGCATTATCTCAGTTTAGATTATCGTCCTCAAATGAAGATCCAAGAGACCTTTCACTGACAGGGCCTGAAGACGCATGAAAGACAAATATTGTGTCCTTCCTCGATTCTTCTCCGTTCTTGTTCAAGCTTATTCTTTCAATTACAACCAGACACTGTAATAATGTCCCTTGAAATTCTGCGCTTGATGGATCAATATTCAGCTGAAACATTGCTATTCTTTGGATCATCAGTGAAGTCTATAGACGTTACATGATTTGCTATGGTACAACAGTGCCCTCTTCTGGATCATAAACCTTATTGCATGAGGATTTTGGACTTTTGCCATGAAGCCGTAATGATGCCTAATTATAACTTGCTGCCACAAAGCTGATGAGGTCTTTGCTTTTCAGCCTCTACAATCAGAACCCTTTATGTAACACTCAATTAATCTCTCAAACAGGCAACAGCTCTCTCTCCTGCATGTTACTTTTGAAAATTAGCCTTGGTGACGCACCGCTGGCTGCCAACTAATATAGGCCTATTATTATACCTCGCTGACAAGTGACTCATATATACTTATAGAGTGTACACGTAAAAAAAAGGATAAAACCTAACATTTAACAGTGACCGGAAAGGGCTTAAGATGGTAGTTTGTCCTTGAACTTTGACAGCGGTCATTATAGGTTGTCACTCAGCAACAAGTGCTTGTGCACATACAGTTATAGAGTGAAATGCAGAGGATATTATATGCAAATGAGGCACTAATGAGGGCTCTTCTGGTATGTCTAAGGGAGATATGTAAATATTTACCATGGAGTGTGACATTTAAAAAAAGGGTAACAATTTATTAATTAGTCTAATTATACCCCGCCCCCACTGGCAACAACAACACGCACACACACACACACACACACACACACACACACACACACACACACACACACACACACACACACTAATACAGAAAATTATCCTAAAATGTTAACACATTGTGTAGGTGGTAAACTTGAACCTTGATTTCTAAAGTTTCGTCATATTTCCTCATATTGTGTTCTGTTAGCCTCTATTAAATTGTTGTTATTCATTCAGCAAACAAATTATTTAAAGAAAATGTAAACAAAGAAATTCAGAAATAAAAAGGTGCAAAGCTGTTTAAATTTAACATTCTCTTTTTTTGGCATTTTCCATTAAAAAGAAGGAATAATATGAGATAGGCCTATGCTGGATCAACATCAATGATTTTTATTTCATCATTTTGACTTCTTTTAATGACTTTCTTTTAATATTCTAATGTAGCGGAAATGGGCTTCCATAAAAAAAAAAATATATGATGTGAATTATGCTAATTATCTCATATCTCAATTATCTAAGCATCTCATAAGTGTGGCTTTTTACCTTATAATTTCGACCTTAAATGTCATAATTGTGACATTTTATCTCATTATTCAGACTTTTGTCTAATAAGTATTTTATGTCATAATTAGGAGTTACTTAAGCATGTCTGTGACTTTTTTTATCTCACAATTAAATTTTTTATGTAAAAACTCTGACTTTTATATCATAATTATCATTAACCAATGATTACCATGTTTTTTTTTTTTGGTGCTTTTTTTCTGAATGTGGCAGCAATGTATATATAGGCCTATATCATTTTAATTTTATTCTTTCGTTATTTTTATTGTCAGATGCTGCCAATTCATAGCAACTGGAATGGGAATGTTGTTAGCAGAAGAAAATGGCAAGTGTGATCAGAACAACCGCGAGTCTGGTCCGTCTGACTCATGCCCAGCGGCATCAGCACAGCAGTTGTTACTCAATGATTGTCATTTAGCTCCAAACAGAGCTCTAATTTGAACCTAAAGCTTTAAAGGTGGGTAACACTTCCCCCCACCCACTGTTCCCAGGTCTTTAGAGCGCGAGTAGATGAAAAACATACAATGTTAAATGAATGTTTAGACAACATGTACTGGCTTAAGAAATATGTCCCTTCCCTTCAAGCATCTAACAGAAATGGCAACAGAACTCAAGAGGAACAAGTGACCTTTCAGAAAATTACATTGCAAAGCTCTGATACTCTCTCACAAATCCCTTAGATGATGTTTTCTTTTGCAAGGTACAGAGATGCACCATTGACTTTAACAAGAGGTATTTTTAACTGTGGTGTAGATTCTTCCAGATCCATTGGGGAGACAAAGCCTAGAAAATGTTTTGTGTTTCACATATCTGTTCTTCGCTATCATTATAGGGCAACCTATGTCCTCAATAATCTTACCAGTGTGCATCTGAGATAAAGTGAGATAAATGAACTGCACAAGTTTGTGAAGAACCTGATCATACTATCCACACTCTAAAAAATGCTGGGTTGTTTCAACCCAATTTTGGGTCAAATATGGATAAACTCAAACATTGGGTTAAAAATGTAATTTAAACATTTAACCCAACGGCTGGGTTTGTGCATATTTGACCCAAAATTGGGTTGAAACAAGAGCAATTGCTGTTTAAAGTTGTAATGTCCAGTTTTAAATGACTCATTCCTTTTTAAATTGGTTTAAGTGGTATTTTTTTAATACTAGACATGTATATTTAGCATTGTAATTCTGAACATTTCTCAGTCTGCAGTCACGCCAAATGACAGCTGTGAACGTTAATATAAGTGGTTGCCTCATTTCTCACATGTATTCAGATGAAATATGTGTATGAAAATAAAATGCAATGTAAAAATCCTCTAGGAAATCAAATAAATAAATAAACAGATGTTTTTTTTGTCAGTTATTGATGTGTGCTTTATATCAATGGACATTTTTAATACCTTAAAATCCTTATCACCAACGTCAGTTTAAGCACTGACACATTTTTGTTTCTCTTTGTTGTTTCGAGGTGCTGCTTCATCCTATTTTTTTCCCAGAACTTTTCAATACTTTTGGTCCCTTTGGACAAAGTTTGTTGAATTCTTGTATCACAGAGATTAGAGATCTGATTGATTCTGTCTACCTCCACCAATAAAGTGGACATATTTTCCCAGAGCTACATTCAGACGAAAAATTTAATTGAAAAACTGAGATGGGGAGAGAAAATACCAAGACTCGAACTCAGTCAAGCCATCAGGAGTTTTTTATGGTGTCTGAACAGATGATTGACTAGAGGTTTGGAGGCTTGTGGGAAACAGTCATTCTCAGAGAGCACACGCGAAAACACTGACTGTCGTCCTCCATACTGTAATTATAAAACACAGGTGTCCCAACAAACTTCTTTCCTGTCCTCTCCCTCATGCATTTCTCTTTAACTGAAGAAGGAACCATTGTACAATGTGTCATGCACAAACCCATATCATAAACTGTAGAGAAGGCAACAGCATTTTTTTAAACGTTTCTTCTTATCTCAGAGACTATAAAATACAAATCATTTTGGTATAAGAAAACAAAATATTTCCCAAATGTAAATATTTAAGACCTGATCTTGTCTGAATTGTATTGCCTTCCAATGGACAATATTACCCAAGAGTTGACTATATGTTAAATCATTAATGTTTTAATGCGATGTCGTTTTTATCTTTATGTGATAGGCCTAATTATTTTATCTGAATAACACGTGTTTAAAGCAAAATTATCTACATTATTAGAAATGGGTTCAATAATTTTCTACTAAAATATATTCATCAACTGAAGTCAAAAACATCTTTAGACACTTTAATCAGATAATGTTCATTACATGTTTTAAATATTCAATACTTCAGTTCAGTCATACAATTATTTCATAGCTAATGGCACAATTGCCCCCGGCCTTATAGCTAAGATAAGATTAAGTCTTTTATGGCTCCCAGTGACAGTGTGAGTATGTGACACTAATATTAACTATTTTTCCTGGGGTTTCTGTATCCTGCATGGGGGCTAAAGATATTTGAGAGGCTGAAGGAAGGAACAGTGAGTGAGTGAGTGAGCCTAATAGTAAAATATTAAAAAGGGTCCAAGTCAAAACTCTTAAATGTAGATCTGACTTTAATCTAAATGTTGATAGGCTATCAAATGCTAATGTTGATACAAGTTATTTATTTTTATTAATTTGTCATAGTTTTTCGATCCAAAGCAATTTACACTTTATTCAAGGGTCACATAGGACTATTATCAATTCGTGCATTAATTGGGAATCGAATCTTTGCATTGCTAATACTAAGCTTTAGCCTACTGTTTTCGTGACATGGGAAATACAAACTGAAATACAAAATGAAAAAGCATTATTTTCTGTGTGTTTCCAATTGAAAATAATATTGTATTTTGTGTATAAAAATATAGGCTATGTTTTAAGGCATTAAAACTTAAGTAGGCCTACTGGATATCCATGAAAAAAATATAGCATAGGTAGGCTACATAGAAATAGATATAGATTATTTTACTGACAATAAACATAATAAATCACTTTAGTGTATCTATCTGAAGAAGACGCGACTATCACAACTAACAGTGACAGTCAAATCCTGTGAGAATCCCACCTGCGGACAAGGGAATGCAACTCTCCATCCAATAGAATGAGGCTATGGGCGTGTCCTCCTGCTGCCATCCATGCACTTAAAACTGAGCTCGCTCTGAGTCCGTGGGAATGCCGCGCGAGCATCCTGGTGCGCGTGTGGGATTTCTGAACTTTCAGTGTTTGTCTCATGTTCCCTCGTGGATGTAAACACAACAGCGGAAAACCCTGTCGACCACTATTTGGATATTTAAATTACTCAAGAACATCCTGTGGCTGTTTACATTCGCGTTCAGCATGGAACTTTACAGATTTCTCATTCTCTTGCTTTCACTGACAGGTAGTTCAGCGCGAGGAGTTGAAACACACGGATTGTCTTACGCGTACACGCCTGAACTCTCCGAGGACGCGATACTGGTGGCAAACAACGGCATACACGTGCCTTTCGGGAGATCTGTTTACATCGATCCCATCAACGACTTGGTCATTGAAGTTCAGCCTGGAGACAGGTGCAGTATTACCGTTCTGGATAATGATCCACTGTCTCAGAGACCGGGACACGTGTCTCCTAAAAAGTTCCCTTGTGAATTTGGTCCTAACGATGTGAGATACTCTCATTTCGGTTCTAGGAGCCCTGCGGGTGACAGGGTGAAGCTGCAACTCAGGTATGACACTCAGACTGAAACTATTATCATCCCCTTTATGCTGGAAGTTGAAGTTGTTTTCACACAATTGGAGATTGTTACTAAGAACATGCCTCTTATTGTTGATCAACTGCGTGGTACTAGTAATCCTATTGGCAGAAAGGTTTTAGACTTTACCTATGATAAAGACTCTGAACAATGTGAGGTAACATCGCTGGCTGCCAGCAGTGTTCTTCCTAGATATGGTAAAGTTATTGATGAGAGCAACCTGGAGAAAATGATGGACTGTGACGTGTTTCTCAAATCAAATATCCGCTATGAGCACACGTCTTCCCACAAGTCACCGAATAAGGATTATATCCCAATGGTTGTGGAGCTACGGAGCAAAGAAAATAATTTACTGAAGCAAGAGTTTTTCAATGTGATGATCCGAATAAAAGAGGGTGAAGAAAACACTCCCCCCAGACCGAGTTTTGTGGCTATGATGATGATGGAAGTTGATCAGTTTGTTATGACAGCTTTAACTCCTGATATGTTGGCTGCGGAGGACACGGAATCCAATCCTGATGATCTCATTTTCAACATCACTTCTCCTCTGTCCTTTGAGGAGGGTTATATCGTGAGTACAGATGATAGGAATTTACCCATCACATCCTTTTATCAAAGGGATCTGAAAGATCTGAAAATAGCCTACAAACCTCCTTCTCTGGACTCCGATACAGAGAGGATCTTTCAAATTGAGTTTGAGGTCATAGACACAGATGGTGGCATTTCAGATCCTTTTGCTTTCATGATTGTTGTGAAGCCCATGAATACATTAGCGCCAGTAGTCATTAAGAATACTGGCCAGCTATTATATGAAGGCCAGTCTAGGTCTTTGTTCACTCAGAGCAATTTAGAAATTAGTGATGAAGACAACCTGGACAGTGTGAGGATAACGGTGGTTGATGGACTACGTCATGGTCTCTTAACTGTTCTGGGCACCAGCAGGAAGTATTTTACCCCATCTGACCTGGAGGTTGGCATTGTGGTTTACCAGCATGATGGTAGTGACACATATAGTGATAATATTATTTTCAGAATGTCAGATGGCAAGAATGAAGTTGAGTTTTTGTTCCCCATCACAATTGTACCCACAGACGATGAGCCGCCCATCATAAATGCAAACACTGGGCTGATTTTATTTAAAAATCAGATGGTGCCCATTTCGCAGCTTATGCTCAGCGCAGCAGATATCGACTCTGAAGATTCCACTATTAAATTTACAATTGAGCCTCCTCTTTCTGTTATTGGTGAGGTTGTGGTGAGGCAATCTGAAGCACCTGAGGACCCGTCATCCTGGAAATTTAATGCAGAAGATGGTGTGTATGAGAAAGTAGTGACACAGTGGCTACAGAAAGATATTACAGATGAGAAGCTCTTCTATAGGCATACTGGTCCACACATCACAGAGACAGTTACTGATCAGTTTGTTTTTAAAGTACAAGATGATGCTGATCCTCCGAACCAATCTGGTGAGAATATTTTTATTATAAAAATTTTACCTATTGACGATATTCCACCTGTGCTGTTCCCTGGCACTACTTTGCAGATGACAGTACATGAGTACCAGCTGACTCATTTTAGCAAGAATGTTCTTCGTTACACTGACTTGGACTCTGAGGACCGTGACCTTAAATATACAATAACTCGACCACCAACTGACATGGATGAGAATAGTCCCATTCAATTTGGGTCTGTTGTTTTAACTGACAGCTCAGATACTGACATAACAGAATTTACCCAAGCACAAATTAACCATCATAAGATTTCCTACAGTCCACCAGACCTTGAGCTCGGCATCATACCTCATGTGGTGCAGTTCCATTTCACAGTAGAGGACACCGCTGGAAATGGCGCTGATGGAGTTTTTACAATTTTTCTGCAGCCTGTAAACAACAAACCCCCACAGATAACAAACACTGGATTCACCGTCCTTGAGAGAGGGGTGCATGTCATCACGAGTGCCGAACTTGACGCAAATGACCTTGACACTGACAGTAAGCTAATTTCATTCACACTAAGTAAAACCCCACTACATGGCCATGTTGAACTTATATTTACTGATTTAAAACAAGGGAGTAGTTTCAATTTGATGGATATTTCTGATGGCAGAGTATCGTATGTCCACAATGGAGATGAAACGACAAGTGACTCTTTTAAACTTGATGTTAGTGATGGTGTTCATGTTGTAACGATCACCGTGAAGGTAGCGGTAAAGCTCATTGATGATAAGGCACCAACGCTCAGCCTCACAAAGGGCACCTTTGGTTCTCGCCTAGACGTGCTGGAAAATGGTGCCACAGAAATTACTGCTAATGTTATCCAGGGAAAAGATGAGGACACTGATGACTTGAGGTTGACGTTCATTTTGGAAGAAGCCCCTAAGTTTGGAGAAATTCTGGTGAGTGGAGTTTCCTCAAGCAGATTCACCCAAGCTGATATCATCAGTGGTCTGGTTGTGTATGCTCACACCAGCGGTGAGATTGGTTTTACTACGATAGAAGATTTTTTCAACCTGACCCTTTCTGACATGTCTGATGAGTGGAATGTAGGGGGTAACCGAGTAAATGGAGTCCGCGTTCACGTCACCATTCTCCCTGTGGATAACCAGACTCCAGAGGTCACAGTTGGCAATACCTTTAATGTCTTTGAGGGGGATAAAAACACAATCAGTAGGCATCAGATAAGGGTTGAGGATGCAGACACTCCAATTGAGGACATCCTGTGCACCATCATTGTTCAGCCCACATTAGGATATGTGGAGAACATCTCTCCAGCACCAGGCTCTGAAAAGTCAAGGTCAGGAATGGCAGTAAGTGCTTTTACCATCAGAGATGTGATTGAAGGTCATATTCATTATGTCCAAAGCATACATAAAGGAGTTGAGCCAGTGGAGGACAGGTTCACGTTCAGATGTTCAGATGGTGTGAATTTCTCAGAGAGGCAGTTCTTTCCCATTGTCATTATTCCCACCAACGATGAAAAACCGGAGATATTTATGCGAGAGTTTGTCGTAATGGAGGGCATGAATGTTATCATTGACACACCGCTCTTGAATGGAGCTGATGCTGATGTTCCTGCAGAAGAGTTGACATTTATCATCACCAAACCCCCACATCATGGGTTCATCCTCAATCAGCTTGCTAGTGGCTCCATCCCAATCACCAACTTCACACTGGGACAAATCAAGGAAGCCTCTAGCATAATTTATGAACATGATGATTCTGAAACCACTGAAGACAAGTTTTATGTTCTTCTTACAGATGGTAAACATTTAGTTGAAGGCACCATTATGATCATGATTATTCCTGTGGATGATGAAACTCCAAGGCTCGCCATTAACGATGGACTTGAAATCGATATTGGCGAGACAAAAGAGATAAATAGTAAAGTACTAAAGGCTACTGATCTGGACTCAGAGGATGATTTCCTTACGTTCATTGTACGCTACGGCCCCAGTCAGGGCTTCCTTCACAGAAAATCAGGATATGTGGAGAAAAAATCTGCCGAAACTCTTGAGAACATAACAGTTGGCATGAATTTTACACAAAACGAGGTGAACAAAGGTCAAATTTTGTACACTCACAATGGACAGGAAGGCATTCGTGACCTTGTCAAGTTTGACGTAACTGATGGCATCAATCCTCTAATTGACAGATATTTCTATATTACCGTGGGCAGCATTGACATGGTGTTTCCTGATGTCATCAGTAAGGGGGTGTCTCTTAAAGAAGGTGGGAAAGTGACCCTCACTACAAACCTCCTTAGCACTAGCGATCTCAATAGCCCTGATGAGAACTTAGTCTTCACCATAACTAGAGCCCCAGTGAGAGGGCATTTGGAAAGCACCGATACACCAGGTATGCCTATTGTGTCTTTTACCCAGTTACAGCTGGCCGGGAGCAAGATCTACTACATCCACACTGCCGATGATGAAGTCAAGATGGACAGCTTTGAGTTTGAGGTGACCGATGGCTACAACCCTGTGTTCCGCACATTCCGTGTTTCAGTTGTTGATGTTGACAATAAAAAGCCAGTACTGACCATTCATGACCTTCTAGTGACTGAGGGACAGAACAAACTCATTACGCCCTTTGAGTTGACCGTTGAGGACCAAGACACAGCCGAGCACCTACTGAAGTTTACAGTCACCCAACTGCCCATTCATGGCAAACTGCTCTTCAACAACAGCCGACAAGTGACTTTGTTCACAAAGCAGGACCTAAATGAGAATATGATAAGCTACAAGCATGATGGCACTGAGTCGGACAAGGACAGTTTTTCTTTTACAGTCACTGATGGAACCCATTCAGATTTTTTTGTATTCCCTGATACCATTTTTGAGACAAAAAGGCCTCAGACCGTGAAGATCACCATTGTGTCTGTGGACAACGGTGTGCCTCAGATAGTGGTTAACAAAGGTGCACCGACTTTAAAGGTCTTGTCTGCAGGTCACTTCGGTTATCAAATCACAAGCAAAGTCCTGAAGGCAGTGGACAGAGACAGCAGCCCGGATGCTTTGGTTTTTCACATTACCGCACAGCCAGAGCATGGCTACCTGATTAACCTGGACAGAGGGAATGACTCCATCAACACCTTCACACAAGGTAATGTGTCATCAGAACAGAAATGTTCTTATCATCAGTGTGCTAGAACTGTGCAATGTAATGCTCTTTAGAAATGTCATTTAAAGATACATGTAAGAATTATCTTCAAATGCTATGTACCCATCATGTTCAGGACAGGTTCTCTGCTCTTATTAATGCTTGAAATAATGTAGTTCTATCTTGAAACATATACTTTGCCCTTTGCCAATAGTACAGGCTGTAAGATGTGTCTGTCTCTTAGCCTCCGGCTTAAATTCTTGATGAGACAACTAGAGCGTTCACACATCTCCTTTCAATTATTAAGTTCTCATACTTTTGCCTTCTAACGTCCCTGTAGTGACTGGCTGTTGTTTGAAAAAAGAGTTACTGGTTGGAGGCAAACCACATTTTAAATAGAGTTAAAGGTGAAGTATGTAATTTATGTGCCGCTAGCCATAACAAAAAGAATTGCAATCTGTATTTTTTTTTAGCATTTTGACTGGGCCGTATGTAACAAAAGTGTCTCAACCAGTTGCATGACTTTGGGGCGGGGCTACCTGTTAAAGGAACTATGGCACATTACACACTCAAACTTTAACTAGCTATTACTCAAGATTCTTTGTTTTATTCTTTTTAAATATTCAAGCGGTTTAAAACTTGTTTTCGTAGGGGCAATTGGACGTTTAATGATTGATTTATTTTATTACATGCATGATATGTGACTGTTATGGTGCCTAATAAATGACTGGCACAATGCAGTTTTGCTAAAAAAGTTTGCTAACCCCTTGCCATATTATCTGTAACAAGTTTAGCTTTTTTTAAGAGGAAAAAAAAACAAGACAAAAAAACATTTACAGGTGAAACTCGAAAAATTTGAATATGGTGCAAAAGTTCATTTATTTCAGTAATTCAACTTAAAAAGTGAAACTAATATATTATATAGACGCATTACATGCAAAGTGAGATATTTCAAGCCTTTATTTGTTATAATTTTGATGATTATGGCTTACAGCTATGAACACCTTTTCACAATATTCTAATTTAGAATTTGGGGTTTTCATAAGCTGTAAGTCTAAAAGGTTAGTCTCCAAACATATAAAATTCGATGCAAATTTGCAAAAATTTCAATCAACTACTCTGGCTTTTAAATTTTAAGTGCATACTTTTGCACATCCTTGTAGTGCCTTTTAGCCAGAATAATGATTTTCTCTGATCAGCAAAGGTTCATGAGTCATGACCTCTAACAGCTAAAGCATAAACGCACTCCTTCAAACATAAATGTCAAGTGAGAAGATGCGAAATCCATGTCAGATTAACTTAGTCTGAAATGTGTCCCAGACGTTGGAAGAGGGCAGAAGTGCGAAAACAAGAGGGAGAGACCTAGCAAACCTGACTTGACCTCATCAGTAGAGCAGTGAAGCAGAAGGGACAATCACTTCTCTTTATTTACTTTGGCCTTTCCCCATATTCTTCTACCACTTGCTCTTTGGCATTCGCTAAATATTTCACGATGAGAGTGTGTGCTGGTGATGAAAGTAGACATTTTATTTTCAATATGAAAAGCGGTTTCATCCATGCATAAAGAATCATGGGTTTACATTTTTATGAGGCTTCTTCCTCTAATATAAATAATTTAAAGTAGTGGGTCAGAGCAAAAGGAACAGAGAGCCAGGTTGTTCATGGTACACTGTAACTTAACCACTGTGTATCAGTGCAGATGTGGTTAAGGGGTCTAATTTGGTAGATGGGGCAGACCAGATGTAAGGAAGTCTTAGGCTGGAATCCTGTGTTTAAAATTCCTGTTCTCGCCTGTCATTATGTAACAGCTTGTCACCTGTTTTGCTGATTGTTTTGTGACTCCCTCCCTGCTGCTTTGGTGAAAATTCTCACCTGGATGTATTAAAACTGAAAAAAGCCTTTTATCTGAAGATGTGTTTTGCAAAACCAAGAATGCCTTTTGCATTAAAATGAAGATATTTGTAAGTTGAGCGGCTTATAGAATAATTTGATCTTTGAGCGTTTCACTCCAGGGTCTGCAGATCATAAAATATGAGGATTTTTATAGATTGTTTTGATCAATTTTCTTCTTCTGAATAATACATTACATTTGTGAGGTTTAATCTTACAGTTTTGTGTTGTTTCTGTGTTTTCAGCTGACATGGATGATCTTAAGATCTGCTATATCCTGAAGGATGAGCAAAATGCCACCAGTGACGTCTTTAGTTTCACCGTGGAGGACAATGGTAAGTTCTAAAAAATTTACATTAAAAAATAAATGCATCAGTTTTTTTAGGCTTTTTAATTATGCATTTAGAATTATTAATTACCGCATTTAGCCATATAAAGTGAGGACTGATACTGCACAAATTATTTGAATTCATGAATGATATAATGTGCTCGGATTTTAGGTGTCATTGCACACGGAATAGCTCAGATGATTAATTGTGAATGTTTAGACCCGAGAGGCATATATTCAGATACGTAGCATTCAAATAGGCTTTTTTCTATCCATGGTAGAGGAACTGTCTGTGTGAAGCTTATTACATGCTGTGCTACCTTTGACTGGGGAAAAAAAGAAAAAATTAAAATGAGTTTTTAGTACATCAAAGAAAAACTTAAAAGTGAGTGTGAGTTAGAATGACCCTAGGAACATATTTCAACAGGGTTGGATTAAATCTAGTGAGGCATAGGTAATCATGCATAAATTAGGTTGAACGTGACGATCCAGTCACTGTTACTGGAATCGCTTGCGGCTAAAGACCTGGTTGCGGTTACTGATGATTTGTGTTTTAGTTGGAAAGCCAAATATGTGATATGCACTTTACAAAAGCACACTATAGGAGTGCCACTTTGAGTGTCTTTGTCAGTGCCTCAGAAGGGCACATCATGGATTGAAAGGTCTGCATACACGCAACACAAAGGGCCGTTAGAGGCAAGATGACACATAATTAGAGTTTGTAGCCGGGGTTTTAAGCCACACACCCCTTGTCTGGCTTACAATTACTTTAAGTATTAGAGGGTCTCTGGCATTGAAAAGAGTCGGGAAAATACAAGCTCTATAGAAAAACAGCTGGAGAACTGCATTATAAAGGCTTCATGTCTCTCTCATGCTCACAAGTACCAGTTGTGTCATGAAATAATCTGTTGCGGAATGAAACGATAATAATTAAAGTCTGCTTAGCATCTTTAAGTCAAGAGGCATTAACTGTTTGAAAGGATCGGTACATGGCTGCATTTTGTGTTTTTAGTCAGGATGTTAAATAGTGGTGTAATGGTACACTAATGTCACGATTCGATACAAATCACGATACTTAAGTCACAATATGATATTAGCACGATATTTTAGGCCAAAATTACGTTTTTTGTTGTTGTTGTTATTATTATTAATAAAATATTATTATTTTATTACAATCTTATTACATTATTTGACATTATATTCAACATTATAGTAGTTTAATGTTGTAATGTCACTGACACTCTGTAAACTTTCTTTTCTTCCTCATTTACTCGCACTCAATGCAGGCAATCTAAAACTCTTTGAATCATCATACTACTGCAACTAAATTTGTTATGGGGATTTCAATTATGTATTAGGAGTGCCGTTCCAGCGGATGTGCTTCAGATGATCAGTGCAATCAATCACAGTTCTAATTGCAAGAAAGCGTGTCAAAATTACTATTCCCAAACTGTAAATGTTTAGTTTCAAACATTTAAATTCTGCATTTACTCATTCACATGTTGTTTTCACACGTTACACAAGCATTTGAACATCCGCGTTTATTCCAGTATGCGCGTCGTTGTAAATCTGTTAATCATAAATATCGTGTCTGTTCAGAAGACTTGGATTTTGATTAGACCACTCGATTGATTATTTTCTGATATCTTTATGATTTTTTTTTTGATCTTTAAAGTTTTAGAGGAATGGACTTTAAATGGAGGGACAGAAATGTGTTTGGAAGTTGAATGGAAATCTTATAGGTTTGAAACTACATGAGGGAGTAGCCTACATGATGACAGAATTTACATGTTTGGGGGATTTACAGCTTATAAATACAGCTATGCCTTGAATAAAACTAAATCTATATCCAAATCATATCAACGTTCACATTTTTATATTGCGATATCGTGATATGATGATTCGCTACACCCCAATGTTAAATGATTAACAGGTTTAATCAAATTAGTGTGCTGATTAATTGTATGTTTATTATATTTTATAAAACTTTTATAGATATTTAAAAATGTTTTTATAAATATTTTTTTTTTAATTTAATAAATTGTTTTAAATCACAAAATCAGTCGACATGCCCAGTTTTTAGAATTGCTTTGGTTTATTTTTCTATTTGTTCCCTTAAAGGGATAGTTCACTTTAAAATTAAAATTCTGTCATCATTTACTCACCCTCAAGTTGTTTCAAACCTGTATTAATATTTATTTCTTCTGCTGAACACAAAGAAAGATATTTTGAAGAATGTCAGTAACCAAACAGTAGTCTGTACCCATTGACTTCCATAGTATTTTTTTTTCCTACTATGGAAGTCAATGGGTACAGACTACTGTTTGGTTACTGACATTCTTCAAAATATCTTTCTTTGTGTTCAGCAGAAGAAATAAATTAATACAGGTTTGAAACAACTTGAGGGTGAGTAAATGATGACAGAATTTGAATTTTAAAGTGAACTATCCCTTTAAGTTTACCCCCCATTTTGGTGAGTGGTTGTCATTTGTCCTTCTGTCAGTCATCTCTCAATTCAGGAAAGACTGAGGAGTAGGAACTCTTTGGTATGCAGCTGTGTTGGTGTCTGACCCCTGAGCCAAGTGTTTCTGTGTATACCTGGGGGATAGTTTCACTCCATTGGTGGCGGAGGCATTTATTTTATAGGAAAGATACCAAGCAGTAAGCATCTATTTTTACAGATGTAGTGCGCAAACACAAAATGGCTTTTATCATGAGGTGCCTCAAGGTTTTCTCCTAGGACCCTTTTTTCTACATTTGTGCGGTAATATACAGCTTCAGCTTGAAATTCAGTGATACAAACACTGCCACATTATGGCTGAAAAAGCTGGGCTAATTAGACTTTCTTAGATTGTGCTTGTCCAAAGAGCCCAACAACCACAACAAACATAATAAACCCCATTTTATGTCCAATTTGTGTTAAACAGCTGCATTTATATAATGCCCTCTGTTAGATTGCGACTTGCATATTTAGTACAAGTAGTATTCCAGAGGGGTTTAATTAATTGTTTTGTTTTTCGAAATGTTCTTTCCTTGCATACCCTATAATGATGATGAGAGGCTGCATGTTTTCCACATGCAGTTTAGACGATCTTTTTAAGTTTAAAAAAGATTGTGGCCTTCCGAAGATATTTCTGGATGCACTTTTTGTGCAAGTCCTATGGTGTATGGCTGAGGCTGAATGCTAGCTTTATCTTTAACTGTCCATCAGAGTTTGGCCTAGATCATCTAGTTTTTGTTTATCTCTGTCTCTTTTGCTCTGTTCCAAAACCTTGTGAGCTGCCTCTGGAGACAACATTGTAAGGCATCAAAGGTGTGCTCCAAAAACGTGAAAGCTGTTCCAAAATGTTGGCAACTTCATTATTCTGCCTCCTAAAGCCCTGTTCAAATTCATGGAGGTCGACGAGTTGCTGGGCTGTTGGTTTCTGTTTGGTCTCTGAAATCACCAACTTTCATTAAAAAAATGAATTCTATCTGCTTGTTCTGTTCTTGTAAATATTTGTCAGTACAATATTAATGTGCCTTAAGAAACTTTGCTTTAGCCAAATTTATCGCATGTATTCCTAACTGAAAAGGTAATCCAATAATGCAGTAAGTTCAGTGAAAAAATTTTTTTTTTTAAAGGTGGGCAAGGCAATTAATAAATTAACTTTAATTCAATACTGAAACGTATTGATAAACATATTTGTTTGTGCTAGGTATTTTTATACCTAAAGAGTTGCGCTATTAGCTTAGCAACATGCTAACTGCATACTCTATCGCTGTATCCGAAATCTGCTGTACACTTGTTCACCATCGCTCCGACATTACTTCACTAATATTGTGTGCTTAAAGTATTGAATAAAAACAAGTGAGCGAATTTGAACACTGCACCAGAAGTGCTGTGGACGCCATCTTCTGGAGAGACACGGGAGTTAATTTGCCGAATGGGTATTCTCTAGCTGCTAGCCAATGAGCTTGCTTCGGTTGTACACTCGTTATTGAGGTGCATTGCGGGATTGAATGAGTGCAAGCGATAATGGCCACTATGGTTTCAGACACCATTACAACCGGCTGTTGTCAGCGATGCAGCTCATTAGGTTTTACAACCGAGCTAATAGGTGTTTAAACTGTCTTTAGTAAATCCTCTGACTGACACTAATAAATGCAGTTCCTCATTTAAACGATTTTGCAACTTGTGGCCCCCAAACTTAACGGTTAAAAGAGGACAGATTTATCAGTTACCCTTCCTTTGCAAAAGGTCATGTCGGATAACACTCATTCTGAATCCTCTACCCCTCTCCCTGCAATCATGCCTCTGAGGCACAGATAGATATATGACAGGAACGACTGCAGGGACACAGAGGCTACGAAGAACAGAGGGAAGCTTTACGTGACACATCATAGCTCTGGGATGTTTGTTTTTTTGCTGTTGGGCTGAGGGAATTATTTTTCAACATTTTTTGATGTAAACTTACAGCAATGTTCGCTCTAAAGCAAAAATGCCATTATGTACTCAAATATATATTTTTGTATCATTAAAAAGAAAGCTCGGTATGTTTTCAACAGACCTGACCATCAACATCAGGTTGATAAACAAAACGGTGCCTAATTTATGCCATTTTAAACAATTTTTCTGGAAAGCGGTTTTGACTGTTTAGGTTGTTCCTAAAGCTCTGTTGTGTGTGGGTTAAAAAAAAAAAAAAAAAAACACTCGTTGCTGGCTCTGTTTTTCTTGTTGTGCACATTGTATTATGGAGATTTTTGCTGGGGATTTGTTGAACATGGTCCAGTTTGCTGTATGAACAATAAAGAACAATGCTTTTTTTCGCGTGGATGTAGATAACCATATGTTTGAGCCATTTATTTTTTCGTCCATATCAAATGAACCAGAAGTAAGGTTGCAATGGGATGTTTTTGTAGCTCTGTTTCTCATTGTTGTCTAGACATAATATTGTGTATTCACATGTGGATTAGCAAGAGCTAGCATTGAATTTCCACTGAATGTTCTGTTTGGTTTTGGGGGGTAGTGAAGGTATTTAGGGTCAGTTCAGATGTGGATTTCTGGTTTAACCTTAGACCTGCATGGCTGACTGATTCAACGACAAGACCACACCTGCAGGTATTCCTGGTTAAACATTTTGAAGTGCCGTTGATCGAGTGGACAGGTGTCAGACCAATGTCAGACCAAAAGTCTGCTGTTCTTCAAACAACGTTCTTCTGAATAAGGTCATGCAGGTCGTTGGCGAAGACAGATGGACAGAAGGGATCCAGACAAGCTGGGACCTTCACTGAAGAAAATGTCCTGTGTTTGTGAACC
Organism: Phoxinus phoxinus; assembly: GCF_949152265.1. Lineage (NCBI taxonomy): Eukaryota > Metazoa > Chordata > Actinopteri > Cypriniformes > Leuciscidae > Phoxinus > Phoxinus phoxinus. The sequence goes on along the minus strand of NC_136898.1, from coordinate 13,435,852 downwards.
TATTGTTTAAATCTGAGTAGCGTAGAGACTCTGAACTGTCTTCGTTGCCTGTCCACATGTTGTTGAATGCATCCAAGTTCTGCTAGACTAGCTCAGTCTTCTCAATCCAACCAGAAAACAGTAAAGCAGACAGCCAAGGCTTTGTGGCTGAAGCCAAGAGCCCATTGAGCTAGATGAGGAAAGGCTAGTGGATCCGTGAAAAGACCAACAAGCTGCTGTTTTTGGCTAAAGCACAGTTTGAGCAAACATCCATCAGAATGAATGCGTTGATAATCTAGCTGATAGTTATGTTGATATGTTTTCTACTCTTCGAGAAGCACCTAAATGCAAAAAAATTGCATTAATGACTGGATGTATTCTGTTCCTAATGTTTATGATCTGCATCAATGGTGCTTGTGAGGGAAGGCATAAGACCTTGTCAGTGGCACACAACTGCTTATCCATAGATGTGCATGTAATCTTTGGGTTACACTTTATTTTAAGGTGTAATTTTTACAGTGTAATTATATATTTAAGTACTGAGTAATATTAATTAACTACATGTACTTACTATAGGGTTAGGGTAGGATTAGGATTTGGTTGAGGGTTAATTGCATAATAATTATGCATAATTGACTGTAACCTTAGACCATAATTTACATTCTATAAACTAAAGGTGAGGAAATCAATATAGAAATATTAGTATGTGCAACAGATAAAATAGTTTTTGATAAAAAGGGCTCAAAGTACTTGTTTTTGACTTGTATGTTAAGGTTTGGGAGTGTGGAGCTCCTGAGGATTTGTTGACGTTGATGCTTTCGGCAAACCGATAATAAAAAGAAGGAATTGTGCCTTAAAGCACATAATACTACTATTCTCATTAATTTTCATGTTCAGATATATTTTCCAACCCTGTTAAGAAAAGCCCTTTATAAATCACTATAGTAGTTTGTACGTATACCCTCGAGGGTCATCTCCATTTGACTTCTGTCTGTCTTTATTCAGTCTTTTGGGAGGATTGAGATTCGTACTATCTGATGAATTATTTGGGAGCTCTATTTTTAGATGATGTTAAGAAGTTCTTTAAAGTTTCTGGATGTAGTAAAGCTTCTCATGCACCAGTCACTGATTAGCTTTTAATGAGCTATTCTGAGTGAATGTCAGCTGTTGTGCCGTCATGTCTTTCTAGGAAACTCTGAACTATCCGGCTTTGAAACACTACTGTTTAATAAAGTCATTAGGGGGGTTTTGTGTGAGAAGCTTCATGGAAGACTGTCAGTATCAGGGTTTGGACAAATCCACTGGGCTTCAAAGCAACTTGTCAGTAGGTTTTTCAGAGGCAAAGCTAATGAGAGCATTGTTCGGCTTGACAACTGAACAAATACAAACACATTTTATATTCACATGTGTGATGCTATCCTTTTTAATGACTAAATAGCTTGTTTTCTCTTTTCTCATTTATTTAGATTTTTTTTCTTTTTTCGGTGGCCTCTACTGAGACAAGAATCAATATTACTGTTTCTTATATTTAGTTAACGTTTTTTCAAAACACGTTAAAACCCAATATTAAACTAGCTAATTAATGCTACAGACATGAACACCTTAAATATTTTATTTTATTTGTTTAGTTATTTATTTTTTCTCATTCATTTATTAACATAAATTTTGGCTAAACATTTATAAATGTTTTTTGTTTTTTTTTTTGTCATACAGAAATTTTGATGACTGTCACCTTAAAAACGTAAAAATCCACTTGAGTTTTTTCTTTCTAGTAACTGATGGTGTTTTGTTTGCTCAGCTCATTGACCTGAATGAACAAACTAAACCCACAGAATAATGAAGTCCTTGAGCTGAGAGCTTTTTCTATATTCGCAAATGGTCTTTGCAGACATTTAAATCAACACCCTATCAATCACTTCTTCCCTAAACTGATAGAAGATGACAAGATGAAAGTAGAAGTGTCATTGCTGCTCGGATAACGTGCTGCATTAACACCTCTGCATTGACTGCGGAAATCATGGGAGCAATGTTTTTTGCCTTACAGTGGTATAATAAAACATAAGACTAAATCAAATCAAACATTGTCACCCGTTAATAAGTGATTATTCAAAAAAAAATTTGTGTGTGTGTAATAATAATAGTTATTTTTATTTAATTTATAATTATATGTATATTTATTACAGCTTCCTTTTACCATTTACCTGCAATCTTTATATGGAGCTAAAATATGGATAGATAAGTCCTGACAGACCCTGGACTCTTAATTATGTGGACCACTTTGATAATTCAACAAACCATGAGGCTTATGCTGCTAATCTTCATCAAATGTCAAATATAATCTCTTTAACGTCTAAAATTGTTTATTTTCCTGCATTCTGAATTTCGTGTACGCTGTATATCATCTGCAGTTATAACAGTTATCACTGTGCAACCGTACATAATTACAGACTAATATTGAGTTAGAAATACAGTGGGATTACCAACATGTCAATTTTTTTCCAGTCATGACATCTCTCAGGCAAGGTTGGTGAGTGAGATATTAGGAGCCTGGGGTTAGCTTGAGGAAATCAAGTGAAACAAGCATCGAAAAGTCATGAATATACATGGTCTAGATAAATTGGGAATTTGTCTCTGATGTTTTCTTTGCACGTGAAGTGAATTATCAATATGCGTGCAAACTCCAATACATGATATAAATATAGATTAGAGATGTAGTAGGTATGAAAGTATGTGTGCACTAAATGTGATACATTTACACAGACTTTTGCCTTTGACACGGATAACCCTAGGCTTCTGTAATGCATGAATTCTAACCTCTTTGTTCTTGGGTATTCGCTCATTTTTAATGTATTGGAGATGCAAACTGCCTTTGGGAAGTGCGGTTCGACTGGGGCCAGGGGTACCTGGTAATAATCAAATGGTATCAGTTTATATTTAAACTAAATGAAGATGAGTAAAAATGAATGAGAGATACAGCTGGATGATACATTTAATGCGAGATACACCAAGAAATGTGAAACCAAGCATGTGAAGTGCGAAGTCAGCATGCACAAGATATAAATATTACATTATGTCTGTTCTTCACTGAACTACATTCTTTTTCTATATAAACAAACCATTATTTTTAGTGTGCATGGGTAAAAGACCGCTGCTAAGGCAATCTGGGGCAAGTACCTGAGTGTAGAGATATTGTGGGTGATCAAAGTATAAAGATTTTCATTTTCGGTTTAAAATAATTATGCTGCATGGATCCTGTACATTGTGCTGTTTTTATGCTATAAAACCCAAACGGTTTACATGTAAGATGTAGCATATGAAAGAGTTATTTCCCATGAACCCCTTAAGTAAACATAACTGGTGGTGTGCACATTATGTTTGAATTCTAATCTCTAATTAATCCCCTCTGAGTCCATTATGAGGTCATAAGGTATTAGTAGGAACACAGAACTCCACTGAAAAGCTCTGCAGATCATCACAAATCTGTAATGAAATAAAGTAGAACATATCTCTACCTGGACTAATATTTTATTTTTAAAACCCTAAAACCCCGTTATATTTTCACGAAGTCAATAGTTTTTTTTAAATTAAAAATATAAAATTATATATATATATATATATATATATATATATATATATATATATATATATATATATATATATTTCCAGCTACATAAAATACACCAGTACTAGTTAACTGGCTAAATGGGACTACAGAGGTTGTCTGTGACATTAAACATCATCACGTATACTCGTCTGCTTTTACAGCCTCATTGTGTTTATTGTCATGCTCAAGCCTTTCAATTTGTGGCATTTACAGTAAATGATTGAAAGAGTCGGTGGTGACATTGAAGATATTGACAATTGAAACAAATTTATTTATTTTTTACTTCTGACAGTTGTATTTAGGCTTTAAAATGTGACGATTATCTTGATGAACAAATGTGTAAGATACATAAACATTTGTTAGTCACTGAGCCGATTTTCTGCAATAATCCAAAAGCCAATGGAAAAATCCTATTCATTTTTGTCGAAGGAATCGGTGTAATGGTAACTTCAGGATTGTCCTAACAATTCCTGCATCACTGCAGCACTCTTTTTAATTTCATAATGCTTTCAGCTGCCAATAATAGTTTCCCGCTGTACACATTCTATCTGTTATTTTCAGGCGGGAACAAATTGAAGAACCAGCAGTTTCGTCTGAACTGGGCTTGGATTTCTCTGGAGAAGCCGAAATATGTGGTGGATGAGCAGGATAAAGTTCTCGAGGTGATCCTTAGACGTCGAGGTTTTCTGGGTGAAACGTCTTTTGTTGGTGAGTATCAGAGCACTGGATTCAATTCAATTCACATTTATTTGTATAGCACTTTTCACAATACATAGTTTCAAAGCAGCTTTATAGAAAATGCATGCGTCTACAATACAGTTTAGAGTGATCTTTTATCAGAGGTGACTGTGTCCAAGTAATGTATTTCAGAAATGTACATATACAAATCACACATTAGCAAACAATGTATTAATTTATGGCAGAAACAATTATAGTACATTGAAGGAATGATTACAAGTTGTGAACAAAATGATTATGATATATAGAAATTTTAGCATTGGTGGATCAATCTTTATTTGGTTTTCTACCAGCAAAATACTTTATTTCATACATTTTTCCTTCCTTTCCATCATTTTCTTTTGCCGTAAAAACAAATTGTTATCCAGAATTGATTAAACTTGACAAGAAGTCACCAGTACAAGCGTTAAAAGTGAATCATTAGCATTCAGTAGCGTCTGTGTTCACAGTGAGAGCTGTTATTACTTAAGCTTATCAACGGGAAGCTGTTAGAGATGTTTTTCTAAGTAGTTTTGGCTTCTTTGTGTCTGAGATGAAAGCCCTCGCTCTCTCTCTGACATTCGTAGAACAGTCTGAACAGTTTTTTTGAGCGTACACCTGCTTATCTTGCCCTGTGCTGTGCTCAGCACAGCCCCACATGTGGTCAGTATCCATGTAGTCTTTGTCTACGCTGCTTCGGATTTGTGGTTTGTGTGTGTTTGCTTTGAGGGATGTTGAGGTTAAAAAGAGGGAACGTGAAAGTGAAGAGCAGAAGGCAACAAGAGAGATGAGAAGGAAGGGAGCAGATAGAAAAGATGGATATGGGGTGTAAATAATGAGGTTCTATGCAGGGAAAGGAAAATGAGTGATCTAGACCCTTTTTTTTGTTTGTTTGTTTTTTCGCTGACATGCGTCTTGTTTTTTTAAACTCAAATACGTGTTCTGTGTGAGTGGTCCCATAGGCTTCATTTTCTGTCACCATTGCAAATTTTGTCCCTAACACTATAAAGCAGCTACCAAAGAGATGTGTGTAATACAGAAGAATCATCTCGTGTAGTTGAGACAGCAATTACATTTTTTTTTTTTTTATGTTACATTAAAACCTAGAACTACGGAAGTTGAATTTCCCTTTTTTTTTCTTTTTTATCTGAAGTGAAAGTTGGCTTCCATATAGAAGTCCTTATTCTGAAATATTTGAATATACACTACCATTCAAAAGTTTGGGGTCAAGTTTTTTTTCCCCTCTTTTTTTTAAAAGAAATTAATACTTTTTATTCAGCAAGTATGCATTAAATTGATCTAAAGGGACAGGAAATTCATGAATATAATTGGTGCAATGGGATCCAGGCAGACAAGCAATGATGATGTCAAAGATCAAAATTGAATAAGAGAAAACTAATTTATTAAGTAAAAATGTACAATTATAGAGTCAAACAAGTTAAGTAAGAGTTTATTATAAAATCAAAAGGAAATAAGGGCAAAATAAGTGAGATATTTGCAGAATGAAAGGAGAGGTAGAAGAGACAACGCAGGATAAGAAGCAGAAGTGAAGAGCAAAATAAGAGCAACAAATATATATTCAGGAAACGTACAGCCTCTTAAACTTATTTTTGGTCTAATAAGAAAAGGTCACACAGACTTATCCATTATGTCATAGTTGGTGTAATGGCTAGGTCAGTGTGACTGGTCACATGTCAAAGATAGATGAAAATAGACGTACAAGGTGTTGATTTGACACCTTTAAGAGAATACTGCAGATCTGGCATTATCTCATGTCTGCAGAGATGGAAACAGACATATTTTGATACAAAGGTACATCACGCAATCAATTCTGATGGAAAATACACCCACTCAATCTTACAGCACAGAAGAGACACCAAAGATCTTACATTTGGAAATAATCAAACATATCAGAGCATATAGTAGAAAATATGACATGTAAAATAATAATTATTAATAAAAGAAGTAATATGAATACTGACATTTTCATAAACGTTGACCATTTTGGATACACCAATACTGTTACAAAAGATATTCCATTTCAAATAAATGCTGTTCTTTTGAAGAAGAAAAAAGCAGAACAACTGTTTTCAACTGATAATAATATTGTAATAATTTCTGAAGGATTGTGTGACACTGAAGACTGGAATAATGATGCTGAAAATGCAGCTTTGCCATCACAGGAATAAATTACATTTCAATATATATATATAAAACAGTTATTTTAAATTTCACTGTATAAGAGACTTCTTTCTTTGACAAGGTACAGTATAATTAAATAAAACACATCACAAATCATTTTAATTGGACAGCAAGAATGATTGCTTCAAATCACTGTGTAAGAGAAGAAACAAAACACAAACAAGTTTCGAACTACATTAGCGAGAGAGAATTATGTCAGAATAAAATTTCCGGATGAACCATCCTTGTAACAGCAAAAGTGTGATGGTGTTAGTGCTCTTTCTCTGTGCTCTTTGGAGCCTGGAGCTCCGATCTCTGCCAATACCCCCCCCCCCCCCCCCCCCCCCCAAACCCCCAACAAAGCTTTCTGCTTCTTCACACCCGCCTGCCTCGGCCCTTTTCTCCTTTTCCTCACGTCTCACTGTGGCTGGCGTCCTTTGCCGCTTGTTGTGGGTAGAATGGGCCCCCCTGTTGTTAGAGAAATGGAATTGAAAGTGAACTCTCTCGCTCTCATTCTCTTTTTATTGTATTCGCCTTATATCTTTCAATCAATTTCTGTCTTTCTGTGCTTTCTTGGAAGATTTTTTTTCACATGGTTGGGTGGAGCATATGAAGGTTTTTGTTCCTTCTGAAGTTGTAGCTGAATGCTGCAGCTAAAAAAAGAAAACCTTTAATGGTCACTTTAAGGGGCCTTATGAACATCAGTTTCACGGCCTCTTTAGTGTAACTGAATTTTTTTCAATTTTTTAAGCTTATCATGTTTCTAGTGGGGCAATATATATATAAAAATCTATATATATAATTAGATCCCTAAATCTACAATCTTTTTCTTCAACCGGTATTTTGCTTTTCTTGTCATGTTGTAGCTTAAGTGTTATGGATTGAAGAGCAGCGATCATCCAGCATTGATCTGCAAGACTGCGGTGATTTAATTCCTCACATCTGTTTGGGAGGTTCTGGCAGACGGATCCCTGACAGTGTCTCTGCTTGATGTATCAGAGATCAAACGCTTCCGGGCAGGTTCACTTCAGGTTTTCCTACTGTGTGGGAATCCCATCACAGCTTCATTCCTGTGTTACAGTTAGAGAGGAAGTCGAGTGTACATGCTGTACTTCAGTTCGACATGTTCCTTGATTTTTGTTCCTGCATCTTAGCCTTGAAGCATCAGACATGTGGCTTTTTTAAACTTCTATACACAGTGCATCTCTTTCTGCATGGCATCGATGATGCGTAGACGCCTGCGCCGTTGTGCGCAATCTTTATAAATCTGGGAAATGCAGACCTTAGCTAATCCCAGCTCATACATTTCGTAATAAGCTTCTTTGAGTTCTTGAATTGTGACACATCTGGAGGCTGGAGATATGAAGTCAGGAAAAGTTTGTCAATATTGTTGTATTTGTGCTGTTTTTAGGGATTGGTACTCTGGATGGCAGTGCCGAGAAGGGCAAGGATTTCCTGGGAAAATCTCAGAAGCAGGTACAATTTAACCCCGGCCAGACCACAGCCACATGGAGAGTGAGGGTTCTCTCTGATGGGAAATATGAGCAGTCCGAGACGTTCCAGATTGTCCTGACTGAGCCGGTGATGAGTGTTTTGGAGTCACCAGCAATAGCCACAGTTGAGATCGTGGATCCAGGTGATGGTAAGTCCAACAAAAGTTGACCATTTCAAATTTCAAACCTACCAGTACTATAAACTGCCAAACTTTATTACAGCTGAAAAGCCATTTCTGCACCACTGAGCATTACAGAACAGTAAAAACAAGGATTTGGAACTAAATGTTTCTCATTTTGGTACATTCTGAGCAGAAACTGTGTTTTTATGTTCTGGCTCCAACGTTTACTAATGGTAACCAGTTAGAATGAATAAAAGATCAGTTAATGTTCTTTTTGTTTTTACTGGAGTTAAAATGCTGATTAGCATTCAAATGTGATGAAAAGCCCATGTGAGCTAAGGTTATATACAACCACTGTTCAAAAGGTGTCAGTAAGATTTATAAATGATCTCATATAATCAGTTTGTGTCTGAAAAGACAATGGGAATTAGATCAAATGTAATGTATACTTCTGTTCAAAAGATTGGGTTTGGTAAGATTTTATGTTTTTCAAAAGTCTCTTATGGTCACCAAGCCTTTATTTATTTGACCAAAAATTCAGTAAAAACAGTAACATTGTGAATAAATAACTATTTTAAACTCACACCATTGGTTGAGTCAGTAGTGTTTGAAAAATGGTTATGGTTGTCTTTGCATATTAAGCTGGGATGTTAATATTTTATTATTGGAAAATTGCTGGTTGGTGCAGACCAGTACTTGTATTACACTAAATTACACTTTTTAAATAAATAAATTAATACTTTTATTCAGCAAGGATACCATTAAATAGTTTGAAAGTGAGAGTATAGACATTTATAGTATTACAAAAGATTTATATTTCAAATAAAAACTTTTGTTCTTTTTGAACTTTTATTCATCAGAAAAAAAATGTTTTCTCAAAAATATTAAGCAGCACAACTGTTTTCAGCATTGATAATATAAAAATATAAAATCTTGAGCATCAAATCATCACATTAGAATGATTTCTGAAGGACCATGTGACACTGAAGTAATGATGCTGAAAATTCAGCTTTGCCATCACCGTTATAAATTGCATTTTAAAATATATTACAAACAATAGAAAATATATATTACATTTTAAAAAATGCCTTTTAAATAAAAAATTAAGCCTTGGTGAGCATAAGAGACTTTCAAAAACATTAAAAAAAAACGTACCGACCCCAACCTCGTGACCACAAGTGTATATTACATTATATCTAATGTGCATTGGCTTTTCAGACATAAACTTATCCAATGATTATATGAGATCAGTTCTTTTTTCAGACACATTTAATTCTTCAAAAATATCCAAACATCTCCGGTTCAGCCGCTCAATAAACTGAACCCCCATTACATCTAGTGAAGAAGTGAGTGAGTAAGAGGTAGGCATGATGTTCAAGAGACCAACAGAAAAAAAAACAAAGCTTCTAAAAACATCCCAGGCTATTTTATAATGTTTTTTGTTCAATGTTGCAGATAAAAACATAGGCATTATCTCGATATTGCAGATGCTTTTTTTTTCTGTCTTTCAGTAGACCTCAATTATCATAGCATTTGATATCTCTTCCTACCTGCGAGCTTTCAGCGCACCGTCCACCCCCGCATATCGGCGGCTCTTCTTTTCATCTCGAATTCTCCGCACAGCTCTGTCTTGCTTTGAAAGCGTCTCGTCGATTCATGTAAATTGTCGACAGGTGTTTGAGAAAGGTTTGACCGGGCTGCACCGGCTCCCTCTGCAATTAAACCATTCGCATTTGAAAGTTAGTTGCACAGTTTTCAAGGGGCCATTTCTGAGGGGTCAAAGCACTTTTGTTTGCGAGGACCCAAACAGAGAGATGGCGTGATGATAACAACAGAAAGCCGTCGTGGATAAACCTGTCATCAAAAACACTTTTCACACAAGCTTTCTTTTAATCTCCAAGCAGCTCTTGATTCAAAATACAACTTTTTTTCAGTCTGTTGATCGTCTCGTCTGGGGTTTTTTTAGCCGAAAGCCGTGGCTGAATTATTTGCCTGTTCATCATCAAGACATCATCTCATATTCTCACAATTACGGCCGTATTTAAATGTGTAGCTTGAATAACCGGAGGCTTACATCGTTTTATTCTGTGTGTTTTTGTCTTTATCGCCTCCTCGGGGTCCCTGGATAATTAAAAATTTCATCTATAATCCCAAACGCTGCGATAGTTTCCATCTAAATGTTACTTGAACCTCGGTATCTTTGCAGAAGTTATTTCTGCTTAGAAAAAAAGAAATAAAACTCTGCTGCTTCCCCAGTGAGCTAATTATCAGTCTTACGGTGGGGTTTGTTTGCTGAGGCTGATGCCCCATGGGAGGCTTGACGTGACAGAGTCTGGCTGCTCTTTCTAATGGCGAGAGGGAGGGGGAGGATGGGGCGGTCGGCGCGCTGCGGTCCTGTTGCTCCATGTGCAGTTTTTTCCTTTCAGGTTAATTATCCTTTTAGCTTTTGTGCGTGTGTGACAGTGTGAGGTCAGGCATTAATATTTGAATGCAAGAGGTGGTTTTCTTCCGTCAAGGGCCTTCGGAGACCTGTCTGACCCAGTTGCCACAGAGTCGTTCACACGTGATGGCTTACAACGACCCTTTGGCTCAGACAAAAGCCTGCATCTGGAGTCGCATCTGTGACTGGGATGGCTGTGATGTGACAAGCTTCCTGCTTTACAGCCAGAACCTTTCACTGCTTATTAGCGTAAAGAGCCATTAAGGAAGAGGAGAGGCTGCTGCATTACTGCAACTTTGCTTTCTGGTTTTATTATTATTATTATGTTGAAAACGGGTTTAATGAAAGTTGAAATGGCTTTACCTTTTCCTGTTGGATTACTGAAATACTTTTTTGTGTTGAAGATCGTGTGACTTGAAAAGGTCAAACAAACCACAATGCAAAAAATACTTTTCTAAATCAATATTAAAACTATATATCTTTAAAAACAAGAGGCATTTTTTGAAGCAAAACTGCATAGGAGATTTAGGGCCCTATTTTAACGATCTAAGCGCATGGTCTAATGCACTTTAGCAAAAGTGGATCCGGACATACCCTAGTTTAAAGACGGGAAAATGGTGGTCTAAAGGGGTCGTCTCTGTTTTCTTAATGAGTAATGGGTGTGTTTTGGCCGTAACGTGGAATAAACCAATCAAAGTGTAATTTCCCATTCCCTTTGAAAAGCCAGTTGCGGTCGCGCCATGGCGGATTGCTATTTACATGAAGGAATTTGCTAGCGGAAAGACTGAACATCTCCACAGAGGAAACTGATCTGCTCGTGCGCAAGGTTAAAGCGCAAAGCAGATCATCTACAGGATAAGCTGGATTCCACCATATCTTTATGTACACAATATAAATCTTTTACATTGAAATCTTTTTATTTGTAATAATTGTTTGTGTGCTGCTGCGCAACCCTGTGTGTGTAATAAGCAAAGTGTACACGTGTTGTGCACCCACTTATAGGCGCATCTTTAAATAACAAACAATATACTGCGCCATTGACTTTAGACCTGGGGTGCTTCTCAATATCTCTCCTCGTCTCCTCGCTCCTCCGTCCTCCATCCTATGATCCGGAAACCGATCAAGCTCAGCCATCTTGAAGGACATCTCAATTCTCTAATTGCACTGCGAGGATCGAGGAGTGAGGAGGCTTCCTGAGGAGTCATAAGCGAGGATACACGGGTGTATCCTTTGCGGACGAGTTTTATCGACTAAACGTGACCCACGTTTAAATTCTCCTTCCCCTTCACATCGGTCACAACCATTTGAATTTATACTTTACCTTTGCAGTTTAAATAAACCACACATCTCATATTTCAACAGATTAAAATATCTTGCTTTATTATTATTTATTATGAATTTCTTAAATAACCAAACTTAAACAACTTAAGGGCAGATCCTTTGAGCGTTGCTGATGACGCTGTGAAGTGGCGCTCGAGTGATCAAGTATTACAATGTATAAATAAGCTTTCCTTCGATTCCTCCGTCCTCCTTTTCTTTCCTTGCAGCCTTCCCTCGCATCCTACTGGGGGTGGAGCTGAGACGCGAGGAAAGGAAACGAGGATCATGCAAAAATAGGAATTGAGGAGCACCCCAGGTTTCAGTTGGTCAATGGCGCAGTCTATTTCAGTTGCCTCCAAAAATAGCAACGTGCCAACAATGCGCCTGAACACACTCGGTTTTCAGACCAGCACGCCCATGGGCGCACTGATTGGCCCAAATGCATTTGCTATTTAAACAACGCGGCGCAGGATGTGAAAATGATAACTGCGTCGGGCTGACACTAGCAAAAAACACTTGCGTTGTGCCGCATTGCGCATGGTGTCTGATAATGCCCTTAGACTTATTTTAAATATTATATCCTGAATTAAGTTTATATTTCTTAGTCCATAAGCGATTCATTTTTTTCTTCTTTTAGAAGGAAGGAAGGAAGGAAGGAAGGAAGGAAGGAAGGAAGGAAGGAAGGAAGGAAGGAAGGAAGGAAGGAAGGAAGGAAGGAAGGAAGGAAGGAAGGAAGGAAGGAATTTACCTAATGCAATATATACATTTGTGTGTTCATTCAAAGTGAATATAGTTAAGTACTGCAATACTTTTTATAAATAACCTGTTATGATTGACATGTATATAATTAAAGTAAATCCTATCTATACCATGCTATTCTGTCAATCAAAAGTAATTTGACCGCCTATCTGCAGAGGACTCGACCAAGAGCTGAATATTAATGTATAGGATTTTACTTTCTAATCGGTCTTGTTTTTGTTCCTTACAAAACAAGGTAATTATTTTGGCCCCTGATGCATGAGTGTTTCCTGTGTGAGGGTAAGACACAGTCTCTCTCAATACATAAGCCTTATACCTGAGAGGCTACATACATTTGCCTCATTGTTATTCTTTTCTCAGAGCCAGTGTTTGAGTCTTGAGGGCTGTAAGATTCATTCTTTTATCAGCAGAGCCGTCACTCAGTCTGCACAAAACTCAGAGACCGAACAGAGAACAATGTTTTGGTTTTGCAGAGGATATTTTGTTCTGAAATTTACAATGTCATGTGGCTGAAAAAATCTGGGGTGGATAAATAGAATAGATGATTGACATTTTCTGAAAGACCTGTCAATCAGAGGATCAAACTACTGTAAATATTATAAGAGCAGTTTTATTGTCTATTCATTTTATATGAGGTTTGAATCCTTTTCAAACCTGTTATCATGTCTGCCGGTAAATGCATATTAATGCAGTTGATTTGATGTTGTTTTGATGTTGATTAAAAAAATTATATTTGAAAAAATATGCCGGAATTTGTAACAGGGTTGCAAGTTTTGCCTAAAAAAGGGTTAAGTATCAATTTGTGTAAAAGATTTAAATATTTGATTTGTTCACAACTAGCCCATTAAGTTACTTTTATAACACATTTGTTTTGAAAAAGTCCTGGGACACCAAATTCTACTGTATTTATTGTATGTTATCCTTCAAAGCCGTCACTGAAAATGCATCTGTCTAAATGTGTTGTTTTCTTCACTCTCTTTCCCTCCAGTTTACCTATTACTTGTCCAGCTAGTTGCTCTATTTTTTACATCCACTCTTCCTCTGTGACAAAAGACCACTTGTAGACTTGATGATTGGAAATGTTTGCAAAGCATCATGTATAATTGCATGGAAGGATCTGGGGCAGGACAAGGCCATGCAAAGAGGGATCTTCTTATTTTTATTATTGGTCCCTGTGCGCCTCTGTTTCAAAAAACATCACCAGGCTTTCACCAGTTGTCTTCACTAGTCTTTTCTATAGATTCTATAGAGATTTCTATTGAGTTTTTTCTCTCTCTCTCTCTCTCTATCAGTTCAGTGTGCTATAAAAAAATCTGTTTATATGTTGACTCAATCCTGACCTACGGTATTTGAAAATAGCAACGCCTGAACAAGCTCCCACTCAGTCAGACGGTTTACAGTGCAACACAATGCAATACACAGCCAGTACGGACAGATATCGATGCCGCGCTGTCCAAAGGCCACTAAAAACCTAATATGAAGCGTTCAATATGAAAAATCTATTTTCTCATACAAAATGTGTTTTTGCCTTTTGTGCAAGATAAATGTGCATTACACGCCCAGTATAGAGCTGTATGATTTGAAATAATTATATATTGAAGAATCAATCCACCGCCTGTGGTGTTCTAAAGCCCTGCGGTAATAGTGTTTCTGACAGGGAGCCGCTAAATCCCTCTGTGACTGATATAACAGAACAGCAGTCCTAATACTGAGCCAAATCTTCTTCTTTTTTTCTTTGACAGAGTCCACGGTGTTCTTTCCTCAGGCCAGCTTTGCCGTGGAAGAAGATATCGGAGAACTCCTGATCCCAGTGCACAGGAGGGGAGATGTCAGTGAGGAACTGATGGTGGTCTGTTACACCCAGCAAGGTGCAATACACAGCATACGCAACCTTATATATGCTCGTCTTTATATTTAATTGAATGGCAGATTATGATGGCCAAAAGTACTGCACAAACACTAAACTGGAGCTTGTAATTATGTAAAAAAAAGAATATAATATACAAATATGCATTTTGTATGTACAAAAACAAATGCTCATTTTACGTTAAGTTGTTTATTTTCTTGTAATGCTTTTCGTTAGTGGTGAAACTGCAGGGAGTTTGTGAAACTGCAATAGAAATTCAATGCTAAATTAAATAAAAATATATCATTAAAAATTCAAAAAATTTCATTATAAATGTAATTATCAAAATAGCCTCTACAAGATCTTATACAAATTATTATAAAATAATCTATATTTAATTTTAAATTACTTTTTTTGTGTGTGTGTGGAACACAAAAGTAAATATGTTTCAAAGAACCTTGGATGGATGGATAAACGGATGGAAAGTCTTTTGAAGTTATGCAATAGCTTTTTGCAAATACCAAATATTAGTCATTATTCACTAAGATTTTTCCTGTCTTCAGAATTCTTATCTCTAGCCTTTCTTTGTGTTGAAATGGGGTTGTCTGTGTCATTTTTTTTTCTAAAACAACATTCATTTTTGTGTTTCTACTTTTGTGTCCTATTTATATATATATAAAAAAGGGGGTTTACAATGGCAATAAAGAATGACAGTCATTTTTGAAAACTTTCATTGTCATTTTTGGGTAAACTATCCCTTTAAAGATTCACACTCGCAACATTTCCTCAGATGTGTCTTTATGTGGATTTGAATGAATTCCCAGCGTGTGTCCTTTCTGTGCCTGCTGCAGGCTCTGCCAGAGGAACCGTCCCCACTTCTGTTCTGTCCTACTCCGACTACATCTCCCGTCCAGAGGAGCAGGCCAGCATTCTGCGCTTTGATAAGGACGAGACGGAGAAGCATTGTCGTGTGGTGATCATTGACGACTCGCTGTATGAGGGCGAGGAGAGCTTCAACGTGACCCTCAGTATGCCTATGGGAGGCCATCTGGGGCCAGAACACCCCACTGCGAAAATCCGCATACTGCCGGACCAGGACGACGGTAAGTACTTGTTTGCTTTTGTATGATTTAAAGGAACAGGACATTTTCTCTCCAGGAAGTATGGATTCTAATACTGACAGTTTGATGATATATACACGTGACCTGAACAAAGAAAGTTACACACGTGCATCTGAGTAAGTGGGTGCCGTGGCTTAGTGGTCAGCACACATGATCTTGGGCTATGGTGCTCATGTGGGAAATTTGAGTTCAAGTCTGGCTCGCGTCATTTCCTGTTCCAGTTTTTTCCCCTCATTATTTCTCTCACTCCCTCCTTCTTTTTTTATCGATAAAAAGTGCCAAAAGTACAGAATTTAAAATAAATGTAAACTATTTTCTTTTAATAAAAAATAAAATGAGGCAGACTTACAATTCAGTCTGTGTGAACCATACAAATTAGAGCCATTCACAGTCCATATCATGCTCAGACAGATATGTATTTGTTAGTTCAACACAGTGATATTTAGGGAGCAGTTTATCTTTCTCCAAAGACTTGTATAGCGACAGAATATTTGCACGCCTCGTGTGCATACGGCAGCCAGCGGATGAACCCAGAATAGACACAATGCACATGTAAATGGGCAACGCTGAAGTTTGCACGGGAGTGTCTTTCTCCTCCAGCGTTACGAGGCCTGAAATCACAGATAAAGTTGAGTTATTCTAAAGCCTTCTTTCCTCAAAGCAAGAGAATTAATTATTTTTCGGTGGAAAGCGAACAGATTTTTGTTCTTTTATCTGTTTTGCTGTTATTATGGCAACTCTCAAAAGTTTGCGGAGGAAACTAGGAGCCGCTGGCTTAGCCCACCTAAGACAGAAAGCGTGAAATTGTACTCAGGAGAGAGCTGGAAGGGATAGAGTTCATCCTTTGGCTCACTATGACTAGGAAACTATACATTAACATACGTGTATATAACGCTGTGTGTCTGAATCCCCGTGCTGCTGAACGTGGATTAGTGGTAATTCCCATGTGACACGAAGGTGAAAGCTTTCATCAAGTTAAGTTCAGCTAAGCGTGCTGCATTCGGTATATCTGACAAATAGTGTTTATTAAAGCGTAAATGGTGTGTGTGTGTGTGTGTGTGTGTGTGCGTTTAAGAAAGGGGCCGTGTAATTAGAGGATGTTCTTGGCGCTTTGTTTTGGCATGTCTTTCTGACTCCTTATCTACCTCTCTTTCTCACACACAAACAGTACACCTCAGGCTACTAAAGTTAGTTTCTGGGGCAATCCTCTTGTCTGTGGTACAATATGCTAAGGGAATTAGATCATATCTGCCTCTATCTGAGGCTGTTATCAGTAAATCTGGGCTAAAACCACCAAAACATCAATCAGCAGCTTGCAATAGCAACACACTCCTTAAATTCAGGGATAGAGCTGCAAATGAGTGTATCATTTCAGCATATTGTGATTATTTAAGCTTAACGTAGAGGTTACAAGGCTCCTAAAGGCTTTAAACATTTATTATAAGATAAGTGTAACTATAATAAATTGTCTTTACTTAATTCTGGACATGAGCTGTGAAAGATACAATTCTGTGGACAATATACTGTATTCCTGCTCTCTCAATATGAAATCCAAATCCAAGTGAGCTACTTACTGTACAGTATTTTAAGACATCATAAGCATATTGCCTTACCACAAGCAACATTATTCTTCCCTCTAAAATACCAAATTTTGGCCAAATTCTAAAGCAATGTCACATGTTTCTTTGTATTGCAACAAACTCAAATAGTTCAAAATCAGCAGTCAACAAAACTGTTCCTTTATACTCTATTCTGTAATGAAAAGTATCGATAGAAATAGTTCAATGACTTTTAAAATAGTAAAATGACATTAAAAAAATATATTTTATTCAGCAAGGTTGCAATAAATGTATCAAAAGTGACAGTAATGACATTTATCAGGTTACAAAAGATTTATATTTCAAATAAATTGTGTTCTTTTGAACTTTAAATGAATCAAAGAATCCTAAAAAAAAGTTATGGTTTCCACAACTGTTTTCAAAATTGATAATGATAAGAAATGTTTCTTGAGCAGCAAATCAGCATATTAATATGATTTCTGAAGGATCATGTGACACTGAGACTGGAGTAATGATGCTGAAAATGCAGCTTTGCATCACAGGAATAAATTATATTTTAACATATGTTAAAATAGACGACAGTTCTTTTGAATTGTAATAATATTTCACAACAGTAATTTTTTTCCTGTCTTTTTGATCAAATAAATGCAGCCTTGGTGAACATAAGAGGCTTCTTTCATAAACATTAAAATAACCGTTCTAAAGTTTCCGGTCTGAAAGATTGTGTATGTGTACATGCTTTCTATTTTATAATAATTTTAGAGCATTGCTTCATTGGCTTAGCATCGTGATTCAAATTCATTCATTCTTTTTTTTTTCTTATATTTTTTTAAAAATGCGACATTCATGCAAGAAATGCTGAAAAACAGCAATACACCACAACGGTCTTTGTGTGTCTGTGTGTGTGAAGAGGGTTGTTTTTCTACATTCATTCTATTTGAAATGCTGACTGAATAGTAAAAACGAAATTCTACGTAACCCCTAAATCTGTATCATCCTGTTCTCCTCAGTCTCTCTATTTCTCTCTTGTGAACACATACTCGCACATACCTACGCATGAATTATTGATCTGGTGGCCCTAGTCGGGCTGCTAGAGTAGGTTGTGTATAATTTCTGTTTTTATTTTTCTGTTTATCAAGGGTTTCAGAACCGAATGAAGAGAGTCTGTGAAATATTTGCGGTGTCATTTAGATTTATGTGGAGTGGTTAACTGCAGATGGAGAGATAAACATCACTCCAGCAGAGTAAAGCAGAATACCCTCCCCCAAATGACCAGACACCATGAGGAAAAAGACTGTGTGTGCGTGTGTGTGCGTGTGCGCGCGTGCGTGTGTGTGTGTGTGTGTGTGTGTGTGTGTGTGTGTGTGTGTGTGTGTGTGTGTGTGTGTGTGTGTGTGTGTGTGTGTGTGTGTGTGCGTGTGTGTGTGTGTGGTAGGAGTTTGCAGGTAAACAGACAAAGGTTGACTCCCTCAGGCAATGCAGGGATGATTTTTATCTCCGAATGCTGGAGAGAAGATCTCAACGAGCGTGGAAAGAAGGTCAAAACTACAGCTGAAAATTCAGTCCAAAACTCAATTACTCTCTCTCAGCTATGTGTGCTAAACATGAGAACTGGTTGGACGCTGCCTGTGTATGAGATAAACCATGTTGGGAAGTTACTACATCTTGCGAATGAACTATAATTTTTCCAGTTGCTTGAAAGTAGTTTAGCTGTTTGTTTGTTTTTAAGTAGTGTTGCTTTTTCATACGTTTGGTGAGTCGGGTGGACTGACTTAGGAAGTTCCACTCAGTACGTTCCGTCTCTCTCTCTGAGAGCTAATAGAACTGCGTCAAAACAAACAAGGTCCGGATGCCGAGCTCAGTGTTATTTGGCCGACAGCTACTGAGCTCACTGCAGATTAAAACTGAAGAGATGTTCTGCTGCAGGGATAAAGAGTATAGCAAAAACTAGTGGAAATAGTCGAACATAGCCAGATTGCAGGATACTCTGGCTACTTAAACAGAAAGAGACTACTTGATTTATAGTATTTGTAAAATTACCTATCATATGTTACTGAAATAGAGAATTTACTACAAAAATATACATATTATATATACATAAATTAATTAATCAGCAGACAATTTGTGTAGAATTTCCATTGTTTGTTTTATTTAAATGATTAATACTTTTAGAAATTAATATTTTTATTCAGCAAGAATGCATTACGTTTCTGTTCATTACAGAATCCTGATATGCTTAAATATATATTAAGCATAAGCAGCACAACTTTCTTCAACATTGATGAAAATAAGAAATGTTTCCTGAGCAGCAAATCCGCATATTAGAACGATTTCTGAAGGATCATGTGACACTGAAGACAGAAATAAATTGCATTTTAACATTTAACAGTTATTTGAATTGTTAAAAAATCTTACAGACCCCAAACCTTTGAATTATATTATATTATATTATATTATATTATATTATATTATATTATATTATATTATATTATATTATATTATATTATATTATATTATATTATATTATATTATATCCCAGATGGCACATGCATATCGTAGAGATATCAATATCATTATGTGATCATATATCATATTGATATTATTTACAGCTCTGGGGATTGGCTGAAAACGGTTGTGTGAGCAAAGATGGCAGATTCCTAATTGTGTTCACCAGCTGAGCAACTGCCATTGTGATGAATGGGAATACTATTTTATAGTTCTCTCAATATAATATAATAAATATGTATAATATAATGTTCTGAACTTTTGTATGAGCATTTCTATGCATTTTAGAGTGTGTAAGATTATTTTAATGTTCATGAACACCAAGGCTGTATGTATTTAATCAAATCAGTGATCAAAAACTGTAATATTGTGACATATAATTCCAAGAAATCATTCTAATATGCTGATTTTCTGCTCAATAAACATTTCTTATCACTGTTGAAAACAGTTGTGCTGCTTAATACTGTAGTTTAGTGTGCAATATGCATCGGACGGTCATTGAGAGGTCTGTATGTGTGCTGCACGCCGCCTGAGGCGTCCAAGAACCAGAGATTAATGCTTGACATGATGCTTTCTCCTCAACATTGTTTGTATGACAGTGTGTGGAGGTGGAGAATGGTACGTCTGTTTGACGGAAGTATATCTACAGAGGCACCTGTCTGTAGTTTGAAATTAATGCCTTGACAGCATGCGCTTCTGTCTGACATATGTTCATCGTTGGAGACTAGCAAATGTTTATGTCTAGAGAAACTCAAATATTAGCACACAACACAGCATGCTCTGACTGTCAATGAGCTTTGCATTCACATTAAATACACCGAATAACCCCCTCGTGCATTAGCTTTCAGGGGTGTCGATCATCAAGAACTGCCGCACACTGAGCTAAAATGCTGTTCTCAGTCAGCAGTATCAGCAGCATCAGAGAGCCAGCTGTCTGAAAAAATGCTTTGTGCTGTTTCCTGTTCTGGCATTTATTGTGTGGAATGTACACACAGGTATTATTGCTCACATAAATCTGTCAGTACTAAATCAGGGGTGTTGAAGCCTCGGGGCATTAAGACTGCCTCTGCATTAGTGAACCACCTGTGTAGCTGCAGACTGAATCAATACTTGCTTTAATGCTCAGATGTGGATAGTGGACCAGTGCTCATGCTGTTTGGTGTTATAGTAGTTTATGTTGGTTCATTTATTCTTTTTATTGATTTAGAAAATGTACCATGGTTGTATTATAGTTTATATTTTTTACAGGTCAAGAGAAAATACAATATTACTGTTAAATATCTATACGTCTATCCATTTATCCATCTATCCATCTATCTATCTATCCATCCGTCCGTCCGTATATCCATCCGTATATCCATCCATCCGTATATACGTCCATCCGTATATCTGTCCATCCGTATATCCGTCTATCTGTATATCTATCTTATCCGTCTATCTATCTATCCGTCTGTCTTTCTATATCTATCTTATCCGTCTATCTGTTCTAATCTTAGAATTTACCTGTCTGTCATTTTTTAAGAATTAATACTTTTATTCATCACGGATGCATTAAATTGATCAATATGGCAGCAAAGACTTTTACATTGTTACAAAATATTTATATTTCGAATATATACGGTTCTTATAAACTTTCTATTTATCCCGAATAAAATTAAGTTTTTATAAAATTAAGCAGCACAACTGTTTTCAACATGAATAAAAATGTTTCTTAACTAAATTAATTAAATAAAATTGTATTAAATTATAATAATATTTATTACAATATTAAAGTCCGCGTGAACCGGAAGTTGCAAACGACTTTTCTCCAGTGTTGTGGTGTATTTACAAGTGAAATATTGAACAGAGGGCAGGGTTTTACTTTAGCGCTCCTCCTCTTCATCTCCGCTCATAGCAGACTAACTGTTTGAGAGGAGTGGTTAAAAGTTTTCAAGCCGTCAAACTGACGTCATCAGAAAAGGAACGCCATTTCAGACCGGAAGTAGCTTTTCAGATTTTGATTAACTTCCACGGATTAATTGTGTTAACTTTTGCATGGATTAATTGTTCACCACAAGACTAGTAATATGCGCTAACACAGTAAATAGGGTCAATTTTGATTTCATGTTGACTTTAATATTTATTTATTTAATTATTGTAATAATATTACTGTTTTTACTGTATTTTTTAGACTTGTTATAAAAACTTTGAAAAAAATCTTAGCGACTCCCAGACTTTTGAACGATATCAATTTTTTATAAATTGTAATTTAACCAGAGAAGTATTTCTCTAACTAAAAGCAATGAAAGGTTTTAAATGATAAAAAGTGGGTTTCATGCCAAATCTGAAATATTTCTAATGCATGTGTTTTGTATGG
Organism: Phoxinus phoxinus; assembly: GCF_949152265.1. Lineage (NCBI taxonomy): Eukaryota > Metazoa > Chordata > Actinopteri > Cypriniformes > Leuciscidae > Phoxinus > Phoxinus phoxinus. The sequence continues at coordinate 13,413,850 of NC_136898.1, read as the reverse complement.
TAGTGATACACAAAATACACAACATTGCGTGTTATGCAGTTTTATGATTATTGTGGTTATCTAGTCGTTTTTGAATTGGATTGAGCTGTTTTTGTTTCTTATCACCATTGTAGTTAGTTTCTAAAGGCTTTTATTTAGGGGAAAAAAAAAATTGTTCACAACAAATATTATATTTTGCATTATAGAAATAACGGTTTCCATTGATTTCACCACCGTAAGTTTACCTGCGATTTCACTACAAATCAGTTCAGCTATGGTTAATATGCAAGAATGTCATAAAGATGTCATCTACATGTCAAAAATACTTTTGATGTCCCTTTTCAGAATCATTTCCTTGTTAACAGTAATTTCTTATCTTATTTCTCCCTTGAAGTGTAAAAACAGCTCCAGCTTTTGACAGCTACAACTAAATACAGCACGAATCTCAACGCTTCCCACCTGCTATTCATACTTAGTTTTCTCAAAGATGTTTCACAAAGCTGTCAAAACTGCACAAACCCCTCTGCACTGCACTCCATGCTACCGACAGACACGCTAGCGAGTTCAAACATGAATTTCCACAATCGAAGAACACACAGACTTTTTATCCGTCACCTGAAGCTTTAAAAAGCGCTGACAGACTCGTGCCTGAGAGCAGGCTTCCGGAAATAGACATGTCGTGCTGAGGTTTTGATTGGACCAGGACATCTCGGGGTAAACAGCCACCAATATTTGCCAAATATAATGGAGGTTTTGAAAGAGCACAAGCTATTTTTGATAATTGGAATGTGGATCTAATGGTGCTGCGGATGAAAATGTGTCCGTCTAATCGAAACTCTTTGTTTGGACACCTGGTTATGGATTATCCCCATGTGGCTATCCATACGGGTTTGATAATGAGCTGTTTTGTCTAATTGTATCTTCTTCATAAAATTGAATCTTGTGCAAGTTTGCTCTCTGTGGCGCAAATGTCGTCACACATCTGCTTTGTGCATGAATCCTTCCTCATTAGCCCTACTGAGTATGATAACGCTCTGATGATTCAGCACAGTTCATATATGCTGTGATAAATCCTGAAATGGGTTTGCTTGATGCTTCCGCCTGTGTATCAAAATATAATGCAGTGTGAGATTTTACCCTGAGGGACTTTAACCTTCAGCTTCACACGCGGCTCTGACTATTTCAACACGCTAATTCTTTTTTAATGCTTCCCCTCATTTTCAGCAATTGAATCATTTTAAAACATCTTAACCATGAATACTAGTCTTTCTTTTTATTCTTTTTTTATTACAACTTTTGTGCCCAAAGCATGATTTGTAATCAGCAAACAATAAAAATTATTGTAAAAAAAGGGGAAAAAAATCACATAACACAGAACACCCTAGCAACCAACTGAACAGAAACAGATTTGCAAATACTCACAATACTTTTGCATAGGCAGTTTCAAGAAAATTAAAAATATATAAATATAAAATAATCTTGAGTGTTTTAAATTAAGCACTGTAATTACATTTTTAAATTGTTTCTCTATAAACGATAAATTGTTTCTCAATGTATCCAGAATCGTGCAGCTTTTTTTTTTTAGCATACGCATAATTATTTAACATTAGTGATTAAGTAAATCCTATGAAAATACTTAGCGGAAGTATATTGCAGATATAGATTTCCATACATGCCTATAACTGTGGACACACAATCAACTTGCTCTCTAGTGTTCACTAGCAGGTGTTTTAACTGCTCCTATATGGCGAATGGAGACGCTATTGAGGCATCTATATTTGGCGGTGTGTGTCAGAAGCATCTGCACTAACCACTAGGCTACATCTAGAAAATAAGTGTTTTGGTCTGTTCATTTCTTACAGCTATACAACAACATCTACAAAAACTTAGATCAGGCTATTTATATTTTGTATGCTTGTGAACATGAATATTAAACCCTGTCATTTGTGACCTGATCTTATGTTTGGAGTGTGTTCTGAACCGAGAGGTTACAGGCATTTCGTTGTAAGTGGCTTCCTGTAGATAATGCAAGATGACAGCTGTTGAATCCTCACAGGAACCTCTGCTCTTAGACGCCGCGGGTGAGAAAAACACAAACCTCCATACAAGGTGTCAGTTTGTTGTCATGGAGACCGGCGTCCACTGTTCAGTCAGCAAACTGTTGAGATGGTGAATGTGGTGGTTATGAAATAGAGCTGGTTTTGGCTATCGTATACGTTTTTTTACTTGGTAGAAGGTTGATTTACTATTCAGTACATAATTTATTCAAGGTTTTTCTCAAACTTTACAATTAAATGCAAATTCTAATATGTCCTTGTATGTCATAGAATAAAATGGAGGAGGGTTGAATTTTAGGGCTGGTACATGTAGTTTAATTTCAATAACTGCAATCAACAGGGTTTTTCGTAACCATGGAATACATCTGGGAATATAATTTAAATTAAAAATATCTAATTTGAAAAAGAAATCTTAAAGGTCATGGAAAATTCATTCCTTTCTGTAATGAATAAACCTTTAAAGTTAAGTTCTGCTCTAAAATACTTTTTAAATTGGTTTGATATTGCACCTTTGTAACTGTGAACATTAACATTGAAACTTTTGAACATTATATTTAATTGGGTTTTACATGGCTTACATATTTTCGTCCTTCATTTAAAAGAAAATATATTAAAGCTGTCCAATATCATAACTAGGCCTACCGTAAATAAAGCAATGAAAAAAAAACATGAAATAGCATTAAACATAAATAAACATGTACGTTTAACAATAAAAGAAAATAAACGGTCTCTTTAAATGATAATGAGCAACTGCTCACCCTACTCCTCTCTTCCGTGGGGGGTGTCGACACAAGACTGCCTGGGCAGACAGTATACAAATGGCTGAGGGCGGAAATATTCCAATACGGGACAGTCCGTCCGTGGTCGTGGGCGGAGCATGTGCAATAAGACATCATATTGCTTGATTATTGAGAGTGTTTAGGATTTTTGAGGATAAAAAAAAAAAAAAAAGTGAATGGATTTTTTTCATTGTAGGGTGGTTGTGTCCACACACTGCAAAGACGCATTTATATGCAAACACCATATAAAAGTGAATTTTGTAAAAAGGACATTTGGCAGTATATGGGAAGTTGTGTGTGGAATCACAATGAACACGAGTTAAATGGTGATGCTCCAGAGCGGTTTCTTCGAAAATCTGCTGAGAAATATAATAATAAATGCATCCTACCACATTTTTCAACAAGACAATGCTCCCACCCAAATTGCAAAGACAACCAATAAGTCGCTTAAGAACAAGTTGAGAACAATATTTGGTCTCACATTAAACTCAAACGAACTGGGAGACATTTTTCAACTACTCATGAACTATTTTAAACCATTAACATTAACTGGAACAACACTGGCTCTTCTTCCAAAAGCGGTCTGCGAATTGGGGAAGTTCTGTGCTAAGTTACTTTCTCTTCAGTATTTGTGTACTTCTGAATCATTTTGGTTTGACCCATTCTTTTGGCCAGGAGTGTAATGTGGTATACATGCATAAATAGCTAAACATAGCGATATAATAGAAGAAAATAATTGCGTTAAATCAAATAATTAAACATTTTCGTTTTTTTGAATGCTTTTCAAATTTGAAGAATGTAACATTCACGGAAAAATTCTGAAAATTCATTGTCCATGGAAAATTTCTGCTTCTGCCCTTACAGCTCCTGTGTTCTACTTCGGCAATCAGGAGTATCACGTCGATGAGAGCGATGGCCACGTTGAAGTCCGTGTGTGGAGGACAGGGACGGACCTCTCGAAAAAGGCTACAGTCACTGTGAGATCCCGCAAAACAGACCCTGTTTCTGCTGAAGGTGAGTGATAGCGTTTGATTTTCCCAGTAATCCATTGTTTTTTCCCCATCCTCAACCAGCATTGTTACTAATTTCCAATCATAACAGAGTTCATAATCATAAAAGAGGTCAGCAGCACAAGCCCTCTTTTTGGGGACTTACTATCAGGATAAGAAAAGCAGTAAAATATTAGTGATGAAACGGCGCGGACAGTTATTTTTGCGTCTGAACTTTATTGCATTTGCATTTATAGGAGTTTCCCTTTCAGCTGCAATATTTATGGAAGTAAAGTATTTAAATTAATCATGCAACTTGATTTACTAAGGTTTAAGCTAGTCAATTTATTAGTATTTATGGCCCAAAAACATATCTTAAGCCATTTTGCGCCTGTGTTGTTGGAAGATCACAGCCACCTGATTATCATTGGCTCTGCTTGTTTGCGACCCTACACGAATTAGCAAGCTCTTGATAGACTGCGTTGGTCATTATGGAAATGATCTGGCTGCATCAGTGTTTTTTAATGTTCACAGTAAATCACCTGCAGAACTTTCCACTCCCATCTGAACTTTATGGGATTGCGGTCTCACGCTAATTGGCCTGTTTAGTAAATCTGGCCCTTAGAAGAGTTCATTTAAGTAATGGCCAGTGAAACTCAATGTAAAACTAAATTTAAGCCTTTTTTGGTTGAGGAAACCTGGTTTGCTGTATGTTAGAAAAAAAATGAAATGCTACAAATTTGTGTAAAAAAAAGTATTTTGAATATCCAGTCTTCCCAGCAAACTCATGAACTGCAAAATGCTGAACAGGACAGTCCAGGGTCTTTAATAAATGTGAGAGTGTTATTGAATCTTTTGGCTTAGTCCTTGAACAAGTGATGTGAGACATCAAAGATGCAGTTAGGGGCTCTTAGCAAAGCTGAAATAAAAAATAAATATCTGTTCAGCTGAGTTCTATACTGTACATTGATCCCTCAAAAAAAAGAAAAGAAGCAGCAGTCTCTCTTGAGAGAGGATTAATCGAAAGTGAGAATCCTGTGCTTCTGCCATTAAATACCGTCTGACCTCTTTCTGACCATAGCCTTATTTCTGTGTGTTCATCCGCCAGCGGGGGTAGACTATGTGGGAATCAGCAGAAACGTGGACTTTGCACCGGGTGTGAGCATGCAGATGGTCCGAGTCACCATTCTGGATGACCTAGGCCTGCCCGTTCTGGAAGGAACAGAGAGGTTTGAGCTTATTCTTCGGATGCCCTCCAATGGAATTCTGGGAGAGCCAGCGAAAGTCACAATCTTTATCAACGACTCAGTTTCAGACTGTGAGTATTTTTGAACATTTTTCCTAACAAAATTGTGACTGAGACACACACACTTTCTACGTTTTAAAAGTTTCAAAAAACATCGCTCATACTTTACCTAGGATTAACAACTATTCCTGGTTATTCATTAGCTGAAGTTTCACACTTTATATTCCTAAACCCTGGGTTAACATCCTTATTTGCTGTGTTAGTTTTATTGGGCGAGTGCAGCATTCAGCCTGTTTACATAAAGGCTCCATCATTGCGCATCCTCATATTATACATTGCCGACTATACTATGAAGGTTTTCCTGAGTATAATATAAAGGTAATATACAGTTTTTGCTTTTTCCGTCACCATTTGCCATTTTCCCCCTCAAATGTTGAGACTATTGTTTATGCAACACGTGGTGTTTCTATGACTGTCTAAAGCATGTGAATACAAGGCATGCGATTGGGCATCTAGCCGTAACATTCTAAAACCGCATTGTTTCACATGTTTGGCTAGGCAAAAGCAGTGCTAAACCTGCTCCAGAGCAGAATAAACTACGAAACGTTTCTCCAACCAGGGTTAAAAGCCGGGTTTAGAACAATGATAAGCAAAGTGTGAAACGCCCTATAATGTTTCATAGATTTGCCCACAGAATGAATTACCAGTTTTTGTCCATGATGTGTAGGTAAACTGTTGCATATTAGAGCATCTTGATTTGTATATTCTTTTTTTTTTTTAGTGCCAAAGGTGCAGTTTAAACAGGCTGTGATGACTGCAGAGGAGAGTGAAGGTCACATCACTGCAATGGTTCACCGCAGCGGAGACATCAGACACAAGTCCACTGTACGCTGCTACACCCGACAGGGCTCTGCACAGGTGGTGTCTGACTTTGATGAGAGACCCAACACCGATGCGTCCATCGTAACTTTCTTGCCTGGTAAATAACCTATTATGCAAGCCGGGATGTGGAATGGAGGGAAGTACAAACAAATCGATAATGAACAAATTAATTAATAATTGAATGAATGAATGAATGAATGATAAATGAATGAATGAACTTACAAATAGTTGAGCGAATTAAACTTGAATTAAACCGTTTAAAAAAATCACATTCTTCACCTTTATTTGCCAAAATTCAAGTAAGCACTGACCCTTTATGTAAATTGGGATGTGGAATGGGGGTGAGGGCTGTGTTCAACTGAATGAACAAACAAACTTGTGAACAAACAAATAGGTTAGTCAAAACAGTTGAGCAAAAAATCACAAACCTCACCTTTGCAAGGCGCGCCATTAGTCGCTTCTCCACTGTCAGGCCGAACGGTTCTAAGAACAGTGAGGAATGGTTCCAGTTATATTTCCACTTGAGATTGGTTCGGCACGGCACCATGACAAAGCGTTCTCAGCCCGGAATTCTCAACACGGTTGGCTAACCATGGTAGAATGCGTGTAGTGATGTCATCACTCAGAATTGGTCACTTGTCTGTTGCCTGGCTGTCTGTAGTGCTATTTAAGCAAAGTTAACGCAAGTTGGTAATAAAATGAAAACGTGGTCACTATTTACATATCATCTGTAAACTCATGCATTACTAAAGGCATTACTAAAGTAACAACTGAAACATTTGTATAACATTCCAAAGAGCTCTGTTATCAGCCCCACAGTGGAAAATGAAACCCTATCCGGGCCTAACTAGCTGGACCGGAATGGTTAAGCGATGGGAATGGTTTGGCATGACAGTAGAAAACCATCTTTTGTAATATGCAATTAATGATCATCTTTGTAAGCTAGGATGTAGAATAGGAAGAATACAGCTGAATAAATTAATGAATAAAAAATGGAAATAATGAATGAACAAACAAGTGAATGAATGAATTAAACCTGAATTATACATGTAAAATTACACACTTCACCTTTACTTGATTCAATTCAATTCCTTTTATTGTCATTGCATGTGCAATACAACGAAATTAATTAGCAAACCTTACGGTGCATCCACACATGACACAACAACAATAATTAAGACACCATAAATGTAACACACTACAATACAGAAACTTGATAGATTCATGTAATAATATTGCACCTTGTCGTCACAAAGTGACCTTAACTGTAATTATAATTGGTGCAACTGAATCATGATTTTCCAAAGTGTAGTCAAAAGTTCAGTTTTTTGCCGTGTTGTTAAGTTCTCTTACAGCTCTGGGGTAAAAGCTATTCTTAAATCTATTAGTCCGTGATGCAATAGACCTAAAACGCCTACCAGAGGGCAACTGGACAAACAGATGATGTCCAGGGTGGGATGGATCTTTGAGGATGTTAGCCGCTCTACTCAGACAACGCAAGTTGAATAATTGCTCCAGTGAGGGCAGAGAGTCGCCAATGATCTTCTGGGCTGTACTGATGACCCTCTGGAGGGCTCTCCTATCCGCTGCTGAGCAGCTGGCAAACCACACCGAAATGCAGTGCGTTAGTACACTCTCTATGGAGCTACGGTAAAAGGATACCAGAAGTTTCCGTTGCAGTTGATTTTGCCGAAGTATTCTCAGGAAATGAAGTCTCTTCTGAGCCTTTTTGACTATTTCGGTGGTATTGGTCGCCCATGAGAGATCTGCAGCAATGTATGTGCCCAGGAACCTGAAAACAGGGACAATTTCCATACGGTCCCCATTAATGTATAAAGGCGTCATGACTGAACTGCTTTTCCTGAAATTTATTATGAGTTCTTTTGTTTTTGAGGAGTTCAATTTAAGATTATTATCCGAACACCACATCGCCAGTCTTTGGACTTCATCCCTATAAGCAGTCTCATCATCCTCTCCTGAAATAAGTCCAACCACAGTTGTATCATCTGCGAACTTAAGAATGGTGTTTGTGGGGTGGGTGGAGATACAGTCATAAGTATAAAGAGAATAAATAAGGGGACTCAGCACACAACCTTGTGGGGCTCCTGTGCTAAGTGTGAGGGTGGAGGACAGATGGGGACCCAGTCTAACGGTCTGAGGGCGATTTGTCGAAAAGTCTTTGATCCAATGAAAAATGGATTGGGAAAAGCCTAGGTCGGCAAGTAGATATCAAATGGTAAATGGTAGATTGATATCTACCATTAAATTTTTAAACATTTGTCTGAAAAGGAAGTCATGATGAAAAATGTGTTGAGCTGTTTTCAGACTTTGGTCTCCATGTTTTGCTCCCTAGGTGAGGCTGACAAACCGTGTGTGCTAAAACTGGTGGATGATTCTATTCATGAGGAGGAGGAGGAACTGCGGCTGGTTCTGGGAAACGCGAAGAGCGACTCGCCGTACGGAGCGTCCGTAGGCGAAATGAACGAAATGCTCATAAAGATCAATGATAAAACTGACAGTAAGAAAGAAAGAAACAAAAAAAAGTCATCACAGCCGTTTTCATTTGAGAGGCACTTTAGATAATTTTTAATATAAATACCTGACATTTAGATTTCTAGAATTTGGGTCAAACTTACAGATTAAACTCTTACAGATTCTCTTTGGCTAAGGAACTTTTAATGAACAAAAATTCCTCGATTCTCATCTGTCTTTTTCAAACCATTCATTTTCCTCTGTCAGAGCCCATTATCAAGTTTGCCGAGACAAAGTTCAGTGCTAGCGAACCAAAAGAGTCGGGGCAGATGACGTTGGTGAAGATCCCCATCCGCAGGACAGGAGACTCTTCGAAAGTGTCTCTGGTGAGGGTGCACACGAAGGACGGCTCTGCCATATCCGGAGAAGACTACCATCCCATCTCCCTCGGTGAGGCTTCTAGAGGCCAGAACGGGTCATTTGCATTCTGAATATGCCGCATCTAATTATTCTTGGTAGATTGGCAGGTGGCTCCAAGCAGCTTCCACATGCATGCATTTCCTGTCTACATCAGGTTAGATAGAGTTCAGGATGCAAATGACAAAAGCAATCAGGTGTGGAAGCGTTTAGCAGAAGAAATATCAGGATGTTGTTTATCTTTTAGTGTATGTAATCAGATGTTTTGTGTGTGCAGATGTTGAGTTTAAAGCGGGTGAGATTGAGCATGTAGTGGAGGTGGAGATTCTGTTTGATAGCGTAAGAGAGATGAGAGAGGCCTTCACTGTCCACCTGAAACCAGACGAGAACATGATCGCTGAAATCCAGGTGGGAAATGTTCATAATGTTCCCCTGTGGTACGTTCTTCATGTTTGAAGTTTCATACGCAATTAATGTTGAATTACAAGTCTGTGTCTCTTGTATTGGCAGATGACCAAAGCCATAGTTTACATCGAGGAGAGCAACAGTATGGCTGACGTCACGTTCCCTTCACTGCCTCATGTTGTGTCACTGTTACACTATGATGATGTGAGAAGAACCAAAGAAAATGCCCACCCAGCTGCTGGATACCCCGTCGTCTGTGTCACGGTAGGTTTGTCAGTAGAAAAAGTCAGTCAGAAGGTTTTCAGAATGTTTAATGTAATTATGGGGTCGTTTTTATCAAGTTTCTGTAGATCCGTGAAGTACAAGTGAATGAATAAGATTATAATGATTTGTCAAAGTTTAAGCTATAATAAAAATTTGAATAAATTAAATAAAGGCCTCACAGTGGCTGTGCTTTTCTTAAATCATAAGGACTTTATGAAAGAGCCTAGGAAACACAAACAACGTTTATTGTTATAAATCCTCAGTGTTGTTCCTTGTGATAATAAATGATGAAACCCTCCGTGTTGTTCCTTGTGATGAATTATTAAACATGAGTCGGTTGTGTGCTGAACTTTGTCGTTTGGATTTTTCCCTTACAGTAAAGTATAATGATGATACTGAACAGTGATAGGAAAACTATAAATTGATTACCATATTACATTACATTACTTATGCTCACCAAGACTGCATTTATTTGATCAAAAATACTGTACAAACAGTAATACTGTGAAATATCCATAATAGTAACCACACAGTCTGTTTACAATGTCTTCTATTGTAACAGATGTTTATATCTTCTGTCTTTTTACAGTATACAGTGCATATAGGCCTATATAGATGCCCCTATTTTACATTTGCGCCCCTGCCACGACTCTCTGTACGTCCCTGTATACATTGGATGGATTTGAATAACTTTAATGTACTTGAAGTGTGTGCCAATCACTAGGAAAATACCAGTATCGGATCAGGACTCAGTATCGGTAGATATATCAATATCAAATGCTCAGATCGGATTGTGGCACAAAAAAACTTGACTGAAATCGGGACATCCCTAATATTAACACGCACACACACACATTTCATTTCTTTTAAAAAAATCGTACCCCAAACTTTTGAACGGCAGTGTTTTCATTGAAGCTGCATTATCTTATGTTCTTTCTTGTCCTTGTTTATTTCTCTGACTTATCCAGGCCTGCAACCCCAAATATCCCGACTATGACAAAACAGGTTCCATCTGCATTAGCGAACGCATCAACGACACACTGACTCGTTACCGATGGCTCATCAGCGCCCCCAGTGGTCCGGATGGCGTCACCAGCCCCATGCGAGAGGCTGACTTCGATACCTTCTTTACGTCTTCCAAGATGATCACCCTAGACTCCATTTACTTCCAAGCGGGCTCTAGAGTGCAGTGCGCGGCCCGTGCCGTGAATTCTAATGGCGATGAGGGGCTGGAGCTGAGCAGCCCCATTGTGTCTATTAGCATGGAGGAAGGTGAGCCCGAAACCATTACATTAAGTGGGATCGTATAAAAATGCTTTGCTTTTGTATAGCAGCACCAAAGAACATTATGCTCTTCCTGAGCTGCTGGTTTATAATTTACTATTTGCTATGTGGAATTAGACTGTCAGTAGGTGGTAATATGCTTGAAGTAATGTTTCATGTCTTTGATGTTCCTGGGCAGGGATGTGCCAGCCACGTAAATTGGGCACAGTAGGTGCTGAGCCCTTTTCTGCCAAACTACGTTATACAGGCGCTGAAGACTCCGAATATGCCAATCTCATCAAGCTTACTGTCACCATGCCCCACATAGACGGTGAGAGAGTTATTTCCCCTCTGGCTGCCAGGTTGTTTGCTTAGTTCAGCCTCTCCGCGAGAAACCCTACTCATATATTCCCTTTGGGGGGAAAGTGGCATTCTTTTGGGATTTATGCGTTATTTGCTGTCAAGACTAAATATTACAGCTCTCTTCAAAAGCTTAAATCAAAGTCTGAAAGATGCATAAACATATAAAATGTCATGACACAAATTTGCCAACAACGTTTTCCATCAAAATCATGTTTGTCTACCATCAAAACGATTTCTGGGATGAAAGTAATAAAAGGGTGCAAAGTATTTTGGGAATAAATTGTCATAAGTTATATTTCACGTCAAAAATCTAGGCCAAGCAAGACCAATTATGGTTGCGTTAATATTACCTTCTTAACTCATCAAAAGTTAATAACTGTTCTTTTCCATAGCTTTTCCTACAATACTAAAAGATCCTTTTACTGCATGACAAAATGTGTAATATGTGGCCCTGTACCACAAAACCAGTCACATGAGTCATTTTACATTGAGATTCATATATCATCCAAAAGCTGATTAAATAAGATGTCTATTGATGTATGGTTTGTTAGGATAGGACGATATTTGGCTGAGATACAACTATTTGTAAATCTGGAATCTGAGGGTGCAAAAACAAAAATCGCCTTTAAAGTTGTCCATTTATGTTTACGATTGTGCTGCATTCACTTTTTTATATTTACGGTAGGAAAGTTAAAAAATATCTTCATGGAACATGATCTTTACTTAATATCCTAATGATTTTTGGCATAAAAGAAAAATCGATAATTCTGACCCTTACAATGGTATTGTTGGCTATTGCCACAAATATACCCATGCGACTTGTGACTGGTTTTGTGATCCAGGGTCACATATAAAGATTTTCACGTAAAATAAATCTATCATTATTTACCCTAATGTTGTTCAAAACACAATCTTCAAAAATTTCACAGAAGAAATAAAGATGTCAAAGAATGAAAAGCTATAAAAATTTCAATATTGTTGTTGTTTTTTGGATTGTCCAGCATAAACAAATATTTCTCGTCCTCTGAAACTATATGATAGCTTTGTGTGAGGAAAAGATCAAAATGTAAGACACTATTAAATGAATATCTTCCTGTCTGCAGTAGCTCTCACATCTCATTTACACTAATATCCAAGTATAGAATGTGTATGGTGATAAAGTTTGAATATATAGCTTTAAAAGATTAGGAAAATAGTGCACACTTTTCTACTTTTCTATGGATTTTTTTGTTGTTGTTTTGATTGCTAAAATGTTACATAGAAAAGAGGAGCATTCACATTCTTCAAAATATCTCCTTTTTGTGTTCAACATAAAAAATAACATCATTCAGGAAAATAAGCACATTTTTGGGTGAACCATACCTTATATTTTCTTTAGGATGCAGATTTTTTCTTTTTCAAATTCATATTTCAGTGGTTTATCTTATAAATAATGTTATGACCTGTTCTTCTTTAACAAGGCGGTATAATGAATGTGATTTCAGTTTGTTAATTGTCATTTATTTTCTATGTGCTCCAGGCATGCTCCCTGTGGTCTCCACTCGTGCGCTGTCCAACTTTGAGCTGACTCTGAGCCCCGATGGCACTCGAGTGGGAAACCACAGGTGTTCCAATCTGCTGGACTTTAATGAGGTGTCCACACGACATGGCTTTCTAACCAAGGCCACCCGGAATATAGAGAGCGTCGGTGAGACTCTGCCATATCAGTACAGCCCTGTCGTCAGAGGCCAGAGCACTCTGCGCTTCTACAGGAACCTGAACGTGGAGGCCTGTCTGTGGGAGTTTGTGAATTATTATGACATGTCTGAGCTGCTCACAGACTGCGGGGGAACGATCGGAACAGATGGGCAGGTGAGACGTCGACGCAGCTTTCAGAATTCTAATGATTAGTGTTTCATAAATCGCAGCTGTTCTTGTCCTACAGCTAAAAAGCGCATTTAAACGAATTCCTAGGTTTGAGAAGACAATAGATATCCGGTTCCTCATTTATCTCTTCACTTTTGTAGACGTGTTTATACCACTATAGTTTTAGCCAGATCTACAGGCCCTTAGGGTAACACTGTCAAAGTAACCCAATTTAGAAAAAAAAAATATTGTTGTTGTCAAAATTACGTGAATCTGACATTTTCGGTTATATCTGGGCCGCTTTTATACACTCAAAACGTTCAAAAGTTTCGAGTCAGTAAAATTGTTGTTGTCGCCTTTTTTTTTTTTTTTCAAAGACGCATTAAAGTGACAGTGAGTGCATTTCCATTTCAAATAAATGCTGTTCTTTTGAGCTTTCTATTTATTGAAGAATCCAGTAAAAAAAAAAAAAAATGATCACAGTTTCCACACAAATATTAAGCAGCACAACTGTTTCCAACATTGAGAATAAGAAACGCTTCTCGAGCAGCAAATCAGCATATTAGAATGATTTCTGAAGGATCATGTGACACTGAAGACTGATGCTGAAAATTCAGCTTTGATCACAGGATTAAATGACATTTTAAGATGTATATTTAAATGGAAACCTTTTATTTTAAATTTTTATAATATTTCACATTATTACTGTTTACTGTCATATTGATCCAATAAATTCAGCCGTGGTGACCATAAGGGTCTTCTTTCTGAAGCATTAAAAAATCTTACCGACCCCAAACTTTTGAACGTTTGTGTATATGGAAAATAAATCTAATACATATTGTAATTCATGTCATTTTTATGTGAATTGTATCTGTATTCTCTGTTTTTTGTTCAGTCAAAATTTAACTGGGGTGCGTGTGTGCGTTTGTTTGTGTGCATAAACGGTGACATTTGCTTTAAAGAATTAAGAGACATTAAGAGAATGTGGTATAAATTCAGCCTATCATGTTTAAACAGATATCCTAGTTACATCTAATTGATTAACACCTCTCCATGAACACACACGTCTCCATAGGTGGGGTTCTGCTTTTGGACTTTTCTTTGTTTTCATCTATTATTATGCACAGCATAAACTGGCAGCCATAGCACTCAGGATTTATTTCTGCCACACTCCTCAATGTTCTCAACAGAAGAGGAGACTGACTCGGCTGTAACCCGCAGAGCTTTTGTGTTCATTCATTTCATTTCTGAATTTAAGGTCTTGCTTCAATGGCTCCCCTTCGTAATCTAGGGTCTAAATGTCTGAATGATCTATGTCATTACAAACATAAGCCTTCAAATCTGCAATAGCTCCATAAAGCAAGATGTGAATTCAAAACCCTTCATCTAAAGGACGTACTCGGATTCTACTGAGGATATTGAGCGCGTTGAATATGAAAAGCCTTTCTCTTCTTTCCCTCAGGATGGGATTTTGACAATGTTCATGGGGATTTTTCCCGTCTTGATTAAACCCAGTCCAGCAGGTGTTCAGACTGGCCTCATTACCGAGGAGCACATTTTTATATCATGGTATTTTGATTATAATTGACTATGTAAATTAGCAAATGTTTCATTCAATCAAAACAGATTATGCTTTGAGACAGCTAATCTTTTCCTCAGACAAAATGCTTCCTGGCTTATTGATGAACTTTACTTTGTCTAACAGCCAGCACTGATTAATAGCAACCTCTATTTTTCATATATTTGACATTTTTGAAGCAGCTTTCTTCGCAGTCTGTCGGTAATGCTCAGTTTAGTTCCTGTCTTTATGTAGCCCCTCCTTCCGAAAAGCGCAATGTGCTCTGATTGGTCAGTTGGACCAGTGTGTTGTGATTGGTCAATATCTTAGAGCGTGTTTCGGAAATATCACACTCCTTACCACCTTTACAGAGTGTTTTTGCATTTTGCAGTGTTTGTATTCATCAACAGTATTATTTGAATGTGTTTTTAAAAGGTGCTGAACCTGGTGCAGTCGTACGTGACCCTGCGAGTCCCTCTCCACGTCTCATACGTGTTTCATTCCCCTGTGGGCGCAGGAGGCTGGCAACACTTCGACCTGCATTCTGAGCTGCGGCTCACCTTCGTGTACGACACTGCCATCTTGTGGAAGGACGGTGTCGGCAGCCCTCCGCAGGCAGAACTGCAAGGCAAGTCTTTGAGCTCCAAATTTATTTATCATCTGTAAAAAAAATATTTTCCACCAAAAGGGGGTATTTAAGGGGTATCCAATCTTTTAGATGTCATTGACTCACAAATATGACCATCTTTGTGCGAGGCACCCCCATTAAAATTTAAAAGGCAGCTATATATTTTCATGTATTTTTAATACAATTCATACTGTAAAAAATTTACATTACAAATGTGTAAATATTTTCACTTATTATTTTTCTACTCACTATAATACTGTCCTGTTAGATGTATTATTTATTTACACGTGTACATACTTTTCCACGGACCCTTTAGCAGTCTCTTGCGGCCCTCTGAGGGTCCCGGACCCCAGTTTGAAAACCTCTGCTCTAAGAAGAGCAAAATGTTATATAAATGATACAGTACACTGTTATATGTTATATTAATGTTATAAAAAAATCATTCTAGTTTTAAATTCTATCTTATAATAGTTTACAATATTTTATTGTGTCTCTTAAATGACCTTTTCCCCATTTACAACTGGTGTTAATGCCATAATTTCTCCTTTTCTCTCTCTTTTATTGTGTTTAGAGAGAGTTCAAATAAGGGTAATTTTACACCTTTTCTACAAACATAAAATCATATTTTTAATATATTTTTGTTATTTGTGTACACTACAGTACAGTAATGTTTATGTTATGTTTGGCTGTCATGGAAATGGAAAGCACAATAACTGATGTCACATGTGGACATGTAGAGAAATGCAGAACTAGTGCAGGGTGTGGAAATTGGAACTTTAAGTGAAAAGTCATAGAATATTTATAATGAAACGATATTCATATTGGAGCATGTTTAATCTGCAGGAGCTTTATATCCAACCAGCATGCGGATTAATGAGCAGGGGAGGCTTGTGGTGAACTTCCGCACAGAAGCTCGCTTCAGAGGCTTGTTTGTAACGGTACACGCTGGTAAATCTCCCTTCTCTACACGCCTTCTAAATATGAAATCTTATTCATTATGTTCCTATTTATAAATGCTTATTATAATAAAGAGCTTTTCTTTCCAGCTGCAAATTTGAGGGGTCTGAAGACTGCAGGTAGAATCAAAAGATCATGTACATAGCATATGGAACTAATGCCAAAATGTTTCTATTGGTTGAATTGATTAAATTAACTTGCTATCTCTCACCTGATTACCCAGAATCCTCTGTGAAGTCCATAGTGTTGAGTGCAGACCACCCAGGCTTGACCTTTAACCTCACTCTGGTTAGGACTGAGCCGACCTACAGCCAGCCCATCCAGCAGTGGATGTTCATATCAGACTTTGCTGTGAGTTGATCGCTCTTTCCCCAGTTTTTATATAATTTATATAATTATTTATTTATTAATGAAAAATCATGTTAAAATGTGAGTATCAAATATGATGCATCAAGCTTTTGAGGAAAATGCGGTTGTACATCTATCAATCATCATTGTATTGCATTGCATTGTAATCATTATATGTTTTACCTCCATAATAAAACTACAGGGCTTTGATCATAAAACTAAGCAATTAAATGTTGTCTTGCATATTACATAAAATATATTATTGGGAGATATAGAATGACAACTGATATGTATATGCTTGTTATGTAAGTAGTGTGCTCTACTGTTATAAAGACCTGATTGACCTCTATTACAAGCTATCAGGATTTAATTTGACTTTTTTTGCCATATAAATATCAGCAACTTCACCAAATTGTATACTTTGAATAAAAATGGGGTGTTTTTTCTTGGGAGTATGAGCTCCATATTCTCCAATATCATACAATATGAGCCATAAAAGCCGGATTTATCAAATATGGTACTCAACAAAAAACACAAATGCATTTTTTTGTGGAATATTTGGTTCAACAAACCATTAAACGCAAGTGTACCTAATCTTGTAAAGCCTGACATATAGAACAATAGTCGAATAATTATTACATTTAAAAGTTCATTTGATTTTTCTGACTATTTCATATGTCAGGCTTTACAAGATTATGTCAAGTTTTGTTTATTTTGTATGTTAAACAATTATGGTTTTATTGGGTCGCCACTTGTTGTCCAATGTAAAATCTGGGTCCTGAAGATTTGTGAAAAGCGAATGTAAAACAACTAATGCAATGTTAAGCATGTATGTATGATACCTGTGTGCCTGTGACCCGCAGGTTCGTGATTATTCGGGCAAGTACACAGTGAAGTTGATCCCCTGTACAACAGCGCTGAATGTGGAGTACACCGTTCCTCCGGTCTGCAACCCTAGAGAGCCCGTCACTTTTGATCTCGACATCCGCTTCCAGCAGGTAAACAAAAAAATTATTCCGTCTTTAAAGGAACACTCCACTTTTTTTGGAAATAGGCTCATTTTCCAACTCCCCTAGAGTTAAACAGTTGCGTTCTACCGTTTTCGAATCCATTCAGCCGATCTCCGGGTCTGGCGGTAGCACTTTTAGCATAGCTTAGCATAGATCATTGAATCTGATTAGACCGTTAGCATGTCTCTCAAAAAAATGACCAAAGAGTTTTGATGTTTTTTCTATTTAAAACTTTAAGACTGACAGAAAATGAAAAGTTGCATTTTCTATGTTTTCTTCAGTTTTCTATGCCAATATATAGTACACGATGTAACTACAGAAAACGATAAAACTTGGAAAATGAGCCTATGTCCTTTGAAATAAATTCTTAAATTCATCTTAATTTCAAATGCTCACTCAACTTATGTTTATAATATAATCTGTAATAGAAGAAAATTGTATTAAATGAGGAAAAATTCCAGTATATATATATATGAGTTGCTTGTATATCAAAAAACGTGTATTTGTAATATATTGTATCAGTTAAACCTGAAGCTCTTCTAAAGAAGCATTCATGTCTTTACTTTGTTTAGGTGAGTGACCCTGTCGCTGTGGAGTTTAGTCTAAACACACAGATGTTCCTGTTGTCTAAGAAGGCGTTGTGGCTGTCAGATGGATCTATGGGTTTCGGTCAGGAGAGTGATGCGGCTTTCTCTGCGGGTATGTCTACTGTATAACTTAATCAAACCAAGAGGCTATTTCTTAAAGTACCGGTATTTGTAGGTATGTAGTTGCTTACTTGAATGTTAGTAACTACCCAGAACACCATAGGAACTACCTAGCAATGCACTGAAAACCACACTGACCACCACATTGCAACGTCCTAGCATTGTATGGCATGAAAGCGGGGTTTTGGACGGACAAACATCAGTTATGGTTTCATCAGAACGTGTAAAGATCTAGGTTGTTTAAGTTTATTTTCTGGGTTATACTGACACTGAGCTTGTTCTCCTCAAGGCGACACAATCTATGGACGAGTGATGGTGGACCCTGTGCAGAACCTGGGGGACTCTTTCTACTGTAACATCGAAAAGGTGTATCTGTGCACCGGAGCTGACGGATATGTTCCTAAATACAACCCCACCAAATCGGAGTTTGGATGCCTTGCAGACTCCCCGTCCCTGCTCTACCGATTCAAAATTATTGTGAGCAGTATTGTTATTGTCAACTCAAACTAAAAAAGAATGAAAAGAATTTTCATAAATTGAAATAAGTGGAAATAAATTAAATAATATAAAAACATATTATAAAAAATCTATAAAAAACTAACTTATTTTAGTTTCAGTTAATTGTCAAAGCAAAATTTCCACTTTTAAACCTTTTTTTTAGTTTAAAATTACTAAAACAAAAACTGAACTAAATATAAATTAAAGCTAAATAATAATGGCAAAAGCACATATTAATGGCAAAAGCAAAATTATTAAAACTTAAATTGAAATTAAAATGAAAACTGAAAATACAAAAGTTATAAATATGAATAAATAATTTAATAGTTTATAAGTAATACTAAACAACTATATTTTAGTCTGCAAAATAAAATACATGCAAATAATATTTTTGTTTATATTTTATTTTATAACAAATGAAATATTATTTGAATACATTTTATATTGCATAATATAATTTAATTGATATACTTTTTAAAAGTGGTCTGTTGAGAATTTTTTCTAAAATGTATACAGTGTGTCTAAAGTCCCATGACTTCACCTTGCTTCTAGGACAAAGCCCAGCCCGAGACTCAGGCCAAGAGTTTTGGGGACATGGGTTTCAAAGCCCTGCTGGCTGTAGATGACCCCTCTGCCCTCTCTCTGGTGAAGCAGCCAGGATCTGACGGATTCAGACTGGATTCTACTCCCCTTTTCCAGGTCTAATCCTTTTAAACCTTCATCAGTTATGGTGTGATCACATACAGATCTGTGACGTTTAATAAGTCAATCAGCGTGACTTGATGAAATCCTCTATTGTCCTTCTGTTCTGTAGGTGGCAGTTGGGAGAGAGTGGTTCATTCACACCATCTACACTGTGCGTTCAAAAGACAACGCCAAGCGTGGCATTGGCAAGCGAAGTGTGGAGTACCACTCAATAACATCAGGTGACCTCGCGGAGGCCAGAGGACGCTCCAGACGGTCCAACAGAGACGTCCCGATACTAGCGGAGGAGATCGGACCCGACAACAACCGAGGGACGAATATCATGCGCGTCGCTCTGGACCGCAGGCAGCGGCGGTCTGCGCCCGGGGAGGAGCTGTTCGCGGATGGACTGTCTCCACGGGAGCTCAGTGGGCGAGATGCCAAAGAGGACGCGGTAACGGTGGCGGGAGTCCTCGTGGGACTGCTTCTCACCATCCTCGTGGGTGTAGTGTTGGCACTGATGGTTCGCTCAAGGCGGACACCTGCAAAAAAGGGCCTGAGTGTCTCGTCCAGCCTGCAGCCTGTTATAGTTCGATGTAGCCTTGATAATGGAGACAGCTCGGAGGTCTGAAGGACTAGGACTACTTGGAGACCGTGCTGTTCTCCTTAATTAGTCATTCATCGGATCATGTTTTGTTTTCTTTGTTTTAAACAAGTGCCTCTCACAGGTTTTATCTTACAGAGATCTCACGACCCAGTTCATCACCAGCCCAAAGAAATCGCCATCCACTCCTCATGCCATGGCCAAGTGACATTGTATGTTTTCATTCTGGATTTTGCTCGTCCAGCTATTAATTGTTGAGGTGTGCCAGGTGACGTGTGGTCCAAAAAATTGACATCAAAATCAATTAAAATAAATAAATTTAAATCAAATAAATCAAAATCAAATAATAACTGTAACAAATAAACAAACCTAAAAAGCCTATTCTTTTTTATAAATGAAATGTAATGTATTAACAGAAACGGGAGCTAATTTGGTTCCATTTTATTTCCATTCAATTCCGAAATACCAAAATAACTTTTTTAATCATGGAAAAAAAAATCCTTGTTTTCAATATTTCAACGTTTTAAATCAACAATATAAAAAGACCTCCAATAAGAATAAAAAAACAAACAGAAAGAAAGAAAGAAAGAAAGAAAGAAAGAAAGAAAGAAAGAAAGAAAGAAAGAAAGAAAGAAAGAAAGAAAGAAAGAAAGAAAGAAAGAAAGAAAGAAAGAAATTATCTTTATTACCCTGAGGTAATTTATTTCTATCCAACCTTTAATTTGTTACTAATAATACAATCTTTTGTGTATTTCTATAGCACATACACAGTGATTATTCAGTGTATGAAAGTTCATAAAAAAAGTCTACATTTTAAAGAAACTCCCTCTTAGAACCCCTCACTTTACTATATCTACCACTGTATTGATAATAACGAGGCATTTACAGAAAATACGTTTCTGAAAGGGAAAAATACATGTCCTGAGAATCATTGTTAATGAAATGGTGCACTCAAACGAACTGATCACAACACTTACACTGATATTGTGTAGTTCACCTTTATCTCAAGTATTACATATTTACTTGTATTACAGCATTGCCTACTGTATTTTGGGATATGTGATGTCTTTGGAGAATATGACTTACTTTCTCAACTGCTCAGTGTGTTTTACATATTATGCTGTTTTTTAACAGCAAGTGCCAAGCTCTCAATGGAGAAATGCTGAATATGCATTTCATATCAAACTGTCCAATAGTTGTTGTCAGAAAGTTTACATTCAGTCTGTCAGATGTTGTCAAATTTCATCTTGTTGCTGCTGTTTTTATTAATATGTGTTTTTTATAATTTAAGTGTTATTCATGAGAGCCGCATGCATTAAATATTGCCGTCTTATCTCATTGAGTGTTGTTTTAAAATAAGGGGAAAACTGTGACACTGGAAATCCCTCAGATTTCCACATTTTTGTGTTTCACTGTGTTTTGCAGTCACAAATCTCTTGCAGTTGCTTTTTTCCAGACCAGGTCCACTTTTGTATCAACTATCACATGTTTGTTGTCTTCTCTGACACTTCAAGCGTTTGTGTATGCATTTAAAAAACATATCCACATGTTTATTAGTCTAGAACTGATCTATGAAAAACCAGCATCATATTGTCAAATTCATTTCTCCTCCTGACAAATATATTCCTCATCAGGCTGATAATATTTAAAAAGAAATGTGCTATGCAATAAAATTGGTGGATTGTTTCCATTTTCACAGAGGATTGTGAGGCTGATTAACAGACATGAGCATGACATTTTGGGCACAATGAAATATTCTTTGTTTGAAATGGTATTTATGGTGAGATATTGTGTTTTTGTACATGGTTCACAGCTAAATATTTCCAATGCTAAAACGCATTTTTATGTACTGGGCCTTGAAGCACAAAATAAAGTCTTAAAACTTGAAAACTTTGAAAGTCTTATTACTGTGCCGACAATGTGCTGTTCAGTTGTACTTAAAGGGATACCCAAAAATGAAAATTCTGTCATCGTTTACTCACCCTCATGTTGTTCCAAACCTGTATGAGTTTCTGTGTTTTGCTGAACACAAAACTAGATATTTTAAAGAACGTTGGTTACTAGGTCAAAGGTATAGCTTAGTGTTCTAAGCATTGACATTGTCCCGGCTCATAATTTTTTTTTAATCCCATACTGTCCGATCATGATTAAAATTCAAAAAATATTCTTTAAACTGATGGCAGTTAAGCTCCATCAACACAAAAAAATGGAATCAGCCTTTTTTTAAGCCACTGCATCAAAACCTCTCATATTGAGGGTGGGGGAAAGAAATTGAGTTCAAGTCCCGGGTCATGTTTTTTTGTTTTTTCATACTTTTGGGATTTTGACGACAGGTCCCGGGTCATCGTTTTTTTTTGTTTTTTTTTCATACTTTCCTATCATGGTTAAAAGGCAAAATATATTCTTTAAACTGATGGCAGTTAAGCTCCATCCACAAAAAAAATTTAGTTCAAGTCCCGGGTCATGTTTTTTTTTTTTTTTTTTCTCATACTTTTGGGATTTTGACGACAGGTCCCCCGGGTCATCGTTTTTTTTTTTTTTTTTCATACTTTCCTATCATTGTTAAAAGGCAAAAGATATTCTTTAAACTGATGGCAGTTAAGCTCCATCCACAAAGAAATTGAGTTCAAGTCCCGGGTCATGTTTTTTTGTTTTTTCATACTTTTGGGATTTTGACGACAGGTCCCGGGTCATCGTTTTTTTTTTTTTTTTTTTCATACTTTCCTATCATGGTTAAAAGGCAAAATATATTCTTTAAACTGATGGCAGTTAAGCTCCATCCACAAAAAAAATTTAGTTCAAGTCCCGGGTCATGTTTTTTTTTTTTTTTTTTCTCATACTTTTGGGATTTTGACGACAGGTCCCCCGGGTCATCGTTTTTTTTTTTTTTTTTCATACTTTCCTATCTTTGTTAAAAGGAAAAAGATATTCTTTAAACTGATGGCAGTTAAGCTCCATCCACAAAGAAATTGAGTTCAAGTCCCGGGTCATGTTTTTTTTTTTTTTTTTTTTTTTTCATACTTTTGGGATTTTGACGACAGGTCCCGGGTCATCGTTTTTTTTTGTTTTTTTGTTTTTTCATACTTTTGGGATTTTGACGACAGGTCCCGGGTCATCGTTTTTTTTTTTTTTTTTTTTTTTTTTCATACTTTCCTATCATTGTTAAAAGGCAAAAGATATTCTTTAAACTGATGGCAGTTAAGCTCCATCCACAAAAAAATCGAGTTCAAGTCCCGGGTCATGTTTTTTTTTTTTTTCATACTTTTGGGATTTTGACGACAGGTCCCGGGTCATCGTTTTTTTGTTTTTTTCATACTTTCCTATCATTGTTAAAAGGCAAAAGATATTCTTTAAACTGATGGCAGTTAAGCTCCATCCACAAAAAAATTGAGTTCAAGTCCAGGGTCATGTTTTTTTTTTTTCATACTTTTGGGATTTTGACGACAGGTCCCGGGTCATCGTTTTTTTTTTTTTTCATACTTTCCTATCATTGTTAAAAGGCAAAAGATATTCTTTAAACTGATGGCAGTTAAGCTCCATCCACAAAAAAATTGAGTTCAAGTCCCGGGTCATGTTTTTTTTTTTTTTTTTTTTCATACTTTTGGGATTTTGACGACAGGTCCCGGGTCATCGTTTTTTTTTTTTTTTATATATATACTTTCCTATCATTGTTAAAAGGCAAAAGATATTCTTTAAACTGATGGCAGTTAAGCTCCATCCACAAAGAAATTGAGTTCAAGTCCCGGGTCATGTTTTTTTTTTTCATACTTTTGGGATTTTGACGACAGGTCCCGGGTCATCGTTTTTTGTTTTTTTTTCATACTTTCCTATCATGGTTAAAAGGCAAAATATATTCTTTAAACTGATGGCAGTTAAGCTCCATCCACAAAAAAATTGAGTTCAAGTCCCGGGTCATGGTTTTTTTTTTTCATACTTTTGGGATTTTGACGACAGGTCCCGGGTCATCGTTTTTTTTTTTTTTTCATACTTTCCTATCATTGTTAAAAGGCAAAAGATATTCTTTAAACTGATGGCAGTTAAGCTCCATCCACAAAGAAATTGAGTTCAAGTCCCGGGTCATGTTTTTTTTTTGTTTTTTTGTTTTTTCGTTTTTTCATACTTTTGGGATTTTGACGACAGGTCCCGGGTCATCGTTTTTTGTTTTTTTTTCATACTTTCCTATCATTGTTAAAAGGCAAAAGATATTCTTTAAACTGATGGCAGTTAAGCTCCATCCACAAAAAAATTGAGTTCAAGTCCCGGGTCATGTTTTTTTTTTTTTTTTTTTTCATACTTTTGGGATTTTGACGACAGGTCCCGGGTCATCGTTTTTTTTTTTTTTTTTTTTTCATACTTTCCTATCATTGTTAAAAGGCAAAAGATATTCTTTAAACTGATAGCAGTTAAGCTCCATCCACAAAAAAATTGAGTTCAAGTCCCGGGTCATGTTTTTTTGTTTTTTCATACTTTTGGGATTTTGACGACAGGTCCCGGGTCATCGTTTTTTTTTGTTTTTTTGTTTTTTCATACTTTTGGGATTTTGACGACAGGTCCCGGGTCATCGTTTTTTTTTTTTTTTTTTTTTTTTTCATACTTTCCTATCATTGTTAAAAGGCAAAAGATATTCTTTAAACTGATGGCAGTTAAGCTCCATCCACAAAAAAATCGAGTTCAAGTCCCGGGTCATGTTTTTTTTTTTTTTCATACTTTTGGGATTTTGACGACAGGTCCCGGGTCATCGTTTTTTTGTTTTTTTCATACTTTCCTATCATTGTTAAAAGGCAAAAGATATTCTTTAAACTGATGGCAGTTAAGCTCCATCCACAAAAAAATTGAGTTCAAGTCCAGGGTCATGTTTTTTTTTTTTCATACTTTTGGGATTTTGACGACAGGTCCCGGGTCATCGTTTTTTTTTTTTTTCATACTTTCCTATCATTGTTAAAAGGCAAAAGATATTCTTTAAACTGATGGCAGTTAAGCTCCATCCACAAAAAAATTGAGTTCAAGTCCCGGGTCATGTTTTTTTTTTTTTTTTTTTTCATACTTTTGGGATTTTGACGACAGGTCCCGGGTCATCGTTTTTTTTTTTTTTTATATATATACTTTCCTATCATTGTTAAAAGGCAAAAGATATTCTTTAAACTGATGGCAGTTAAGCTCCATCCACAAAGAAATTGAGTTCAAGTCCCGGGTCATGTTTTTTTTTTTCATACTTTTGGGATTTTGACGACAGGTCCCGGGTCATCGTTTTTTGTTTTTTTTTCATACTTTCCTATCATGGTTAAAAGGCAAAATATATTCTTTAAACTGATGGCAGTTAAGCTCCATCCACAAAAAAATTGAGTTCAAGTCCCGGGTCATGGTTTTTTTTTTTCATACTTTTGGGATTTTGACGACAGGTCCCGGGTCATCGTTTTTTTTTTTTTTTCATACTTTCCTATCATTGTTAAAAGGCAAAAGATATTCTTTAAACTGATGGCAGTTAAGCTCCATCCACAAAGAAATTGAGTTCAAGTCCCGGGTCATGTTTTTTTTTTGTTTTTTTGTTTTTTCGTTTTTTCATACTTTTGGGATTTTGACGACAGGTCCCGGGTCATCGTTTTTTGTTTTTTTTTCATACTTTCCTATCATTGTTAAAAGGCAAAAGATATTCTTTAAACTGATGGCAGTTAAGCTCCATCCACAAAAAAATTGAGTTCAAGTCCCGGGTCATGTTTTTTTTTTTTTTTTTTTTCATACTTTTGGGATTTTGACGACAGGTCCCGGGTCATCGTTTTTTTTTTTTTTTTTTTTTCATACTTTCCTATCATTGTTAAAAGGCAAAAGATATTCTTTAAACTGATAGCAGTTAAGCTCCATCCACAAAAAAATTGAGTTCAAGTCCCGGGTCATGTTTTTTTGTTTTTTCATACTTTTGGGATTTTGACGACAGGTCCCGGGTCATCGTTTTTTGTTTTTTTTTCATACTTTCCTATCATGGTTAAAAGGCAAAATATATTCTTTAAACTGATGGCAGTTAAGCTCCATCCACAAAAAAATTGAGTTCAAGTCCCGGGTCATGTTTTTTTTTGTTTTTTTGTTTTTTCATACTTTTGGGATTTTGACGACAGGTCCCGGGTCATCGTTTTTTTTTGTTTTTTTTACTTTCCTATCATTGTTAAAAGGCAAAAGATATTCTTTAAACTGATGGCAGTTAAGCTCCATCCACAAAAAAAATTGAGTTCAAGTCCCGGGTCATGTTTTTTTTTTTCATACTTTTGGGATTTTGACGACAGGTCCCGGGTCATCGTTTTTTTTTTTTTTTTTCATACTTTCCTATCATTGTTAAAAGGCAAAAGATATTCTTTAAACTGATGGCAGTTAAGCTCCATCCACAAAGAAATTGAGTTCAAGTCCCGGGTCATGTTTTTTTGTTTTTTCATACTTTTGGGATTTTGACGACAGGTCCCGGGTCATCGTTTTTTTTTTTTTTTTTTTCATACTTTCCTATCATGGTTAAAAGGCAAAATATATTCTTTAAACTGATGGCAGTTAAGCTCCATCCACAAAAAAAATTTAGTTCAAGTCCCGGGTCATGTTTTTTTTTTTTTTTTTTCTCATACTTTTGGGATTTTGACGACAGGTCCCGGGTCATCGTTTTTTTTTTTTTTTTTCATACTTTCCTATCTTTGTTAAAAGGAAAAAGATATTCTTTAAACTGATGGCAGTTAAGCTCCATCCACAAAGAAATTGAGTTCAAGTCCCGGGTCATGTTTTTTTTTTTTTTTTTTTTTTTTCATACTTTTGGGATTTTGACGACAGGTCCCGGGTCATCGTTTTTTTTTTTTTTTTTCATACTTTCCTATCATTGTTAAAAGGCAAAATATATTCTTTAAACTGATGGCAGTTAAGCTCCATCCACAAAGAAATTGAGTTCAAGTCCCGGGTCATGTTTTTTTGTTTTTTCATACTTTTGGGATTTTGACGACAGGTCCCGGGTCATCGTTTTTTTGTTTTTTTCATACTTTCCTATCATTGTTAAAAGGCAAAAGATATTCTTTAAACTGATGGCAGTTAAGCTCCATCCACAAAAAAATCGAGTTCAAGTCCCGGGTCATGTTTTTTTTTTTTTTCATACTTTTGGGATTTTGACGACAGGTCCCGGGTCATCGTTTTTTTGTTTTTTTCATACTTTCCTATCATTGTTAAAAGGCAAAAGATATTCTTTAAACTGATGGCAGTTAAGCTCCATCCACAAAAAAATTGAGTTCAAGTCCAGGGTCATGTTTTTTTTTTTTCATACTTTTGGGATTTTGACGACAGGTCCCGGGTCATCGTTTTTTTTTTTTTTTTTCATACTTTCCTATCTTTGTTAAAAGGAAAAAGATATTCTTTAAACTGATGGCAGTTAAGCTCCATCCACAAAGAAATTGAGTTCAAGTCCCGGGTCATGTTTGTTTTTTTTCATACTTTTGGGATTTTGACGACAGGTCCTGGGTCATCGTTTTTTTTTTTTTTTTTCATACTTTCCTATCATTGTTAAAAGGCAAAAGATATTCTTTAAACTGATGGCAGTTAAGCTCCATCCACAAAGAAATTGAGTTCAAGTCCCGGGTCATGTTTTTTTGTTTTTTCATACTTTTGGGATTTTGACGACAGGTCCCGGGTCATCGTTTTTTTTTTTTTTTTTTTTTTTTCATACTTTCCTATCATTGTTAAAAGGCAAAATATATTCTTTAAACTGATAGCAGTTAAGCTCCATCCACAAAAAAATTGAGTTCAAGTCCCGGGTCATGTTTTTTTGTTTTTTCATACTTTTGGGATTTTGACGACAGGTCCCGGGTCATCGTTTTTTTTTTTTTTTTCATACTTTCCTATCATTGTTAAAAGGCAAAAGATATTCTTTAAACTGATGGCAGTTAAGCTCCATCCACAAAGAAATTGAGTTCAAGTCCCGGGTCATGTTTTTTTTTGTTTTTTTGTTTTTTCATACTTTTGGGATTTTGACGACAGGTCCCGGGTCATCGTTTTTTTTTTTTTTTTTTTTTTTTTCATACTTTCCTATCATTGTTAAAAGGCAAAAGATATTCTTTAAACTGATGGCAGTTAAGCTCCATCCACAAAAAAATCGAGTTCAAGTCCCGGGTCATGTTTTTTTTTTTTTTCATACTTTTGGGATTTTGACGACAGGTCCCGGGTCATCGTTTTTTTGTTTTTTTCATACTTTCCTATCATTGTTAAAAGGCAAAAGATATTCTTTAAACTGATGGCAGTTAAGCTCCATCCACAAAAAAATTGAGTTCAAGTCCAGGGTCATGTTTTTTTTTTTTCATACTTTTGGGATTTTGACGACAGGTCCCGGGTCATCGTTTTTTTTTTTTTTCATACTTTCCTATCATTGTTAAAAGGCAAAAGATATTCTTTAAACTGATGGCAGTTAAGCTCCATCCACAAAAAAATTGAGTTCAAGTCCCGGGTCATGTTTTTTTTTTTTTTTTTTTTCATACTTTTGGGATTTTGACGACAGGTCCCGGGTCATCGTTTTTTTTTTTTTTTATATATATACTTTCCTATCATTGTTAAAAGGCAAAAGATATTCTTTAAACTGATGGCAGTTAAGCTCCATCCACAAAGAAATTGAGTTCAAGTCCCGGGTCATGTTTTTTTTTTTCATACTTTTGGGATTTTGACGACAGGTCCCGGGTCATCGTTTTTTGTTTTTTTTTCATACTTTCCTATCATGGTTAAAAGGCAAAATATATTCTTTAAACTGATGGCAGTTAAGCTCCATCCACAAAAAAATTGAGTTCAAGTCCCGGGTCATGGTTTTTTTTTTTCATACTTTTGGGATTTTGACGACAGGTCCCGGGTCATCGTTTTTTTTTTTTTTTCATACTTTCCTATCATTGTTAAAAGGCAAAAGATATTCTTTAAACTGATGGCAGTTAAGCTCCATCCACAAAGAAATTGAGTTCAAGTCCCGGGTCATGTTTTTTGTTTGGTTTTTTTTTCATACTTTTGGGATTTTGACGACAGGTCCCGGGTCATCGTTTTTTTTTTTTTTTCATACTTTCCTATCATTGTTAAAAGGCAAAAGATATTCTTTAAACTGATGGCAGTTAAGCTCCATCCACAAAGAAATTGAGTTCAAGTCCCGGGTCATGTTTTTTTTTTGTTTTTTTGTTTTTTCGTTTTTTCATACTTTTGGGATTTTGACGACAGGTCCCGGGTCATCGTTTTTTGTTTTTTTTTCATACTTTCCTATCATTGTTAAAAGGCAAAAGATATTCTTTAAACTGATGGCAGTTAAGCTCCATCCACAAAAAAATTGAGTTCAAGTCCCGGGTCATGTTTTTTTTTTTTTTTTTTTTCATACTTTTGGGATTTTGACGACAGGTCCCGGGTCATCGTTTTTTTTTGTTTTTTTTTTTCATACTTTCCTATCATTGTTAAAAGGCAAAAGATATTCTTTAAACTGATAGCAGTTAAGCTCCATCCACAAAAAAATTGAGTTCAAGTCCCGGGTCATGTTTTTTTGTTTTTTCATACTTTTGGGATTTTGACGACAGGTCCCGGGTCATCGTTTTTTGTTTTTTTTTCATACTTTCCTATCATGGTTAAAAGGCAAAATATATTCTTTAAACTGATGGCAGTTAAGCTCCATCCACAAAAAAATTGAGTTCAAGTCCCGGGTCATGTTTTTTTTTGTTTTTTTGTTTTTTCATACTTTTGGGATTTTGACGACAGGTCCCGGGTCATCGTTTTTTTTTGTTTTTTTTACTTTCCTATCATTGTTAAAAGGCAAAAGATATTCTTTAAACTGATGGCAGTTAAGCTCCATCCACAAAAAAAATTGAGTTCAAGTCCCGGGTCATGTTTTTTTTTTTCATACTTTTGGGATTTTGACGACAGGTCCCGGGTCATCGTTTTTTTTTTTTTTTTCATACTTTCCTATCATTGTTAAAAGGCAAAAGATATTCTTTAAACTGATGGCAGTTAAGCTCAATCCACAAAAAAATTGAGTAAAGTCCCGGGTCATGTTTTTTTTTTTTTTTTTTTTTTTGGGGGATTTTGACGACAGGTCCCGGGTCATCGTTTTTTTTTATTTTTTTTTTATTTTTTTATTTATTTTTTTATACTTTCCTATCATGGTAAAAAGGCAAAAAATATTATTTAAACTGATGGCAGTTAAGCTCCATCCACAAATAAATTGAGTTCATGTCCCGGGTCATGTTTTTTTTTTTTCATACTTTTGGGATTTTGACGACAGGTCCCGGGTCATCGTTTTTTTTTTTTTTTCATACTTTCCTATCTTTGTTAAAAGGCAGAAGATATTCTTTAAACTGATGGCAGTTAAGCTCCATCCACAAAAAAATTTAGTTCAAGTCCCGGGTCATGTTTTTTTTTGTTTTTTTGTTTTTTCATACTTTTGGGATTTTGACGACAGGTCCCGGGTCATCGTTTTTTTTTTTTTTTTTTTTTTTTCATACTTTCCTATCTTTGTTAAAAGGCAGAAGATATTCTTTAAACTGATGGCAGTTAAGCTCCATCCACAAAGAAATTGAGTTCAAGTCCCGGGTCATGTTTTTTTTTTTTTTTTTTTTTTATACTTTTGGGATTTTGACGACAGGTCCCGGGTCATCGTTTTTTTTTTTTTTTTTTTCATACTTTCCTATCTTTGTTAAAAGGCAAAAGATATTCTTTAAACTGATGGCAGTTAAGCTCCATCCACAAAGAAATTGAGTTCAAGTCCCGGGTCATGTTTTTTTTTTTTTCATACTTTTGGGATTTTGACGACAGGTCCCGGGTCATCGTTTTTGTTTTTTTTTTCATACTTTCCTATCATTGTTAAAAGGCAAAAGATATTCTTTAAACTGATGGCAGTTAAGCTCCATCCACAAAAAAATTGAGTTCAAGTCCCGGGTCATGTTTTTTTTTTTTTTTTTTTTCATACTTTTGGGATTTTGACGACAGGTCCCGGGTCATCGTTTTTTTTTTTTTTTTCATACTTTCCTATCATGGTTAAAAGGCAAAATATATTCTTTAAACTGATGGCAGTTAAGCTCCATCCACAAAAAAATTGAGTTCAAGTCCCGGGTCATGTTTTTTTTTTGTTTTTTTGTTTTTTCATACTTTTGGGATTTTGACGACAGGTCCCGGGTCATCGTTTTTTTTTTTTTTTCATACTTTCCTATCTTTGTTAAAAGGCAAAAGATATTCTTTAAACTGATGGCAGTTAAGCTCCATCCACAAAGAAATTGAGTTCAAGTCCCGGGTCATGTTTTTTTTTTTTTCATACTTTTGGGATTTTGACGACAGGTCCCGGGTCATCGTTTTTTTTTTTTTTTTCATACTTTCCTATCATTGTTAAAAGGCAAAAGATATTCTTTAAACTGATGGCAGTTAAGCTCCATCCACAAAAAAATTGAGTTCAAGTCCCGGGTCATGTTTTTTTTTTTTTTTTTTTTCATACTTTTGGGATTTTGACGACAGGTCCCGGGTCATCGTTTTTTTTTTTTTTTTCATACTTTCCTATCATGGTTAAAAGGCAAAATATATTCTTTAAACTGATGGCAGTTAAGCTCCATCCACAAAAAAATTGAGTTCAAGTCCCGGGTCATGTTTTTTTTTTGTTTTTTTGTTTTTTCATACTTTTGGGATTTTGACGACAGGTCCCGGGTCATCGTTTTTTTTTTTTTTTCATACTTTCCTATCTTTGTTAAAAGGCAAAAGATATTCTTTAAACTGATGGCAGTTAAGCTCCATCCACAAAGAAATTGAGTTCAAGTCCCGGGTCATGTTTTTTTTAGTTTTTTTGTTTTTTCATACTTTTGGGATTTTGACGACAGGTCCCGGGTCATCGTTTTTTTTGTTTTTTTTTTCATACTTTCCTATCTTTGTTAAAAGGCAAAAGATATTCTTTAAACTGATGGCAGTTAAGCTCCATCCACAAAGAAATTGAGTTCAAGTCCCGGGTCATGTTTTTTTTTTTTTCATACTTTTGGGATTTTGACGACAGGTCCCGGGTCATCGTTTTTTTTTTTTTTTTCATACTTTCCTATCATTGTTAAAAGGCAAAAGATATTCTTTAAACTGATGGCAGTTAAGCTCCATCCACAAAAAAATTGAGTTCAAGTCCCGGGTCATGTTTTTTTTTGTTTTTTTGTTTTTTCATACTTTTGGGATTTTGACGACAGGTCCCGGGTCATCGTTTTTTTTTTTTTTTATATATATACTTTCCTATCATTGTTAAAAGGCAAAAGATATTCTTTAAACTGATGGCAGTTAAGCTCCATCCACAAAGAAATTGAGTTCAAGTCCCGGGTCATGTTTTTTTTTTTTTTCATACTTTTGGGATTTTGACGACAGGTCCCGGGTCATAGTTTTTTGTTTTTTTTTCATACTTTCCTATCATGGTTAAAAGGCAAAATATATTCTTTAAACTGATGGCAGTTAAGCTCCATCCACAAAAAAATTGAGTTCAAGTCCCGGGTCATGGTTTTTTTTTTTCATACTTTTGGGATTTTGACGACAGGTCCCGGGTCATCGTTTTTTTTTTTTTTTCATACTTTCCTATCATTGTTAAAAGGCAAAAGATATTCTTTAAACTGATGGCAGTTAAGCTCCATCCACAAAGAAATTGAGTTCAAGTCCCGGGTCATGTTTTTTTTTTTCATACTTTTGGGATTTTGACGACAGGTCCCGGGTCATCGTTTTTTTTTTTTTTTCATACTTTCCTATCTTTGTTAAAAGGCAAAAGATATTCTTTAAACTGATGGCAGTTAAGCTCCATCCACAAAGAAATTGAGTTCAAGTCCCGGGTCATGTTTTTTTTAGTTTTTTTGTTTTTTCATACTTTTGGGATTTTGACGACAGGTCCCGGGTCATCGTTTTTTTTTTTTTTTTTTTCATACTTTCCTATCTTTGTTAAAAGGCAAAAGATATTCTTTAAACTGATGGCAGTTAAGCTCCATCCACAAAGAAATTGAGTTCAAGTCCCGGGTCATGTTTTTTTTTTTTTCATACTTTTGGGATTTTGACGACAGGTCCCGGGTCATCGTTTTTTTTTTTTTTTTCATACTTTCCTATCATTGTTAAAAGGCAAAAGATATTCTTTAAACTGATGGCAGTTAAGCTCCATCCACAAAAAAATTGAGTTCAAGTCCCGGGTCATGTTTTTTTTTTTTTTTTTTTTCATACTTTTGGGATTTTGACGACAGGTCCCGGGTCATCGTTTTTTTTTTTTTTTTCATACTTTCCTATCATGGTTAAAAGGCAAAATATATTCTTTAAACTGATGGCAGTTAAGCTCCATCCACAAAAAAATTGAGTTCAAGTCCCGGGTCATGTTTTTTTTTTGTTTTTTTGTTTTTTCATACTTTTGGGATTTTGACGACAGGTCCCGGGTCATCGTTTTTTTTTTTTTTTCATACTTTCCTATCTTTGTTAAAAGGCAAAAGATATTCTTTAAACTGATGGCAGTTAAGCTCCATCCACAAAGAAATTGAGTTCAAGTCCCGGGTCATGTTTTTTTTAGTTTTTTTGTTTTTTCATACTTTTGGGATTTTGACGACAGGTCCCGGGTCATCGTTTTTTTTTTTTTTTTTTTCATACTTTCCTATCTTTGTTAAAAGGCAAAAGATATTCTTTAAACTGATGGCAGTTAAGCTCCATCCACAAAGAAATTGAGTTCAAGTCCCGGGTCATGTTTTTTTTTTTTTCATACTTTTGGGATTTTGACGACAGGTCCCGGGTCATCGTTTTTTTTTTTTTTTTCATACTTTCCTATCATTGTTAAAAGGCAAAAGATATTCTTTAAACTGATGGCAGTTAAGCTCCATCCACAAAAAAATTGAGTTCAAGTCCCGGGTCATGTTTTTTTTTGTTTTTTTGTTTTTTCATACTTTTGGGATTTTGACGACAGGTCCCGGGTCATCGTTTTTTTTTTTTTTTATATATATACTTTCCTATCATTGTTAAAAGGCAAAAGATATTCTTTAAACTGATGGCAGTTAAGCTCCATCCACAAAGAAATTGAGTTCAAGTCCCGGGTCATGTTTTTTTTTTTTTTCATACTTTTGGGATTTTGACGACAGGTCCCGGGTCATAGTTTTTTGTTTTTTTTTCATACTTTCCTATCATGGTTAAAAGGCAAAATATATTCTTTAAACTGATGGCAGTTAAGCTCCATCCACAAAAAAATTGAGTTCAAGTCCCGGGTCATGGTTTTTTTTTTTCATACTTTTGGGATTTTGACGACAGGTCCCGGGTCATCGTTTTTTTTTTTTTTTCATACTTTCCTATCATTGTTAAAAGGCAAAAGATATTCTTTAAACTGATGGCAGTTAAGCTCCATCCACAAAGAAATTGAGTTCAAGTCCCGGGTCATGTTTTTTTTTTGTTTTTTTGTTTTTTCATACTTTTGGGATTTTGACGACAGGTCCCGGGTCATCGTTTTTTGTTTTTTTTTCATACTTTCCTATCATTGTTAAAAGGCAAAAGATATTCTTTAAACTGATGGCAGTTAAGCTCCATCCACAAAGAAATTGAGTTCAAGTCCCGGGTCATGTTTTTTTTTTGTTTTTTTTTCATACTTTTGGGATTTTGACGACAGGTCCCGGGTCATCGTTTTTTTTTTTTTTTTCATACTTTCCTATCATTGTTAAAAGGCAAAATATATTCTTTAAACTGATGGCAGTTAAGCTCCATCCACAAAGAAATTGAGTTCAAGTCCCGGGTCATGTTTTTTTTTTTTCATACTTTTGGGATTTTGACGACAGGTCCCGGGTCATCGTTTTTGTTTTTTTTTATATACTTTCCTATCATTGTTAAAAGGCAAAAGATATTCTTTAAACTGATGGCAGTTAAGCTCCATCCACAAAAAAATTGAGTTCAAGTCCCGGGTCATGTTTTTTTTTTTTTTTTTTTTCATACTTTTGGGATTTTGACGACAGGTCCCGGGTCATCGTTTTTTTTTTTTTTTTCATACTTTCCTATCATGGTTAAAAGGCAAAATATATTCTTTAAACTGATGGCAGTTAAGCTCCATCCACAAAAAAATTGAGTTCAAGTCCCGGGTCATGTTTTTTTTTTGTTTTTTTGTTTTTTCATACTTTTGGGATTTTGACGACAGGTCCCGGGTCATCGTTTTTTTTTTTTTTTCATACTTTCCTATCTTTGTTAAAAGGCAAAAGATATTCTTTAAACTGATGGCAGTTAAGCTCCATCCACAAAGAAATTGAGTTCAAGTCCCGGGTCATGTTTTTTTTTTTTTCATACTTTTGGGATTTTGACGACAGGTCCCGGGTCATCGTTTTTTTTTTTTTTTTCATACTTTCCTATCATTGTTAAAAGGCAAAATATATTCTTTAAACTGATGGCAGTTAAGCTCCATCCACAAAAAAATTGAGTTCAAGTCCCGGGTCATGTTTTTTTTTTGTTTTTTTGTTTTTTCATACTTTTGGGATTTTGACGACAGGTCCCGGGTCATCGTTTTTTTTTTTTTTTCATACTTTCCTATCTTTGTTAAAAGGCAAAAGATATTCTTTAAACTGATGGCAGTTAAGCTCCATCCACAAAGAAATTGAGTTCAAGTCCCGGGTCATGTTTTTTTTAGTTTTTTTGTTTTTTCATACTTTTGGGATTTTGACGACAGGTCCCGGGTCATCGTTTTTTTTTTTTTTTTTTTCATACTTTCCTATCTTTGTTAAAAGGCAAAAGATATTCTTTAAACTGATGGCAGTTAAGCTCCATCCACAAAGAAATTGAGTTCAAGTCCCGGGTCATGTTTTTTTTTTTTTCATACTTTTGGGATTTTGACGACAGGTCCCGGGTCATCGTTTTTTTTTTTTTTTTCATACTTTCCTATCATTGTTAAAAGGCAAAAGATATTCTTTAAACTGATGGCAGTTAAGCTCCATCCACAAAAAAATTGAGTTCAAGTCCCGGGTCATGTTTTTTTTTGTTTTTTTGTTTTTTCATACTTTTGGGATTTTGACGACAGGTCCCGGGTCATCGTTTTTTTTTTTTTTTATATATATACTTTCCTATCATTGTTAAAAGGCAAAAGATATTCTTTAAACTGATGGCAGTTAAGCTCCATCCACAAAGAAATTGAGTTCAAGTCCCGGGTCATGTTTTTTTTTTTTTTCATACTTTTGGGATTTTGACGACAGGTCCCGGGTCATAGTTTTTTGTTTTTTTTTCATACTTTCCTATCATGGTTAAAAGGCAAAATATATTCTTTAAACTGATGGCAGTTAAGCTCCATCCACAAAAAAATTGAGTTCAAGTCCCGGGTCATGGTTTTTTTTTTTCATACTTTTGGGATTTTGACGACAGGTCCCGGGTCATCGTTTTTTTTTTTTTTTCATACTTTCCTATCATTGTTAAAAGGCAAAAGATATTCTTTAAACTGATGGCAGTTAAGCTCCATCCACAAAGAAATTGAGTTCAAGTCCCGGGTCATGTTTTTTTTTTGTTTTTTTGTTTTTTCATACTTTTGGGATTTTGACGACAGGTCATCGTTTTTTGTTTTTTTTTCATACTTTCCTATCATTGTTAAAAGGCAAAAGATATTCTTTAAACTGATGGCAGTTAAGCTCCATCCACAAAGAAATTGAGTTCAAGTCCCGGGTCATGTTTTTTTTTTGTTTTTTTTTCATACTTTTGGGATTTTGACGACAGGTCCCGGGTCATCGTTTTTTTTTTTTTTTTCATACTTTCCTATCATTGTTAAAAGGCAAAATATATTCTTTAAACTGATGGCAGTTAAGCTCCATCCACAAAGAAATTGAGTTCAAGTCCCGGGTCATGTTTTTTTTTTTTCATACTTTTGGGATTTTGACGACAGGTCCCGGGTCATCGTTTTTGTTTTGTTTTTATATACTTTCCTATCATTGTTAAAAGGCAAAAGATATTCTTTAAACTGATGGCAGTTAAGCTCCATCCACAAAGAAATTGAGTTCAAGTCCCGGGTCATGTTTTTTTTTTTTTCATACTTTTGGGATTTTGACGACAGGTCCCGGGTCATCGTTTTTTTTTTTTTTTTCATACTTTCCTATCATTGTTAAAAGGCAAAAGATATTCTTTAAACTGATGGCAGTTAAGCTCCATCCACAAAAAAATTGAGTTCAAGTCCCGGGTCATGTTTTTTTTTTTTTTTTTTTTCATACTTTTGGGATTTTGACGACAGGTCCCGGGTCATCGTTTTTTTTTTTTTTTTCATACTTTCCTATCATGGTTAAAAGGCAAAATATATTCTTTAAACTGATGGCAGTTAAGCTCCATCCACAAAAAAATTGAGTTCAAGTCCCGGGTCATGTTTTTTTTTTTTTTTTTTTTTTTTCATACTTTTGGGATTTTGACGACAGGTCCCGGGTCATCGTTTTTTTTTTTTTTTTCATACTTTCCTATCTTTGTTAAAAGGCAAAAGATATTCTTTAAACTGATGGCAGTTAAGCTCCATCCACAAAGAAATTGAGTTCAAGTCCCGGGTCATGTTTTTTTTTTGTTTTTTTTTCATACTTTTGGGATTTTGACGACAGGTCCCGGGTCATCGTTTTTTTTTTTTTTTTCATACTTTCCTATCATTGTTAAAAGGCAAAATATATTCTTTAAACTGATGGCAGTTAAGCTCCATCCACAAAGAAATTGAGTTCAAGTCCCGGGTCATGTTTTTTTTTTTTCATACTTTTGGGATTTTGACGACAGGTCCCGGGTCATCGTTTTTGTTTTTTTTTATATACTTTCCTATCATTGTTAAAAGGCAAAAGATATTCTTTAAACTGATGGCAGTTAAGCTCCATCCACAAAGAAATTGAGTTCAAGTCCCGGGTCATGTTTTTTTTTTTTTTTTCTCATACTTTTGGGATTTTGACGACAGGTCCCGGGTCATCGTTTTTTTTTTTTTTTCATACTTTCCTATCTTTGTTAAAAGGCAAAAGATATTCTTTAAACTGATGGCAGTTAAGCTCCATCCACAAAGAAATTGAGTTCAAGTCCCGGGTCATGTTTTTTTTAGTTTTTTTGTTTTTTCATACTTTTGGGATTTTGACGACAGGTCCCGGGTCATCGTTTTTTTTTTTTTTTTTTCATACTTTCCTATCTTTGTTAAAAGGCAAAAGATATTCTTTAAACTGATGGCAGTTAAGCTCCATCCACAAAAAAATTGAGTTCAAGTCCCGGGTCATGTTTTTTTTTTTTTTCATACTTTTGGGATTTTGACGACAGGTCCCGGGTCATCGTTTTTTTTTTTTTTTCATACTTTCCTATCATTGTTAAAAGGCAAAAGATATTCTTTAAACTGATGGCAGTTAAGCTCCATCCACAAAAAAATTAAGTTCAAGTCCCGGGTCATGTTTTTTTTTTTTCATACTTTTGGGATTTTGACGACAGGTCCCGGGTCATCGTTTTTTTTTTTTTTTCATACTTTCCTATCATTGTTAAAAGGCAAAAGATATTCTTTAAACTGATGGCAGTTAAGCTCCATCCACAAAAAAATTGAGTTCAAGTCCCGGGTCATGTTTTTTTTTGTTTTTTTTCTCATACTTTTGGGATTTTGACGACAGGTCCCGGGTCATCGTTTTTTTTTTTTTTTCATACTTTCCTATCATGGTTAAAAGGCAAAAGATATTCTTTAAACTGATGGCAGTTAAGCTCCATCCACAAAGAAATTGAGTTCAAGTCCCGGGTCATGTTTTTTTTTGTTTTTTTTGTTTTTTCATACTTTTGGGATTTTGACGACAGGTCCCGGGTCGTTTTTTTTTTTTTTTTCATACTTTCCTATCATGGTTAAAAGGCAAAATATATTCTTTAAACTGATGGCAGTTAAGCTCCATCCACAAAAAAATTGAGTTCAAGTCCCGGGTCATGTTTTTTTTTTTTTCATACTTTTGGGATTTTGACGACAGGTCCCGGGTCATCGTTTTTTTTTTTTTTTCATACTTTCCTATCATGGTTAAAAGGCAAAAGATATTCTTTAAACTGATGGCAGTTAAGCTCCATCCACAAAGAAATTGAGTTCAAGTCCCGGGTCATGTTTTTTTTTTTTCATACTTTTGGGATTTTGACGACAGGTCCCGGGTCATCGTTTTTTTTATTTTTTATATACTTTCCTATCATTGTTAAAAGGCAAAAGATATTCTTTAAACTGATGGCAGTTAAGCTCCATCCACAAAGAAATTGAGTTCAAGTCCCGGGTCATGTTTTTTTTTGTTTTTTTTGTTTTTTCATACTTTTGGGATTTTGACGACAGGTCCCGGGTCGTTTTTTTTTTTTTTTTCATACTTTCCTATCATGGTTAAAAGGCAAAATATATTCTTTAAACTGATGGCAGTTAAGCTCCATCCACAAAAAAATTGAGTTCAAGTCCCGGGTCATGTTTTTTTTTTTCATACTTATGGGATTTTGACGACAGGTCCCGGGTCATCGTTTTTTTTTTTTTTTATACTTTCCTATCATTGTTAAAAGGCAAAATATATTCTTTAAACTGATGGCAGTTAAGCTCCATCCACAAAGAAATTGAGTTCAAGTCCCGGGTCATGTTTTTTTTTTTTTTTTTTTTTCATACTTTTGGGATTTTGACGACAGGTCCCGGGTCATCGTTTTTTTTTTTTTTTTCATACTTTCCTATCATGGTTAAAAGGCAAAAGATATTCTTTAAACTGATGGCAGTTAAGCTCCATCCACAAATAAATTGAGTTCAAGTCCCGGGTCATGTTTTTTTATTTTTTATTTTTTTTATTTTGTTTCATACTTTCCTATCATTGTTAAAAGGCAAAAGATATTCTTTAAACTGATGGCAGTTAAGCTCCATCCACAAAAAAATTGAGTTCAAGTCCCGGGTCATGTTTTTTTTTTTCTTTTTTTTTTTTTTGCATACTTTTGGGATTTTGACGACAGGTCCCGGGGTCATCGTTTTTTTTTTTTTTTCATACTTTCCTATCATTGTTAAAAGGCAAAAGATATTCTTTAAACTGATGGCAGTTAAGCTCCATCCACAAAAAAATTGAGTTCAAGTCCCGGGTCATGTTTTTTTTTTTTCATACTTTTGGGATTTTGACGACAGGTCCCGGGTCATCGTTTTTTTTTTTTTTTCATACTTTCCTATCTTTGTTAAAAGGCAAAAGATATTCTTTAAACTGATGGCAGTTAAGCTCCATCCACAAAAAAATTGAGTTCAAGTCCAGGGTCATGTTTTTTTTTTTTCATACTTTTGGGATTTTGACGACAGGTCCCGGGTCATCGTTTTTTTTTTTTTTTCATACTTTCCTATCATTGTTAAAAGGCAAAAGATATTCTTTAAACTGATGGCAGTTAAGCTCCATCCACAAAAAAATTGAGTTCAAGTCCCGGGTCATGTTTTTTTTTTTTTTTTTTTTCATACTTTTGGGATTTTGACGACAGGTCCCGGGTCATCGTTTTTTTTTTTTTTTATATATATACTTTCCTATCATTGTTAAAAGGCAAAAGATATTCTTTAAACTGATGGCAGTTAAGCTCCATCCACAAAGAAATTGAGTTCAAGTCCCGGGTCATGTTTTTTTTTTTCATACTTTTGGGATTTTGACGACAGGTCCCGGGTCATCGTTTTTTGTTTTTTTTTCATACTTTCCTATCATGGTTAAAAGGCAAAATATATTCTTTAAACTGATGGCAGTTAAGCTCCATCCACAAAAAAATTGAGTTCAAGTCCCGGGTCATGGTTTTTTTTTTTCATACTTTTGGGATTTTGACGACAGGTCCCGGGTCATCGTTTTTTTTTTTTTTTCATACTTTCCTATCATTGTTAAAAGGCAAAAGATATTCTTTAAACTGATGGCAGTTAAGCTCCATCCACAAAGAAATTGAGTTCAAGTCCCGGGTCATGTTTTTTTTTTGTTTTTTCGTTTTTTCGTTTTTTCATACTTTTGGGATTTTGACGACAGGTCCCGGGTCATCGTTTTTTTTTTTTTTTCATACTTTCCTATCATTGTTAAAAGGCAAAATATATTCTTTAAACTGATGGCAGTTAAGCTCCATCCACAAAAAAATTGAGTTCAAGTCCCGGGTCATGTTTTTTTTTGTTTTTTTTCTCATACTTTTGGGATTTTGACGACAGGTCCCGGGTCATCGTTTTTTTTTTTTTTTTCATACTTTCCTATCATGGTTAAAAGGCAAAAGATATTCTTTAAACTGATGGCAGTTAAGCTCCATCCACAAAGAAATTGAGTTCAAGTCCCGGGTCATGTTTTTTTTTTTTCATACTTTTGGGATTTTGACGACAGGTCCCGGGTCATCGTTTTTTTTTTTTTTTTCATACTTTCCTATCATGGTTAAAAGGCAAAATATATTCTTTAAACTGATGGCAGTTAAGCTCCATCCACAAAAAAATTGAGTTCAAGTCCCGGGTCATGTTTTTTTTTGTTTTTTTTCTCATACTTTTGGGATTTTGACGACAGGTCCCGGGTCATCGTTTTTTGTTTTTTTTTTCATACTTTCCTATCATTGTTAAAAGGCAAAAGATATTCTTTAAACTGATGGCAGTTAAGCTCCATCCACAAAGAAATTGAGTTCAAGTCCCGGGTCATGTTTTTTTTTTTTTTTTTGTTTTTTCATACTTTTGGGATTTTGACGACAGGTCCCGGGTCATCGTTTTTTTTTTTTTTTTCATACTTTCCTATCATGGTTAAAAGGCAAAATATATTCTTTAAACTGATGGCAGTTAAGCTCCATCCACAAAAAAATTTAGTTCAAGTCCCGGGTCATGTTTTTTTTTGTTTTTTTGTTTTTTCATACTTTTGGGATTTTGACGACAGGTCCCGGGTCATCGTTTTTTTTTTTTTTTCATACTTTCCTATCTTTGTTAAAAGGCAAAAGATATTCTTTAAACTGATGGCAGTTAAGCTCCATCCACAAAGAAATTGAGTTCAAGTCCCGGGTCATGTTTTTTTTTAGTTTTTTTTGTTTTTTCATACTTTTGGGATTTTGACGACAGGTCCCGGGTCATCGTTTTTTTTTTTTTTTTTTTTTTTTCATACTTTCCTATCATGGTTAAAAGGCAAAAGATATTCTTTAAACTGATGGCAGTTAAGCTCCATCCACAAAGAAATTGAGTTCAAGTCCCGGGTCATGTTTTTTTTTTGTTTTTTTTGTTTTTTCATACTTTTGGGATTTTGACGACAGGTCCCGGGTCATCGTTTTTTTTTTTTTTTTATACTTTCCTATCATTGTTAAAAGGCAAAAGATATTCTTTAAACTGATGGCAGTTAAGCTCCATCCACAAAACAATTGAGTTCAAGTCCCGGGTCATGTTTTTTTTTGTTTTTTTGTTTTTTCATACTTTTGGGATTTTGACGACAGGTCCCGGGTCATCGTTTTTTTTTTTTCATACTTTTGGGATTTTGACGACAGGTCCCGGGTCATCGTTTTTTTTTTTTTTTCATACTTTCCTATCATTGTTAAAAGGCAAAAGATATTCTTTAAACTGATGGCAGTTAAGCTCCATCCACAAAGAAATTGAGTTCAAGTCCCGGGTCATGTTTTTTTTTTTTTTTTTCATACTTTTGGGATTTTGACGACAGGTCCCGGGTCATCGTTTTTTTTTTTTATATATACTTTCCTATCATTGTTAAAAGGCAAAAGATATTCTTTAAACTGATGGCAGTTAAGCTCCATCCACAAAAAAAATGAGTTCAAGTCCCGGGTCATGTTTTTTTTTTTTTTTTTTTTTCATACTTTTGGGATTTTGACGACAGGTCCCGGGTCATCGTTTTTTTTTTTTTTTCATACTTTCCTATCATGGTTAAAAGGCAAAAGATATTCTTTAAACTGATGGCAGTTAAGCTCCATCCACAAAGAAATTGGGTTCAAGTCCCGGGTCATGTTTTTTTTTGTTTTTTTGTTTTTTCATACTTTTGGGAT
Source organism: Phoxinus phoxinus (assembly GCF_949152265.1). Taxonomy (NCBI): domain Eukaryota; kingdom Metazoa; phylum Chordata; class Actinopteri; order Cypriniformes; family Leuciscidae; genus Phoxinus; species Phoxinus phoxinus. Next base: position 13,371,014 of record NC_136898.1, on the reverse strand, counting down.
TTTGACGACAGGTCCCGGGTCATCGTTTTTTTTTTTTTTTTTCATACTTTCCTATCATTGTTAAAAGGCAAAAGATATTCTTTAAACTGATGGCAGTTAAGCTCCATCCACAAAGAAATTGAGTTCAAGTCCCGGGTCATGTTTTTTTTTGTTTTTTTGTTTTTTCATACTTTTGGGATTTTGACGACAGGTCCCGGGTCATCGTTTTTTTTTTTTTTTTTCATACTTTCCTATCATGGTTAAAAGGCAAAATATATTCTTTAAACTGATGGCAGTTAAGCTCCATCCACAAAAAAAATGAGTTCAAGTCCCGGGTCATGTTTTTTTTTTTTTTTTTTTTCATACTTTTGGGATTTTGACGACAGGTCATCGTTTTTTTTTTTATATACTTTCCTATCATTGTTAAAAGGCAAAAGATATTCTTTAAACTGATGGCAGTTAAGCTCCATCCACAAAAAAATTGAGTTCAAGTCCCGGGTCATGTTTTTTTTTTTTTTCATACTTTTGGGATTTTGACGACAGGTCCCGGGTCATCGTTTTTTTTTTTTTTTCATACTTTCCTATCATTGTTAAAAGGCAAAAGATATTCTTTAAACTGCTGGCAGTTAAGCTCCATCCACAAAAAAATTGAGTTCAAGTCCCGGGTCATGTTTTTTTTTGTTTTTTTTCTCATACTTTTGGGATTTTGACGACAGGTCCCGGGTCATCGTTTTTTTTTTTTTTTTTTCATACTTTCCTATCATGGTTAAAAGGCAAAAGATATTCTTTAAACTGATGGCAGTTAAGCTCCATCCACAAAGAAATTGAGTTCAAGTCCCGGGTCATGTTTTTTTTTTTTCATACTTTTGGGATTTTGACGACAGGTCCCGGGTCATCGTTTTTTTTATTTTTTATATACTTTCCTATCATTGTTAAAAGGCAAAAGATATTCTTTAAACTGATGGCAGTTAAGCTCCATCCACAAAGAAATTGAGTTCAAGTCCCGGGTCATGTTTTTTTTTGTTTTTTTTGTTTTTTCATACTTTTGGGATTTTGACGACAGGTCCCGGGTCGTTTTTTTTTTTTTTTCATACTTTCCTATCATGGTTAAAAGGCAAAATATATTCTTTAAACTGATGGCAGTTAAGCTCCATCCACAAAAAAATTGAGTTCAAGTCCGGGGTCATCGTTTTTTTTTTTTTTTTTCATACTTTCCTATCATGGTTAAAAGGCAAAATATATTCTTTAAACTGATGGCAGTTAAGCTCCATCCACAAAAAAAATGAGTTCAAGTCCCGGGTCATGTTTTTTTTTTTTTTTTTTTTTTTTTTTCATACTTTTGGGATTTTGACGACAGGTCCCGGGTCATCGTTTTTTTTTTTATATACTTTCCTATCATTGTTAAAAGGCAAAAGATATTCTTTAAACTGATGGCAGTTAAGCTCCATCCACAAAGAAATTGAGTTCAAGTCCCGGGTCATGTTTTTTTTTGTTTTTTTGTTTTTTCATACTTTTGGGATTTTGACGACAGGTCCCGGGTCATCGTTTTTTTTTTTATATACTTTCCTATCATTGTTAAAAAGCAAAAGATATTCTTTAAACTGATGGCAGTTAAGCTCCATCCACAAAAAAATTGAGTTCAAGTCCCGGGTCATGTTTTTTTTTTTTTCATACTTTTGGGATTTTGACGACAGGTCCCGGGTCATCGTTTTTTTATTTTTATTTTTTTATTTTATTTTTTATACTTTCCTATCATGGTTAAAAGGCAAAAAATATTCTTTAAACTGATGGCAGTTAAGCTCCATCCACAAATAAATTGAGTTCAAGTCCCGGGTCATGTTTTTTTGTTTTTTCATACTTTTGGGATTTTGACGACAGGTCCCGGGTCATCGTTTTTTTTTTTTTTTTCATACTTTCCTATCATTGTTAAAAGGCAAAATATATTCTTTAAACTGATGGCAGTTAAGCTCCATCCACAAAGAAATTGAGTTCAAGTCCCGGGTCATGTTTTTTTTTTTTCATACTTTTGGGATTTTGACGACAGGTCCCGGGTCATCGTTTTTTTTTTTTTTTTCATACTTTCCTATCATTGTTAAAAGGCAAAAGATATTCTTTAAACTGATGGCAGTTAAGCTCCATCCACAAAAAAATTGAGTTCAAGTCCCGGGTCATGTTTTTTTTTTTTTTTTTTTTCATACTTTTGGGATTTTGACGACAGGTCCCGGGTCATCGTTTTTTTTTTTTTATATATATACTTTCCTATCATTGTTAAAAGGCAAAAGATATTCTTTAAACTGATGGCAGTTAAGCTCCATCCACAAAAAATTGAGTTCAAGTCCCGGGTCATGTTTTTTTTTTGTTTTTTTTTTGTTTTTTCATACTTTTGGGATTTTGACGACAGGTCCCGGGTCATCGTTTTTTTTTTTTTTCATACTTTCCTATCATTGTTAAAAGGCAAAATATATTCTTTAAACTGATGGCAGTTAAGCTCCATCCACAAAAAAAATGAGTTCAAGTCCCGGGTCATGTTTTTTTTTTTTTTTTTCTCATACTTTTGGGATTTTGACGACAGGTCCCGGGTCATCGTTTTTTTTTTTATATACTTTCCTATCATTGTTAAAAGGCAAAAGATATTCTTTAAACTGATGGCAGTTAAGCTCCATCCACAAAGAAATTGAGTTCAAGTCCCGGGTCATGTTTTTTTTTGTTTTTTTGTTTTTTCATACTTTTGGGATTTTGACGACAGGTCCCGGGTCATCGTTTTTTTTTTTTTTTTCATACTTTCCTATCATTGTTAAAAGGCAAAAGATATTCTTTAAACTGCTTGCAGTTAAGCTCCATCCACAAAAAAATTGAGTTCAAGTCCCGGATCATGTTTTTTTTTGTTTTTTTGTTTTTTCATACTTTTGGGATTTTGACGACAGGTCCCGGGTCATCGTTTTTTTTTTTTTTTTCATACTTTCCTATCATGGTTAAAAGGCAAAAGATATTCTTTAAACTGATGGCAGTTAAGCTCCATCCACAAAAAAATTGAGTTCAAGTCCCGGGTCATGTTTTTTTTTTTCATACTTTTGGGATTTTGACGACAGGTCCCGGGTCATCGGTTTTTTTTTTTTTTTTCATACTTTCCTATCATTGTTAAAAGGCAAAATATATTCTTTAAACTGATGGCAGTTAAGCTCCATCCACAAAAAAATTGAGTTCAAGTCCCGGGTCATGTTTTTTTTTTTCTTTTTTCTTTTTTGCATACTTTTGGGATTTTGACGACAGGTCCCGGGGTCATCGTTTTTTTTTTTTTTTCATACTTTCCTATCATTGTTAAAAGGCAAAAGATATTCTTTAAACTGATGGCAGTTAAGCTCCATCCACAAAAAATTGAGTTCAAGTCCCGGGTCATGTTTTTTTTTTTTTCATACTTTTGGGATTTTGACGACAGGTCCCGGGTCATCGTTTTTTTTTTTTTTCATACTTTCCTATCATTGTTAAAAGGCAAAAGATATTCTTTAAACTGATGGCAGTTAAGCTCCATCCACAAAAAATTGAGTTCAAGTCCCGGGTCATGTTTTTTTTTGTTTTTTTTCTCATACTTTTGGGATTTTGACGACAGGTCACGGGTCATCGTTTTTTAATTTTTTTTCATACTTTCCTATCATTGTTAAAAAGCAAAAGATATTCTTTAAACTGATGGCAGTTAAGCTCCATCCACAAAAAAATTGAGTTCAAGTCCCGGGTCATGTTTTTTTTTTTTTCATACTTTTGGGATTTTGACGACAGGTCCCGGGTCATCGTTTTTTTTTTTTTTTTCATACTTTCCTATCATTGTTAAAAGGCAAAAGATATTCTTTAAACTGATGTTAAAATATATTGTTTAAACTGTTAAAAGGCAAAAATTGAATCAGCCTTTTTTTAAGCCACTTCATCAAAACCTCTCATATTGAGGGTGGGGGAACGGATTCCGACAGCTGTTTTTTTGCCGTCGGATTCTGTTCCCCCCCTCTCATTTTTCTTAGCAGTGAGGTTCAAATACTCAACAAACTTTTGTTTTGCACTTGCCCCCTATAGCCTAGTGGTCTAAGCACTGACAATTAACACTTTTGGGATTTTGACGACCAGAGTTCAAGTCCCGGGTCATCGTTTTTTTTTTTTTTTTATACTTTTGGGATTTTGACGACAGGTCCCGGGTTATCTTTTTTTTTTTTTTTTTTTCATACTTTCCTATCATGGTTAAAAGGCAAAAGATATTCTTTAAACTGATGGCAGTTAAGCTCCATCCACAAAAAATTTGAATCAGCCTTTTTTTAAGCCACTTCATCAAAACCTCTCATATTGAGGGTGGGGGAACGGATTCCGACAGCCGTTCCCCCCCTCTCATTTTTCTTAGCAGTGAGGTTCAAATACTCAACAAACTTTTGTTTTGCACTTGCCCCCTATAGCCTAGTGGTCTAAGCACTGATTGGGATTTTGACGACCAGGGTTCAAGTTCCGGGTCATCGTTTTTTTTGTTTTTTTTCATACTTTTGGGATTTTGACGACAGGTCCCGGGTTAACGGTTTTTTTTTGGGGGTTTTTTTTCATACTTTCCTATCATGGTTAAAGGCAAAATATATTCTTTAAACTGATGGCAGTTAAGCTCCATCCACAAAAAAATTGAGTTCAAGTCCCGGGTCATGTTTTTTTTTTTTTTCATACTTTTGGGATTTTGACGACAGGTCCCGGGTCATCGTTTTTTTGTTTTTTTCATACTTTCCTATCATTGTTAAAAGGCAAAAGATATTCTTTAAACTGATGGCAGTTAAGCTCCATCCACAAAAAAATTGAGTTCAAGTCCAGGGTCATGTTTTTTTTTTTTTCATACTTTTGGGATTTTGACGACAGGTCCCGGGTCATCGTTTTTTTTTTTTTTTCATACTTTCCTATCATTGTTAAAAGGCAAAAGATATTCTTTAAAATGATGGCAGTTAAGCTCCATCCACAAAAAAATTGAGTTCAAGTCCCGGGTCATGGTTTTTTTTTTTCATACTTTTGGGATTTTGACGACAGGTCCCGGGTCATCGTTTTTTTTTTTTTTTTCATACTTTCCTATCATTGTTAAAAGGCAAAATATATTCTTTAAACTGATGGCAGTTAAGCTCCATCCACAAAAAAATTGAGTTCAAGTCCCGGGTCATGTTTTTTTTTGTTTTTTTTCTCATACTTTTGGGATTTTGACGACAGGTCCCGGGTCATCGTTTTTTTTTTTTTTTTCATACTTTCCTATCATTGTTAAAAGGCAAAAGATATTCTTTAAACTGATGTTAAAATATATTGTTTAAACTGTTAAAAGGCAAAAATTGAATCAGCCTTTTTTTAAGCCACTTCATCAAAACCTCTCATATTGAGGGTGGGGGAACGGATTCCGACAGCTGTTTTTTTGCCGTCGGATTCTGTTCCCCCCCTCTCATTTTTCTTAGCAGTGAGGTTCAAATACTCAACAAACTTTTGTTTTGCACTTGCCCCCTATAGCCTAGTGGTCTAAGCACTGACAATTAACACTTTTGGGATTTTGACGACCAGAGTTCAAGTCCCGGGTCATCGTTTTTTTTTTTTTTTTATACTTTTGGGATTTTGACGACAGGTCCCGGGTTATCTTTTTTTTTTTTTTTTTTTCATACTTTCCTATCATGGTTAAAAGGCAAAAGATATTCTTTAAACTGATGGCAGTTAAGCTCCATCCACAAAAAATTTGAATCAGCCTTTTTTTAAGCCACTTCATCAAAACCTCTCATATTGAGGGTGGGGGAACGGATTCCGACAGCCGTTCCCCCCCTCTCATTTTTCTTAGCAGTGAGGTTCAAATACTCAACAAACTTTTGTTTTGCACTTGCCCCCTATAGCCTAGTGGTCTAAGCACTGATTGGGATTTTGACGACCAGGGTTCAAGTTCCGGGTCATCGTTTTTTTTCATACTTTTGGGATTTTGACGACAGGTCCCGGGTTAACGGTTTTTTTTTGGGGGTTTTTTTTCATACTTTCCTATCATGGTTAAAGGCAAAATATATTCTTTAAACTGATGGCAGTTAAGCTCCATCCACAAAAAAATTGAGTTCAAGTCCCGGGTCATGTTTTTTTTTTTTTTCATACTTTTGGGATTTTGACGACAGGTCCCGGGTCATCGTTTTTTTGTTTTTTTCATACTTTCCTATCATTGTTAAAAGGCAAAAGATATTCTTTAAACTGATGGCAGTTAAGCTCCATCCACAAAAAAATTGAGTTCAAGTCCAGGGTCATGTTTTTTTTTTTTTCATACTTTTGGGATTTTGACGACAGGTCCCGGGTCATCGTTTTTTTTTTTTTTTCATACTTTCCTATCATTGTTAAAAGGCAAAAGATATTCTTTAAAATGATGGCAGTTAAGCTCCATCCACAAAAAAATTGAGTTCAAGTCCCGGGTCATGGTTTTTTTTTTTCATACTTTTGGGATTTTGACGACAGGTCCCGGGTCATCGTTTTTTTTTTGTTTTTCATACTTTCCTATCATTGTTAAAAGGCAAAATATATTCTTTAAACTGATGGCAGTTAAGCTCCATCCACAAAAAAATTGAGTTCAAGTCCCGGGTCATGTTTTTTTTTGTTTTTTTTCTCATACTTTTGGGATTTTGACGACAGGTCCCGGGTCATCGTTTTTTTTTTTTTTTTCATACTTTCCTATCATGGTTAAAAGGCAAAAGATATTCTTTAAACTGATGGCAGTTAAGCTCCATCCACAAAGAAATTGAGTTCAAGTCCCGGGTCATGTTTTTTTTTGTTTTTTTGTTTTTTCATACTTTTGGGATTTCGACGACAGGTCCCGGGTCATCGTTTTTTTTTTTTTTTTTCATACTTTCCTATCATGGTTAAAAGGCAAAATATATTCTTTAAACTGATGGCAGTTAAGCTCCATCCACAAAAAAAATGAGTTCAAGTCCCGGGTCATGTTTTTTTTTTTTTTTTTTTTTTTTTTCATACTTTTGGGATTTTGACGACAGGTCCCGGGTCATCGTTTTTTTTTTTATATACTTTCCTATCATTGTTAAAAGGCAAAAGATATTCTTTAAACTGATGGCAGTTAAGCTCCATCCACAAAGAAATTGAGTTCAAGTCCCGGGTCATGTTTTTTTTTGTTTTTTCATACTTTTGGGATTTTGACGACAGGTCCCGGGTCATCGTTTTTTTTTTTATATACTTTCCTATCATTGTTAAAAAGCAAAAGATATTCTTTAAACTGATGGCAGTTAAGCTCCATCCACAAAAAAATTGAGTTCAAGTCCCGGGTCATGTTTTTTTTTTTTTCATACTTTTGGGATTTTGACGACAGGTCCCGGGTCATCGTTTTTTTATTTTTATTTTTTTATTTTATTTTTTATACTTTCCTATCATGGTTAAAAGGCAAAAAATATTCTTTAAACTGATGGCAGTTAAGCTCCATCCACAAATAAATTGAGTTCAAGTCCCGGGTCATGTTTTTTTTTTTCATACTTTTGGGATTTTGACGACAGGTCCCGGGTCATCGTTTTTTTTTTTTTTTTCATACTTTCCTATCATTGTTAAAAGGCAAAATATATTCTTTAAACTGATGGCAGTTAAGCTCCATCCACAAAGAAATTGAGTTCAAGTCCCGGGTCATGTTTTTTTTTTTTCATACTTTTGGGATTTTGACGACAGGTCCCGGGTCATCGTTTTTTTTTTTTTTTTCATACTTTCCTATCATTGTTAAAAGGCAAAAGATATTCTTTAAACTGATGGCAGTTAAGCTCCATCCACAAAAAAATTGAGTTCAAGTCCCGGGTCATGTTTTTTTTTTTTTTTTTTTTCATACTTTTGGGATTTTGACGACAGGTCCCGGGTCATCGTTTTTTTTTTTATATATATATACTTTCCTATCATTGTTAAAAGGCAAAAGATATTCTTTAAACTGATGGCAGTTAAGCTCCATCCACAAAAAATTGAGTTCAAGTCCCGGGTCATGTTTTTTTTTTGTTTTTTTTTGTTTTTTCATACTTTTGGGATTTTGACGACAGGTCCCGGGTCATCGTTTTTTTTTTTTTTCATACTTTCCTATCATTGTTAAAAGGCAAAATATATTCTTTAAACTGATGGCAGTTAAGCTCCATCCACAAAAAAAATGAGTTCAAGTCCCGGGTCATGTTTTTTTTTTTTTTTTTCTCATACTTTTGGGATTTTGACGACAGGTCCCGGGTCATCGTTTTTTTTTTTTTTTTCATACTTTCCTATCATTGTTAAAAGGCAAAAGATATTCTTTAAACTGCTTGCAGTTAAGCTCCATCCACAAAAAAATTGAGTTCAAGTCCCGGATCATGTTTTTTTTTTTCATACTTTCCTATCACGGTTAAAAGGCAAAAGATATTCTTTAAACTGATGGCAGTTAAGCTCCATCCACAAAAAAATTGAGTACAAGTCCCGGATCATGTTTTTTTTTTTTTTTTTTTCATACTTTTGGGATTTTGACGACAGGTCCCGGGTCATCGTTTTTTTTTATTTTATTTTTTTTATTTTTTTTTATACTTTCCTATCATGGTTAAAAGGCAAAAAATATTCTTTAAACTGATGGCAGTTAAGCTCCATCCACAAAAAAATTGAGTTCAAGTCCCGGGTCATGTTTTTTTTTTTCATACTTTTGGGATTTTGACGACAGGTCCCGGGTCATCGGTTTTTTTTTTTTTTTTCATACTTTCCTATCATTGTTAAAAGGCAAAATATATTCTTTAAACTGATGGCAGTTAAGCTCCATCCACAAAAAAATTGAGTTCAAGTCCCGGGTCATGTTTTTTTTTTTCTTTTTTTTTTTTGCATACTTTTGGGATTTTGACGACAGGTCCCGGGTCATCGTTTTTTTTTTTTTTTCATACTTTCCTATCATTGTTAAAAGGCAAAAGATATTCTTTAAACTGATGGCAGTTAAGCTCCATCCACAAAAAATTGAGTTCAAGTCCCGGGTCATGTTTTTTTTTTTTTCATACTTTTGGGATTTTGACGACAGGTCCCGGGTCATCGTTTTTTTTTTTTTTCATACTTTCCTATCATTGTTAAAAGGCAAAAGATATTCTTTAAACTGATGGCAGTTAAGCTCCATCCACAAAAAATTGAGTTCAAGTCCCGGGTCATGTTTTTTTTTGTTTTTTTTCTCATACTTTTGGGATTTTGACGACAGGTCACGGGTCATCGTTTTTTAATTTTTTTTCATACTTTCCTATCATTGTTAAAAAGCAAAAGATATTCTTTAAACTGATGGCAGTTAAGCTCCATCCACAAAAAAATTGAGTTCAAGTCCCGGGTCATGTTTTTTTTTTTTTCATACTTTTGGGATTTTGACGACAGGTCCCGGGTCATCGTTTTTTTTTTTTTTTTCATACTTTCCTATCATTGTTAAAAGGCAAAAGATATTCTTTAAACTGATGTTAAAATATATTGTTTAAACTGTTAAAAGGCAAAAATTGAATCAGCCTTTTTTTAAGCCACTTCATCAAAACCTCTCATATTGAGGGTGGGGGAACGGATTCCGACAGCTGTTTTTTTGCCGTCGGATTCTGTTCCCCCCCTCTCATTTTTCTTAGCAGTGAGGTTCAAATACTCAACAAACTTTTGTTTTGCACTTGCCCCCTATAGCCTAGTGGTCTAAGCACTGACAATTAACACTTTTGGGATTTTGACGACCAGAGTTCAAGTCCCGGGTCATCGTTTTTTTTTTTTTTTTATACTTTTGGGATTTTGACGACAGGTCCCGGGTTATCTTTTTTTTTTTTTTTTTTTCATACTTTCCTATCATGGTTAAAAGGCAAAAGATATTCTTTAAACTGATGGCAGTTAAGCTCCATCCACAAAAAATTTGAATCAGCCTTTTTTTAAGCCACTTCATCAAAACCTCTCATATTGAGGGTGGGGGAACGGATTCCGACAGCCGTTCCCCCCCTCTCATTTTTCTTAGCAGTGAGGTTCAAATACTCAACAAACTTTTGTTTTGCACTTGCCCCCTATAGCCTAGTGGTCTAAGCACTGATTGGGATTTTGACGACCAGGGTTCAAGTTCCGGGTCATCGTTTTTTTTGTTTTTTTTCATACTTTTGGGATTTTGACGACAGGTCCCGGGTTAACGGTTTTTTTTTTGGTTTTTTTTTTCATACTTTCCTATCATGGTTAAAGGCAAAATATATTCTTTAAACTGATGGCAGTTAAGCTCCATCCACAAAAAAATTGAGTTCAAGTCCCGGGTCATGTTTTTTTTTTTTTTCATACTTTTGGGATTTTGACGACAGGTCCCGGGTCATCGTTTTTTTGTTTTTTTCATACTTTCCTATCATTGTTAAAAGGCAAAAGATATTCTTTAAACTGATGGCAGTTAAGCTCCATCCACAAAAAAATTGAGTTCAAGTCCAGGGTCATGTTTTTTTTTTTTCATACTTTTGGGATTTTGACGACAGGTCCCGGGTCATCGTTTTTTTTTTTTTTTCATACTTTCCTATCATTGTTAAAAGGCAAAAGATATTCTTTAAAATGATGGCAGTTAAGCTCCATCCACAAAAAAATTGAGTTCAAGTCCCGGGTCATGGTTTTTTTTTTTCATACTTTTGGGATTTTGACGACAGGTCCCGGGTCATCGTTTTTTTTTTTTTTCATACTTTCCTATCATTGTTAAAAGGCAAAAGATATTCTTTAAACTGATGGCAGTTAAGCTCCATCCACAAAGAAATTGAGTTCAAGTCCCGGGTCATGTTTTTTTTTGTTTTTTTGTTTTTTCATACTTTTGGGATTTTGACGACAGGTCCCGGGTCATCGTTTTTTTTTTTTTTTTTCATACTTTCCTATCATGGTTAAAAGGCAAAATATATTCTTTAAACTGATGGCAGTTAAGCTCCATCCACAAAAAAATTGAGTTCAAGTCCCGGGTCATGTTTTTTTTTGTTTTTTTTCTCATACTTTTGGGATTTTGACGACAGGTCCCGGGTCGTTTTTTTTTTTTTTTCATACTTTCCTATCATGGTTAAAAGGCAAAATATATTCTTTAAACTGATGGCAGTTAAGCTCCATCCACAAAAAAATTGAGTTCAAGTCCGGGGTCATCGTTTTTTGTTTTTTTTTCATACTTTCCTATCATTGTTAAAAGGCAAAAGATATTCTTTAAACTGATGGCAGTTAAGCTCCATCCACAAAGAAATTGAGTTCAAGTCCCGGGTCATGTTTTTTTTTGTTTTTTTGTTTTTTCATACTTTTGGGATTTTGACGACAGGTCCCGGGTCATCGTTTTTTTTTCTTTTTTTTCATACTTTCCTATCATGGTTAAAAGGCAAAATATATTCTTTAAACTGATGGCAGTTAAGCTCCATCCACAAAAAAAATGAGTTCAAGTCCCGGGTCATGGTTTTTTTTTTTTTTTTTTTCATACTTTTGGGATTTTGACGACAGGTCCCGGGTCATCGTTTTTTTTTTTATATACTTTCCTATCATTGTTAAAAGGCAAAAGATATTCTTTAAACTGATGGCAGTTAAGCTCCATCCACAAAGAAATTGAGTTCAAGTCCCGGGTCATGTTTTTTTTTGTTTTTTTGTTTTTTCATACTTTTGGGATTTTGACGACAGGTCCCGGGTCATCGTTTTTTTATTTTTATTTTTTTATTTTATTTTTTATACTTTCCTATCATGGTTAAAAGGCAAAAAATATTCTTTAAACTGATGGCAGTTAAGCTCCATCCACAAATAAATTGAGTTCAAGTCCCGGGTCATGTTTTTTTTTTTCATACTTTTGGGATTTTGACGACAGGTCCCGGGTCATCGTTTTTTTTTTTTTTTTCATACTTTCCTATCATTGTTAAAAGGCAAAATATATTCTTTAAACTGATGGCAGTTAAGCTCCATCCACAAAGAAATTGAGTTCAAGTCCCGGGTCATGTTTTTTTTTTTTCATACTTTTGGGATTTTGACGACAGGTCCCGGGTCATCGTTTTTTTTTTTTTTTTCATACTTTCCTATCATTGTTAAAAGGCAAAAGATATTCTTTAAACTGATGGCAGTTAAGCTCCATCCACAAAAAAATTGAGTTCAAGTCCCGGGTCATGTTTTTTTTTTTTTTTTTTTTCATACTTTTGGGATTTTGACGACAGGTCCCGGGTCATCGTTTTTTTTTTTTTATATATATACTTTCCTATCATTGTTAAAAGGCAAAAGATATTCTTTAAACTGATGGCAGTTAAGCTCCATCCACAAAAAATTGAGTTCAAGTCCCGGGTCATGTTTTTTTTTTGTTTTTTTTTTGTTTTTTCATACTTTTGGGATTTTGACGACAGGTCCCGGGTCATCGTTTTTTTTTTTTTTCATACTTTCCTATCATTGTTAAAAGGCAAAATATATTCTTTAAACTGATGGCAGTTAAGCTCCATCCACAAAAAAAATGAGTTCAAGTCCCGGGTCATGTTTTTTTTTTTTTTTTTTTCATACTTTTGGGATTTTGACGACAGGTCCCGGGTCATCGTTTTTTTTTTTATATACTTTCCTATCATTGTTAAAAGGCAAAAGATATTCTTTAAACTGATGGCAGTTAAGCTCCATCCACAAAGAAATTGAGTTCAAGTCCCGGATCATGTTTTTTTTTGTTTTTTTGTTTTTTCATACTTTTGGGATTTTGACGACAGGTCCCGGGTCATCGTTTTTTTTTTTTTTTTCATACTTTCCTATCATTGTTAAAAGGCAAAAGATATTCTTTAAACTGCTTGCAGTTAAGCTCCATCCACAAAAAAATTGAGTTCAAGTCCCGGATCATGTTTTTTTTTGTTTTTTTGTTTTTTCATACTTTTGGGATTTTGACGACAGGTCCCGGGTCATCGTTTTTTTTTTTTTTTTCATACTTTCCTATCATGGTTAAAAGGCAAAAGATATTCTTTAAACTGATGGCAGTTAAGCTCCATCCACAAAAAAATTGAGTTCAAGTCCCGGGTCATGTTTTTTTTTTTCATACTTTTGGGATTTTGACGACAGGTCCCGGGTCATCGGTTTTTTTTTTTTTTTTCATACTTTCCTATCATTGTTAAAAGGCAAAATATATTCTTTAAACTGATGGCAGTTAAGCTCCATCCACAAAAAAATTGAGTTCAAGTCCCGGGTCATGTTTTTTTTTTTCTTTTTTCTTTTTTGCATACTTTTGGGATTTTGACGACAGGTCCCGGGGTCATCGTTTTTTTTTTTTTTTCATACTTTCCTATCATTGTTAAAAGGCAAAAGATATTCTTTAAACTGATGGCAGTTAAGCTCCATCCACAAAAAATTGAGTTCAAGTCCCGGGTCATGTTTTTTTTTTTTTCATACTTTTGGGATTTTGACGACAGGTCCCGGGTCATCGTTTTTTTTTTTTTTCATACTTTCCTATCATTGTTAAAAGGCAAAAGATATTCTTTAAACTGATGGCAGTTAAGCTCCATCCACAAAAAATTGAGTTCAAGTCCCGGGTCATGTTTTTTTTTGTTTTTTTTCTCATACTTTTGGGATTTTGACGACAGGTCACGGGTCATCGTTTTTTAATTTTTTTTCATACTTTCCTATCATTGTTAAAAAGCAAAAGATATTCTTTAAACTGATGGCAGTTAAGCTCCATCCACAAAAAAATTGAGTTCAAGTCCCGGGTCATGTTTTTTTTTTTTTCATACTTTTGGGATTTTGACGACAGGTCCCGGGTCATCGTTTTTTTTTTTTTTTTCATACTTTCCTATCATGGTTAAAAGGCAAAAGATATTCTTTAAACTGATGTTAAAATATATTGTTTAAACTGTTAAAAGGCAAAAATTGAATCAGCATTTTTTAAGCCACTTCATCAAAACCTCTCATATTGAGGGTGGGGGAACGGATTCCGACAGCTGTTTTTTTGCCGTCGGATTCTGTTCCCCCCCTCTCATTTTTCTTAGCAGTGAGGTTCAAATACTCAACAAACTTTTGTTTTGCACTTGCCCCCTATAGCCTAGTGGTCTAAGCACTGACAATTAACACTTTTGGGATTTTGACGACCAGAGTTCAAGTCCCGGGTCATCGTTTTTTTTTTTTTTTTATACTTTTGGGATTTTGACGACAGGTCCCGGGTTATCTTTTTTTTTTTTTTTTTTTCATACTTTCCTATCATGGTTAAAAGGCAAAAGATATTCTTTAAACTGATGGCAGTTAAGCTCCATCCACAAAAAATTTGAATCAGCCTTTTTTTAAGCCACTTCATCAAAACCTCTCATATTGAGGGTGGGGGAACGGATTCCGACAGCCGTTCCCCCCCTCTCATTTTTCTTAGCAGTGAGGTTCAAATACTCAACAAACTTTTGTTTTGCACTTGCCCCCTATAGCCTAGTGGTCTAAGCACTGATTGGGATTTTGACGACCAGGGTTCAAGTTCCGGGTCATCGTTTTTTTTGTTTTTTTTCATACTTTTGGGATTTTGACGACAGGTCCCGGGTTAACGGTTTTTTTTGGGGGGTTTTTTTTCATACTTTCCTATCATGGTTAAAGGCAAAATATATTCTTTAAACTGATGGCAGTTAAGCTCCATCCACAAAAAAATGGAGTTCAAGTCCCGGGTCATGTTTTTTTTTTTTTTCATACTTTTGGGATTTTGACGACAGGTCCCGGGTCATCGTTTTTTTGTTTTTTTCATACTTTCCTATCATTGTTAAAAGGCAAAAGATATTCTTTAAACTGATGGCAGTTAAGCTCCATCCACAAAAAAATTGAGTTCAAGTCCAGGGTCATGTTTTTTTTTTTTTCATACTTTTGGGATTTTGACGACAGGTCCCGGGTCATCGTTTTTTTTTTTTTTTCATACTTTCCTATCATTGTTAAAAGGCAAAAGATATTCTTTAAAATGATGGCAGTTAAGCTCCATCCACAAAAAAATTGAGTTCAAGTCCCGGGTCATGGTTTTTTTTTTTCATACTTTTGGGATTTTGACGACAGGTCCCGGGTCATCGTTTTTTTTTTGTTTTTCATACTTTCCTATCATTGTTAAAAGGCAAAATATATTCTTTAAACTGATGGCAGTTAAGCTCCATCCACAAAAAAATTGAGTTCAAGTCCCGGGTCATGTTTTTTTTTGTTTTTTTTCTCATACTTTTGGGATTTTGACGACAGGTCCCGGGTCATCGTTTTTTTTTTTTTTTTCATACTTTCCTATCATGGTTAAAAGGCAAAAGATATTCTTTAAACTGATGGCAGTTAAGCTCCATCCACAAAGAAATTGAGTTCAAGTCCCGGGTCATGTTTTTTTTTGTTTTTTTGTTTTTTCATACTTTTGGGATTTCGACGACAGGTCCCGGGTCATCGTTTTTTTTTTTTTTTTTCATACTTTCCTATCATGGTTAAAAGGCAAAATATATTCTTTAAACTGATGGCAGTTAAGCTCCATCCACAAAAAAAATGAGTTCAAGTCCCGGGTCATGTTTTTTTTTTTTTTTTTTTTTTTTTTCATACTTTTGGGATTTTGACGACAGGTCCCGGGTCATCGTTTTTTTTTTTATATACTTTCCTATCATTGTTAAAAGGCAAAAGATATTCTTTAAACTGATGGCAGTTAAGCTCCATCCACAAAGAAATTGAGTTCAAGTCCCGGGTCATGTTTTTTTTTGTTTTTTCATACTTTTGGGATTTTGACGACAGGTCCCGGGTCATCGTTTTTTTTTTTATATACTTTCCTATCATTGTTAAAAAGCAAAAGATATTCTTTAAACTGATGGCAGTTAAGCTCCATCCACAAAAAAATTGAGTTCAAGTCCCGGGTCATGTTTTTTTTTTTTTCATACTTTTGGGATTTTGACGACAGGTCCCGGGTCATCGTTTTTTTATTTTTATTTTTTTATTTTATTTTTTATACTTTCCTATCATGGTTAAAAGGCAAAAAATATTCTTTAAACTGATGGCAGTTAAGCTCCATCCACAAATAAATTGAGTTCAAGTCCCGGGTCATGTTTTTTTTTTTCATACTTTTGGGATTTTGACGACAGGTCCCGGGTCATCGTTTTTTTTTTTTTTTTCATACTTTCCTATCATTGTTAAAAGGCAAAATATATTCTTTAAACTGATGGCAGTTAAGCTCCATCCACAAAGAAATTGAGTTCAAGTCCCGGGTCATGTTTTTTTTTTTTCATACTTTTGGGATTTTGACGACAGGTCCCGGGTCATCGTTTTTTTTTTTTTTTTCATACTTTCCTATCATTGTTAAAAGGCAAAAGATATTCTTTAAACTGATGGCAGTTAAGCTCCATCCACAAAAAAATTGAGTTCAAGTCCCGGGTCATGTTTTTTTTTTTTTTTTTTTTCATACTTTTGGGATTTTGACGACAGGTCCCGGGTCATCGTTTTTTTTTTTATATATATATACTTTCCTATCATTGTTAAAAGGCAAAAGATATTCTTTAAACTGATGGCAGTTAAGCTCCATCCACAAAAAATTGAGTTCAAGTCCCGGGTCATGTTTTTTTTTTGTTTTTTTTTGTTTTTTCATACTTTTGGGATTTTGACGACAGGTCCCGGGTCATCGTTTTTTTTTTTTTTCATACTTTCCTATCATTGTTAAAAGGCAAAATATATTCTTTAAACTGATGGCAGTTAAGCTCCATCCACAAAAAAAATGAGTTCAAGTCCCGGGTCATGTTTTTTTTTTTTTTTTTCTCATACTTTTGGGATTTTGACGACAGGTCCCGGGTCATCGTTTTTTTTTTTATATACTTTCCTATCATTGTTAAAAGGCAAAAGATATTCTTTAAACTGATGGCAGTTAAGCTCCATCCACAAAGAAATTGAGTTCAAGTCCCGGGTCATGTTTTTTTTTGTTTTTTTGTTTTTTCATACTTTTGGGATTTTGACGACAGGTCCCGGGTCATCGTTTTTTTTTTTTTTTTCATACTTTCCTATCATTGTTAAAAGGCAAAAGATATTCTTTAAACTGCTTGCAGTTAAGCTCCATCCACAAAAAAATTGAGTTCAAGTCCCGGATCATGTTTTTTTTTTTCATACTTTCCTATCACGGTTAAAAGGCAAAAGATATTCTTTAAACTGATGGCAGTTAAGCTCCATCCACAAAAAAATTGAGTACAAGTCCCGGATCATGTTTTTTTTTTTTTTTTTTTCATACTTTTGGGATTTTGACGACAGGTCCCGGGTCATCGTTTTTTTTTATTTTATTTTTTTTATTTTTTTTTATACTTTCCTATCATGGTTAAAAGGCAAAAAATATTCTTTAAACTGATGGCAGTTAAGCTCCATCCACAAAAAAATTGAGTTCAAGTCCCGGGTCATGTTTTTTTTTTTCATACTTTTGGGATTTTGACGACAGGTCCCGGGTCATCGGTTTTTTTTTTTTTTTTCATACTTTCCTATCATTGTTAAAAGGCAAAATATATTCTTTAAACTGATGGCAGTTAAGCTCCATCCACAAAAAAATTGAGTTCAAGTCCCGGGTCATGTTTTTTTTTTTCTTTTTTTTTTTTGCATACTTTTGGGATTTTGACGACAGGTCCCGGGTCATCGTTTTTTTTTTTTTTTCATACTTTCCTATCATTGTTAAAAGGCAAAAGATATTCTTTAAACTGATGGCAGTTAAGCTCCATCCACAAAAAATTGAGTTCAAGTCCCGGGTCATGTTTTTTTTTGTTTTTTTTCTCATACTTTTGGGATTTTGACGACAGGTCACGGGTCATCGTTTTTTTATTTTTTTTCATACTTTCCTATCATTGTTAAAAAGCAAAAGATATTCTTTAAACTGATGGCAGTTAAGCTCCATCCACAAAAAAATTGAGTTCAAGTCCCGGGTCATGTTTTTTTTTTTTTCATACTTTTGGGATTTTGACGACAGGTCCCGGGTCATCGTTTTTTTTTTTTTTTTCATACTTTCCTATCATTGTTAAAAGGCAAAAGATATTCTTTAAACTGATGTTAAAATATATTGTTTAAACTGTTAAAAGGCAAAAATTGAATCAGCCTTTTTTTAAGCCACTTCATCAAAACCTCTCATATTGAGGGTGGGGGAACGGATTCCGACAGCTGTTTTTTTGCCGTCGGATTCTGTTCCCCCCCTCTCATTTTTCTTAGCAGTGAGGTTCAAATACTCAACAAACTTTTGTTTTGCACTTGCCCCCTATAGCCTAGTGGTCTAAGCACTGACAATTAACACTTTTGGGATTTTGACGACCAGAGTTCAAGTCCCGGGTCATCGTTTTTTTTTTTTTTTTATACTTTTGGGATTTTGACGACAGGTCCCGGGTTATCTTTTTTTTTTTTTTTTTTTCATACTTTCCTATCATGGTTAAAAGGCAAAAGATATTCTTTAAACTGATGGCAGTTAAGCTCCATCCACAAAAAATTTGAATCAGCCTTTTTTTAAGCCACTTCATCAAAACCTCTCATATTGAGGGTGGGGGAACGGATTCCGACAGCCGTTCCCCCCCTCTCATTTTTCTTAGCAGTGAGGTTCAAATACTCAACAAACTTTTGTTTTGCACTTGCCCCCTATAGCCTAGTGGTCTAAGCACTGATTGGGATTTTGACGACCAGGGTTCAAGTTCCGGGTCATCGTTTTTTTTGTTTTTTTTCATACTTTTGGGATTTTGACGACAGGTCCCGGGTTAACGGTTTTTTTTTTGGTTTTTTTTTTCATACTTTCCTATCATGGTTAAAGGCAAAATATATTCTTTAAACTGATGGCAGTTAAGCTCCATCCACAAAAAAATTGAGTTCAAGTCCCGGGTCATGTTTTTTTTTTTTTTCATACTTTTGGGATTTTGACGACAGGTCCCGGGTCATCGTTTTTTTGTTTTTTTCATACTTTCCTATCATTGTTAAAAGGCAAAAGATATTCTTTAAACTGATGGCAGTTAAGCTCCATCCACAAAAAAATTGAGTTCAAGTCCAGGGTCATGTTTTTTTTTTTTCATACTTTTGGGATTTTGACGACAGGTCCCGGGTCATCGTTTTTTTTTTTTTTTCATACTTTCCTATCATTGTTAAAAGGCAAAAGATATTCTTTAAAATGATGGCAGTTAAGCTCCATCCACAAAAAAATTGAGTTCAAGTCCCGGGTCATGGTTTTTTTTTTTCATACTTTTGGGATTTTGACGACAGGTCCCGGGTCATCGTTTTTTTTTTTTTTCATACTTTCCTATCATTGTTAAAAGGCAAAAGATATTCTTTAAACTGATGGCAGTTAAGCTCCATCCACAAAGAAATTGAGTTCAAGTCCCGGGTCATGTTTTTTTTTGTTTTTTTGTTTTTTCATACTTTTGGGATTTTGACGACAGGTCCCGGGTCATCGTTTTTTTTTTTTTTTTTCATACTTTCCTATCATGGTTAAAAGGCAAAATATATTCTTTAAACTGATGGCAGTTAAGCTCCATCCACAAAAAAATTGAGTTCAAGTCCCGGGTCATGTTTTTTTTTGTTTTTTTTCTCATACTTTTGGGATTTTGACGACAGGTCCCGGGTCGTTTTTTTTTTTTTTTCATACTTTCCTATCATGGTTAAAAGGCAAAATATATTCTTTAAACTGATGGCAGTTAAGCTCCATCCACAAAAAAATTGAGTTCAAGTCCGGGGTCATCGTTTTTTGTTTTTTTTTCATACTTTCCTATCATTGTTAAAAGGCAAAAGATATTCTTTAAACTGATGGCAGTTAAGCTCCATCCACAAAGAAATTGAGTTCAAGTCCCGGGTCATGTTTTTTTTTGTTTTTTTGTTTTTTCATACTTTTGGGATTTTGACGACAGGTCCCGGGTCATCGTTTTTTTTTCTTTTTTTTCATACTTTCCTATCATGGTTAAAAGGCAAAATATATTCTTTAAACTGATGGCAGTTAAGCTCCATCCACAAAAAAAATGAGTTCAAGTCCCGGGTCATGGTTTTTTTTTTTTTTTTTTTCATACTTTTGGGATTTTGACGACAGGTCCCGGGTCATCGTTTTTTTTTTTATATACTTTCCTATCATTGTTAAAAGGCAAAAGATATTCTTTAAACTGATGGCAGTTAAGCTCCATCCACAAAGAAATTGAGTTCAAGTCCCGGGTCATGTTTTTTTTAGTTTTTTTGTTTTTTCATACTTTTGGGATTTTGACGACAGGTCCCGGGTCATCGTTTTTTTGTTTTTTATATACTTTCCTATCATTGTTAAAAGGCAAAAGATATTCTTTAAACTGATGGCAGTTAAGCTCCATCCACAAAAAAATTGAGTTCAAGTCCCGGGTCATGTTTTTTTTTTTTCATACTTTTGGGATTTTGACGACAGGTCCCGGGTCATCGTTTTTTTTTTTTTTTCATACTTTCCTATCATTGTTAAAAGGCAAAATATATTCTTTAAACTGATGGCAGTTAAGCTCCATCCACAAAAAATTGAGTTCAAGTCCCGGGTCATGTTTTTTTTTTTTTTTTTTTTTTTCATACTTTTGGGATTTTGACGACAGGTCCCGGGTCATCGTTTTTTTTTTTTATATATATACTTTCCTATCATTGTTAAAAGGCAAAAGATATTCTTTAAACTGATGGCAGTTAAGCTCCATCCACAAAAAAATTGAGTTCAAGTCCCGGGTCATGTTTTTTTTTTTTCATACTTTTGGGATTTTGACGACAGGTCCCGGGTCATCGTTTTTTTTTATTTATTTTTTTATTTTATTTTTTATACTTTCCTATCATTGTTAAAAGGCAAAAAATATTCTTTAAACTGATGGCAGTTAAGCTCCATCCACAAATAAATTGAGTTCAAGTCCCGGGTCATGTTTTTTTTTTTCATACTTTTGGGATTTTGACGACAGGTCCCGGGTCATCGTTTTTTTTTTTTTTTTCATACTTTCCTATCATTGTTAAAAGGCAAAATATATTCTTTAAACTGATGGCAGTTAAGCTCCATCCACAAAGAAATTGAGTTCAAGTCCCGGGTCATGTTTTTTTTTTTTCATACTTTTGGGATTTTGACGACAGGTCCCGGGTCATCGTTTTTTTTTTTTTTTTCATACTTTCCTATCATTGTTAAAAGGCAAAAGATATTCTTTAAACTGATGGCAGTTAAGCTCCATCCACAAAAAAATTGAGTTCAAGTCCCGGGTCATGTTTTTTTTTTTTTTTTTTTTCATACTTTTGGGATTTTGACGACAGGTCCCGGGTCATCGTTTTTTTTTTTTTATATATACTTTCCTATCATTGTTAAAAGGCAAAAGATATTCTTTAAACTGATGGCAGTTAAGCTCCATCCACAAAAAATTGAGTTCAAGTCCCGGGTCATGTTTTTTTTTTGTTTTTTTTTGTTTTTTCATACTTTTGGGATTTTGACGACAGGTCCCGGGTCATCGTTTTTTTTTTTTTTCATACTTTCCTATCATTGTTAAAAGGCAAAATATATTCTTTAAACTGATGGCAGTTAAGCTCCATCCACAAAAAAATTGAGTTCAAGTCCCGGGTCATGTTTTTTTTTTTTCATACTTTTGGGATTTTGACGACAGGTCCCGGGTCATCGTTTTTTTTTTTTTTTTCATACTTTCCTATCATTGTTAAAAGGCAAAATATATTCTTTAAACTGATGGCAGTTAAGCTCCATCCACAAAGAAATTGAGTTCAAGTCCCGGGTCATGTTTTTTTTTTTTCATACTTTTGGGATTTTGACGACAGGTCCCGGGTCATCGTTTTTTTTTTTTATACTTTCCTATCATTGTTAAAAGGCAAAAGATATTCTTTAAACTGATGGCAGTTAAGCTCCATCCACAAAAAATTGAGTTCAAGTCCCGGGTCATGTTTTTTTTTGTTTTTTTTCTCATACTTTTGGGATTTTGACGACAGGTCACGGGTCATCGTTTTTTAATTTTTTTTCATACTTTCCTATCATTGTTAAAAAGCAAAAGATATTCTTTAAACTGATGGCAGTTAAGCTCCATCCACAAAAAAATTGAGTTCAAGTCCCGGGTCATGTTTTTTTTTTTTTCATACTTTTGGGATTTTGACGACAGGTCCCGGGTCATCGTTTTTTTTTTTTTTTTCATACTTTCCTATCATTGTTAAAAGGCAAAATATATTCTTTAAACTGATGGCAGTTAAGCTCCATCCACAAAGAAATTGAGTTCAAGTCCCGGGTCATGTTTTTTTTTTTTCATACTTTTGGGATTTTGACGACAGGTCCCGGGTCATCGTTTTTTTTTTTTTTTCATACTTTCCTATCATTGTTAAAAGGCAAAATATATTCTTTAAACTGATGGCAGTTAAGCTCCATCCACAAAAAATTGAGTTCAAGTCCCGGGTCATGTTTTTTTTTTTTTTTTTTTTTTTCATACTTTTGGGATTTTGACGACAGGTCCCGGGTCATCGTTTTTTTTTTTTATATATATACTTTCCTATCATTGTTAAAAGGCAAAAGATATTCTTTAAACTGATGGCAGTTAAGCTCCATCCACAAAAAAATTGAGTTCAAGTCCCGGGTCATGTTTTTTTTTTTTCATACTTTTGGGATTTTGACGACAGGTCCCGGGTCATCGTTTTTTTTTATTTATTTTTTTATTTTATTTTTTATACTTTCCTATCATTGTTAAAAGGCAAAAAATATTCTTTAAACTGATGGCAGTTAAGCTCCATCCACAAATAAATTGAGTTCAAGTCCCGGGTCATGTTTTTTTTTTTCATACTTTTGGGATTTTGACGACAGGTCCCGGGTCATCGTTTTTTTTTTTTTTTTCATACTTTCCTATCATTGTTAAAAGGCAAAAGATATTCTTTAAACTGATGGCAGTTAAGCTCCATCCACAAAAAAATTGAGTTCAAGTCCCGGGTCATGTTTTTTTTTTTTTTTTTTTTCATACTTTTGGGATTTTGACGACAGGTCCCGGGTCATCGTTTTTTTTTTTTTATATATACTTTCCTATCATTGTTAAAAGGCAAAAGATATTCTTTAAACTGATGGCAGTTAAGCTCCATCCACAAAAAATTGAGTTCAAGTCCCGGGTCATGTTTTTTTTTAGTTTTTTTTTGTTTTTTCATACTTTTGGGATTTTGACGACAGGTCCCGGGTCATCGTTTTTTTTTTTTTTCATACTTTCCTATCATTGTTAAAAGGCAAAATATATTCTTTAAACTGATGGCAGTTAAGCTCCATCCACAAAAAAATTGAGTTCAAGTCCCGGGTCATGTTTTTTTTTTTTCATACTTTTGGGATTTTGACGACAGGTCCCGGGTCATCGTTTTTTTTTTTTTTTTCATACTTTCCTATCATTGTTAAAAGGCAAAATATATTCTTTAAACTGATGGCAGTTAAGCTCCATCCACAAAGAAATTGAGTTCAAGTCCCGGGTCATGTTTTTTTTTTTTCATACTTTTGGGATTTTGACGACAGGTCCCGGGTCATCGTTTTTTTTTTTTTTTCATACTTTCCTATCATTGTTAAAAGGCAAAATATATTCTTTAAACTGATGGCAGTTAAGCTCCATCCACAAAAAATTGAGTTCAAGTCCCGGGTCATGTTTTTTTTTTTTTTTTTTTTTTTCATACTTTTGGGATTTTGACGACAGGTCCCGGGTCATCGTTTTTTTTTTTTATATATATACTTTCCTATCATTGTTAAAAGGCAAAAGATATTCTTTAAACTGATGGCAGTTAAGCTCCATCCACAAAGAAATTGAGTTCAAGTCCCGGGTCATGTTTTTTTTTGTTTTTTTGTTTTTTCATACTTTTGGGATTTTGACGACAGGTCCCGGGTCATCGTTTTTTTTTTTTTTTTCATACTTTCCTATCATGGTTAAAAGGCAAAATATATTCTTTAAACTGATGGCAGTTAAGCTCCATCCACAAAGAAATTGAGTTCAAGTCCCGGGTCATCGTATTTTTTTTTTTTTTTCATACTTTTGGGATTTTGACGACAGGTTCCGGGTCATCGTTTTTTTTTTTTTTTTTTTTTTTTCATACTTTCCTATCATTGTTAAAAGGCAAAATATATTCTTTAAACTGATGGCAGTTAAGCTCCATCCACAAAAAATTGAGTTCAAGTCCCGGGTCATGTTTTTTTTTTTTTTTTTTTTTTTCATACTTTTGGGATTTTGACGACAGGTCCCGGGTCATCGTTTTTTTTTTTTATATATATACTTTCCTATCATTGTTAAAAGGCAAAAGATATTCTTTAAACTGATGGCAGTTAAGCTCCATCCACAAAAAAATTGAGTTCAAGTCCCGGGTCATGTTTTTTTTTTTTCATACTTTTGGGATTTTGACGACAGGTCCCGGGTCATCGTTTTTTTTTATTTTTTTTATTTTTTTATTTTTTATACTTTCCTATCATGGTTAAAAGGCAAAAAATATTCTTTAAACTGATGGCAGTTAAGCTCCATCCACAAATAAATTGAGTTCAAGTCCCGGGTCATGTTTTTTTTTTTCATACTTTTGGGATTTTGACGACAGGTCCCGGGTCATCGTTTTTTTTTTTTTTTTCATACTTTCCTATCATTGTTAAAAGGCAAAATATATTCTTTAAACTGATGGCAGTTAAGCTCCATCCACAAAGAAATTGAGTTCAAGTCCCGGGTCATGTTTTTTTTTTTTCATACTTTTGGGATTTTGACGACAGGTCCCGGGTCATCGTTTTTTTTTTTTTTTTCATACTTTCCTATCATTGTTAAAAGGCAAAAGATATTCTTTAAACTGATGGCAGTTAAGCTCCATCCACAAAAAAATTGAGTTCAAGTCCCGGGTCATGTTTTTTTTTTTTTTTTTTTTCATACTTTTGGGATTTTGACGACAGGTCCCGGGTCATCGTTTTTTTTTTTTTATATATACTTTCCTATCATTGTTAAAAGGCAAAAGATATTCTTTAAACTGATGGCAGTTAAGCTCCATCCACAAAAAATTGAGTTCAAGTCCCGGGTCATCGTTTTTTTTTTTTTTCATACTTTCCTATCATTGTTAAAAGGCAAAATATATTCTTTAAACTGATGGCAGTTAAGCTCCATCCACAAAAAAAATGAGTTCAAGTCCCGGGTCATGTTTTTTTTTGTTTTTTTCTCATACTTTTGGGATTTTGACGACAGGTCCCGGGTCATCGTTTTTTTTTTTATATACTTTCCTATCATTGTTAAAAGGCAAAAGATATTCTTTAAACTGATGGCAGTTAAGCTCCATCCACAAAGAAATTGAGTTCAAGTCCCGGGTCATGTTTTTTTGTTTTTTCATACTTTTGGGATTTTGACGACAGGTCCCGGGTCATCGTTTTTTTTTTTTTTTTTATACTTTCCTATCATTGTTAAAAGGCAAAATATATTCTTTAAACTGATGGCAGTTAAGCTCCATCCACAAAAAATTGAGTTCAAGTCCCGGGTCATGTTTTTTTTTGTTTTTTTGTTTTTTCATACTTTTGGGATTTTGACGACAGGTCCCGGGTCATCGTTTTTTTTTTTTTTTCATACTTTCCTATCATTGTTAAAAGGCAAAAGATATTCTTTAAACTGCTGGCAGTTAAGCTCCATCCACAAAAAAATTGAGTTCAAGTCCCGGATCATGTTTTTTTTTTTCATACTTTCCTATCATGGTTAAAAGGCAAAAGATATTCTTTAAACTGATGGCAGTTAAGCTCCATCCACAAAAAAATTGAGTACAAGTCCCGGATCATGTTTTTTTTTTTTTTTTTTTCATACTTTTGGGATTTTGACGACAGGTCCCGGGTCATCGTTTTTTTTTATTTATTTTTTTTTATTTTTTTTTATACTTTCCTATCATGGTTAAAAGGCAAAAAATATTCTTTAAACTGATGGCAGTTAAGCTCCATCCACAAATAAATTGAGTTCAAGTCCCGGGTCATGTTTTTTTTTTTCATACTTTTGGGATTTTGACGACAGGTCCCGGGTCATCGGTTTTTTTTTTTTTTTTCATACTTTCCTATCATTGTTAAAAAGGCAAAATATATTCTTTAAACTGATGGCAGTTAAGCTCCATCCACAAAAAATTGAGTTCAAGTCCCGGGTCATGTTTTTTTTTGTTTTTTTTCTCATACTTTTGGGATTTTGACGACAGGTCACGGGTCATCGTTTTTTAATTTTTTTTCATACTTTCCTATCATTGTTAAAAAGCAAAAGATATTCTTTAAACTGATGGCAGTTAAGCTCCATCCACAAAAAAATTGAGTTCAAGTCCCGGGTCATGTTTTTTTTTTTTTCATACTTTTGGGATTTTGACGACAGGTCCCGGGTCATCGTTTTTTTTTTTTTTTCATACTTTCCTGTCATTGTTAAAAGGCAAAAGATATTCTTTAAACTGATGGCAGTTAAGCTCCATCCACAAAAAAATTGAGTTCAAGTCCCGGGTCATGTTTTTTTTTGTTTTTTTTCTCATACTTTTGGGATTTTGACGACAGGTCCCGGGTCATCGTTTTTTTTTTTTTTTTCATACTTTCCTATCATTGTTAAAAGGCAAAAGATATTCTTTAAACTGATGTTAAAATATATTGTTTAAACTGTTAAAAGGCAAAAATTGAATCAGCCTTTTTTTAAGCCACTTCATCAAAACCTCTCATATTGAGGGTGGGGGAACGGATTCCGACAGCTGTTTTTTTGCCGTCGGATTCTGTTCCCCCCCTCTCATTTTTCTTAGCAGTGAGGTTCAAATACTCAACAAACTTTTGTTTTGCACTTGCCCCCTATAGCCTAGTGGTCTAAGCACTGACAATTAACACTTTTGGGATTTTGACGACCAGAGTTCAAGTCCCGGGTCATCGTTTTTTTTTTTTTTTTATACTTTTGGGATTTTGACGACAGGTCCCGGGTTATCTTTTTTTTTTTTTTTTTTTCATACTTTCCTATCATGGTTAAAAGGCAAAAGATATTCTTTAAACTGATGGCAGTTAAGCTCCATCCACAAAAAATTTGAATCAGCCTTTTTTTAAGCCACTTCATCAAAACCTCTCATATTGAGGGTGGGGGAACGGATTCCGACAGCCGTTCCCCCCCTCTCATTTTTCTTAGCAGTGAGGTTCAAATACTCAACAAACTTTTGTTTTGCACTTGCCCCCTATAGCCTAGTGGTCTAAGCACTGATTGGGATTTTGACGACCAGGGTTCAAGTTCCGGGTCATCGTTTTTTTTGTTTTTTTTCATACTTTTGGGATTTTGACGACAGGTCCCGGGTTAACGGTTTTTTTTTTTGGTTTTTTTTTCATACTTTCCTATCATGGTTAAAGGCAAAATATATTCTTTAAACTGATGGCAGTTAAGCTCCATCCACACACAAAAAAGGAATCAGCCTTTTTTTTAAGCCACTGCATCAATTTGGACGACCGAGTTCAAGTCCTTGCTCATAATTTTTTTTTTATCCCATACCCTACTGTCCGATCATGATTAAAATTCAAAAAATATTCTTTAAACTGATGGCAGTTAAGCTCCATCCACACACAAAAAAATCAGCCTTTTTTTTAAGCCACTGCATCAAAACCTCTCATATTGAGGGTGGGGGAACGGATTCCAACAGCTGTTTTTTTTGCCGTCGGATTCCGTTGAAAATAAAATATGTATACAGATTAATGGCATGAACAGTCAATTTGCATGGAAAGCTGAGCATATCAGACCTATTTCTACAGCAAGTTTTATAAGAAAATCAAAAAAAGTATAGCTTTTTATTTTGTAAAGGCTTATTGGATTTTTAAAAAAAATATTGAATATTAATGGCGTAATTAATTAAGTGGTGACATAAAATATGCTGAACCGGTTCTTTGATTTGATACGAGCTCTTCGAAAGAACCGATTCGCGCAAGAAGGCTTAGATAACGTAACCAATCAGAATTGCCACTGACTGCACCCCACGTGAGTGTACCAGGAAGTGAGTCCAGAATGGGCTCTCTCTCTCTTCCGTGTTGGTTGTTTCGCATCTAGCCCTGAAAAACAGTTACACTGTTGCTTGGGGAAACATGGCCACTGCTGGAGATTCGAGGGGAGAGCTTCAGAAGGAACTAGTCTGTTCTATTTGCCTCGATTACTTCGACGACCCTGTCATTTTAAAATGCGGCCACAATTTCTGTCGCATGTGCATTTTGATGCACTGGGAGGAAAATGGAGGCGATGATGTTGGTTACCAGTGTCCGGAGTGCAGGATGGTGCGTGGTTTGTTTTGATAAATGTTACTACATCCTGGGTTGCTTAGCTACAGCTGCTTAAATGCACATAACGGGATTATATACATTTGCGTCTTAATCGTGCAGAGGGGCTCAAACCGACAGTCTAAATAATAACCGTACTTTACCATATTGTTAATATTAGGTGTGATTACCCCGACCACGTTTATTGAATCACAAGATACAAATCGCCGCACGAGCGTTTTCTCAGTGCAGCACCAATACTTTTCTGCGTCGTAACAGTTAACTTACATGAAACGGTGTCCTTTTTTGCAGGTGTTCGCAAAAATGAGTTTCACCAAGAACTACCTGGTAAAGAACTTGGTGGATAAACTGAGCGACTTCGACTACCTGAAGACGTGTAGGCCCTCTGCACCCGCAAAACCCGTTAAAATGGACGGGAAATGTGAGCGACACCACGAGGAACTGAAACTGTACTGCCACACGGACAGAAAGCCCATATGCGTGGTCTGTCGGGAATCCAGAGCGCACAGGTGAGGCTCTCTGTGGACCCCACATTCAACCACAGCTTGTCTCAACCTAACGTTACCTAGACACTGAATTGATGGCCATAATTGCTGTATAATTTGGCAGCTCAATCGGTTATGATGCATTGACCACTGTCTGAGGACCAATGCTCTTTGTTGTAACATTTTACATTAAAATGTTCTTAGAAAAGAAACATCATACATAATTGTATTATTTTTCTAGACACCATGATGTTGCTCCTGTACCCGAGGTTGTTGAAGACATGAAGGTTTGTTCTACATTCCTTTTTTCCTCAGAGTTTGTTGGTTTTGTGTAATTCTTTTTTGTGTGTGTGTAAAGCCTTTCTGTCTCTATCACTCTTTTGTGGTGTCTTTTTTTTTTGTCTCTTCTTGTCCTACTTCCTGTTATCTTAGTCTAAATGTCTAACTTGGCTCTTTTAAACCATTGACGTTGTTTCTTGGCTAACCTTTGAGATAGAACAAGGAGTAACTATCTGTCACCATAGTGCTGGATGTACATGTGGGATTTAGCACTTTAAGTGTCTTTATTTAACAGACAGCTTTTAAATGTCTTGACGTAGCACATAGGCATTGTTTGCAGTCGTCTTAACGTTGTTTTCAGAAGTTGAGACAATTGTTAGAACCAGTGTTGTTCGGAACAGGGTGTGAAATTAACACCTTTCAAATGCTTTTTGCACAGCAGCAGGTAGGCTACTTTTTCCTCATCTAGCCACTGTGGCTGATATACACAGATGTTTGTGAGCCTGTGAGGAGATTTCATCTTTTCTTTGTTTAAGGTCTCATGTGAATGCTCAAAATGAACCTTGACCATTTACCTTTTTTTTTTTTCTTTTTTTTTAAGTAAAAAGATATTGACCAAACATTGATGCACCTCTTGATGGAAATAACACCACATACATTTTTGGTCAAATTTCTTGTCTACTCCAGGACATCCCAAAGACTATAATGAATTTAAGATCTTGGATCAATTGAATTCCTCCGAATCATTTTCACACATGAATTGTGAAAGATTCAAGTTATTTTCACAATTTGAGCCTGATGAATTTTGACATTGGGCATCTTGGAATATGACTACATCTTCCTACATAGATGTTTAAGAAATGAAAAGCTACACACTTCATCAATTCAGGTTAGAAAAACTTTTGCAAACATATAACATGCTAGAAACAACAATTACTGCAATAATGATCCAATCAGTATTTTGCCTATTTAAATCCATGTGTATGTATTTTATTTTTAAACTAACTATAGTTGTATAATTCCAAATATGATGGTTAATGTTTGTTGTTAACCTAAATTTTAATTAGATTCCAACAAGACGAATGGGAAGTTAAGTGGAACGCTGTTATTTAAAAAAAAAAATATATATATATTATTAGATTATATATAAAAATTCTGAATATATTTGGAAAATCAAAATGGCTGATAAAAAAAAAATCAAAATGGCTGATAAAATTGTGCTTTCATCAGCAACTGTGGCTGGTGGGCAAGAAGTTAATTTCTTACACTTTTCTGGAAACTTCCACAAGGAAAGATAATTCACATGTATTTCACACATGTGAATAATCTGTTCCTTTGGATTCTTTGTGATACTCCTTGTTCACAGCCCAAGGTTAAACATGTTCAAATATTTGATGGTAATGCAAAGCAGCAAGCGAGTGTAGCTCTACTAAAAAAACATTCATAGATTTTGATAAAGTCTGCAATGCTAAACTCCCTCACAGTCTCGTGTCCAGTTTCATTATGGGAACTGTTGACCTCTGCGTTTTAACTATTTTGTATCTTTGCTGATACAGTAATAAGGTCCATATATGTCCACAAGATCCTTCCCAGAAATATTTCTTCCATTACTGATTGTACTTTGCATAATTTGTGCTGTAACACTACAAGTGTAAAGTTTTCTCTCTTATTCAATATGCAGAGTGAGCTCAAGCTAAGACTCATCAAGCTGAACTGGCAGAAATCCATGTGTACTAGAGTAAAGAGCACAGACGAGCAGGCCAGATCTGATGTCAAGGTATGAAAGCTTGATTGTTCCCACGCTGACTTTGTGTACATACAAATGACTCGAAATTGTTGGTTGTATAACATGCTGAGGATATGTTGAGGCCCTGATGTCGAATCTCAAACATTTGTCTTCAACAGCTTAAAAAACAAGCCTTGAAAGAGAAGATCGAGGAAGATGTCGGCGCCCTGGTTCAGTTTTTGTTGGATGAGAAGGATGATCTATTGGAAAGGTTGGAGGCCGAAGCGGTGGCCACTATCGGGCTGATCGATGCCAACCTGAAGCGTGTGGAGAGCGAGGCAGCCAAAGTGGACAAAGCCATCACTGAAATTCAAAATCACCTGAGTGACAGCGCTAACTTTGAGGTGATGAAAATTTCCCTAATCACACACGCACATTTGTTAATATGAAGCCCGTTTACGCCTCAGAGTTAAAAAAACAATACGACAATTGTGAATTCTTATCTCTTACAATAGCAACTTTATGTATTGAAAAGGCCTGTTCACACCAAGAATGATAATTATATTACCTATATAATAACTATATTAGCATCCAGTAAATATTATCCAATAGTTGTGTTGTATGCTGCCTTAAAGGAATAGTTCACAACCTGTATGAATTTCTTCTGCTGAACATAAAAAAAGATATTTTGATAAATGTTGGTAACCAGACAGTTGATGGACCCCATTGACTTCTAGTAGGGAAAAAAATACTATGGAAGTCAATGGGGTCCATCAACTGTCTGGTTACCGACAATTGTCAAAATATCTTCCTTTGTGTTCAGCAGAAGAAAGAAATTCATAAAGGTTTATAAACAACTTGAGGGTGAGTAAATGATGACAGAATTTAAATTAAGTAAACTATTCCTTTAAATGCTCAAGCTTTTTAAAGTCAGGTGGATTGTGATTGGCTACAAAAAAAAAAAAATCTGTAAGTGATTCCTATATTGTTCCTCTGTCATTATTTTAGCTGTGGAGGTCTCTTTTCTCATAAAATTGTTATAACTTTATAGCTAGCTATAGTTATTATTTCAAGTATCGTCCTTGTTGTAAACAGCCTTTAATTGTGACTTCTCATTTTGACTTTTTATAAAACAGTAATGACAGTATATCTCGCCGTGTCTTTATATTGTGCAAATGGCAACTGTTTTTTGTAATTGTGGCTATATCTTCCAGTTCTCACTGTGTGACATTATTAACATTTTTAACTTTGTTTCCCCCCTCCAGAGTATCAGTAATTCATACTTGAGGTATGTAAATCTGTTAGCTAAATCTGCCTTTCTAAAAATCAATGTGTTTTAGGGTTTTATCTCTCATAATGTGTTTTTATTTTCTTCTCTCATAGCCCCTGCCACATCAACCTCGGCGTCCAGGCCTCTAACTCTCCTCCAGATTTCTCCGAGTTCACAGGCCCCTTTCAGCTCATCATGTGGAAGAAGATGATGCACGTGTTACACACAAGTGAGTGCTTTTGTTGCGGCCACATTTACCATTGGCAAATTTTCATGGGCGAAATCTAGTCATTTCCCCACACATGTAAAATGACCATGTTGACCAACAGAAAGCTGCTTGTTTTGAAAATGGCTGCTTTGTGAACGGTGCTTCATGCAACGCAACACTATTGTCAATAGACAATGAACCTTTTGTTTGCCCACAAAATTTTGCCATGTGAGGTATGTGGTGCCAAGTCATGTGATTTGTTGCGAGTGTTAAGTTAACATGACGAAACGGCTAACCAGATGTTCCCTGTTTTCCAGTGCCTCAGAATTTGACTTTAGATTTAGACACCGCTCACCCCTCGTTGACCATCAGCGACTTTGACACCAAGGTGGAGGAGGGCCGCGTACGCTCCCAGGAGCCCGACATGCCGCAACGCTTCACTCGTTTTTTCGGAGTGCTCGCCACCGCCCAGTATTCCAGCGGCCAGCACTACTGGGAGGTCGATGTGCGGGACAAGGGGGTCTGGTATCTGGGCGTCACCACAGAGTACAGCAACCGCAAAGGTTTCGTAAACCTTTCGCCCTCCGCTGGCTACTGGAGCCTGTGTCTCCAAGACCGGCTGTACGCCAACGAGGAAGACTCGCGCGTGCCCGTGGCGGACTACTGGAACTCTCCTCGCGTCGGCGTCTTCTTAGATTACGACCGGGGCCACGTTACTTTCTTCGACGCCGTCACTATGAAACGCATCTATAACTTTGTCACATACTTTGACGAGCCCGTCTCACCCTTCTTCAGCCCGGGGAAAAACGACCCGGGTAGCCGACTACAAATATGTCATTTCTACTGAAAACGAAGCGATGCGTACATGCAGTTCGCAAGAAATAATAAATTTTAAAAAACGATAAATGCTCCTATTGTTGCATCGAAGTAAACATTTCAGGGCATTTT
The DNA here is from genome assembly GCF_949152265.1 of Phoxinus phoxinus. Taxonomy (NCBI): domain Eukaryota; kingdom Metazoa; phylum Chordata; class Actinopteri; order Cypriniformes; family Leuciscidae; genus Phoxinus; species Phoxinus phoxinus. Next base: position 13,338,035 of record NC_136898.1, on the reverse strand, counting down.
CCTTCCTGGAAGCAGAGAGGAAGTTTGTTTTTAAGCTCTGCTGTGTCTTTGGATTCAGTTGATCTGAATGAATTAGTTGCGTAGAGCTTTGATACACTCTAATCTGAAGGAGTGAGATGAGTTTTTCTTGCTCGTGAATTATGATGTAGCCCCACTGAAATTCAGGTAGAGAGGCATTGCAGGTTTTTACGCAAATGTCGACTTTAGCTGCTCTGTGTCGTCTTGTCTTAGACCTCAGTGTTGTCTTTTGTACATCAGCGTAGAGGTGAAAATAAGGACTAAATCAGGCCAAAAATGTATTAATGCTTGGTATCAACATTTCAATTTGTAGAAATTTGATTAAAAATAAGATTATTATTTTTTATCACCATTTATTCCATTTTATGGCATATATTTCCATTTTCTTTTTCTATATTATTTTAAATGTGTACATATTCTTTTGTTGCAGTTTTGTTTTTAAAGAACGTATTTGTCAGACAAATAACCGTGTTGCATAAAGGCTCGGTGTTCGCACATATCGTAATGGCTCAGACTGCAATAGGTGCTATGCAACTTTGAGTTTGTGAGCTTTCGACAGATATGCTGCAAGGAGCGTCCTTTTGTTCATTTAATTATGTAAATGAGTTTATCCTGAAGCTTTGTGCCATTCATGTTACGTCATGTACCTTTCACATCCGTTAAATAAATTTTTATCTGTTATATTTGTTTAGCAGTAGTCAAACCTGTCTTGTGGGCTGATGGTGAAGAGAGATGCTGAGAATGTTTGCTTAAGGACTGAATTGAGCACACAGGGACTTTTCAGCACCGTTTTATTGAGCTCAGACGGTTTGTTGTTCGTGTTGATATTTACTGAACTAGTTTATATATTAGAACCGCAGCAGTCATTTGTTCAAAATGTCTTTTGAGCTGACCAAGGAAACACTGCAACTGGTCACTTCTGGATCTTAAGATGTTTTGTACATGTGCTGTTAACGTGAACATGCTCTCACAACACTCCATGATAAAAGTTAGGATCTAAGTTTCTTTTAACATTTAGTATTTTGGTAATCACTGTCTATTTCCAAGTAACGAGTTCAACTTGAAAACATTGACTCTGTTTAATATGTATATTTATATTTTTTAAATTTGGCTTTCTTTTAATTGCTGTTGTAAGAGAACTGTTACATCACTTGAGCATAACTGCTGGTACATTTTATTTTTGTGAGATTTAAAACCACTGCAATGTTAAATGTTTTCCTCTACAGGCATTTAAAAAATAAAATATTACAACATTTTTTTTCATTTTAGCATTTCATATTTCATAGAACCATGAAGTTCCATTTTATATCCATATATATATTTAAAAAGTCAATCGTTTTGATTAGTGGTTAAAAAAAAGACAAAATATGATTTTCAAATGAGTAGGATAGTTTTTATTCTAAACTCCAATATTGTCCCGTGAAATGTGCATAAGGTTGTTTCTTTGTTGTTCAAGATTTTGTACATGTTTTTTTAACCACATTTTTTAAATCATCCGTCCAAGCACTTTATCATGCATTGAATAGTGTTAAGGAAAAGCGTTAATCCATACTAAGGACAAAACTAGTGTTCACACCAACGGACGATAATGTAATTCATTCTAATCGCTACTGCAGTTGTCAACATGAAAGTCACCATGAAATTGACAATTCAAATTATTATTATTTAATATTGCAATATTTATGATTTATTTATTATGTACATTTAAAAAAAACATTTTTTTTATTAATCTGCCATTGTAAACATCTCTGATGATGTGTTTACTGGCGTGAGGGCGGGACAACCTGTCACTCACATGAGATCACAGCAATAGCAAGTTACAACCCTCCAATCAATTCCAAATGCATAAAATCAAATCCCGCCCTGCAATTTTTGTTGCCCGAGAACTAGAAAAAAAGACGATCTTCTGTTTAATGGCGAATTATCAGCAGGGGAAAAATCATTTAAAGATATTGTTCCTCTACGTCCTTATTGTAGCTGTTCTTCATATTAGAGATATTTTGCAGGCACAAAAAGGCCAATGTTTATTGTCAATATTTTAGCAATGTATGAAGCACAGCTCACTTTCAAAACGAGCTTTTTTTATGTATTGGTTTACGCGCCGAAATTTTGTTACCAATTTGAAGCCGTTGCGAAATCTGCATGCTCTCGCATCGCGAGATTCCTATTGCAGTTCCCGATCGCGTGGATTCCTATTGAAATGACTGGATTTTAGACACCTTCTCAGATTTCACCCACTAAAATTCACAGAACAATAGTAAATATGTGACTGCACGAACAATTTAGAACAATTTTAAAACTTCATAGTTATCGTTCTTCACTGACGGTTCTCAAAAAAAAAAAAAAGCCTCGATGTATCAGATCCACATCCACATCATGTATCAGATGTGTGGGCCATGGCTTACATTATTTTTCTGTCTGGGAAGCAATTATATCAACTTGCAATTTGCATATTATAAATTAATATACAGTATAGAATATTTGTTTTTGGCTATTACAGTATTTTTTATTTATTTCCAGCCTGGCAATAGCAAATCATTACAAGTATCTCTGCTGCAGAAACCATATTCAGACTGCTGGTAAAATCATTAACATGCAAAAACATTATTTGCACAGATATAAGATATACGTTGACCGTTTCAGCTGTGACCACCGTTCATTAACCTTACAGTATCACATAGAGCAAGTAGCCTATTAAGGAGACATGGTGTCACATAAACCTTCAAAGAGACAAAGGAAATATCCACAGAATTAAAGGGAGGTGATTTTGAAATCATTCGCTGGTGACAATCTCCAAACAAATTGTTCAGGAAAATGTGTACAAAACATTAAATAAATAGACAAATGAACAAACTAATACTGACTAAAGACAAATTTTGGTTGCTACACTGTGAACATCTGGCGTCTGCATGATTATGTACAGAGAAGAGATATAATTCCATACAGCTGATCATCTTTATAGAACATTAAAAAAACAGAGGCAACAGGCCTATACTTGAAATACTCGGGTTTGATTATATTTCTATTTGCTTGTTGGATTTTTCAACACGTAAAGTAGCGTTGTGCTTTAGAAAAATAAATAATTTGGAATGGAAAAAATATGTCCTTTTTTTTTTTTAGCTCCTTTTGTTAATTGGTTTGATTTTTAATTGAGAGAGAGAGAGAGAGAGAGAGAGAGAGAGAGAGAGAGAGAGAGAGAGAGAGAGAGAGAGAGAGAGAGAGAGAGAGAGAGAGAGAGAGAGAGAGAGAGAGAGAGAGAGAGAGAGAGAGAGAGAGAGAGAGAGAGAGAGAGAGAGAGAGAGAGAGAGATGCGCATCACTTCCTGTGCTGTTGATATCTGTGAGGGATAATTAGTTCAGATGTTCAGTCTGAATGATTTAAACACCCAGTTGGCTGAAAGCGCTCACTGAATAGCTTGGGTATAGTGAAATCCCAGTGGTAAATGCTGACAATACAAGAAGCCAGTGTCATTTACATGTTACATACACCAAATATGTTCATATGTACATCAATTTGTATATTTACAAATGCAGAATGTAACAATTAAAATACACAACTGTTGCAGTCATGGGAAGGTCAATCACTGACACGGGAAAGGAATCTTGGAAATAATCGCCTTTTTGGCAAGGGTTTAAGAAGCGATTAACAAAATGTATGTATATGCATATATATATAAATATATAGATATACACACACACACATACACACTTTTTATTTATACACAACTTACATGATTTCTAATAAGAATCTGTGCTTATTATCGATATGGTTTCTGTTATTTACAATCAACATTCCTGGTTTAGTGCAGAAGTAGTTCTTTGTTTTGAAACATAAAAATCAGTAGAAGATTAAAGAAAAGTGCTTTTTGTTCCTTCGATTCTTCCTTTCTGGTTTGGCTGAGGATTTCGCTGATCGACTATGAACCGAAGTCGCAGGAGAGTTTGTGTCAGCCCGTGGCAGTGCCTGACGGGTTACTGCAGGTACCGGTAGACTTTGAAGCAGTGGTTTCCAGAATCGGCCACCACAACATGGCCATCGGAGGTTAAAGCGAGACCCTGCGGCCCATACAGTGGGTCAGCAGTTGTGTTGATGTAGGAGAGAAATGAGCCTGAGCTGTCAAACACCTGAGGGGAAAAAAGCAAACTTGTTTTGTAGAGATAGTCGTCTTAAAAAAAGTGCTACTGAAATGACTTATTTCTTGGAGATTTAGTAAAGAGGAAGTAGATGTTTAGAGTCAGTACCTGTATTCTGCTGTTGCCCCAGTCTGCTACGATGATGTTTCCGTTAACATCAACAGCGACCCCTGTGGGCGCATTAAACTGGCCGTTTCCCTCTCCATGGGACCCAAATTTAAACAAAAACTCCCCGTCTGCACTGTAGACCTGAGGAAATACACATTTTAAATCACCCATATTAAATCAAATACAATGTTTTACAATAAAATATGCATTGTGTCATTTCTCACATCATTTAAGTTTTACACATATGAAATGAATCATTATTTTGAAAATATATTTAAAATCATCCAGTCATGTCAGTAGCATAATCATTTTTTTAAAGTTTTTTTTATGGAACAGGTTACCTCATGGGGGCAGCCATTATGAAATTACATGACAGATACATATTTTGTTTTAGCTCTGTAAACCCCATTATTGGAAACTTTGGTCACACTTAGTTAATAGTGAGAATTGGACCCTAAACTATAACTTTTGCCTCAATAACCTCCTAATTACTGCTTATTTATAGTTGAGTAGGATTAAGGGATGCAGAATTAATATGTGCTTTATAAGTACTAATAAACAGCAAATATCCTAGTAATATGCATGTTAATAAGCAACTAGTTAATAGTGAGAATTGGACCAACTAAAGTGTTATCGAAACTTTCCCTTGTGGAATAAATGAATCATTTATTTATTCCACAAGTGAAAGTTTCAAAAACACTTTAGTTTGCATGTATATACTGCATATTTACAATGACATCAACACCAGAAAACTATTACATTCGTGTGAGATTACATCTACACCACTAGGCCATATTGTCAATGCAACTTAAAGGGCACCTATTATGGAATTTTGAAATTTACCTTTCATGTAGTGTGTAACATAGATCTAAGTGAACAAAAATATCCTGCAAAGTTTGAAATATGAAAGTGCACCGTATATAAAGTTATTGTCTTTCAAAAGTAAGAGTCGACTCTGAGTCATTTTTATGAATCGTTAGAAGTTACATAAAAACGTTATGTTTATGCATCGGGCTAATGCAAACAAAGACTGATTGTGCTTTTACAATATGAACTCTGGGCTATGCTCGCTAACATAACATTAAATTCTTTATCTTATTTTTAGTTTTTTACTACAAACTACAAAGCAGTGGACTATAATCATTATTATAACACAATTTAATTGATAAAAGCATCATTGTACTCCGTGTTAAACAATAAGTATTATCTCTGTAAACACTGCTGGGTCATCTGACCAATCAACGCAGATTAGCGTCGCGCAAAGGAGGGGTTTGGAAAAATGAGTCGTTGAACGATTCATTTGGGAGTCGGTGAGCAAATCAGGTAAAAATAAATGCATATTATACGACAACAAAAGTGTTTTTTGTCATTGCATGCATGTAAAACTGTTGTTGGGGACTCCCAAAACAACATTAGGAACATTTTAAATGTCATAATAGGTGCCCTTTAAAGGATTACTAAGTGCATATTTCATATTTATTAACATTTAATTGTACAGTGGAGAAATATATTAATATAATATACTAGTTTCTGAGGTGTAAAAACGGTGATTTAAGGCATATTTAATGAATACTAGAGTAAAATTAATTATTTGACTAAAGAATAATGAGTCAAAAAATATTTAGTTTAATATTCATTATGGTGTATGGAGTGTAGATTGAAAAAAAAGGAATTTAAAGTAGTTAAACATAAGGCAGCAACAAAAAATGTGAGAAAAAAAAAGAATGTGTACAAATACTTTCCCAAGGCACTGTATATATATCACTCTCTCCGTATATATACAGATATATATATATATAGTAATACGGTGAAATATTATTACAATTTAAAAGAGCTGTTTTGTATTTTAAGATATTTTATTAAATGATAAAATAATGTATTCCTGTTGTGGGTGATTCTGGTCTCTAGATAAGGTTCAGGTCCCTTCGTTCAAGTTTATGGGATTTATTTCCCCCGGGGTTTATGGTCCACCAGGTGAAAAGTGTAACAATGACCGTGAGATACACTCACCTTGACGGAGTGGTTATGAAAGTCTGTCACCACAATTTCATTCTTGTTGTTGACAGCGACAAAGTGCGGGCCTGCATGTGAGGAAACAGAGAGAAATGGGGGAGAAGAAAGATTCAGACGTGATACAGACAGAAAGAGAGCGGAGAGCGGGGATGTCATGTGATCAAGATCTCATAGCTGATTAGATAGATCTCGTGATGTAATGTGTATGGAAGCCTGCATCCTTATCATTGAACAATTTGATTTTTTGCCAACATTTGATTAGAAAGACAAAGCACAAAATCATTTGATCTTGAATCCAGTTCTAGAATTAAACTTAATTTCAATAAGATAAATCACCACATTCTGGGATGAGAATTCACTCAATACTTACTGAACCCAGGGCCAGATTTACTAAACTTTTGCTCCAGTGCAAACTTTACACCACTTTTTTCTAAAAAGGAATGGGAAAAACACAAACAAGGGTAAGCAGAGACAAATAAATGACAGGGCAGAAGGGATTGAGACAAAAAAAGCGCAGAAACATTTCAAATGGTGCAAGGATGAAAATCATCCCTGAGTGCTGGAACAAACATGAAGCAGACCAAAAGAACAATGGAAGACTGACTAGAGATGCACATCCCAAACCAGTCCGCAAGCCACATGCACTGGCTTAAAGGGGTTAGGAAAAGGGTCTGATGTATTTAAATACTAAAATAAGCAGCAGAAAGAAAGTGTTGGACGAGCTTCAAAAAGCATGACTAATATGTGTGTAGCTATCAGTATCATAGAAAGAATATAGGCTCATTCATGTATGCATGCATTGGCCTTCATTATTTATCATACTGACAGATAATGCAACTGAAAATATAGCTTATGCTAAAGTGAAACAGGAACAGAACTGAGGCAGGGGAAATATACAGGTTTGCATCCTTTTAGACACTGGAACTGAAGCCTGTGTAAATCTGGCCATTTCTGTATAAAAAACACCAGCCTTTTGCGGCGTTTGTCTTCCCAGAATAGTTCTTAGTTGTTGCTTTTGTAGTGAAACACCACTTAGCTCTTGTTTCTTAAAAGTTTGTTCATGAATTGCAACATTTTTGGTCACAAGAAGAGTTCCTGAGCTGGACAAATGAGGTATTAGGAAGAGATGTTAGAGCACACAACACTTCTGCAACTGTTTAGTGCTTAGGTTAACCACCACAAACCACATTACATTATTCAACGTTGGGTTTATTAGCATTATGATACAGTGTTCAATCGCTGTACCTGCGAACTGTCTGTCTGAAGTGCCTCTGGCTCCAAACTTGGTCACCAGTTTGCCATTAGATTGAAAGATGAACACACAGCAAGCTTTATTATCCACTGCGATGATATGACCGTTCCTGTCCACCGCCACTCCTTTGGGTCCCATCAGACGGCCAGCACCGATCTTATTCTGCATGGGGCACAGACATAAAGAGAGGGCCGTTTAGAGGACCGCATTAAACGGCTCTTAGGAATACGTCATTCTGGAAGGAACACGATTCCAGAGCGAAAGCAAAACATTTATTAAAGATTACCACGTCAAACTATTTTATTCACCAAAAGACTGGTAATGTGCGCTAACAAAGCAAATAAAGTCAATTTTGATTTCATGATGACTACAACTGCATCCTGCTGACTTATAAAACAAACAAACAAAACAACTTATTTTTCTGTTTTCACTATTTCTAATATTCCTCCTTGTTCTAGCTTACTCTTGTATTCCTCATTTGTAAGTTGATTTGGATAAAAGTGACCGCTAAATGAATACATGTAAATGTAAATTAGTCAACCATGGCATTGAGTAAGAAAAAATTATTTACAGTGGGCAAGAAACAATTTGAAGCCATAATTTATTTCAATATTTAAGGACTTGTACTGCTTGAGTCATGCTGCTTAAATATTTTTTGGAAACGTTTTGGATAAAATTATGAACACAGTTCAAAAGAACAGCATTTATTTTAAATATACATTTTTGTAACAGTATAGTCTTTCCTGTCACACTCACTCACACTCACACCTCAAAACCTTCTGCATTTTTACACTTCCTTTTTACACATCACTTAGTGTGCTGTTTTCCTCATGCCAAAAAAAAAAATTGTCCCCACAAGATCAAAGATTTCAGATATTGCCATCAATGTGGGAGACATTTTGTCCCCATAACGTAGGGTATACCAGATATATATACAGATATATATATATATAAACTGTAAATTATGATGTGAACATCACCTTAAATTTCCCATCAGGGGAGAAGATGCTGATCCATCTGTTATCATAATCAGCAACTATAATGTCTCCATTCGTGTCGACTGCCACTCCTGTCGGCCTCTGCAGTTGTCCTGGGGAACGACCTCTGACCCCAAACCGTGCTTTGAACTGGCCATCATTAGTAAACACCTTCATAACAACAAACAGATGATCAAATTTTGCACTGAATGCAATAGAAATCTGTCTATATCTCTGTATTTATCCCAAGTAAGATTACTGTGACACATTGGTTCATTACTTTAATATCCACTAAATTGCTTTAGAAATTAAGCCTATGATTTTTATAATATTGCTATACATCGACTAACTTGTATACACTGGTTGTTGCTGTCCGCTACAATGACCCTCCCATTAGTGGAAGCAGAGATGCCCTGTAGATTAGTGAACTCTCCCTTCTCCCTCCCCCGAGTGCCTGAGGGGTCAGACAAAGAAAATTCACAAAATCAAAATAATATTTAACAACATTTGAATGTCTAACTTCTTATTGTGCACACAAACATTTTCGTATCCAGTGTTTCTTACCCACTCTGTAAATCAGCTCATCCTCTATGGGGTTTTCCTTCTTTTTGGTGGTGCTGTACATGCTGGAGGGTCTCCGTACGGCTTTCTGCCTGATGTGTCCTCCTGTCCCGCTAGGAGATTTAACCCTCCTCTTCACATCATCTGGAGACTGGGGCACATCTGACGGCTTTATCGCCCGCAGTCTGAACGGGCTGCCCCGCACGGGCTGTCCATAAAGCATCAAAGAGAACGAGTACTCCCCATCGCTCTTAATCGTGTACCCTACCTCATACGTTCCGTTTTTATTGTCCACGACCTCCACCTCCACTACCCGCACTCCGTCCTGCCCCGTTATCTCCCCTCGGAGGGCCGCGTTACCGGTCCGCACAAGCTCGCTGTCCTTATCCTTAGTGGTAACAGTTGCAGTCACGTGCTGACCGACCAGGGCATGTCTGAGCCCTTCTCCCGTTGCCACACTGGTGTGTCCCACGGCACCCGTCGTCAGCAGGACGCCCAGGTTCTGGATGGAGCGTCGCAAACCTTCGGTCTCTATCTGGCAGTCCAAGTGGGCGTTCTCGTGCGGCCGTTCAGGGAAGTCGTGGCAGGCGAGGGCGCTCACCCGCTCACTCATCTGCTTTTGGACCAGCAGGACTTCGGTGGCGCTGCCGTGGTTCAGGGCCTGCTCAGTGAAACTGCAGCTGTTCTGGATGTGCTCTTTTCCCTGCAGAAGACAGGATAACTGTGCCTGAAGCACCTGCAGAGAACACAGCAGGAAGGAGCGTTAGAGCGATAGGAGCACAAGCGGTTTAACATATTCAGGACATTTCTGACCTTCTGCTTGGTGCTACAAATGTTCTCCAGGTCGGTGATGAGCGCAGCCTGGCGTTGGTGCAATGCCTTCTCGAGCTCCTCAAATGTCATGTTGATCTCACTGACTGCTTCGTTCTTCCTCTCGATCAGCTGTTTAGAGATTTCATTCACCAGCTCAATGGCCGCTGTTAGTTGGGGCAGCCTGACCGAATAAAAAAAGAACAAATTTGATCAGAGAAATGATGGAAAAGAGCCAAGAAATTTGGAAAACAGCCAGAAATATTATTCAAAATCATCACTTAAAACAGCTTATAAAAGCATAATTTTGTTTTATATTTAGTCACTAGTAATATATATATATATATTATGTGATTACTTAATATTCATATTTCAATATCATTATATCATGATAAATACATGATAATGTTTTCAAAATTATAAAATTATATTTTAATAATAATATTAATAATACATATATATATATATATATACTGTATATATATATATTTTTTTTTTTTTTCATAATTGTAATAATAATAAAACATTTCAAGACTAAATAGCAATTATATAATATATATGTATATATATATACACACACACACAATAAACTTATAACAAATTATCTAAAACTAACATAATATATTCACCATCATCATTATTATTATTACTATTATTATGTAATGTTTTTTGAATATAACATTTTTAGAATAATAATAATTAAAATAAATTTGAAGCAATATGTGTGTAGTGTGCTCTGTTGTTATTATTGAAGTGATGAACTGTATGTAAGAGCTGACTATTCCGAACGGCGCATAGGTACCTGTTGCGTATAGCATCCAGCTGGTTCTTTAGCACTGCTTTGTGCTGTTCTAGAACATCCCGCAGTGGAACGGTCACATGCTCCCGGTGTTCCCCCTCCGTGCAGTCCAGGCACATGGCCGTCTCACACGACTCGCAGTAAAACTCCATCACCTGCAGGGGCACCAGTGAGCAACCCTTTCATTCAGCATACTAATGGCTTATCAAAGGGAGCTAATGTATGCTAACAGGCCTGAACAGCGTAAACACACATGTATTATGACTTTGAAGACACATAAAGGAAAGAAGCTGGTAGTGACACAGCAGCCTCTGCCAATGAAAAATTGGCTTAAATGTAGAGAAATCAGGGGTGGTAAAGGAATTCCAAATCCCTTGTAGCTGCGATTTTCCCTACAACCTCGTTTTTGATGGTTTCTCCTTTATGTTCCCACCAAGTATTGCCAAATGTGGTTTCATCATCAGATGGTAAGAGGCTTACTTTGCCCTCGTGATTGGGACAGGAGAGCGGCTTCCCAGCAGCGGCTGCGCTGACAGACTCCAGCACGCTACAGGCCTCCGGCCGAGAACATTCTGGGTCTCTCTGCAGCACCTCCATGAGGTTTGTGATGAAGAAGTTGTTCTGTAGTGCCGCCACACCTTTCTCAGGCAAGATGGAGGTCTGTCTGCACACCGGGCAGGACAGTGTCAAAGACTGAGAGGGAATGTAGTTCTGTAGGCACCTGAGATAGAGAGAAGGACAGACGTGATTAACAACTAAATCAATCAGCCACAATTATCAGTCGCTATTTTTTACTCTCCTCATGTTGTTCTAAACCCTTTATTTCTTCTGTGGAACAAAAAAGGAAATATTTTGAAGAATGTTCATATTGCTGTTTTCCTAACAATGTAAGTGGATGGGGACCAAGGACTGTTGAGCTCCAAAAAGGACAAATAAAGGACAAATACTAAAAACCATCATAAAAGTAATCCATACGACGCATGCACTATATTCTAGAGTCATACGATAGCTTTGTGTGAGGAAACAACTGAAATTTAGGTCACCATTCACATTCTTTTTATATGGAAAGGAGTAACATATATTTTGCTATAAATAACTCCCTTTGTGTTTTACTGAAGAAAGTAAGACATACAGGTTTTACAAAGATCAGCGTGTGAGTAAATTATGACAGAATTTCAGTTTTTATGTGAACTATCCCTTTAAATAGGTATAATGATGTATTTTAACATACACACGTTGCCTTCAATGTAAACGTATCTTTGAAAAACAGATACCAACAACAACAACCATTAGCATACACTACATTTCAAAAGGATTTAATTTTTTTAAAGAAATTAATACTTTTATTTATCAATGAAGCTTTAAACTGTCAGTAAAGACATTTATAGGTCTACATATTTATATTCCAAGAAATGCTGCTTTTTAATCCAAGAATGCTGAACAAAATATTAAGTAGTACAATTGTTTTAACAATGATATAAAAAGAAGAAATGTTTCTTGAGCAGCAAATCAGCATATTAGAATGATTTCTGGAGGATCATGTGACACTGAAGACTAAAGTAATGATGCTGAAAATTCAGCTTAGCATCACAGGAATAAAATTACATTTCAAAATATATTCCAATAGAGAACAGTTATTTTAAATGTAATAATAGTCCATAATGTAACTTTTACTGTAAATGTGATCAAATAAATGCAGCCTCTGATTTTTTTTCTCCAAAACATTAATTACATGAATTCAAAACAAAAATCTGACCAAACCCAAACATTTGAATGCAGTGTATCTCACATTTCATAAATGATGTACTCCTGCGGGACAGTGTGAGAGCGAGAAGGCTAGGAGGGCAAGTGTTGCTGAAATTTCAGTCACAACACGAACAATCACAGTGGAAACACTCCACTGACATTCAACCCCACAGATACAAAGCACAAATAAAGACAGAGTCTCACTGCACACATCTCATGCCATCTATGCAGAAGAAAACATTTGTGGTAAAGACAGAGCACCCGTGCCAAGCGTTGTCAGCAGTAAGTGAACGGTTCATGCAATCCTAAGGTTTACAACTGATCTATGCTTCAATCGTCAAGCATTATTAAAACAGTGAGCACTTATTCTAATATGCTCAGGCTAGGGAAGTGACGGTGAGGAAAATTGCTCACCAATTAATCAACGTGTGACAACACCGGTATCACATTTCAAAACAGTACAATGACATATTTGCTTAAATAGGCGCTTTTACATTTCGTATCGTCACCTACTCTCGTCACGTGATAAATTAAATCTGACTCCTGCTGCTGACATGTTCGGCTCACGAGTTGCGCTGAATTGAGCAGTTTTTAATTGTAGTGTCTGTTCTCTAACTCAACTAAATTAATTTTATTACTATAAAAAAATCTAAAGGACGGTGCTGTGGTGTGCAAGTGATGTAATCGGACCAGCAAGCCTATCTCACACCAGAGCTGTGGCCTTGTGCTGTGGTGCTCATGTGGGAAATATGAGTTCAAGTGTGGCTCGCGTCATTACCGGATCTCCTCCCCATCGTATTTCTGGTTAGGAAGTAACCAGGTGAGTGTGGAGATAGGGTGGTGGAGGGATGCTGAAAATTGTTGAGGGACATAAGTGGCTCGACTGTGTACACACGTATGCCTCCACTTATGCTGATTGGGTAGACATGTTGATTACTGATTGCTGGTTTGAATGACGCGATGATTGGATAGATCATTTGAACGTGTTCCTCTCGAACTTTGTTAATAAAACATCATTTAGCAACAAATACAGACCTTTCGCAGAAGGTGTGCAGGCAGGGCAGGACTTTAGGGTTGTGGTAGTGATCCAGACAGATACTACACACCAGGAACTGCTTGTCTATCTGGCGCACCACTGGGCTCGTGCGGCCGGTCTCAAACTTCGCCATGGTGACAGACATCCACAGAGAGGGCCGAGGGCCAGGACACACCTTAACCTGAAATGAAGAAGATGCTGAGTTATTAAAAGTCTTCCAACAGGAAAAAACAAACACAATGTTTCATCATTTTAACTTAGAAATGATAAAGAGGCCAATTCACACTGCACCGACAGATGCCAACCAGCGCGGACCATCAAATGATTACAGTACGTCACTTCTCAGACATTACACGACTAGAAAGCAAGCGATGACCAACACCAACAGATGCCGATAGGGGTAACACACTGATCTGACAAAACCTGACAAAGTCTGTTGCCATTTGTCAGCGACCTCTGTGTCTGTCGGTACAGTGTGAATTGGCCTTTAAAGGGATAGTTCACCCAAAAATGAATATTCTGTCATCATAATGCACTTACAATCATGTCGTTCCAAACCGGAACGCAAAAGCAGATATTTTTATTGACTTTTCAAACTTGAGAGGTTTCTGTCCATCCATTGAAAGCCCAGAAAAGAAGGTGCATTAAGGGAATCCATGTGAATAGTGCAGTAAGTCCGAGTCTTGTAAAGAGATATGATAACTCACTGTATATGATGAACAAAGTGTTGTATGTCTGTCGATCATTGTCGGTGTAAATAAAAGGCTAAATTAAATATGTTCATCATACAAAGCAATCATATCTCTCCATAAGTTTTGGATTAAACCGCTAAATTCATATGGATTTGTTTTATGACACCTTTATGACCTTTTTGTATCTTTTAAAATGTGGTTGCTTGGACTTTCAATGGAGAAACAGAAACCACTCAGCTTTCACTAAAAATAATACAATTTTGTTTCGAGATTGACCAAAGTCTTATGGGTTTGGAATGACATGAGCGTGAGTGAATGAAGACAGAATTTTCATTTTTGGGTGAACTGTCTCTTTAAAGAGATATTGAGATGGCAAGAGAAGACAAACTCCTATATGAACAGGAGACAAGAGGTGCTGCTACCTAACCAAACCAGCAACTTTAACACGTTATTCTGCTGAGCAAAGAAGAAGAGAAGAGCATGGAAAATTGGATTACAGAGTTGTGGAGGCAAATAAATGTCGACAATTTTCATGCCACTTTTCGACATGAGCCGCAACAACAGCGGGCAGACAGATAAGTAATGATACCAGGACATGAACAACTGCTGAGGCCATTACATGCTCCTGCAATGTGGGTACACGCTGTGCCACTTTTTACTTTAGTTGTCCTCTAGGCAAAGAGATATGAGACAGAGGAAAAACTAATATTTCAGGTCTAATTCTATTTCAGGATGTAAAAGAAAACATCTAACATAGGGTCATAAATATGACCGTCTTTCAAAGACGTGTTATGTTAAGGAGTAAGTTTAATGATTTACATTTTAAATAGAAAATGTAATAATGCACAATTATATGTTTACGTCTTATTTTGTTGCACATTATTCACAACATTGTGAATATTAGTGAAATAATTTAACACAATATGTCCTGCATTCAGAAGCAACAGCAACCATTTAAAAAAATTCATGGATATTTAAACTGTGACCAAAATTATATACAATTTGACAGATTAAAGAGTCCCCAAAATAAAAATTCTGTAATTTACTATTCACCCTCATGTTGTTCCAAACCTCTAAGACTTTCGTTCATCTTCGAAACACAAATGAAGATATTTTAATGAAATTAGAGCTTTCTGTTCCTCCATTGACAGCTAAGCAACTACCACTTTGATGCTTCAAAAAGCCTAATAAAAACCTAAATTAAATCTGTTCATTATATACTAAAGCAATCCAGTCTCTTCAGAAAAGTGGGACTAAACCGCTCGATTCATATGGATTCGTTTTACAATCTCTTTATTAACTTTTTAAAGCGACAAAGCGGTAGTTGCATAGACTGTCAATGGAGGGACAGAAATCTCTCAGATTTCATCAAAAAGATCTTTATTTATGTTTTGAATATTTAGTTTGGAACGACATGAGGGTGCCGAGTAATTATTGAAATGGTTTGTTTCATATTTGGGTGAACTAACTCTTTAAGGGGCGACGTATCTTAACACACTCTCCCATTCAAATCAGATTCAATATTCATACCTCATATCAAAGCATAAAATAAGCCCTTCATTTTTCACGAGTCACTCTTTCAGTCTCTCACTTCTTCTCTCTGTCATGTTTTGACAGTGAGTGTTTTGCTCACAGTTTACTTCAATGCCTCTGGTCCCAGAGTTGCTCTGATACTTCTGCAGGACTGACGTGCACTGCTCTCGTAACGTGAGAGCGTTAAACATAGCGGATATTAGTTCCCTTCTCCCGCCTTCTAAAATCCTCCTCCCCCAGACCCCCCCTCATCCTCTCTGATGTGATGTGTTGATGTATGCGGGCTATATTTAGACGCCGGTCTCAGTGGGGTAAGCTTAATAAGGGGTCACGTCCAGCAGCGGAGGGCTGACATTCTTGTGCACAACACAGAAAGAGGACAGGAGATCAAATACACACTGACACGTAGAATTCATGATCATGGGAATAAAATGTACAAGTAAGATTTACTGGTCTGAAATGAGAAACGCATCTGAAAATAAGTGCACATTGCACAACCTTTTCTGCCATCGCTACATGGTCGGTGACATCATTTTTTTTATATATGACAAAAATCTTTTGAAAAACTGATCTGCATACATGTGAGTGTACACATCACATTAGTACACATTATCATTTTCAACATGTTTTTTATATATATATATATATATATATATATTTTTTTTTTTTATTTTTTTTTTTATATACAAACGTTCATAAATATAACATTTTTGGAGAGTCTGACCATTAGTTAGCCATTAGTTAGTATTGACGTAACACACAATCATGAGGGTCTGCAGGGGTCCTCTATGACATAATTTCCTTTTTATGTCTTTTCTGTATTTTGGTTGGATCTCATGATTTTTATTTGGCAGGCAAAAAATAAAATGTAAATATTAAAAATCAATGAAGCAGTTTTATTATAAACACTGCATATAGTAAACTAATAATAGCAAAATTACTTAAAGTCCCTGTAAAGTCAAAATTAAGTATGTGTTCTGAGTTTGTCATATCACAGAAAAATGTGTTAAGGTTTTTGTTTTTTCTTAATTAGAATATCAGGACAGAATATCAGGACATATGCACGCACACACACACACACACACACACACACACACACACACACACACAAACACTTTTAACGCCGAATTTAAAAAAAAGAGTCTTATTATAAAGGGGTTTATTCAAGTAATTCAAGTATGCAAAAAAAAAAATTATATAAAAAAACAAAAATGATAATAAGAGTGTTATGTCACTGACTCACACGAATGCCAACCAAAACAAAGTGTGTTGATCTAAATGCTGACTGGCATAACTCCACCTGTTCTAAAACGAGATCTGCGAGATCTTATGGTTCAAGCCACTGGTCAGCAAACCTGACCCAGATACAGCCCCAATCGAGAAACCAAACACTGTGTCATTGTTCAAAAAAAGAAGCCAACAACAATCAGCAATTGTGTCATGCCGCCACTTACAAAATTATCCCACAATGCACTCCCACACGTCACTGTGTGCATGGCACATACACCTTTCAAACACTGACATACACAAACATTCCATGGGATGCTGAACTCATAGACATACAAAACTATAGTTATAGTTTTATAGTTTAAAAAAAGAAAGACATTTACCCCAAAATACATTCTAACTGCTCTCCCACACGAGGGTCTCTTCAAACCTTAGTAAAACCAGAATAGGCAGTAAAGGTGTGAACAACATGACAGAGTGAAGCACGAGAACGTTCCAAAACCTCAGACCAACTCTGACCAGATGTGAAACAGGAGACAGAAACAAAAGCATTCTTCCCTTTCAAAGCCACAGCTCTTCACTGCTCCAGTGAACACGCACAAAACAATGACAACCGTTCACGTGCACACAGCAACACTCAAACGCAAACGCACTAGGGTGAAAAGAGGAAGCACACTTACACGAAAAAGCAGAGTTGATGCTTCTCAGGCAGGTTCCATTGTTGTTTTGTGAGATTTCAGCAGGGCCTGGCGGCTGAATAACACAACAGATCCCCTTCCCTTTCTCTAGCCCCCCTCCCTAAATGAATGCATGCACTGCTCGTCGTCCCTACGCCTAGTGCACTGCACTCTCACTGCCCGTGCCCGAGCAACAGCTGTGATGTCACGAAGGGGCGGCTGGCTAAAGCCAAACCACGTCTACCGGGCCACACCATTGGCTGAGGATGAATGCACAGTGTTTACTCCTCCCACAAGCTCTGCTGTGATTGGCCGTTCAATGTTATCTTCCCAAAGGCATGGATTGCATCACAGAGAAACAATTCCTACTGACAGATTGGGTGGGTTGGGAAAGGGAGAGGATTTAAGTTGAATGCCAGCTTTTTAGTGCATTTACTTTTGTGTGCATGTGTGTGTGTGTGTGTGTGTGTGTGTGTGTGTGTGTGTGTGTGTGTGTGTGTGTGTGTGTGTGTGTGTGTGTGTGTGTGATGAACAATAAACAATACTAATCATATAAAAAGACTTTAGTGTGCCACGAAACTGTTCAGATCACTGTGCACCTGCTTCAAAGGGAAAAAAAGAGCTGCTTTTAAAATGCACTTTAAAGTGAGTAAAAGTAAATATTTTTTAGTTTTTCAGCGTGGATGTTTCATTTCTGTGAGGTTCTTTAAATTCCCTTTATGTTTCAACTATTTTAACATCACAAAAACCATCAAAATGAATGTTAGTCTTGATTTAGCTCCGGACATTGCCCTGCTTTTGCTTGCTTGTGAACTGACTGACATATAAAGTCTTAAAACAATCACTCGGTATGATGGTTATATAAAAGATGATGTCATTAAAGCTGGGTGGAGCGACTCCGGATTGTAGGATTATGAATTCCAATACCTCTGTTTTGATGCAAAATGTAAGTAATAATAAAACAGTAATAAATAAACAAATACATAATATAAAAATAACAACAAATGTAATAAGCAATATTTTAATTTATGCATACAATACAATTTTACCTAATACCTATAGTTTTGCATATTTGTAATTGATTATTTGTTTAAAGTATTCTGAGTGGATGAAATGTTTAATCTGTCAGTAGAGAGGGCGGAGATTAGATGGGAAACATCAACTGTCATTAATCTGGACTTCTGGAGGGATTGACTGTCTGATGTCTCCCACAGCGGCTGGTTTGCAGATAACACCCACACCAACTGACGCCACTGCTCCAAACTTGCACCAACACAACAGGAACAAATGGAGCTGGACTTTTTTTGTGCGAGAAATTGAATACATGCTGAAACTTGTGTAAGAGGAAATTAAAGAGAGAGAAATCACTCTGCGCAGTGAAAAAGAATCTGTATATTTGTGATCTTTGTGACCGAGTCGCTTTGTTGTTAATGATCTGGGCCGACATTATAAATATTGTCCGCTTGCTCCCAGGTAGAGGCACCCAGAGGCCCTGAAAAGATCTTGAGAGGCAGCCAACTGAAATCTTGAACATATATCACTGCAATTTCCTGTCTTTCAAAGCACTAATATCATCTGTCGGGGTTTCTTGCACTGGCTATATCTCCTCCAAGCTTGTAGATCCGTAGCTTACTCAAACAGCAAGAACTATGGGACAGCGTTGTGGGAAACTCCATCGCAAACCAGGATTAGTTCCATTCTGCAGTCCAAATAGCTCAAGCAGAAAAAGTTTCTGTATTTTAATTGGAGATAATTAAGTATTATCTTCATATTATATGTTATAACCAAACATATGGCGCTCTCCCATACCGCAAAGACAGTGAAGCGTAATTAAAGTTTCCTGGTAACTGCACTCATTAATCTTTACATAAAGTGTAATAAGATGCAACGTCTAGTCCACTCGGCTCAGATGGAGCCTTCAGGCACCGTCCTCTTACTGTGTCCAGTTATGTAATTCAGCATCTCGCTGCAATTGCAGAGAGGAAGAGTACTCATGCCGCAGGAAACATGACTCAACAGAATGCTGTCAGGATACCGCAGGCAGAGGAGAGAGAGAGAGAGAGAGAGCGGGAATCAACAGAGAGAAAGAAAAGATCTTGCTCTACCTATGTCACGGTCTTGTACTGGTCATTACTCAGATTTGGGAGTATAGATACACTATGGGACTTTGTTGTATATCAGAGAATACATGCTGTAACTTGTGTAAAAGAGAAGTTAAAGACAGATTTGTGATCTTCATGACAGAGTAGCTTTGAGTTTAGAGCTCCACTATGCTAATTCTTACAATCATGAGCTAGTCACCCTAAAGGATATTTTTATCAGCGGTTCCTCTTTTAAAGTTCAGGACAGGCGAACTTTAATTTATTTAATTATTCAGACAATAAAATATAGACGTTATTAAAGCTCGAAGTTATGTCGACACATCTTACCCCAGTTATGCTCAGTTATTTAAAGTCCCCTGTGGTGAAAATCAAGTTTTTCATTTTGTTTATATGTCTATGTGGTGTTTTTCATTTTGTTAAGACAAACCATGTGCAAATTCATAAGTCGACAGCATTGCTGAGTATTTTGTCCTTAAAACTGCAGTAAAAAAAGTAAAAAAAAACGCCGGAGTTTCTTACGTCACAAACGGCCTTGAAACCAATCACGTCACGAGGGGGACGGGCTTTATCGTCTTAAAAGGAGCCAGGTTATCCCAGTATATTTTCTGTTAATATGAAAAGTTGGGTCATTTAGCAATATAGGGGTTGAATTATGTATATGATGTATATTACGATGTTCGCTCTAAGTTTGATAACACAGTCAAGCAAAAGGCTTATTAATTACCGTTATATGTCCGGCGTTGTAAAGAGCTATACCATTAGCGTTTACTACATAAAACTGGATCTCTGAGCTGGTGTGAGTGAGTGGAGGCGGGGCTAATTAGCATATTTATAGATCCATTTATACTAAATTAAGTAAGAGAGTAGTTACATTCTAACTATTTTAAGGAATGAATAAAAAAAATTCACAGGAAAAAAAAAACATTTATATGTCATTTTGGTGATCAAATATGAGTTTTAAGGGATATTGACTACAGGGGGACTTTAAGTATAAAAGTGGTCTCAGATGTTTCTCCTAAAATAACCTTAGAGAAATAAAAATAGAAACAAATCAAGGTGAATAAAGTGTATCATAGACCAAGTGTGTATGTGCATATTTAAATTTTAAAGCTTTTACAGTTAAGTCTATTTTTAATGAATGTATTAATGTGGAACAATTATAGATAAAAACAGAAGAAAATATTGTGTCTATTAAAAAGAATGTACCGGTAATGTAAATGCTATTAAAAAACAATTGTATTGAATTGGAAGACAAAATAAAGTACAAACTTTAGACTTTTGGGATATATTCTTAAATCTCATGTAGAAAAACAGTCAAGATATTAAAAAGGCAAATAGGCCTGACATTTTATAGATAATAAAATGAAACCTCCTGGAAAAAAGTGTGTTTTTTAAACATGCTTAATCCAGAACTTCCCTTGCTAAATACAAAATGAGGCGTAACATTTGTTAATTTGTTACATTGAATTTGTTATGAATTTGCGTGACTATTTAGTATCTGGTTGGAGTGTTGTTAACTTCTATAAAATTGGAGAGAAGTGCACGCGACTATGCGTTCTAAGTGTGTGAGAGCGGCTCTTAATCGGGCTTGGTCCTGACAGTGGAGTCGACCATGAATAGCCGATCCACATGTCCACATCTTACTCTCTCCTTCTCTCTCTCCTTCTCTCTCTCCTTCTCTCTCTCTCTCTCTCTCTGGACTGTGGAAATATTCCTGGAGGGAATGCCTGCATAGCTGGGTACATAAAACGGGCCAGAAATAATCCTTCAAATAACTACTGTTTATGTGTGTGTGTTTTCAGAGGAGATGCTCTAAAGAACACTTAATGCCTTAAGCATATAAACAATACCAACAAACAGGTCAAAGACTTCTGAGTTTAATAAAGTATACTTGCCATATGTAAAGTGGTGTGTTTTAACAAAGCTAATGCACATGTGCTTTTCGCAGATGGGTGTGAGTCACCCTGCGGATAGGCCTCTGGTGCTTCGGTGGAAAAACTCACTTATAAAGTATATTTGTCAATTTAGAAGTATAAATTATGCAGAAGCGTCCTCGTTCTGTGGTTCAGGACTAAACAAGTGTTTTTTTATTTATTTAATAGAGGACCAGACTCCTGAGAGTTCAGACGGGTTGCGGTTCTGGGGGGCTAAGACGCATGCTTCACAAATAACCAGAGCAAACATGGAATAACAAAACACTGCCAAAGGCATTACGAGATACATTAGATTATTATGCTGCGTTAACAGCATTAGATTTTTCTTTGAATTTTAAGTGTATAATCTTTATTTTGTTAAAAAATGTTCACCTCTCCTTGCTTAATGTGCACAGACGACTTAACGTAAGCCAAGACGTCCTGAGAAGTGTGGCTGTGGCGCTTTCAACATGTCCAGTTCTTCAATTTCAGGCTCAACCAATGGCGTGAGTTTGGGGCAGGACTAGCTGTTGGGAAAGCATCTTTATTTCTGTAATTCCAATTGGTGCCGCACATCCGTGTGAAACAGATTATCAAAAAAGAAAAAATGTTGGGCAGGGACTTGGTTATATCCATTTCTTTTTGATTGGATGAAGGCAGATCTGAATGCGAGCTTGTAGTCAATTGCAAGAAAGGGGCGGGATTTAAGTGTACTATAGGATTGGAGAAGTCCGGTATACATCAGCAGAGAGAAGTCTGTTGTTTCATCGGAAGATTGAGTTATGAACTTGATAAAAAATTACAAGGTCAAAACAGTTAAAAAAAATAAAACATGCATGGACTATTCGTTCACAATAAAATCAACGCCTGCCCACTTTTCCAGTGGCCTTGGTTCCAGAAATATTGTTCCATTCATTTCTCCCATAAGGATTTCAAAAAAGTATTTTTTATAAACCGTTATAAGCAATGAACCAAGGAAATTATCTACGAGTTGAATCATAACATTAAAAACGTTGAATTGAAACAAAAAAGCATTTGAAAATCGGACAAAAATACAAGACTGTACTTAATGGCTTTAGTGATAGAAATAACCGAATGAAGCATTGCGAACAGCATAATCAAATAAAAAATTATGGAGAAATATAAAACTTGTTTAAAAAAACGTTGATTATATATATACAAATCATATACTATAGATATAAATCATATAATATTGAAGTATTTTGAGAGCGTAGAGAGACCGACTTGATTACGTAATTTGTGGCGCTCCACGTAAGTGGACGGGGTTATCGAGGTTATTCAAATCTATATTAATATTCAAATCTATATCTATAATCTATTCAAAGTATATTATTAAGCGAACTTGTATTCAGGTCTGGCTTCATTTTTGTATGTATGACCTGCTTTTTACAATCCAGCCAATCTGCCTTGACAATCCAATTATTTTCCTGTTGAATAACATGGAAATGCATCACATTATACAATTAAAATCTGTTACAAATGTGGTTCTATGTTGACAGCTGGGGGTTAGCATAATATGGAACATTATCAAAGTTAGCATGTGATGTTAAACCCAGAAGAGTCAATTGACTTGAATTAGCAAAATAGTTGTGCTACCAAACGATCATTAAATCTGACTGTATTTCTTCAGCTTTTATTGTTCACCACCAGTATACTCACACTGTGTGGCAGCATTTTTTCAAGTTCTCCTGACCCTTCATTAATTCCTCCTTTCCTCCATTTCTCTCTCACTCTCTCGTTCTCAGAAACGCCTTCATAATCAAGGAACAATAGTCAATAGTGTCTGTAACCAAGCCAAGAAAGACTAATTCTCCCTCAGACCCCTTACGCTGACAGAAATAACACAACACTCCGATCTCTGGAGAATAATACAGATTCAAAATAAACTCCTTACAACCTAGCGGAGAAGATAACTTGAGAATGCTTAAAATGATTGTTTTGTTGAAGATGTGCACGTCATGCTTGTTGTATCACATTTACAGCACGCTTGATCACAACACACACACACACAATGCAAACACATCCATGCATTGCTCGCGTGGCACTGGGACTCTCTGTTCTCATGCTGTCTCACTGACATTCACAGTCAGCTGTCCTCAAAAGGAAAGGATCCATGTCTCCTTCCGTCTTTTTAAAATCAGTTCTTCAAACACTTTGGTTAAACAAACCAGGTGAAGGTTCTGGGATACACGGTAAGCTACAGTATAACATTTTGAAAAGAGACACACTAATCAAAACTAACAGAACCATTCACAGCACATACTCGAGTCTTCCATCCTAAGGCTAAAATCCATTATTTTAGCATTGACAAGTTCAGTCATCTCTTTTGTCCCTGTTCATCAAACTACTAGCTCAGTGTCAGTGTGATCAGGCAGGAATAGTGTGTCATATTTCATTGTTACACTTGCCTATGCTATAAAAATTTATTGACATTCCAAATAATGTGAGTAAAAAAAACATCTAAAGCCAGTTGCCAAAGAGAGCTAAAATAATATCTGCCACAACTGACTGAGAATGATTATATCAATAGACTTCAGGAAGTTTTCCTTTTGAATAAAAACAAAGAGCGCACATATTTTAGGTACAATAAGACGCATGAATCAGCGAAAGCTTTTAAATAGAAACTGGTTAGTGTTTGTATTGTGATTATGAATGTCACATCAAAATAGCTGTACGTTTAAGTGCATTTATGAACTGGAATGCCTGCTTGGGTCTTTATAAACCACGTTGAATGAGCTAAACTGGTTCTATTGACCGTATTAACGACATGTCGACATCACAAACTTATCACACCCAACAGACGAAACACACAGCGTAAGTCAAAAGCTTTCTCCCGTACACACACACAAAGACACATAAGAATACCCTAAAGGGGAAGGTTAGGTAGTATTGGTCACTCAGGCAGCCATAACTAGCACAATAAAGGTTGTATGTCACTGGCGAGGCCTTTAATGCGATCCTACAGTGGAAAGAGTACAAGAACACACACACACACACACACACACACAATGGAATGTGAGTGCCATTCACTTGTTCATGTGCTTCTTACAGCCTTTATTGGCCCACAGAGTTGATAGTAAAGAGAGGATTAGTAGTATATATAATCTTATTCCTCTGAAAGTACATCAAAAGCTGGTTTAGTACAGAAATTACTGCAATAGCAAAATCATAACATCTCTAAAATTGTTGCGCAAAATGTGAGAGGTGAAAATGATATTGTGTGTCATACATTGAATGTTCATATCTAAGAATGGCCTGTATGAAAGCAAAATCAAAGATCTCTTTATATCAGTTGTTTCTCCTTTCTTAAATGGAGAGCAAATGAAGGGTTTGCTAAAGTCTCATTTATCATCTAAAATTAATACAATTATTTAAATAAATAAATAAAATATTTTGTATTGCTCTATACTCATGTCATCACTTGTCTCATTGTGTCTACTTTTATTTGTCTACGTTAGGAGCAGTATTGTAAATTATAACTTAAAAATATTTCCGTTCATTAAAATAAAGGTGAAATAAAATAATATATATTATAAATATTAGATGAAAAACTTAAACTTAAAAAAAGTTAGATGAAAATGACAAATGGTCCCTTGGAAAGTAAATAAAATAAAATAAGTTGAAGTTTTAAAATAAAAATAAATGAAATCTAAATAGAAAGCTAATTTATAATATTAATAAATACTATAATAACAAATTACATACTATAAATAATAATCATATCTGAGAACTCTGCTAATTGTTTTGAACTTTAAAAAGATCAACCGTATGAGGAATATAATTTCCATTAATTAAAAATGAAAACAGACAAACATATACAGCACATCAACCGCTGTATTTTAGTAATGTCTACTAAAGCAAAATGATAATGAGTGTCACAGTCCTGCCCTGATTGCACTGTTGTGTTGTCATTATTACATTATTTACAGCTGTCAGCTTGGATGATTACTATGACTGTACCTGTAATATCATGTCACTGTGTCATTTAAGTCAATAAATGCTACCAAAACCAAATGGTTTTATTCTTGAATAGCCGTTATTAAGCCTTCATTAAGATGTATCACACATCTTCTGTCTACAGACACTTCCTATCATTGCTAAGAGACAGGAAGCCACTGTGGCATTATTTGAACACACTCGAATTTACAATTCAATTTGAAGCCATCCATTTAAAATCTCACTAACAGAACTGAATGTTTCCACCTTTGTGACTCGGATCAGTAAGTACAGGCAGCAAAGCAGGTGATATTGAGGAAAGAGCCGACAAACACGTCAAAGGTTCGTCTAGCATTCTTGTGTTTACACACACACACTCATCTACGTGCACATCCATTGAGACAGCTCATTTCACACACGCGCTGTTGTTTTATATAAGCGCTGAAAAGCTGGCGGGGTGTTTGTGATAATGTCCGTTCACTCATGTGTGTGTTTGTGCATGAGTGTGTCAGATATGCTGAAAGGGAGAGGCCAGACTCTGCAGTAAATTATCCATCACAGTCAACCACAGCTTGATAAAATACACACAAAACATATGGAGAGTTGAACGAAAGTGATGGTGGCACGACACAAGAAGAGAGAAGGAGGGAGAAGGGGGAGAAGGGGGGAGCTCCCCGACGCCGTACTCACGTGAGTTCTCGCAGCTGACAGAGATAGAGGGATGGAAAAGGGAAAGAGAAAGATACGGACAGGTCTCAGCGAAGCATCCGAGCACAGACCCGTCCAGTCTTTCAGCCCCTCATCCCAAAAGGAGAAGAAACAGCGAGATTAAAGGAGCAAATCTAGAAAGCAGGAAAGAGCAGACAGGAGAGAAGAAGCAGCAGCTGCAGCAGCAGGGTGTGTGTGTGTGTGTGTGTGAGCAAGCGAGGCTGTATAATGTGTGTGAGAAAGAAAAGAGAAGAGAGAGACTGATGAGGAGGGAGGGGAAAGGCGGATAGTGGAAGGGAATTGGCTGAAACGAAGGGAGGTGGGGATGTGGTCAGCCAATGCTCGGAGTGAAGGTGCAAGGCAACGGGAAAATGGCAGATGGAGAACACATCCTTTAGATACAGAGTAATCTCTCTTGCTCTCTCTAAGGGTTGCCACAATACCATAAACACTGCAAAAAGAATTCAAATGCAAATAAAGTACAAATATCTAAACATCCTCAACATGAACATATTTGTGAATAATTCATTGGTGCATTGTATTCCCAAGAAGTGTTTGCAACTTTGTATTCTTAATCTTTCATTAAGAATACTGAATTCCCCCCACAATCACTAATTATTCTGATATGTCGAAAATAGTTTAATATATTTTGTGGAATTTATAAATCTTTTTATTTTTGTAGCAATATAAATGTATTTACTTTCACTTTTGATCAATTGAATGCATCCTTGCTGAATAAAATGAATCCATTTCATAAAAAGAAAAATATATATTTTAAACCCCACACTTTTAAACTGGTGTTGTTTTTGTAAATCTTAATTCATAATAAATAATGTATTATAATGAATAAAAATAATAAATAATTAAATTTTCAAAACAAAATTGTATGAAGCATTAGATTTACTCATACAAACTGCCAATGGAGTAATACAAATAAAAGTCAAAAAATAAATTTTTACATTTTTATGATGTTTAGATATTTTTACTGGAAAATTAAGTAAAAATACTGATTAACAAAATAATTGTTGCAATGTACAGCACCACATGTCAATACAACAGACAAACATAGACACACACTATGAGAGAAAGTCCTCAAGAGTTCAAAGGTGAATATCCAAGAAAATGAATGACTCTCCTGTGTGATGAAATTGCATGATGACATCTTCTCTGCTTGCACAAGTGCCAGTTTCCCAGAGTGCTGTAAGGGGGAGGGTGTATTTGTTTTCACAATCAGGAGAAATTAGGGGAAACGAAGAGATAGCAGGAACAACACGATAGGAGAAAAATCGAGGGGACAAGATAATGACTCAGTAACTATCAAGATAATGATAGTAACTGCATGTGAGCTAATGAAGATAAATGACTACAGAGGCAAAGATAGAACGAGAGAGACATGCCACCACTGTAGATATTCTAAACATAAAATAAGACCCAGCGCAATTATAGTCTTAGAAATTCCAGCTTGGGCTGCAGGGGTCACTTAAGTCACATCAGTCTTCTAAGACAAGCTTAAAATATCCTTTCTGTCAACTGAAGGACAAGGACTCATAGTGACTATATAATCTTGGATTACCAAGTTACAACCCTTCCAACTAATATCACCAACATCTAGAGTGACAAATTGAGTTCAATTCATCACTAAGTACCAACCGAAGGGTTAGAAGGGGTGGAGACAAATGGCTGGGGGGCGTGGCTTAGCTGATCAAAGCATCAACCGCGTGCACGCTGAGGGGGGGGTGGGCGGGGCCTGATCTCATTCCTTGATTTGATTGCATGAGAGAGCGATGTTACCATGGAGACTGCATCCAGTGCAGCAGAACCCAGATGGCAGACCGCCTCGTTCACCCTCCTCCTCCTCATCTCTCTCTCTCTCTCTTCCTAAACTCATAGAGGAAGAGCACAGACCTGCAGGACCCAGAGAGTGTAAATTGCATGTGACTGTAACACAAAGCCAGCACTCAGCACAGTGTGTGTGACAGTGTGTGTTTGTGTGCTTTATTAGTGGTAGGAAGGCAGACCTCTTCAGGAAGCCTGAGGGTGGTGATGCCATAACATGTGATGCTGCAGATTCCCGTGTAGTGGTTTTGTAAATAGACTCTCCAAAGAGCACAAAAAAAAACATAAAAAACAAACAAAAAAAAACACTCCGGACAACACAGCACTTGCATAATGATATGTACTGTAGATATGCACAGATTTTTTTCTACTATTGAGTGGGGCATTGCTTTGCATCATAGGTGCTTTTGGCCCTGACATTACCTTTTTCTGTACATACATACTTTTATATACATACAATTTTGTCACTAATAAAGTTTTTTCAATAGTTAGCATAGCATACTCTGAAATATAAGACCAATGAAAATAAAGAAAAATCATGCTAATCATCACCTATGAAATATATATATATATATATATTACAACCCGATCTCACCAAATGCGTCTATATAGCACGCAGTGTGTTTATCGTGTAATATACGCGAAAATGAGTTTTTACGTGCATAGTATACGCATGGATAGCACATGGTTGGGTTTAGGGTGGGGTAGGGTGCGTGTGTATTATACGCTTGGGTAGGATTAGTGGTGTGGGGTGCGTGTGTATATCACGAAATTAAGTGCGTATCATATGCACGCGCAAAACTGCGTATCATATCCACGTAAAAACTCATTTTCGCGTATAAATTGCACGATAAACACACTGCGTGCTATAGAGACGCATTTGGGTGAGAACAGGCTATATATATATAGGACTGTGTATGTTTATATATTTTTTCGTACTTATCCGAAATACTCAAAAATAATTAATATTTTCAGTTTTTTGCATTCTTGCATACTCAGATATATATTTGATAGGTGATGATTAGCTTGATTTTTCTTTATTTTCATCTGCCTTATATTTCACAGTATACTACTAACTATTAAAAAAAACGTTATTAGTAACAAAATTGTTGCAGCAAAACCAAGGGACTACACAAGGGTTGTAATTTGTGTAAAAATGTATATTCATAATTTTCACAGAATAAATATTACAACTGTTTGTAATTATTTCAATATATCAGTTTAAAATGATATTATATTTTTATGATGGAGTTTAGTTTAAGATTGCAAGTTAATCTAAAATGAGGTCCAGTAGGCTACGTAAAACAATACAATCTATAAATAAACATAATTTGAAAGTAGAGTAAATAAAAGATGAAGACATGATAAAACGTTTTCAATACAGGTTTATAACAAAAAACTAACAAACAAACAAAAAAAACACTTGAAATCAATCCCTGGGACATGATTAACAACCATTAATGTCACAAACAAATATTTATATATTTCTAATATTTGTGCACCAAAAACATATTCTTTCCAGGTTAAACCTTTTCCCTCTTTCCCTTTTCTTCATGTCAACATCTCATCTAAAGTAGTGGCTCTCAAGCAGGGGACGTCAAACTTCCCGGGGGGACCCAATCAGTCATATATATTACTTAATATATATAAAGCTTAGATAACCAACTGCTTTGCATGTCTGATGTCTGAGATTTTGAAGACAACATTAAAACACAGCAAATGATATGCATCAGCATTTATCAGGATGTAATTAAATATCTTAGCCTATGCAAACAGGGAATAGCAGAGCTTAATTACTTAATAAGTGCCTGGTATGAGAGAACTTTAATATGCATAGAGTTAAAAAGGTTTAACTCTCAGCTGCCACTGTCTGCACTAATGAATGCATGAACCACAGGGATTAAAACCATTTTAAAGCTCAGTCTTTCTTAATCAACTAAGGAACAAAGTTCACCTATAATGGTCCTGCTATACTTTACTTACTCAGCTGCATGTGCATGTAGAGGATAAATCTGGTGTAATGAAGCAAGTAATTGCAAAGCACGCGTTTCTCAATATCTCTACTTCATTCTGATGCTTAAAGGTGCTGTATGTCACTTTTTCACTCAACTAAAGCATAAAAAATACCATAATATGTTTGCATATATTGAGGAAACATGCTAAGTTCACATACTCGATTCTCTGAAAAACACTTCTACAGCCAGTTATTTTACTTTGAAATGTGCGTTTCCAGGCTGGAATGTTTGTTATTGTTTTGGTCTGTGATACTGCACAGTGCCAATTTGCCGATTTTCATTGTCCATTGCGCTCGTTCCTGTTGCGTGTGCTCAAACTGGCAACCTGCGTGAGCACTGTCCAGTCTGAGGAGCAGGTGGCGGGAGAAACAACGATCTCGAATATTTTAAATAGGATTGCAGTACCTATTTTGACCACTAGTTGTCATTCTTACAGACTGCACCTTTAACATTGAATGGTATTGTAAGTCTCTGTTTTTAGTAATGTGTGAGGTCAAATACAGGTGATATTCAGTCTTACTCATGAGTCAAGATTGACGTAATACCAGTGAATGGCTTCACGGAAATGACTCTGTGAATGCCCAGCATTGTCCTGCTATCAGTTGCAACCTTACTCAGCTTCCTCCCATGTCTATTGGAACATTTATGCTGAGCCCCAACAGAAGAGTTATTGAGAAAAGCAAATTGTGACGATCACAATGACAGATTTTAATACCAAAGTGCAACATTTTATGCACTTGAGGATTCATTTCCCAACACAAACCATCATAATGGACTTAGGAACACTTACCTCAACATGCTGTTGCTTTCAGTGATCAAGCTGAATTAGAGTGAGGCATCTTTCTATGTGTGATCTGTAAAGGACAAAACATAATATGACAAGAATAAATAGTTAATAAATCACTAGGTTTTGAAAGTGAGTACAAGTCTACTAGCAGTTTCCGTTAACACAAAATAACGCATGCAAGAAGCAAGTCAGGGAAAGGAGTTAAGTTCAGAAAATGTTTAAATTGCCAACCTCAGAGATCAAGCTGTTTATTATTTAACATTTTATGTTAGTTAAAAAAAAGTTCTCACAAAAAAAAACCCTCACCGAATTTCTAAAGTAATGCTAGTTTAATGTTACCGTGATATAGACATAATAAATTATCGCTATTTCCCACGCACAGAACAGTCACATCGTTTATTAAAATATAGCGACATCTCCTGGCCACTTTTGATACCACAATGAATAACTAGGTGTGGGAAAAGCCCAACTGAGCAACATTTAATTACAAACGTAAACACAAATGATGTAGGCTAGCCTAATGGTTTCCGTCACAATATCCATATATTTAAGCTATTTTAAATGTATTTGAATAATTTTACTCACCATTGGCTGGTCCTTACAAGTAATGACTTCAGGTTTTACTATCATCTCGGGGCTGACACACAAATTGAGTAGAATCTTAATTTGCTAATATAACAAATAATCTCAAATAATATATTTTAAATGTGGCTGAAATGTTTCCAGTTGTAGTAGACATGCACGAGGCACTTCTTTCCATTTCTAATATCAAATGTTTGTTAAATAAATAATGTAGGCTACTTACTTTAGGTGACAAGCATAGCCTATCCCAGGTTGGCAGTATTTTAGTCTGCAGATGTGTGTTTTGTCAAAGAGAGAATTCTTAGTCCCCAACAAAGTGATCCTGTCCTTTCCTTCAAAGCTCGAATTTCTTTCTCGCTTTTTTCTTTTTTTCTGATCCCCCCTCCCTCTCCCTCTCTCTCTCTCTCACACACACACGCACACAAATCATCACTCATGTAACATGTTCCACATGTAAGATAGCTACTTTATGAGTATTATTGTATGACAAAAACAGATAGCATAGAAAGCATTTAATTGAGTGGTCTAAATGGTGGGAGACTATTGTTGAACAAAACAAAAAAGGATTAATTACTTTGTATAGCCTGTTTAGCCTATATGCTACATCAAGATAATTTTGTAGAAGTTCTAGATTGTTTCATGGACAAAATCAGCCTTTGTTGTGAGAGAGCTGAGGACTATGAAAGAAGACTCTGTGCTCTGCAGTTTTTTTTCGCAGGGAGTATTATTTCACTGAGACACCAGCCAAGTGAGATCACACTGTAAACATACACCATTAGACAACATGGCGAATTCTCCTTATTTCCATGTATATATATTGTTGAACAAGAGCAGATAAGGAGAGAGAATGTATTAAATTCAGACAGCTGAAATAATGTAGAAGAGAAGCACATACACACAAAAAATACAAATACATGACTGAATAGTGACATCAACACCATTCTATCCAGGGCTGCCATATAGTCCTTCATGCTCAGTGGAAACTTCTTTTTTGCTTTCTCCATCATTAATAATAGAGCAGTCCAGATACATTTTGCAGTCATTTTGAACTGTCTAGCTATTCTTTTAGCCTTTAAACAAACCTCTTTTTGTGAAGTATTTTGCCCGAAAACAACATTTGTGTTACATTAGGCTACATTACAGTTTTTCTCAATTGCTTAAACACATTTCTTGAAACTATGCTTCGTATTGTCAAAACAGTAAACACAAATCCATAACGTCTCACCCAATTCCCCAAACATCCTATTTTCAGGTCAAAATGAAGCTCTACACTCAAAACCATTCACTCTTGCTGAAAAAACAAACTTTGTCCTCAGACTGCACACACAAGCCATCAAAATCACACACACTACAACATAGTCCTACACACTGGTATAATAAATTCAAAACAACAATTCCAAAACTGGTAAGTTATGTTGCTTGTGGTTCCCCCCCTAACAAATCTTTTCACACGATGAACACAAAAGACACAACCAATGGATACATTGGCATATTTTTATTAATTCATGTACTCTTGTAAAAGTACTTTTTTTTTTTTTTTTACTCTCTCTATTTTTTTATTTTTTATATTTACTTACGTAAGATATGTGTGTGACCATCATATGACAGTAATAGAGCACACACAAACCTTATTCAAATATGGAATTGTATTGGAATGGTAAAGAGTGTTGGTCGTGACAGGAGGGCCTCCACTAAAGGATAAAATATGATGAACAAGTCTAAGAATGTTCCACGTATGGTTGAAAAACCATCATTGGCCTAGAAAGATAACATTCTGGGAGTCAAGTCTATAAAGGAGGAAGGATGCTCTCCCTTCACTGTCACACTCTGTAGCCACTCTGTGTGACTGTACGACTGCTGCCGTTTTCTTGCTAGAAAATAAACATCATCAAAGACAATTGGAAATGTTTGCCTCTTATTCAGTGATATAATTTTGTTTGCCACCACACCTCCCTGAAGGTTCTGATGATGGAGGCGACGGTGAAGTGTCTCAAATTCGGCCTAGCCTCCCCACAGTCATACCATGGACAAGGACATGGTCAACTAAAGTGGCTTGAATTTCATCCGAGACTACTTGTCTTCTTGCCCTTACCTTTCCTCCTCCTCCTATCCCTCCTTGACTTTTTTCTTCATGTCTTTCTGGATCTATTGTTCCAAAAACTCAATAAACTGATTTGGGCCCTTTTATCTATCTATTGAAGGATCTGATTGATGTGTGTTAAATTTTGACTCATAGTGTTTTCACCTGGGCAATTGTGTGCTAACTGAGCTGAAGCTGTGCTGACTTGAGTGAACAATACTGAATACTAGTGCTTTCTAAATGACCACATGGTATAGGCAATGAGAAATGAAGGTATTTGTGTTTATAGTTTAGTGAAATGGGTGTGCTTTTTGATAAATGGCATTATGGTTTTGAAATTTTTGTTCAAAAGCCTGGTTATAGTGTTTAAGCAATCGAGAAAAACTGTAACACAGTGCGGTTTTCAACCTTTTTGACTAGAAGGCCCCATAGACACAGCAGCACCATCTCTTTGATTTTAAACGGGAATGACAGGGAGGCTGTGAGGGATAGGCATACTCTTTAGTGGGGTGCTGTGTTCAGTTATTTAATGTGTTTTTGAACTGTTCTGCTGACAAAACACTGCAAAAAAAAAATACCCTTCCCAAAAATTTCAGTAGACAAAAACAAAAAACAATCCTCCAGAAAACATGAGCTGTGGAAAATGTACAGTGGATGCCACTGACATTTTTTTAAGTCTATCCTTGACACTCACAGCCTCGCTCTCATACATGTCATGGCGCTGTTCTGAATAAATAAATAATTACAAATTTACAATTTTCTTTTTTTAATTAAATAATCTTGTTCACTGAGGCCCTCTGTTCGAGAGCCACTGCTTTAATAAACACTATTGCAATATGCCTCATCATTGTATCAAGAATGCTTTGATACTTTAAATCTGGCTTTATAGTGTCCAACTTTTTGGCATCACTTTTGTATTACTAGTAGAAGGTGGAAGGCACACGCAACAACGGCTTTAAAAGGTGGAATCCACACTTTATTACATAAAAATAAGACAGACTTTAAAAGACAAATAACAAAAATAAAATGCATTTCAGTACCTGAAATTCAGTTTTGTAAACTGATACAATCAGCTTGTTAGAAATAACAATGCTGAAGACTTCAACTAAAAACTAATAAAATATTGCAACTAATAAAACTCAAAAATGTTGCAAGACAAGTCCCCGATTGTCTACATTCATCAAATATTTTATGGCAGAGTAAAATCCTTAAAAGTATAAAACTCTGTAGGCCATGCCATGGCTTCTTAACCAACAGTTCCTGCCCTGTTTCTTTCCCCGAAACGTCGAAAGAAAGATACAAGTCCTGAGCTTTCGGGTCTCTTATCTGGAGGAAGCTCCTGTCCATTGCGTCTCTGAAAGATCTGTCCCAGTCTGAAGTTAGATGCCGGCTCTTTTTCATCAGGAAGTGATGCAGACCTTATAAACACCCCGTGTGCTGGAGTTCTCTTTGAAGGACAGTCTGGTAATGAAGATGTGCCCACACCGGATTTATAAGAGAAAGAGGGCTTGTCGCGTACAGGTGTGTCAGGCAACGCCCACACCCCATCATCAAGGATGTCCACCCTGGAGACAGAGAAGGAGTGTCTGCGGTGGGGCGTGTTACAGGGAGATATACGAGGGCTGAGGATGGTCCACGGAGAGCCTAGCCCTCCCAGTCCGTTCTGCAAGGCCAGATCCACTTCTTTTATATTCCTCTGCCGAGGGGTAGAGGTGCACACGCCGTGCCCTCGGGAACGATCTGGTGTAATGGTTCCATTCAGGCCGACGCAATCTTGAAAGTGGAAGATCTTCCCGGAGAGCTCAGGCATTTTGTCTGCCTCCTCTATTTTCTCGTTGTTCTCATCTCTTCCTCCTCCTTTATCCATGTCTCCGGTCTCCTCAACTTCCCCTTTATCCATGTCCCCAGTCTCCTCCACTTCTCCTTTATCCATGTCCCCAATCTCCTCCACTTCTCCTTTATCCATGTCCCCAATCTCCTCCACTTCTCCTTTATCCATGTCCCCAGTCTCCTCCACTTCTTTATCCATGTCCCCAGTCTCCTCCACTTCTTTATCCATGTCCCCAGTCTCCTCCACTTCTCCTTTATCCATCACTCCGTCTTCAGTCGCCACAAACTCTTGTTTGGTCAAGGTGTTGCTACACCCACCTTTCTTATGGTCGTTGCTTTCAGGAATCAGATCATCAACAATGCACTGTCCTCTTTTGGATGCGGCGCGTGCCCGCTGAACATCATTAACGGCGCAGGATGGAACCTCCTCCTTCTGGCAGATGCATTCTGGTTCTTGCACTCTCGAGATCTCAAATTTCTGCTCGTTGGTTTCCACAGGGCTGTCCAGATCCCCTCCGCCCTGACGTTCCTCAACCTGAGGGCGGTTGTTCTTGATGGGGCTGTCTGTGACTGGTTTGGTCCCACCGGGCCTTCTGCGAGAAGGACGTTGGCTGAGAAAGCTGGTCAGGACAGATTCTAAAGCAGAGGCTTCATCTCTCACATCCGCTCTCACATCCCCTCTGACATCCCCTCTCACATCCCGATTGGAACATGTGATGGTGGATCGGCGCTTAGCCGTTCTGGACAGCATTTCTCGTTCTCTCTGCCGTTGCTTGCGAGTTTCGGCTGCCTCTCGCTCACGGTTTTCCTGCAGCACAGGACAGAAGAGGCTGTGGGTTTTTGTTCAACATTGGGAACTGATGGACAACTTTTTTTTTATTTATTTGTGCTACTTTTAAATGCCTTATTGTAAACTGATTTTTATTGTTTTACCCTTGTCCCAATCCCAGGCTTTAAAACTTATAAATTACATTTAAAACTAATATAAACATTTGTGATAAACGTATTTCAACATTATGTGTTAATAATAATAAAAAACCGAGAAGAAGCTGTGATCAAAGCATGGTCCTCCACTATAGAGGCTTGGCATAAAATAACTGGTGCATTTTTTTTTAAATATTTGGTTTGACAGATTTAGATATCTATAATTAGGATTTTTTTTATTTATAAAAAAATAAGATACAATTGTGATGCCACTTCAATCATACTGAGAAAAAAAAAAATTATTAGGGGGGAAAAAAGTTCATCCTAGGTTAACAAATAATACCTTAAAGGTGCATTAAGCAACTTTTCATGTTAAAAAATACCTGTTTTCTAACCCATACATGCTTAAACAATTGCCTGATGGGCTGAATGAGCCCTGCTCTGATCACTGAGATTGTCTCTATAATCCTGTAAAGTAAAATAAATAAGAGGGATTCGGGCCGGAATTTTAGACTGGGCGTGACGTCATGCGTGTTCACGGCACGCTCACATAGCTATGTCTGGCAGGTTTGTGTATTCGCCGGCATTCTCCGAAGAAGATGGATTGAAAGAGACCTGCTTGTAGTTCATTTCAAACACCAACGCAAACTCCACGTAAGATAAAAAAAGAAAACTTTTGTCTAGTGCGTGCACATCTCTGGCTGCAGTTTCGCTTGCCGCCAGAGGTGGCATAGTTCTGCAAAAACTCAGAATATTGCGCTATGCACCTTTAAGTTTTCATATCTGATACCAGGACAAACAATATAAGTATTTGAAGTGTTTTTGAGTGTAACAACATGTGGCACCACCCTGCTAATAAGGTTCTGTGCATTATAAGACATGAAATGGTACCTGTGTAGCTCTCTCAAACCTCTCACAGAAGGAATGAAAGATAGAGCAACATTCCTCCAGTTTAAATGCGGCTGGGTCTTCACAGAAGTACTCTGCCACTGAGGTACTGATGTTGTCGAGTTCCTGAAGGGAGGCCTCCACGTCCGCAAGCCGAATGTCTGCCATCTGTACAAGAGCAGACAATATCCCAGAATACTGATACACCATGCTGTTTTGCCTATTATGGTAATTATAAAAGTCACCTGACATTACACTGCAATTTCAATAGAAGAAACTTTCTTGAAGGTTACATGGAAAACCAAAATATCTTACACAAAGAAATGCTTCCATCTGATGTAGTACATCAGTCTGTTTACTAGCTTCCATCTTTGCTTCCCTCATTTTCTCCAACTCCCTATGATAGTCCATCTCCACCTCCTGCTTTTGGATCCTAGATTGAATTTATGAACAAAGTGGCATTTTACGTCTAAATGCATCTAGTATACATTACAGAACATGTATTCTACCTACCTTGCAGCAATGCCAATGTGTTTAAGCTGTTCAGGGAAATGCAGCAAAGCTTCATCAGTCTGTTGGGCTTGCTGATTAACAGAAAATTATAAACTCTTAAATATATTTTTTAACATATTCAAGGAATCAACATCCAATTACGGTCGTAAAAACGTGTGATCACTTAATTTACCATGGACACATAGTGCATAAGGTTCATGCCAGGTTTATTTGCTTTGGTGTCCACCAGTTTGAGCAACGATGCCATCCTGAAGCCAATGGCACTACCAGCATAGCCACCCTGAACAAGAGCAAAAGTTATTCATCTGCTCCCATCTGTTCACACTCAGGAATAGTGTATTTATAACAAACAAAGTTGCGTTTCCCAAAAGCATCATAAGTCTAAGTTGATCGTAGAACCATTACCACCAATGGTCACGCTTTTGAGAAACGCAGCCCGGAACAGACCATGTGACACTCACGGCATTCATGTAGTTGCCAGCCTTCAGCACCAGTCTGATGATTGAATGCAAGTCATCACATGCCAGCAACTCTAATAGGTAGACAAAAGTTTGGGGTCAGTATTAATTTTTATTAATTTTTTTGAAAGAAATCAACACTTATTTAGCAAAACCGATGAAAAATAACAGTAAAGACATTAATAATTTGATGTAATCTAAATGCTGTTCTACGAAGAAAGAAAAATAATTGTTTCTTGAGCACTAAATCAGCATTAGAATGCTGAACTTTGTACAGACTGTAAAATGTTCTTGCTTCCACTGAAGCACAATATACTCTCTGGACCATTTTCAAATCGTGCTAGAGAACTTGATCATGAGGTTTTACACAAACAAACCAATTTTCACTTTAATTCATATGCTGATAACAATTTCTAGTGAAAAAAATTAAGCATTTTCACTGGTGGTCTTTTTTGAAGTACCGTTAGCAGCGGTTGTCATGACAGCAATGGAGTGCTTGATCTCCTCTATAAAGGGAAAAAACTCCTCTCTGAGGAGCAGGCTGTTTAATCTCACTTTATACCTGAAAACAAATAAAAGTCACAATTATAATCAGCTTTTTAGGTAAAGCCCATTTAAATTAGCGGTTGAGGTATAAATATGTTCCCACAGAATTTCCCCCAAAAACAGCACAGAAATTGGCCTTTCACATGCTTTGAACCATGACAGAAAAACTCACCCTGGTACTTGAACCAGCATCACCATGAAACGGTCAGCATCATTTAACTGAGATAAATCTCCATTGAATGACATCAGCTTCTTTGTCTGGAACGTGTCAATACATAAGCAATGTTAAAGGGACAGTTTACCTCAAAATCAAAGTTCTGTCATTATTCACTCACCGTCAAGTTGTTCAAAACCTGTATGCGTTTCTTTCTTCTTTTGAAGAATGTTGGTATCAAACAGTTGAATTCCATGGTATTAAAGAAAATACTATTTAAGTCAACTGGGACCAGAAACTGTTTGGTTACCAACATTCTTCAAAATAACTTATTTTGTGTTCAACAGAAGAAAGAAATTCATACAGGTTTAGAACAACTTGAGTACATGATGCCAGAACTTTTATTTTTGGGTGAACTAATCCTTTAAAAACAGAACTATAGTATAGCATAATGCAGTCATATAGAGAAAGCCAGTTTACCTCCATGTCATCAGGCAACAGCTTGTTGAGTTCCTTCAGTTTCCCAGAAGCAAAGCACAGTTTACCGTGCCTGACAGCATCTACAATGTCCTTCGGTGGCCTGAGAAACACACCGAACCACAGATGAGAGGTTTTTAAATGGCTACCTAAGAGTTATTTTGTGAGGTCTCAGCAATTAACCACTCACACATATTACTTATAATGGATGTAATTCAGAGTAATGTTCTTCTAGACGCTAGGTTTAGATTGCCTTGCCATCCATGCATTCATAGTACAAGATTCGCTCAAGAGATGCAAAAACGTTATTAGGAATTAAGGAAAACAGACAATAATTAAATTGTATACCTTACCTTTTAAACTGTTTTAGCAAAATCCCAATACTCATACTTTTCTTAGAGTTGAGAATTGATACCTAAAAAAATAAAATAATAATACATATATACATGGTGTCAATTTCTCATAATCTGGCCCTGAAGCATATATTATATTCAGTGACAGCAACTAAAAATAAAACCTAGGAAGCATGATGCTGGACATGCACCATTCATTGTATAAGAGAAGATGGAAGTGGAATCAAACAGACATGCGCCTACATTGTTGTGAAAAGTTCAACATTTCTCAACATAACTTCCTAACAAACAGTACATGTTCCTGAAATAGAAGTGTAACAATAGTGCAATAGGGCAGACGAGTACTCAACTCAGAACACTATAACGAGAGATTCATTTCAATTTCAGAATCAGAAATGTGATTGTGTTTATTCATGTTTAATACCTCCGGTCGAATACCCATGAGCCCGGCATGTGATATAAATGTCTTAATGGAGGACATTTGAAGCGTGTCATCTAGACTTTTTTATTTTTTATTTGGTCTGTTCTCATAGTTAATACTTCAATGTTAAGTACTGTATGTTGTATGAGCTACTGAAATGACCTCGGGGACAAGTTGGTTAAACTAGAATGCACTGGAAAACAAACAAGCACAGCTAATAATCTTGTTGTGCTTGTGCTTCCACCTAAATGAGTCTTAGAAGACCGTACGGTATATCCAATACTGAAACTTTATCAGAGCATAAGTGCTGGAGTCACTTTTGAAAGGCGAGAGACACAAATGAGGCCACTAGGAGTACTACATGTCATGTTTAATTCACCCACTTGCTACTAAACTTTGAATCTTGATACACAAGAGATGACATCTGAGCTGTCGGTCAACCCTGCAGTGCTGTCCCAGCCAAAGGGCCTTACTGGAAAGTACTGTAGGTATACGACTAGCTATTAATAACAAATCCTCAGCTTTACAACAAAGTTCAGCTTAACAACTGTCCCGGTAGCGGCTTGCTATACAAGCTTGCTAACCGTTTTGAATGCCACCTTTTAGCGAGCTCCTCCCCCTAGTGGGCGGCCTCATGTTTCAAAATGTTTCAAATTGTACAAATTTGCTAGCCTGGGAAAACCCAGATCACTTCCGGCAAATTTAGATTTGCTCTTCAAGTGGGTCTGGCAAAGAGCCCATTGAAACCCATTTCCAATCCGTCGA
This sequence comes from Phoxinus phoxinus, assembly GCF_949152265.1. Lineage (NCBI taxonomy): Eukaryota > Metazoa > Chordata > Actinopteri > Cypriniformes > Leuciscidae > Phoxinus > Phoxinus phoxinus. The sequence goes on along the minus strand of NC_136898.1, from coordinate 13,297,144 downwards.
AATCGCGGCACCAATCAGAAACGTTGGGGCGGGCTTTACATGATGACGACAGAGCAGCGACGGGTACGCAGATTTTGTACATTACAGAGATGGATGCCGCCGTGGAACATCACTCGTTCGAATCAGCTATCGCGTCTGTTTCAAGCGATTTAAAATTGTCATTTACAAAAACGGCAAAAGTCGTCAGAAGCCATTGCTACATCTTCCTGAAAAACAAACAGAGAATTGCTGAGAGTCTCAGATGTTTCTCCGTCGCTCTGATTGGTTTTAGATCTATCCAATTGCGCCCAGAGCCATTTGAGCGACGTCCGTTGGTGACGCCCCTGTGGAAATGAATTGTCTATGGAGCTTTGCCAGACCCTAACTCAGTTACAACTGAGAGTGGTCTGGGTTTTCCCAGGCTACAAATTTGCTGCACTATTTTATAAATCATATTTTTTCTAATACTAGCAAAATATATAATCGGAAAGGACTGAGCATCAAGGTTTCCATATTTGGCCACTGTTTTGAGACAAAATTTAGAACACAACTTGCTTATGAATCCAAATTGTTAAGTAATATTTTTTTTTTGTATAAAAGAAAAAATGTTTAGTGCAGCATATTTGCTTAACAGTAAACTTAAACTTCTATAACGTTTTTTTTTTACTCTAATTTTTTTGAAGTGCTAAAGTTACACTTTGGCATTTAAAGGTAGGGTAGGCAATTTTCGGAGAGACTAGCAATAGCAAAAGTCCTCAGTTGTAAGTCGCTTTGGATAAAAGCGTCTGCTAAATGACTAAATGCAATAGCGAGTGAGCTTTGAAAGCATAAGATCCCACCATCCCTTCAGAGCATCTTCGAAATCGAATTCGGACCGTATGCAATGATTGGACGAACATTTTATGGTCATTCGCCTTCCACAGACAATATATAGCCTATACATATAAATACATTTTGACCACTTAACTTAGTGATTGCTATCAGGATGTAAAGAGACTTTCAACCCACATAACAAAAAATTCTGAGTCTTCTTTAAAAAGAGATTTTAAAGCATTCATGAATAACAACCATTTAAGTTCAGCTAGTGCACTTTCACATACTGTATGCTCAAAAAGGAGGTGACCGTTAACAGGTTAAATCCACTTTTAAGAAATGGCACTTACATTCTCTGATTCTGTAGTGATTTGCGAAAGGCCCCACACACTTTTTCTGACCGTCCCACCCTTACGGACCAAACCATGGTGCTCATTGTGGCTGAAAAGTTCCTCCATGCGCTTAGTGTCCAGTTCAAAGTTCTCAAGGTTGCGTTGGGCTGTCCACACGTTGCGCTTGCCTAACACGCTGTGCCTGGGGATGGCGTCCCAGTTGAAGTTGCGCATTTTTGAGCGCTGTTGGACAGTCCGGGTGAAGGGGTCCCCCAAATGTGAAGGAGGTGGGGGCGGTGGAGGAGGAAGTGGTGGTGGTGGAGGGGGAGGAGGGGGAGGTGGAGGGCCCAGAGAAAGGGGCAGGGTGGTATGTCTGAAGGGTGAGGTCGCATTTTGAAAGCACCTGGACAGATCAGGAGAAAGAGGAGATAGAGGTGTCATGGTTACAACTGGAGCTCCATCCATTGGAGGACAGGGAGTGGACGTCCAATGGCCACAAATCGAGTTCACTGGCTGGAGGGATCTGAGAGAAATATAAAAAAATATATAAATAAATAAAAATACAAAACAATGAGAGGCAAATGATGTGCTAAACTAGTCCAGAATATCTACAGAAGCAAGAAATTAACTTCTGAAAATTAACTTCCAAGATTTCTACGGTCAATAACATAAGTAAAACCACAATTTAGGACAAGATGGTGGACCATTAGCTTGTTTGTTGGATACAGTGGATGCAACCATATGTCCCGAATTAAAAATAGCAAACATATGAATTTTCAATGATAACACTTCGGAAGAGCAAGTTGCTTATTTGAAAAAGCCATGTGAGCAAACCACAAAGTCAGATAATACTTTACAAGACCAATTTGCCCAGGAACTTTAACAGGGAGTTAAACAAACAATTTGATTAACGTTATCAGGCATAAGGTCAATTTGCATATCACACATACTTTGGTCTCTACTTTTAAACTCTACTGGCTGCTTAATCTACTTTTCAGATGTATGAGAAACGCTTTTGAGTGCATCATATAGCCTGCACATTGGGTTATTATGACAATTTACACATACAAACAATATGTTTATATATATCCACATCTTTATTAAAAGCTTTTTTTTATATATAATTACACTAGCAAAAAAAAAAACTTTATACGTGACTTCTTTAACGCACAACAATTCCACTGTTTACAAAAAAGACCGAGCAATCAAATAGCCTACGTTTATAGAGATCACTACAGTGTTCGAGTTCTGCCGTTTGAGAACATGCAACTCTGCAATGGTCCAAAATTATAGTGAAAATATACTGACATTAATACATCTGAAATGTGTAATTCCCAAAAAAACGGAATACTTTAAAGTCAGTCCAACATCACAGATGATCAGAAAACCAGGAGAAAAGCAACATTTAGAGTAAGTGACAGAAAATTAGAGATTACCAGTTGAAAGCTGATGAAAGCTTAATGAACCGACGTCGATTGCTGGAGAAAGTCATCAGACACTCCCCAGGTCAAACGCCATCAACTACTAGCACGAGCACTTTAATGGATGAGAGTAGCCACGCCCCTCACGCACGAGTATCCTCCCCTCACCTGAGCAACACTCACCTTTGCTTCTTAAAAAGACTTTTTCAGAAATAAAGATGAAAATTGTACACAGTTAAAGAAGAAAGGAAACTACACACACTGGTTGATAATTTTCATTATTGTTATTATAACAACCCAGCACGCTGGGTCTGAACGAGTCTGAAATGTAATGGTCGTATAACTAAGACGCTTAAAGGTAAGTCATTTTGATTCCAGTCAGTCTAAAATCTGTTACTACATAACCAATAAACATTAAGTTATTCCTCTTCAGAAACAGATGTAACGTTAGTTTTTATTTTTTAGCTCGTTGGTTATCTATTCAGTCGATGTTTTAGTTGTGTAAAGGTTAACAATCGATTTTTATTTATCATCCATTGATTGAAAGTTTTAATTACGTTACTGGAGCCCTGGCCCTAAAACATCTGAAGTATTCAACATTACCCTCTAGTGGTCAGCATTAATTTAGCATGGCATGACCCCTATTCTTCTTTTGGATGTTTGTTCAATTTAGGAGTAAAACAGGGTCAAAGCAACAAAGCAAAACAGGACATCAGCCAAGTATAAATGACACAAAGTCCATTTTTGCAAACTTTTCAAATTTTATCTGGTGGGTTCTTTTACATTTGTTGGTCAAGGGTTTGGTCAAAGCCAGGAGCAAAGGGTCATCATGAGTTTCCAGTTTCAAAATCTGTCTTAATTATCTTTACATATATACAATCATTCATACACTACAATACTACAAAGCAGCCTAAAATATTGATTGTACATAAATATGGTAATATTTATAACCCTTTCATTCTGCTATGCTAAACTATGCCGACTAATGGAGTGACCATTTCAATACCAAACACTTCTGTTAACAGAAAACGAAATAAAATCAACAATAATAATATCCAGGTTTAGTGTTGAGGTCTAAATTTAAAATCCTATTGCTCGGGAACAAATGTATTTCACTTCATGGATCAGTTCAGTGTCTATGGCTCGAGATGGAAACCTTTTCTCCAGCTCTCAACAAGAAAATAATCACACACAGTGCCGTCTCTGCTGCCTGACAACTGTACAGGATGTAAAAAAAAAAAAAAAAAATGGTATAAAAAAACATCTGACAATTTCTTCTTCTTCTGGGGGGCAGCGTGGTCTTTACAAAACAAAATGTAAAAGGCAATTTGAAAAAGATTTCACTAGGTTATACGACATTCAAACTAAATTTCAAGCATTCTTTAACATTCATGAGTAACCTTTCTCTTTTATCCTTGAAACAATATTTTCCTGCACTACTACCCATGTAGTGTTTTACTGAAGCATTGAACAGGAATGAATCACAATGCATGGAAATGTACAACTAATGTCATCAGACCTGCCATGCAAAAACACACAGGGAACAGCCAATACAGGCATACATGGGAATACACTTTCAAGAAACATCTTCAGTATTGCTTCGTCTCAAGCTTAGAAAGATTTAGTGCAATGTTCAAAAGTACTGAACATTAGATCATAGTCGTTATTTCAGTCTTATGTAATGGAATAAAAAACTAAACTAGACTGACATGAACTAATCTGACAGTCTGCATTTAACCCCATTATCACTGCATCAAGGCTAACACATACTGTAGATATTTTAGGTGAAAAATTATGTAATGGAAACCCAGTAAGACCCATCTGATTATACCATCACATCACAAATAAAAAGACATACAAATAAAAAAGCAATTATTTTGAAATATTCATTTTTTAAAATATATTTGATTTTGAACTACAGTTCCTGTGAACATTGAGGGTTAAAGAAATTATATATTAATAGTATTATGACAAAGCAAAAAATGCAACTATGATATTAATCAGTATATACATCTTTCATTGGGGAAAAAATATTTTGCTTTGCTAAAAAAAGGCAAATAAAGGCATTAAACAGGGTGCATCAGAACCTATTTCTAAGGTGGTATTTGAATGCATAATAGGATATTAGGGCTTTGCTGATGCTAACAGAACACAAGTCAGTACATAAACTCTAGTGCACATTTCATTAGATAAAGAGGCAGATAATAGTGGGCATTAATCACATGTTAATTAAATCAATCATATACAATTCATACATACGCTTCCTTGATTTACTGCTGATTAACTTAAAATGATTGTAACAAACCTATAAACATTATACCGTATTATGCATTGGTACATAATACTACAATAAACTATAATTGTCAAAATAAAATAAAAATGACACTCCTCTCCCTTCAAGAAAACAATCATGTTTCAAATATTCAAATCCGTAAAGCAAATGTAACAATATTGACAAGAGACAGTGATATTTAGATTCATCTTCCATTCTGGGCTTTGTTAAAATGTGCAGGAAACTGCACCCACATCTGCTGAAATTCAATCCATAACATATGTCAAAGATGTATTCATTTGAGGTTAAATAGCTTAAAACAAGCAGCTCATTTTAAGATATTAAATGTAATATTTCATGTATGTCAAAGAGAGACAACTGGACAAGCATTGATTCAACAGTACTCTCATGGCCTAGTAAACATACAAGGATGCAATGCTAATATCAGATAAACTCATATCTGGATTTTATCCAAATTAATCACTTTTAGTTAGACCCACCGACACTGAACACTGAAAGCTCTGATAGGAATGATATGAATCCCCCATCAGCTGCAATACCAAATCTACAATACAGAAAAAAAAGATTGTATAAAATAAAATAAAAAACTTTTCACAGAAAAACAAAAGGAAAATGTTCTTTAAAATGTGTTCACTGACAGAGAGAAAGTGTGTGTGACGAGTGTGAGTAATATTGAGAATAGTCTTGAAAAAAAAAAAGTTGTTCTGACAGACATATCAGAAGGATTTAATGATATTTATAGGGATGAATCTTAAACTGATACCTTTGACATTTGATTGGACACTTTGGGACTGGTTACAAACCAGAGGTGAATATTCAGACACTTGACAGTCTCAGAGCAAGAATAGGAGGAGAAGAATCAAGGAAGAGAAGTATAGAGAGAGTTAGTGGAAAGATACGTTGTAGCCCCGTCTCTGTTAGCATCTCAGATTGCTGGTCTCTTGTGGTCCTACTGTGTTTCTCTGATCGGCTAAAGACATGTATCAGGAAATCAGCACTTTCACTGTTCTTCCAGCCAAGACGGTTTGTCGGCCCCTGGTGGTTTGAGTTTAATGTTGAACTGCTTGAGGGTCTGTTCCAACTGCTGCTGGTTTCCAGCAAAGTAAGCAGAGATGGCATTATGGAACAGCAGAAGTTGCTTGTGCATCACTTTTACCTGTGAGATAGATACACAAACACACCATGTTAGATGACAAGACAGAGACAACAGAGATCAAGGGCTGCTTAAAGGGATAGTTCACCAAAAATAGAAAATTACCCCATGATTTACTCACCCTCAAGCCATCCTAGGTGTATATGACTTTCTTATTAAAAAAATATCCTGGCTCTTCTAAGCTTTATAATGGCAGTGAATGGGTGTTGATATTTTGAAGCCTAAAAAGGTGCATTCATCCATCATAAAGGTTCACCACACGGCTCCGGGGGTTAATAAAGGCCTTCTGAAGAGAAGCGATGCGTTTGTGTAAGAAAAATATCCATATTTAAAACTTTATGAACTAAAATAACTAGTTAAATCATGGATATTTTTCTAACACAAACACATTGCTTCTCTTCAGAAGGCCTTTATTACCCCCGCAGCCGTGTGGTGAACCTTTTTTTATGATGGATGGATGCACTTTTTGGGGCTTCCAAATATATCACTCATTCACTGCCATTATAAAGCTTGGAAGAGCCAGGACATTTTTTTAATAAATCTCCAATTGTATTCCTCTGAAAGCATGATGGCTTGAGGGTGAGTAAATCATGGGTTAATTTTATTTTATTTTTGAGTGAACTATCGCTTTAAGTGACTTAAAGAGGAAGTTATGTGGGTGGTCATGCACCTTATTTTCTTCCAGGAACTTGAGCTTGATGGTGACATCATTGCGAAGACGTTCATATTTGTCCTTGTGGATCTGGTACTGCTGCTGAGCAGCCTCGATACGAGCCATGGTAACAGCATCCCGCGGGCCCAAGTTCAACTCCTCTAGATCTGCTCTGTACGCATCAAACTCTAGCCTACATAACATCAGAGAAAAATCATTAAAAAAAGACACATACAACATTTAATACTTTTTATACAATGTGATGCCCAAAGTTGAAAAAGTTATTTATAGTGAAATCTGACGCTAAAACCCTGTTTACACTAGGTATTAAGATGTGTTTTGGTCGATCGGATCACAAGTGGAATACAGGTGTACACGGGGTCTAAAACATTTTTAGCTTGTCCACTTTCGACCACTTTCGAGCGTAGTGTAAACACTCATGTAGTTGAATGTGTTCGCCTAAAAAGATCGCCTACTGACCTAACACATAAACATTATGGGAAGCGTGCTAGCCAGACAGGATTTAAACTTTCTCGGCTGAAGACCCAAGTTTGGTTTGAAGATGAAAAACGCACCAAGCACAATGTTCTCTCGCCATTCCTGATTTCTAACACACACTCACCGCGTTCGCGTGGTCTTGCGGCTGTCGCAGCAGAAACTAAAGCTGCTGCTCTCTCTATGTTTTTGCAAGTAACTGTGATAGAGGATATGCTTCTTCCTTTTTTATTTTCAATCAAAAACTGAGTAAGAGGGCCAGCCAGTGTCAGTGCCTGTTGGTGTATCACTCCGAGTTCATTCAATACCATCTCGTCTGCACGTGCAGCAATATTCGATACTAACCCAGACACCTCTAACGTATACTGACCCTTTCAACGTCCAGTTGCATCAGAGGCTAATTAACTTAAAACACAATTTAAGTGCTTGCAGTCCTGACAGAAAGTACTGCCCAGTGCCATTTCATATTGCAGAGAATTTAATCACTTTATTTTTTATTTTTTGCTGAAGTAGCTTTTACCTGGCATTCTCATACATCTTGATAGTCGTCAGTGTGTCTTCCATCGTTTTGTTCACCAGTGTGTTGATACTGGACACAAAGAAGTTGATGGCACCGAGCAGAGTCTCTCCATTCTTGCACAACAACTTCTGTGTTTCTGCATTGTATCCAAACTCATCCTGTGTGTAAACAGTACACTATTGTGAGTGTGACTATTTGACTCTATTGCAGTGTTGTTAATTTAACTAAAACTACAAATATTTTTAAAAAACAATTAAATGAAGCTACAATAACATAAAATATAATTTTTAGATAAACAACTTGGACATGTTTTAGACATGTTGGCTTGGCAACTAATTGAAATAAAATAAGTTTAAGCTGAAGCACTAAAATAGTTGTAAACTGAAGTAAAAGTAAAGATAAATAACTAATAGAAATTACAAATTCTAAAACATGAATATATATTGATGTCTCAAGTTCTGTTTAATATATGACATTCCTACATTTTATTCTATAAGTTTAGTTGCTATGCTTTCAAATTATATTTGGATAAAGGATGTGTGTGTGTGTGTGTGTATATATATATATATATATATATATATACACATATATATTGTAGTGTTGACTGCTCAATTGTTTAACTAGTCTTAGACAATCCTTCCAGCAATGTTAGAGACATTCTTGATTGGTCTGGTGTATAAGTAGCAAAACACAGATGCTAAAGAAACTTAGAAAAAACTATGGACTTCTAGTGCTTGATGACATAGTTTTTTCTGTCTGTAAGCACTAGTTATTTTTAACACTGACAGTTTGAAAATACATGAGTTGGTTTACACCAGTCCCATAATTTTGCATGGCAGGCACAACAAATATCATAAATCTTAAGATGACCATGCCGTCTCACCCGGAGTTCTGGAGACTTCTGACTGAGGTCGGCAAAAGTGTCTCCAAGGGCTTGCTGCGTCTGCACCATGCTGTAAAAGTGGTTGGTTAGCGCTCGCGCTAAATTCAGCACACTCTCATACTTCCGTTTGGTTTCCCGCAGAACCTCGATCTGAGCCTCCAGCTCCAAATCCACAGTACGTGAGCCTCGGCCAAACCTCTCAGAGATCATCTGTTTGGTGCACTAAGGGAGAGAACCATAAATACGAAAGGCTTCAAAATTTGAGTGGCTAACAGCACATCAAATCTAAATAGAAAAGATAAAAAGTTAATTGACAAGCCTTGTATGTGTTCAGGCCCCATTTCTTCATAATGTCAAATTTCTCCACAGCAACGCCTCTTGTGGCCTCTTCTGCTGTCATGGAGGAATTGCTACTGGTGTGATGCATGTTGGACCCTGACACACAGAAAATGCTTACAGTAAGTCTCCAATTACACACACATACACTGAATAAATGTCTAGTCTTCCACAATAATTGACACATTTTCAGATATTGTGGCCATCATTAATGGCATCAGAGAGACAGACAGACAGACAGACAGACAGTGTATCAGCTGTATGTGAAACAGATGAGATGAGAGAATAAATGAATGTGTTTTACTAAATAGGGGGAAAATGTTGTCAAAGTGCACTTAAATGATCCAGCACCGTTTGGGATACCTGGGATACAGGGGATGTCATCTGATTGGCTGGCTATTCGGTAGGCTGCAATCTGGCTTGGGGCATTGCTAACACCCATGGACTTCATTCGCAGGTCTGGAGGGGGTAATGGCCAGGAATAGCAGGGGATGTTGGGGGTTTATATGGTTATGGGGAAGAGGGAGTGAGTGGTGAATATGTTAAAATGTTTTAAAATCATGTAGGCAATTGGGAAAATTACGTTTTACAATGGAATGGATTGCACCACATGAGAGTGAAGTGTGTATAGAATAATTCCAGTGCATATGTGTGTGAATGTGAAGGAAGATGGAGGAATGGGAAAGGGGGAAAAAGGGAGGGTGAGAGAGAGAAGGTGATAATGTAACAAGATGAAATGAACACGGGAAAGCACATGACTGATATTTTGTTCAATCTGCTGCCTCATGATGGAGAAAATGTACAGTTCACTCAAAAACACAACTGTTATTTTAAGCCCCAATATGCCTGATCATTTATTTTTAACTACAAGTGTCAATTTACACAGAAACAGAGTGTGACTAGGAGTATCAGACAGTAACTGTTCTGAAAGTAACCAAACATACTTTACACCCAGCCATTCTGCAGCAGATTTTTCTAAACATTTCCTCGACAAAGTCAGCAAGATTGAAGTCTCAAAACTCATTTCCGAAGCAAAATGACTAAAGATTCCTCATTACAAAGTTCCTGCCAGAGAAAAAAAGCAACCTTATCCCAAGAAGAAGAGAAATAAAAATGCAGCCCGTTCCAAACTGCTTAGAGAGAAAATAAAAAGCCAGAAAAACAGTGGCGATTAAATTTATTCCTGCAGAACAGCATCCTATGCCCTAGGAAAAGACAAAATGGCTTAGAAAAGGACAATAATACAAGGCATCATGGGAAGGTGGAAAAAGAGAAATAAGTGATATCGGGTACGAATGAGGGATGAATGACCTTGCCCTTCATTTGGAATGTGTCTGTTGCCTAGAAAGTCAGTGTTAAGACGGATTGCAGGGCCTGAGAAAGGGTAAAAGAGACAGAAGGTCCTCACTGAATCAGAAGGGAATACATTTACACTGATATTAATGCCCCAGGTGATCACCTTACAATCAGATATCTACAACATATCCTGTCCAGACAAAGTCATTTAGTCAGATACATGAAACTAAATTAAAATCAAATCAAAAGCAGTCCGTTTTGGTTAGAATACTTTGCAAAAGTTAGCCTAATTTTTCATTACAGTTCAGTTTTTTAATGGTGTCAATGCAGGCAGATCAATAATATTGTTGAATATTAAATGTACTTGGAGAGAAAATAAAAGCCAGAAAAACTGAAATAATTAAATGTATTCCTGCAGAACAGCATCAAGCAGAACACATTTATGTTCAAACACCATGTAAAAGTGAATTTCGCATAATAGGTCCGCTTTAAAAAATAATACAAAATTCTAAAACTTAAGGATACCTGAGGATCTGTGGACTTTTTCACTCCGGTTAATGTCAAACTTTAAAGCCATTAAGAATGCCTCACACACTACCTATACACACAATGACCAATGGCAGAGGCCCTGGCTCTCATTTGGATTGCATCATAGAAAAGAAAGGAGTGGAAAACTCAGCAAGCAAACCATACTGTACAATTCCAACTTCTTCTCCACCAAAAATATGTATGTGTTTGCATCTGAGAGTACAGATGTCAGCCAAGTCATTTCAATGGTAAATACCAATATAAAAAAAAGAAAAGTCAATGTATGTTTGGGGTCAAGTGAATTTAAAACCAGCCTAATTATACTGGAATTTCTTTAACCAGGAGATTTTTAATATATGCAGTTTTGCATATTGCTAGGTGAGAATGTATTTGACGTATTCACTGCAGAAGTAGCAATTGGGTTTTGGAAGAAGATGTGAAGAACAGTAAAGAGTTAAAGAATGACAGGGTTTCTTATACCTTTGATAGAGCTTGTTGGAATGATGCCTTCCGTTGTACCTCCATAACCACCTGATACGATGCTGGTTTCATTTAGGTTGGGCCCAGACACCATGACCTGTTGCAAGTCCTACAGACATGGAAACAGAAAAAAGAAGAGATCTTCAGAATTCAAATTTGCGACCTAAAAATGATTTTGTCATGTAGTGAGCCATTAGTGTAGCCTAAGTTCTAAAAACACAAACATAGGCAAATGTTGTTAATTGTTAGAAGGAACATTTTAGGGTTAGAATCACATTAAACAATTAATACGAATCATGTGTCTGAGAGACATAAAAAAAAATCTTCCCTCTGAAAAACCCATGCGTTTCCTTGTTGTAGAAAAGGAATTTGACACCAAAGCAATTACAGCACAAGGAAGGAAACAGTCTGAACCGTTATTTGCAACAAGTCACATTAGTGACTATAAAACGGTCAACAACCCACACCAAAGCATACATGTTATCTGAGACCATTAACTACAAAAAAAGAGCATTCTTGCAAATAAACAACAAATCCGCATTGGTTTGATCAAATAATTGTTAAACAATCACAATATTAAGATAACTTTATTTAAAGGTGCACTATGTAACTTTTTTTAGTAAAAATAAATAAGTAAATAGTCAATACACCATCAATCCTTCTTCCAAAAAGTGTTTTAGTCTTACTTTTAGACCAAGAAATTGCAGACTAGAGACTCGTGTGGGAGTGGCATAGGTTAGTTGTCACAACAAGCAAGGAAGGTTGACGACATGGAGCACGGTAAATCTCAAACCTCTGGGGAATCAACTATTTTAAACAAACGCCGAACAGAGGAGCTTCTGCTTACAAAAAGAGAACGCAACAGAGCTTGTAATAAACAAGAATAAACATTGGCCTGGCTTTTTGGAGATGGCCAGAACTGAGGGGTTTGAAATGTTGTATAAGTGACACGGAGATAGCGTTTTTATTACCATGTATTTTATTTGAACTGATAAATTGCCATATGTAGCTCTCTAACAGACAGAGTTCATTGTAAAGAATTATCTATTGTGAAGGGTCATTTCATTATGTTGTTGTAAAGCTGTGCTGGAATTTATTTTCAAGGAAGTACCGTGTCTATTAATGGGTAAAGCTACCGTAACATCTTCAGCAAGTCAGTATAAGCCTAGTAGTGAATGTTTTATGAGCAGTAGGATAACCATATTCATCAACACAGTCACGCAGAGCCGAAGCACAACCAAAACAATGTCCTTTCACAATCAAACAATGAAGAAAGTTAAATAAATTTTTATATAGCTAGCGTTACATTATATGATCAATCTTCTTCATGTAAATGCTTTTAAACCATTCAAGCGCAATAAGACAAACTCAATGCGGTACTGGCGTGCGCTATGCCGCATTGAGTTTTCTTTCGCGCTTGACCAGACAAAGACACACTAAATTATGACAAAATGCCCATTTTGTCGAAGATCCTCATAAGGACAGTCTTAAATTAACGTAAAGATTTATGAAAATGGGATGCCATGTGCAGCAGGTCTTAAAGTGACAGCAGCCTAATAAACCTGCTCCTGTCTGTGTGTCATTAATGTAAATCAAAGAACAAAAGAAAAAGAGAAAAATCACTCACTGCTCTTGACTGAAAAACTTTTGTAGCTTTAATAAAAATGTATATTAAATTTATAATTTATGCAGTGAAAACTATGAAGTGTTTGATAACTATTCAATTTCTGTAGCCTATATTTACTACCTGTTAGATCAAATATTTAAAATATACATTAATTTAGCAATTGAATGTAAAATTATTACAACATAAAAATGTATTAAAAATTGTAATGTTAGGGTGATTATCATGATTATTATATCGTGATTCTTTGTAATTACAAAGAAAAGTGCAATGAACTACTTTTATTTTATTTGTATTGATTGAGAGCACTAATTATTATACATTTTAATGAGGGAGGTACAAAGTCCATTTATATAATGGACACTTATATATGTAATGTACAAGTATATTACTATATAGTAGTGAATAGTACTTGTTCATGGACAAAATATACAATTTCATTCTTTCCATTGTAAAACAATTGTCAAATGAATGTGTTGTTTTTGCCAGGACATAAACAGGCTCATGGGATACATATACTGGTATACAGTACGCTCTGTACTGTATGCAGTGGCCCCTTTAAATAACAAAACAAAAAAATAAATATAGCTGCAAGCAGCGATTACGGGCCCAAGCCGGTGGCACCGCCACCCTGGTGCCTTTAGTTACACTAAAGGCACCGGGCTGGCGCTGCCACCGGCTTGGGCCCTCCATCGCTGCTTGCAGCTATATTTATTTATATATATATATATATATATATATATATATATATATATATATAAAAAGCCGCCACCCCGTTGCCTTTCGGGTTCCTGTGCACGACGGGCAATAACGTAACCCCGCTTTGACTGTCGAGAAGAAGTCTGCTTTAGAGCTTGTATCAGTGTGAGTCTTTCTGCTCCCCTACAAACACACACAGAAAAGGGGGGGGGGGCTGTCTGTGTGTGTGCCCTCCCTCCTCCCCCCCCCCCTCCTCCTCCAGTATCTCACTGGACTAACACACACACACACACACACAGAGAGAGAATGGCAGGGGGAACTCTGTCAGAGAGAGACAAAACCACATTCAAACCAAAATATCTGACTTCCTGTTGGTCGGAGCTAATGACTGTAAATGAGAAAGATGTCCGGATCGATAAGCACAATATACAGACCGAGTTTTGTGACTGTAGGTAAAAATAACCCCCCCACTTTAGTCAAAAGTATCTTGAAAGTAACACACTTCCTGCTGCCAGTTGGTGGCGCTATAACTTTGACTCACAATAGCCACATCCATGTGATCGCCCTCTTACAACAAACACACTGCTGAAGTTTCATCAAGATCAATAAATGTATGAAGACGTTATAAGACATTGTGTTTTTCTTTTCTCGCCATAACTTTGTTTCCTCGCCACGGCCAAACCGTTCGAGATATCAAAAATCCGTCCGCAATTTAGCGTCCTCAATGTCTTTACTTCATGCTGACTGAGTTTGGTGGCGATAGGATAATTTTTCTTGGAGGAGTATATCAAATTCCAGGGGCATGCGTTTTCATACAACCCATAATAGCCGACTTCCTGTTGGACTGGCGTAAAACTTAGAGCACGAAAGTTGTTCGGCCCGATGATATCTAAATGTGTACCGAGTTTCATATTATTACATGCAAACGTGTTTGATATATGGACCAAGTTTTTCGGACCACGTTCAAGGGGGCGCTGTTGAGCTCCCCTGCCACGCCCGGGTACCAGCTTCAGTCCGGCTCTAATGGCCGCAGGTTCTGACCTGTGTGCAAAGTTTCAAGAGTTTTCGAGCACGTTAAGGGCCCCAAAAGTGCCCGAGAAGTCCCACACAGCAGAGAAAGGGTTAAAATAAAGCCCCCCTCCTCTCTCACACACACAGACACTGAGAGAGACTGGCAAAATTCCCATCAAATCACATTCAAACCAAAATATCTGACTTCCTGTTGGTCGGAGCTAATGACTGTAAATTAGAAAGTTGTCCGGCTCGGGGAGATAAATATAAATACCGATTTTTGTTACTGTAGGTAAAACTAATAGCCCATTTTTGACTAAAGGTGGCGCTACTGAGCCCCTCCACCGCGCCCGTTTCTGAAACTTCACACATGCCTAGTACCTAATAAATCTGATATGCATGTTGAGTTTCATGCAATTTGAAGCATGTTAAGAGCCTCAAATGCACCCAAAAAGAATATTAAAGTTTGATGCGTTGCCATGGCAACAGTATTTAAGATATCAATAATCCTTTCACAGGTCTACATCTGCCGTGTGTTTACATTATACAGATGAAGTTTGAAGCAAATCGGGTAAAAATAAGAGGGTGATTTCAAAGCATTTTGAAAGTGACACACTTCCTGCTGCCAGTTGGTGGCGCTATAACTTTGACTCACAATAGTCACATCCATGTGATCGGCCTCTTACAGCGAACACACTGCTGAAGTTTCATCAAGATCAGTTAATGTATGAGGATGTTATAACACACTTCCTGTTTCCAATATTCGCCATAAATTCGTTTCCTCGCCACGGCCAAACCGTTCGAGATATCAAAAATCCCCTCGCAATTTAGCATCCTCCATGTCTTGACTTCATGCACACCGAGTTTCGTGGTCATCCGATAAATTCTCTAGGACAAGTGTTTCAAATGCCAGAACATGCGTTTCCATCCAGCCCATAATAACCGACTTCCTGTTGGACTGGCGTAAAACTTAGAGCACGAAAGTTGTTCGGCCCGATGAGATCTATATGTGTACCGAGTTTCATATTATTACATGCAAGCGTGTTTGAGATATGGACATGTTTTTGAATCCCATTCCAGGGGGCGCTGGCGAGCCCCCCTGCCACGCCCGGGTCCCAGCTTCAGTCGGGCCCTGATGGCCGCAGGTTCTGACATTTGTGCAAAGTTTCAAGAGTTTTTGAGCACGTTAAGGCCCCCAAAAGTGCCCAAAAGGTAGTAAAATAATAATAATAATAATAATAAAATATATATATATATATATATATATATATATATATATATATATATAAATATAGCTGCAAGCAGCGATTACGGGCCCAAGCCGGTGGCACCGCCACCCCGGTGCCTTTAGTTGCACTAAAGGCACCAAGGTGGCGGTGCCACCGGCTTGGGCCCTCCATCGCTGCTTGCAGCTATATTTATATATATATATATATATATATATATATATATATATATATATATATATATATATATATATAAAACCGCCACCCCGGTGCGTTTAGGGTTCCTGTGCACGACGGGCAATAACGTAACTCCGCTTTGACTGTCGAGAAGAAGTCTGCTTTAGAGCTTGCATCAGTGTGGGTTCTGCAAAAGTGCGCATCGAGGGCACATATCAACCACAAAGTATGAGTGAACACCCTTCTGAAACCTAAAATGAAAAATTAGACACCCTACAGTCTCATGGACTTAACGGACACATGAAATCAGCAGCCATTGTAAGTACACAACACCGAAAATTCCTATGAAGTGTGGTATATATATTCATTGAAATTACTGTACTTTAAAACACTTGTTTAAAAGAAAAAACACATGTATACATAGTATAAAACACTAGATGGCACAATATACCTATTTTTAATAGAGTCTTTCTGCCCCCTCCCCACACACACAGACAGGGGGGGGCTGTCTGTGTGTGTGCCCTCCCTCCCCTCTCCACACAGACACACACACAGACACACACACACACACACACACACACACACACACACACACACTGGCAGGGGGAACTCTGTCAGAGAGAGGCAGAGAGAGACAAAACCACATTCAAACCAAAATATCTGACTTCCTGTTGGTCGGAGCTAATGACTGTAAATCAGAAAGTTGTCCGGCTCGATGTGCACAATATACATACCAAGTTTTGTGACTGTAGGTAAAACTAACCTTTTAGTTTACTAAAGTTTGTCAAAAGTAACACACTTCCTGCTGCCAGTTGGTGGCGCTATAACTTTGACTCACATTAGTTACATCCATGTGATCGCTCTCTTACAACAAACACGCTACTGAAGTTTCATCAAGATCAATTAATGTATGAAGACGTTATAACACATCGTGTTTCTCTTTTCTCGCCATAATTTCGTTTCCTCGCCACGGCCAAACTGTTCGAGATATCAAAAATCCGTCAGCAATTTAGTATCCTCAATGTCTTGACGTCATGCTGACCGAGTTTGGTTGCGATTGAATGAATTTTCTAGAAAGAGTGTTTCAAATGCCAGAACATGCGTTTTCATACCACCCACAATTTATGTATCATTGTCTCTTATCTGTTTTAACTCTGTACTTGTGTTTGTCTTTGTTGTAATTTTCTTTGTAGCAATCTCTTTTTATCCGAACCAAATTTCTCCTTAGGGAGACGAATAAAGATACCTTGACCTTGATTCCAGGGGGAGCTGTCGAGCCCCCCTGCCACGCCCGGGTACCAGCTTCAGCGGGTTCTGACCTGTGTGCAAAATTTCAAGAGTTTTCGAGCACGTTAAGGGCCCCAAAAGTGCCCGAGATTTTGCACACAGCAGAGAAAGGGTTAAACTAAACTACCGGTAGCCCCCCTCCTCACACACACACACACACATACACAGATCCCCCCCTCCCCTCCCCACCCAGTTTTCGAGCACGTTAAGGGCCCCAAAAGTGCCCGAGATTTTGCACACAGCAGAGAAAGGGTTAAACTAAACTAGCCCCCCTCCTCACACACACACACACACACACAGATCCCCCCTCCCCACCCCACACAGACAGACACACACACACAAACAGAATGGCAGAGAGACAGAGAGAGACACAATTCACATTCAAACCACAATATCTGACTTTCTGTTGGTCGGAGCTAATGACTGTAAATTAGAAAGTTGTTCGGCTTGATAAGATCAAAATACACGCTGAGTTTTGTAACTGTAGGTAAAACTATAACTAAGTTATAACACACTTTATGCATCCTTTTTTAATCATAAATTTGTTTCCTCGCCACGGCCAAACCGTTCGAGATATCAAAAATCCGTCCGCAATTTAGCATCCACCATGTCTTGACTTCATGCACACCGAGTTTCGTGGTCATCGGATGAATTCTCTGGGAGAAGTGTTTCAAATGCCAGAACATGCGTTTCCATACAGCCCATAATAGCCGACTTCCTGTTGGACTGGCGTAAAACTTAGAGCACGAAAGTTGTTCGGCCCGATGAGATCTATATGTGTACCGAGTTTCATATTATTACATGCAAGCGTGTTTGATATATGGACATGTTTTTGAATCCCATTCCAGGGGGCGCTGCCGAGCCCCCCTGCCACGCCCGGGTCCCAGCTTCAGCGCGGTCCTAATGGCCGCGGGTTCTGACATTTGTGCAAAGTTTCAAGAGTTTTTGAGCACGTTAAGGCCCCCAAAAGTGACCAAAAGGTAGTAATATAATAATAATAATAAAGAAGAAGAAGAAGAAGAAGAATAATAAATAATAATCCTAAGAAAAACAATAGGGCCTTCGCCTTTTCAAGGCTTGGGCCCTAATGAATTATTCTAATACAAAATCCACTGAACATACTGTATAGAGTTAATAGGTACTAAAAGGTCACTAGCCATTGGTTAATACCACAAAGGGACAAAACCGGATGTTTTTCAAAACAAACAAAATCTGTATAATTTGGATTTGTATCTAACCTCAAACACTGATTAATATGGAGTGACAGAGGCCAAAAAATAATGCATGTGATTTGAAAAACATCCCGTTTATTGAGACAAGATTATGGGGAGAACTAAAACCATTTTCTGCTGGAAAGACATACACGTGCAAGCAAACACACAAACACACACACACACACACTGCCACCCTTCCCAGTGTTCCTTCTCACCCCGAGGGCTGCGGGACTCCCTACCTTCTCTCTTAAGCTCCACTGAATCGTTGCAGCCTGCACAGACATCAGGGAAGAACATGACAACAAAAAGACAAAAGAAAGAAAACAAACCAAAAATGAAGCACAATGTGAAACAAAAACAAACTTGAAAACAGTGATGACAAAATAATCTATCAAACACAATGGAATCCATATTTTAGGGTCGATTAGCACCTGTTAATACAACAATGACAGACTTCAAGGCTTGACAATAAAAATAAACAACTTTGCATAATTTCAGCCCTCATTGAGCAATGAATAAACCCTCTTCATAAAGTGGGTTGCTAACAGATCCTTGTCACTCCAAACATCAGTGAACAAATGGATGGGGATTAAAAAAAAGAAAATGCCACTCTTTCTCTCGCTGGGTAAAGACAAGAACACTTAAAAAGTCTGTTTTCACATTCTGGCTCAATGCTACCGATCTATTTAAAGACACAATGTAACGCCAAAGTGCCATCTGCCTTTAGCTTTGCCATTATTGCAACTGCGAACATGATCAGCTGTGGTCCTCCTTGGGATGAGCTTTTTAAAATGGACTTAACATGAGAATGACAAAAAAAAAAAAAAACTGTTTTTAAAACAAATAACCTTTAGTTCCCTATAGGAATGATTAAACCTCTTAGCAAATATCTCGCTTGTGTTTGCCCAACAACGTCTCCTCCCGGATCCAGTGCCACAGTTTAGTTGTCTTACAGAGGTGTGTCTTGTGACAACATTGCCACTATTTACAGTGGTTTGAACAATAAGGAGATTTACACTTTGTGCTTGGCTGCATTAGCCTGTTACCCCTGAAACACAAAGACAAGGAAGACACATCCTAGACTTCCAACGAAGTCATTTTTTATGAAACAAATGCTTATAACTATTACTTAACCTTAATTTTTAACTGCTTATTTTAAATCTCCAAGAAAAAGCTGAAAAATGATGAACTGCAATGTTTGTGTCACCTGCTACCTTGAGTTTTTTTCTCATGGTTGATATTGCGAAACAAAACTAAACAAACTTGGTAGATTTCAGACTTTAACTATATAAATAAAACTAAACGCCGTGACCAACATTTTTATGCTTTTTGATTCAGCTTTGCAAACAGAGGAAAAAACTGATTCATTAGGGTGGGTTCAGGTAAGCTGGACCGCTTGACATTAAAATCACTATTAAAGTGTGGCCCAATGCCGCTGAATCACACGTATCACTCACCTGCTCCAGACTGTCCTCTTCTGCCAGATTCCTAGAGTCCCCATTACTGTTAATAGGAATCTCCATAGTGGCTGCTTTACTCATCATACTCTCCGCCATACTGGAGCGTTGCTGAAAGACAGAGTGAGAAAACAGATAAGAAAATTAAACAGAGAGAGCTGTTCATTATATTACAAAAGGTAGTCTGTGACATTTCAGAATAATATATTCTGCTAATTAACAATGTAGACCAGAACTCACTTCAGACAACAAGCACTAGAATAAATTATTATTACAGTCTAACTCACAAGGTCAACGTGAATGGTAACCAAGGCTGGCTGTCATTCTAAATGACACATCCTTTTGTTAAAAAAAAACCTGAGGGTGAATAAATTATGACAATGTATGTAAAATATCTCTTTAACTATAAAATATACAAGGCCTTCTATACTCCACATAGGCCTACATTTGTAGGAAACGTGGAAAAAAGAGTAAATACACAGGAATGTTCTGTTCAAAAGCACTTATCAGATCTGACAGAACCCAACCCAGTCATTACCACAAAAGGAACTGCCATGGAGTTCAAGGACTAGATCTTTCACTTCAAACCAATTAACCCGGTTAAAAACCCCTGTGAGTTTATATACCTCTGTGATATTTCCATTGATGCTTGCTTTGGTTACTCCTTCTCAATCCTCTCACCCCTGCGGGAGGAGGGGTTTCACTGCAATGAGTGAGCAACTTCTCAAGCAGGCTTTCATTGTTAGCTCTCATAAAGCTCCCAAGCTCAGCCTCCTCAATGGGCAGAGGAAAATATAGGAATGCAGGGAGCTATGTAACAATCATGTGACTCATGCAAGTTTGTCTTAGCTTCAGCTTTAGACAGGCGCTCAGAGAGTGAGCCTCGGTGCTCAGAGGGCCGATCTGAGCGGAGACATCATAGCCTGCCTTCAAATAAAAGCCATTTAATTCTCCTGAGTGCTGGAGCATGAAATTTAGGTAGGAAAA
The DNA here is from genome assembly GCF_949152265.1 of Phoxinus phoxinus. Lineage (NCBI taxonomy): Eukaryota > Metazoa > Chordata > Actinopteri > Cypriniformes > Leuciscidae > Phoxinus > Phoxinus phoxinus. The sequence continues at coordinate 13,276,281 of NC_136898.1, read as the reverse complement.
AAAAAAAAAGCTAATGGTTCAAGTCTTATCTGTAAACCACAGGAATGGAAAAGTAGCATTAATAAATTTGCACTTAGTGAGCAGTTGAGATGGCGGTGAGCCAGTGCAAGTGCTCCTTTACTATAATGAAGGAAAGGGAGGATAGGACTGTGGTTATGGGATGTGGGATGTTGTGACCTTATTGAAGACATTAAAATAAGCACCGTTTACTTAGCGTAATGAAATTGCGGCAATGTAATTATGAGAGAAAACGATTCAATTTGTTGCTTGCAGTATGACTCTTGCTTTACCAGCTACTTGTTGATGTGAATTACATTCTCTCGTACTGTGCAGCTGCACATTTGAATGATCCAGTGAAGAAATGCTATTATTTAGAAGGACATCTGGGATCAATTTGGTTGACATGTCAGTAACCTATTGTCAAACTGACATGCAAACTCTCAATTACAGCTCATCTAGGATACATGCATGTGTGGATGCCTATGGACAGATATTTTACAAACCTTTAGTATAATTATTGTTCCTCTACCTTACTACATGGACAGTGTGAACTTATGGAGAACTTTGCAATGGCTTCAAGGATCTACAAAATAATCTGAGAGAAAAACATAGGCCTGTAATTTGACAGCCATGATGATAATACTACAACTATACATCAATGACTTTGGCCTTTTTTCCTGTGATTTTCCACTGGATTTGCGGAGGCAGCAGCATGCCATCTAACCAAGGCTGCATCTATGACAACAAGTACAGTACAGACTCAAGCTAGCAGGCTGAGGTGATGTTGCCTCATTAAAAGCACCTTCCTAAAAATACGTCTCAAGGGACCAGGATGGTAACAAGAGGCTCTTTAAAACAAAACAATACATATTCTAAGTCTACACTAGTGGTAAGGATTTTAATTATTTTGAATTTTACTAAAACTATTCGTTCAGTTGTCAGCTCTGCATTATGTCAGTAGGTGGCTACAAGACAAGTGTGTTATGAAGAGTCATTCAACCATTCACTCAACTGTGTCAGTCAAGTCAACAAAAACTATTTTTATCCTTAAAAAAATGTTCCTGCTTACAAATCTACTAATAGACTCAAGTGTGTCATAGTCATTTTCCTCATAAACAACAAAGCAATTAGGCCTATATCTTTATTTTGTCAACTGTTGGCAATGACATGTATCACTAGATATGTTGTTGGGGGGAAAAGACATAACCTAGACAACGACTCATTCAATGAATGATTCTTCAATTCTTCAAGCTCTCAAATGTTATTGGCTCGTGCTTAGATTGCTTAGCTACTATATAAAACATGAATGCAATAATGCAAACGAAAGAATTGTTAGTACATGGACATGAATGAAAAAGATTCGTCTACTTAAGTCTAAACTAGTGGTGAACGAATCTTTAATCTGCCTGCTGTCTAAATAAAGTATATTGGGCAACAACCTGGGCGAACAGGTGGCACAGGTGAACGTTGACAGTGGGTTCGAGACATTTTACCTACGACACCATTCACCTCGAGAAACAAACAATACGTTCAATCCATATGTTCTATAAAAGCACGAGAGTTCTACTACGAATATTTATATAATCGACCTTATGGCTCGTTCAACCGTGCAACATCTTATTTCTCATAACGCATCATTGTCATAATGTATATGGTACAGTCAGCTGACTCAAGAATCCACTGTCAAAGTGACGGTACTTGTCGCCCATGGCCTTTCATTAAAATAAACCGATTTTCATGCATCAAGACAGATAAACACACGTGAACCGTGAGATCGCTAAATACAGCCACATATTAATTTTCGCCGTCATATTTCACAACAATACATGCAGTACATGAAGGCTATTTCGATGTCTGCTTACTGCTTTAGTGAGATAATGACTGCATAAATAATAAAGATCAATACATAAATATGATCTTACCTGTGTTTCCTATTCTAGGATTAGCTATTGACTCGCGTGCTGAATATTTTATCCCAGTTCATGCGCAATCAAATACTGACACTTCCAAAAGAGTGAGGAAATTATAAAAGCATGCATTCATTGAGGCTGAGTTTATGTTAATTCATAAGCAGGCGGTTTTCCCCATGTTCAACCGATTCCACTATGTCCGGCGGCTTGTTTGTATTATTCTATTATTGGGCGAATCAGCCTCCAATAGCCCGAAATGCCTTGCGAATCTGACGACAGGCGCCGACCTTCCTTTAGCCGACGTGGAATAAGCAGCAGGCACGACGAAGAAGCCATGATAAGAAGGGAAAATAAGAGGCGATGAATAAAAACTAAACGTACAAAGAAAAAAGTATGGAGATAAATGTTATTATTATTATTATATAAAATCAGAAAAGAAAAATATGTTGAGAACTGTTTCTTAAATATTGTCAGTTTTATCCTTGCATCTGAAAGACCTACAAAACAATATTTCTTCAGTCTGTTTTGATGTTACCTTGGTGGGAATTTTTTTAATATTTAGCATACTTAAAAGTAGTTATCTGTTTAATGGTTATTGATAGTAAGACCACAGCAATAACACAAGAAAACCACTAGATCCAGCAACCAGTAAAATCCTCGTTGGTCACAGGGTGGCAGTATAAGGCCATGTAAGGCACTATAAGCAAAGAACAGGAGAAAAAGAGCCAATCGTTATTGTGCCGTTAGACACATTTCTACTATCAAAAAATTATTTTCTGTAAAGCTGCTTTAAACCTGTGTATGTGGGGGAAGAAAAAAAAACATTATACGAAATAAATGTGAACTGAATGTAAATGATTATCAATGACATTGGCCTAGCTGAAAGGACTTCAATTTACTTACTATTGTGGGAATAAAATTCCCACAATTATTTTCTCTAGCAAGATATCATAGAAAAAAACCTATTGTTTTGTTTTTCTGCCCTCAACCATATTTTTCACCCCCCCCAAAAAAGCATTGAAATGCTGCAGGACTGAAATCGCTTGCCTTGGGACAGCAAAATTTAGCCACCATGATGCAGGCGCAAAGTTCTATTATTTTAAAGTGGTTGAACCATAGCTACTGTTTTCTCTGCCATGGCTCCTCTGTCCCATTCTGACTTGTGCTCATACTTTCTTTATCACTAGCTGGTAGGCCTACTTGAAGATTTACTGAGCAACTTGCAATAACATAACTTATTAGAAATCATAACATGTGTTTAAACAGTATGGTTGTTATTTAAAACTGTGAGCAATCATTCCACCAATCACCAGCTTCTCACTCAAAGTGCCATGGGAATGTCTGTAACAGACCCGAGAGGAGAGTGTGTCTCCAGCGTTGTGGTGGGTCCTGTGCTTCAGTATCTCAGCAGGGGGGCTCTGCATTTCATATTAACCTCTCTAATAGAATCAAGCAAACAACCGTCCAAAACATAAAGGGATATTTTTGGTTATTGATGCAATGTGCAATTGCTGGCCATCTCATCCATGTGTAAATGCATTCCTGCTATAGTTATGTAAAGCAGCTACCTTAATTTGGCAGGTGAAGGCTGTTAACAGGACAACCTGCCATTCTTTAGAGGTGTTTCAGAAGTTTCCCTCAGCTGCCAAAGCTCAGCTTTTACTGTTTTTGTTGGTTTATATTTCACCGCACTGTAACGGCACTGTAATGTGGAGCTTGCACGTATGACTTTTTGTTTAATGAGTGATTTGCACGTACGGTGATGTTGTAAACCTTCCCCACACACACACTGTGAATACCCACAGTCATTACACACATAAAACAAGCTCTACAAAGAAAAGTGTTTCAAACCTCAGTGTAGGCAACAAGTAAACACGCAATTTAAAGGAAATCCAATTATTTGCCTGCTTCAGACTGTTTACTATTTGGTGACCAGAACTTAATGGTCAAACCCCGACAGCAAGTGTCGCCCAGATCCGGCCCACATCTGGTACGCGTGGAATACCCATGTCAGATGTGGCCCGGATTTGGACTGACATGTTGATGTCTGGGAAGAGATGCTTATTTTTTTATTCTGGATCTTTTACAGACAAAGACTTAAATTACATTTTACATATATTTTTAAAATATATACTTTTTTAGTAGGCCTATTAAATATATAGTATATATACTTATTTGTCAATGACTCTTATGTAAACCACTTGGTGGCGCTGTAACCTGTAGATGATGACCTACATGATTACATGAGAATGTATTGAAAACTAGCCACCACCTTTCTGTAACCCTGTTCACCTTAAATGGCTGCATTCGTCTTGAGATGTGTGACATGTAGTGTGTGACCTTTGGTAGTTTACAGTCGGATGGTCATCATAACAGGTGAAATCCAGCTGCCACACATCAGCATAGCACAATTTGTACTTATCACGCTGCCAAATTTTTCATCTCCCTCATCATAAAACCTCTAATAAGGTCACTAATGGGATCCTGATCAAGCTATTTCCTCAACATAGAGCTGTTCATCCTCCGAATACAATCTGGTTTCTCTCTCAACAACGAACTCCGAAAAACAGTTAAGGTCACGGAAGAGACTGGGCAGAAACACAGGCATGAAAAGATTTATTGATGACATCAGCTGATTATATTTTGCAAACTGTCAAGCATTATTTTGAACCTTTTTTAGTCTTCATGTTTCAAATGGGCTAATTCATGTCTTTGTTTATCTGCGAATGACCATCTTATTATTTGTGCATGTGATTGGAAAACATATTGTATGCATAAAGCTTTCATTAGTTTGACACAGGCACTGCATTTTACATTTACATTTAGTCATTTAGCTGACGCTTTTATCCAAAGCGACTTACAAATGAGGACTACAGCAAGCGAGTCATCGTGAAGAGGCAAAAATAACGCAAGAAGTGCTCAAAATACACAGTTTTTGCATTTTATGCATTTACTGCATTTAATCTAAATTAACTTGTGATTGCAATGAAGATATACACTTAAATTGATCAAAAGACAATTATTATGTAGCAAAAAAATCTATTTGAATATATTTTGAATGTTCTATTCATCAAAGAATCCTGAAAAAAAGTATTATGATAAAAAAAAATTCCAAACTTCTATCTGGCATTGTATGTTGGTTTGAACCCATGACCTTGGAGTTACTAGCGCCATGCTCTACCAGCTGAGCTACAGCAACAAGAAGACACATCACACCTTGATCTCCCCTCAGTGTGGTTCTTGTTACTTGGGTCCGGACCAAAGCGCAGATGACTGATTCCTGGATGCCGAGTGCTACGGCAGCCTGTGGGATCAACTCTGGAATGCCGCCATCACTTGTGAAGAATCCAGAGTCATGTTTATGAGATTAAGTACTGAACTGCACTCCCGGCTCAACGGATGACCCCAACATCCCACCTCCATATCTTTCATGAGGATCCAGATGCCATTTCGGTCTGTGTGTGTATGAACACGGACATACCGGTATGTATGTTCATATGTGTGTATTTTCACAAAGAAGCACAACTAGAAGCAGCTGCTGGAGCCCCTTGCTCTCGGCCCACAGCTCTCGCCCCAAATCGCCCTCCAGAGAGCGCAGAGACATGGTACATCAGAGGCTGCTGACTGATCCAAACCAGCTCCCACGAGACGCACAGCACCAGTTTGTCTTCGTATGTCAGAGCTGGCTGTTGTTGAAACTAACCTGGCCAAAGTTAAATCAAAAAGTTCTTTGCAAAATATACTGATAACATTATGTAAATGAATTAGGGAGTGTAATTAAATAATACACATTATTATGCAGCCGTTAGTTCTGGTCTGGCTTTGTTATTCAAACTTCCGTTAATTCCGTAATAAAGCTGAAATCAATAAAATATGCATATGAGATTAAAAACTTATAATTAGATCATTAGAAATGTTGATCATTTGAAATAAAATAAGTTGAAGTGCTAAAGCTGGAATAAAAATAAAGATAAATAGAAATGTATTTCTAATTTGTTCACTGAGTGAGGAACATATGTTTCTCAGAGATGCTCAATGCTCAGGTTTTCTTTTGGAACTATTTTCACTGGTAGAATAAATATAGACTGGTAATATTTTCTAAAATGTACTTTTTTAAATATAGTTTGTTTATTATATGTTAATTGACATAGATACACATTTTATCATGTTTTTCTGTTATAAATTTCATTTACAGCATCTAAATAATTTACTGCACTTACAAGGCAATTGCACAAAGCGCCTTCCCACAATTTCCTAAATGATTTCAACTCTCAAGGATGGCTTGAGAAGCTTTCACTTGCACCCATTTAACAGTACATGGTTGCCAAACTGCTGCCAAAAGGCCACAAATACATTGCCAAGGCATCTAAACCGCAAAGTTAAACGAGAAACAGGGCTGTTGTATTTTAGAAGCAACTCTCGCTCGTTCCAAACACCGTGAGGTAAAAGTCTCTATGTGGCTTTGCCCTCCACAGTTTGAAGTTTTTCTCTGTGAGCATAGCAAGAGAGAGTATTTGCGCATGTGTGTGTGCATCTGTGTTTGTGGGAGATTACTCTGTGACAAAGTGTTCACACGCAACTCAGCAGCCAGCTGCAGAAATTCAGCTTGTTTTCTCCACAGAGCTGTCTCTTCCCAAGGAATCTAAATGTTCCCCTTAAATCACCTAACCATATCTGTGGACCAAAATCTAGACCCAAAATGACTTAATTTATCTAAGCCTTTATCATTAGAGTTCTGTAATTCATTTGCTTCAATACACGCTAAATTAGGAAAGAATTCACATGGTGGACGTTATTTGTTTATACTAAGTGGGCGAGAGAGAAGGAAAGAGCAGATTTACAGCTGTGAGTACAGGTGTGTCCTGTGAGATCCATCAATAAATTGTCTCAAGAAACTCTAGCGTGAAAAGAGTAAAAGCGAGATTGGTGTGTTTATGTCAGGATATCTTTTGACACCGCTTTACCGTTTAACATTCAATCAAAACTATATAGGGCTGAAACCAAACTGGAGTCAAATCTGTTTCCTTAAGGCAGCGTCAGTTGATTCAAAAAAACACATTTTGATCTCAAATCTCACCCCCTTTAGTCAGAATTTTCACCAGGGCTTATACATTAACTTTTTTGCTCAACACGTTTTCCAAAGTTACTCAGCATTTTCACTTGCCACAATTTTGACATCAATACCATGGGGAAAAACTATCATATAGATTTTTTAAAATATTATCTTTATATAATTTGGCAGTAGGTACTGTATATTTGGCTGCTGTCACTTTAAGATCTGACACACAGATCCATTATCCTGTTACACATGCATTTTTTTTTTTTTACGGTTTATTTTTTTTTACATAATAATCTACATTTAAGTGTTTGCGTACTACTATTCAAAATCTGCTCATATTTATCATTCCAAAACGGAAAGACATGCACTCCTTTTGATGTTGTGTTTCCCATAGCATTGTCTCCAGCACGGCTTTGTGTAAACCGTGTGTCTCTGCCAGCCGTGCCAGGCGGTCACCTCCTGGAGTTCAGTCCTGTAATGCGCAGAGAGAAAGATGGATGTTCTTCCTCAACAAAGTCATTAAGAGGGTGAGCAAACATTCCCTTAGCCCCTCTTAAAATGACAAGCCTCTCCCGTAGCTGCACCAAAACAAATAACACTTCTAGAACACTCCTCTCCGATGTCATCTGATCTGGAACTGCTTTCTGAAAGATGTACTGATAAATAAAAGGTTGACCTTTGACCCATGAGGGGGCCCGATAGATAGAGGGGGCCTCAGTGGTTTGGGAATTGAAGGGAGGCACCGCTTAAGGTCAGTCTCTTATAAAGTGTGAACACCTGTAAGTGAATAACGATTCACTTCTTTGGTTATTTGCACCCACGGCCATTCGACTAAACACTGAGTATATAAATCACTTCTCTTCCAGACCCATTGCCTAAACTCACCCTCTTGCTTCAAGGACAATGATGAAAAGAGCAGCCACTAAATTTAGTTTTATAGGCCACATGGTTTTGTAGAATGATAAGTTATAATAGGCATTTTGTTTATTCGGGTTTAGATATCTAAAAGGACTAGAATGAAAAGATGTTTCTCACATCTTCAGATATGTTCACATGGTCTGTTGTTTTTATTTGATTACTTCTGCTTAAAAAGAGAATAAAAAGATGTTGTCTAAAGCAAATATAGAAACTGTGGCTTGACATTAAAAGCCTAATGATACATTTATAGGGTAGTAATTGATTACATGTAATCTGAATTTTATGAATTAATCTGAATTTTATGGATCACATAATCAGATTCCAAAAATTAAGGATTTGTAAATAGATTATTCTACATTTTTAATACTCGTAATCAGACTACAGTTACTTTTTGTTGATTACATTTCATGTTATTTTCACAATGGCAGTAAGTTATTCGTAATTCATTGATTCTCCCTACTATTACTCTTTTATCTTTTACATTTTCATTTCTAAAAATAGGCCTCCTGGTTATATGTTAAGGTCTTCAAGGTTTGTGGAAATGCAGCACTGGATTTACAGAAATCATTTCACTTTTAAGAAGTGTTTTCTCAACATTGCACATTTAAAGGAACCGTATGTAAAATTGTGGCCAAAACTGGTACTGCAATCACTTTCAAATTACTGTAGAGCGGTGTATCCCCCTCCCCCCTGACTCGAGGTTGCCAGATAGGCTGCAGGATCCAGCAGGAACGTAGGCTTTTACAAGGAGCTTCCCATGGCAAGACTAGAGCAGAGCTGGCAACCCGGATGCCGAAACACTACTGACTTTGTGATTGGTACATAGGTGGAGGGTGGCGCATCAGGACAAAACACAACATGACAACATCAACATCAGTTGAGGGCTGCAACTTCACTTTTAAATGACAATATCCTGGCCGGACTACTGTTGTCAGTGATATAAGTATTTGAAATGAACTTTCTTAATGTCTACTGACATATCAGGGCCATTTTATGATTCATTGAAATACATTTCTTGTATGTAAATATAATGTAAATATAAAAACTAATTCAAAATATGAATAAAACTATTATCTCATTATAAAATAGCACTGTAGACCAACAATATTCCCCTAAATGTTTATAGCCTAACAATGTCTGACAAATACTGAATAATGTCACTGACTTCCAAGCTCCCTGCATGTATTGCAGCAATTTATGCATTTAGTGTTTTAGTCTCATCGTTTTGCTAACTATTGCTGTTGTCATTAGTTGTGGTGCTAAGCTCATATAATTTTGCTTTCTTTATGATGTCGACTGTCACCATCATTGAGGTTTGCATTGGCATACTCGTGAATTTTAAAAGTTTAAGTGAGGTCTGTGTCCATCTATTTAAAATTGTATTGCACTTAATGTTTTTGCTTTGCAAGTTTCTCTTCTTTAGGGGTGAGTTTTCATATAAAAGTATACAAATCAAATAGTGAGAAATATGATGTGTTAGCTAATTAATTTGCTTAACAATACATCTAAAACAAAAGACAATCTAAAATGAACATAAAACAAGAATAATATAAAAAATAATCATTAGGCTACTCATTTCTGAACAATAATTACCTTTGACGAAATTATTTATTAGCTGAACATCAAATATAGCATTTAGTAGATGAACAAATACACAGACTAAACAGAATATTTCAAGTAATTATTGCATTGGCATGACGGTTCAATGCATAATGTTGCCAGATTTTTTCAACAATACCTTTTTAAAAGATAATATTCAGATCTGAAATGAACATACTATGAGAGAGAGAGCTGAGCTTGAGTCTCCACACACATGTCGAGCACATGCAGAAATAGCTAAGGTGTGAGCTGTGACCAATCCCAAACAATAAACCACCAGAACGTTCTAGCGTTCAGCTTTCATAAACCGTCAAGACACAGTCTCTCATTATGCAGCACTCCACATGAGGAAACCATCCTGAGAAAACCCAGCTCAGCTCATATCTTGAGCGAATGTGTCAGCAAAGCTATAATCACAATGGTGATGCCCTTATAAGGGTACCGAGTGTGTTTGGTTTATGCTTGTCTCCCCTACCCAGCATCCATGTTCTTATTGCATTCCATCACTTTCTCTCCTCTTCTGCCAGATAGTAATACCACCTCAAAGAAGGGATATACACAGGCTAAGAGGAGATGGGAGAAACAGACTAGTATCAGTATTAATGAGGGCACATTAAAAATAAAAAAATAAACCTGTCAGATTAACACTAAGTAACTTTCAAATAGGAAAAGTCCACACACACACACACACAACCACACACACACACACACACACACACATTTTATATACTTTATTTGATTCCACATTACAAGTTAATTTCATTAGGAATCAAATTTTTTGAATAGTCCAACAGATTGACACAGGTCAGCACATTGCTAAAAGATTAAGCAGTTCTAAGGATACAGAAAGCATCGCCTTTTCCAAACAAACATGCTTCCTGTAATGGATGAGATGGAACAGTACTTTGCCAGTTGTTTGGCCCTTGTCTTAGCAATCCCCCCAATGCAAAGTCCGCGGACCGCTAGCCTGTGTACATGACCTAGACTACCGAACACCAGCACAATAAGACGACATTTATACCCAAGGTTCTCAATGGTTGTTATCAATGACTGATACTTTAGAGTCTTAGAACAGTACGAATCCTCCATAAATAAGTCAAATGCACATGACACTTCAAATAGTGTCACTCTTTTTCCATTCAGAGAGATGTTAATGATATCTGGTGTATTAGCCAGCCCTACGAAAGTGTTTGTAGGCGAGTTAAACCAGTCACATTGCACAGTAGTGTGTTTAAAAATCTGCTCATCACCCACACAGGGAATCTGAGCAGCAATGAGGTCCACAAGTCTATCATGTCGGGCGATATATAGTCCTTTAAATGATGGGCAACTGTTCATGATGTGAGCTACTGACTCGAGGTGTTGAGGGGGGTCATGCAGCATGCAGAGCGGCGAGTGGGTGGAGGGAAACCACACTGATAAGTTGTATTTTGTAGGAAGCACTTGCAGGCGTGCTTTTACGCAGAAAAGTAGGATGTCCTCACTGATGCTGGCATTGGTATAGATGGTGTGTGATACAGAGTGGTCAGCACAGTGGAGTTTTGCCAACTTTCCCTGGAGTTTCAGACCGGACCAGTACTCCATATTTTGGGCTCTTTGAGTAGATAAGAGAGTTTGCCTTGATGTTCTGGGCTGGAGCAGGAGAACAGTGTTGTTATGGTGCAGTCTAGCCTCCACGATGACAGATGGGTCCTCTACGACCGCATCAGAGACCTCTACAGGCAGGCAGTGCGAGGTCCACTTCAGGTCAGTGCCAGTCCTCCAGCATAAGTCGTTTAGATCTGGCCAGTCTGAGGACACACCAAATCCTTGTGCTCGTCCATCCAGCTTTCCATTAGTCTTTCTTTTAAAGCCCAGGAAGCTATCATCTCCGCCGCAGTGCAGCACCTTACGTTTTTTAAAATCCAGTAATAAGGATGCCCTGGCCATCTGCCTCACGCTGGCGTCGTCACAGTTCAGCATGTTGGTGAGGTGGGACTGTCTTGTGGCGGTGTACTCCCACATGCAGTGTGGCACTCCAAGCCCCCCGTCCTGTCTTTTCTGGAAAATAAAACATCTTGTAGAATGGGAGTTGAGACAAAGCCATTTCCTAACCACACTCACGGTTTTGTTATCCATTTCGCGCAATACTTTTTGCGGAATATGGACATTTGCAAAAAGATGTTGAATTTTAGAAAACGCTATGTCTCTTATTGCTTGCACTTTTAGAGTAACAGGAAGAGGTGATGCATCAATGAGATCCAGTCTGGTCACAAACTGATGTGCCATGTCAGTCACTTGCAGACTCCATTCTCCAGCGATGTTGAACTTGTGACCCAGATAGTTGTAGGTCTCGTGTCTAGTGTACACTCTGAGTGGCTGGTCTAGGATGGTAAAGGAGGGTGGTTGGTCGGCCTTGGATTTATACCAACGGTTGCCACCGCTCCTCCTCTCATAAAAGACTGCACATTTACTGTGCTTTACCTGTAGGTCGGACCATGTCAGGAATCTGTCGGTGTATGACAGCATGTTTTTGACTGCACCCTCATCTCGTGATGCGATGACCACATCATCAGCATAACCCTGAACTGGGTTCGGTGACAGGACGTGGGGCGGGGCATGTGCACAGAGCCATTTTAGCCATTGATTTATTGCAATTATAAAGTTTACAGCACTCCATGGACAACCAGTTTTGATTCCTACCTCCAGCGGTATTGGTCTGGTAAGATCTTTTCCACAGATAACTTGTAGGTAGGAATCACAGTATATATCCTTTATTATGTCCACATAGATCTTAGGGAGCTGTATCTCTTCCAGTGCATCAATCATGACTCTATGAGGCAATGTGCCAAAGGCATCTCTGAAGTCAAGAAAGACAATGTACAGCTTTGCAGACTCATGCTTAAAATCGTCAATGGCAGTTTTTAAGCAAAAAACATGTTCATTCATGCCTTGTCGCTCAATGTAAGCTTTTTGTTTGTTAGACAGAATTCCAGCATCAACCAGCCAAGGTAATATTCTTGAAAGCAGACACTTCATAAAGACTTTGTAAACAGATGGTAATAAAGAGATGTCCCTCCATGTTGAGGGGTCTTCTGGTACATTGTCTTTTTTCGGTATTCTATAAATAAGTGCTCCCTTCCATGAGCTAGGGACTTTACCATTAATCAGACAGGTATTAAATATGCTTTTCAAGGTGTAGCACGATGTGTGCCTTGTGGTTTTAAGATTCTCATAAGTAACACCATCTGATCCACTTGATTTGTTGTTGGGCAGATTCACAATTACTTTCTCAATCTCTTCTGTTGTAAACGCCGATGTCAGTGGCAGCGACTCAGTTATTATGTTGTGTGAGTCATCACTCCACGGCGGTAATTCAAGTGCGATAGTAGTGGGGTCAGACCGGCATTTTTTCCGATAGTAATTATACACTTGCTCAGTGTTACCATTATCTAACGGTGGCGTGGGAAACATGCAGTCATTTAAGATAATATCAATCGCCTTTGCTCTACGATGCTGCCATAGATAGGTTAGTTTGTTTTTTCCTACCTTTTGAGGATTTCTCTGATGTTGTCGTGTGGCAGATGCAATAGCTGGTTGTATCACCTCGCGCACATACCGCAGTTGTTTTTCAATCCAATCGGCCGGGTTTGCAACAGGGTTTAATTTGGATCGTGCATAGTCATCAAGTGGTAAAGTCCTTAAAATTCGCACTACATACTTGAGTAACGGTAGTCCAAGTTGTCCTCCATCTGTGCGCTTTGTGGAAAATATTCCGGTTTTAAAAAAAGAACCCGTTGAGAACTGTAAACAACTTTGACCACTTCCTGAAATCTCCGGTGAGTACAAAGTTTTGTTTTTCCTGTAAACTCTTTGTATCAAGGGCTTTCCTTAATTGTCTTTCATGATACTGGAAATGTGTCCATTCATTTTCTGTCAGCAATCGTTCATAATCCGTGATCTCGGTAGATAGAATGTTACAGGCCGACGGTAGATGTTCTGGGGTTGAATCCAGGGCTAGCCGTTGTTTGTAAATTTTTCCGCTCTGTATCGCCTGCTTAAAGGCTTGTTTGATAGATGTTATCAAACACATAACAATAAGTGCCGTGTATAAAATCATGTCGGAAGATTCTCTACATTAACGACGGCAGTTACGACGGGTGCTGTTTGCGTGGCGTCACACACACACACACACACACACACACACACACACACACACACACACACACACACACACACACACACACACACACACACACACACACACACACACACACACACTTTACAGGTCACTTTTCTTCCTGAACAAGTGTGGACCCGAGTCCGTGTTGCTGTCACATTCACGCGAACCGCGGCACGGTTTGGGAGCAACTGAATTCAGATCACCTCTTCCAGGTCGGGACCCCAGTGTGCACCCGAGTCCGTGTTGCTGTCACATTCACGTGAACCGCGGCATGGTTCGGGAGCAACCGAACTCAGACCACCTCTTCCAGGTAGTCTCAGGTTCGGGACCCCAGTGCACACCTCTGGGGTCCATATGACAGCGTTCACATTAGCGATTTTTCATGCGAACGTGCCCAGTACCGAACTAAACTGCCAGTGTGAAAGCACCCAGCTGATATTTTAAAAACGTCCTGCATATCAATCTTTATTTTTGATTTTTATATTTTGTCACAATGTTTCCAGTGCTCTTCTGAAATCATTGTCTATTGTTTTTGTTAATCTGGTTCTCAAAGAAGCGCTTTTACTGTAACGCATCACAAGTGCTCTGCCAGAAATCTTTCACTGCTATAATGAGTGAGAGCATTACTCTACTTTCTACTTTGTTTTGAACTAAACTCAGTTGTGTTTGTGCGGAGTTATTTTTTGCTGTATACCCTGCCAGACTAGAATCACGTCACTTTTGGGAAATCAGTAACTCTTTCCTGTGTCAGCTGAAAAACAAGAGGTTGTTTGGCACGCAGTGGCATGAGAAAATGAAATCAAAGCATGCAACATGTCAGTGATTCACACTACATCTCTGATGTCTTGTGACCATACAGATGGACTTTATTTCCCTGGAGCTGAATCATGCTTTTTGCGTCGATGACTATTAGCGGATAAACTGCCAAGGTGCGTGACTTGCACTTGGATGAAATTACACAGTTCAAAATATTCTAGGTGAAGCCTTTTAGATTGCGTGACTTTAAAGGTGTGCGCCCTTTTTTGTCTTTACCTTTCCCAGCAACCTTTACATCCATTTCAGGCTTTAAAAAAAAAAAAAAATCATGATCCAGTACCGCTCAGTCCTAAGCCCCATCACCCCACCCTATAAACCTCTTGCAGACCCCAGATGAATGAATGGATTTAGGCAATGTGTTGAACTCCCTATTCAGCCCAACATGGAGTAATTTCTTCCTTCTGTCAGTGTTTATCATATTTGCGAGCTGATCAGGTTGGCAGGGCTCTGGATAAAGTCTCTTGTGACTTTCAGAGCATAATGCCTGGTCTGATCTCTCCAGCAACCTGATCTGCCAGTGATAGTGCGCAGGAGGTTTGTCTGGAACCATAGATAGGTCAAATCCAGCACTCTCCAGGGGGAAATCAATTTCTCAAAAGGTCCAAACAGACAAATAAATATGCTGATAGTTAAATAAATCACCCACTTCTAAAGCAGGCATGAAAACAGGTCAGGGGTAAAAAAGGTGAGAAGGATGCGGCATATATACACCCCCCCCCCCCCCCCAAAAAAAAACAACAACAACAACAACAACAAAACAACTTGTAATCTGCATTGGCATTGTAGTAGGCTACCAGTGTTTCTCACAGGATTTTTGGATCACTGTGATGAGTGGTCCTCTGCCACTCTAGGGGGGTTCGGGGGCATGCTCCCCCGTAAGAAAACTTTGTGCTTTTCAATGTGAAATTCATCAATCTGGTGCAAATTAAACAAAGAAAATTTCAAAACTCTTTTAGTTACAGTGTCCGTCTACATTACTACTACAATAATAGTTATAATATTAATCCCATGATAGTAATAGCCATATAGCCTATTGTAAAACAAATGCACTGAAAAATAAAGGAAACTTTCATAATTAGTTTTGTACTAATTTCTATACTTGAAAGAGTATATTTCTATACTTCACATTAAAGATGTGATTGGGCTAGCCCAGTGTCAATCAAGAAAAGAACCAATGGGCCGCTGATCTACGTATTTCATCGGGTCTCAGAGAAAAAAAACTATTTACTACTACTATTTATCCCAAAAATGCCCCAAACCAGTCGTCTGTATGATAATCTGAAACAAGCACTGGTGAGCCGTTGTCCTGCTTCACTTCACAGATGCTGAGTGAAAGGAGAATTATAGAATGAAAGGATATTCATTTATATGACACTTTATTAATCAGGAGAGCAGCTTGTTCAGCGCGTCATACGTCGTCCTTTCAGTTTCGGTTTTCAATCGATCAAGTTTTTTCACGTTCTCTCGATAAACCACCCCTTTCAATCCGATCGAAATAATTTGTAATAGAGCTGACACTTTGAGTTTTTAACGGGTTATGTTAAAGCCCTACTTGTTATGTTTTTATAAAATATCTATAGTGAATGCATTATCATATCACCGTATTATTTACCGCCATGCAACTGCGAGCCACAAATTAAAGCTTGGCGAGCCGCATGAGGCTCGCGAGCCGCGCAATGAATACTTGTTCCTGCTCGCTCAGCGCTCACGGCGCCCGCGCCCACTCGCGATATTATCTCGCCCACTTCTATGTCAAAATAAAAAATAATGACATTGGCAACATCGCTGTCTGTATCTGACAGGACAGTTAACATTGTAAGCTAACTTACCTCAGGCTTGCTTTCCGACGTGCGGTTCTTTGTTCGGCAGTGTGTCCAGTTCTCAGACTCGCGGTGTAAAAGACTTTGAAAACATTTCTGCCCTAACGTTACTCTGACTCGTATTGGCTGTCATGTTTCGGCATTCGGAATGATGATTGTTTTTTAAAGCTTATAGTTTTGTAAAGTTTATGGTAACTTTATAGGGGATAAATGCTGGCCTCGACCTCGAACACCCCCCCCCCCCCCCCCCCTCTCTCTAAAATATTTTCTCATCGGATCTGCACAAATCACGTAGGTGACCCTTTTAGGTTTTAAAACGGCGAATTTCGCCGAAAGGTGAGGAGTTTTCATGCCTGCTAAAGAGAAGAACCATTGGTGCCATAAGGAGGTAAAGCATCACCTTGTAATGAGAGGTTTGCAGTTCATCCTTTATGCATGTCCAGGCAGCTTTATCTCTCAACAACGTGTCCCAGGAGTGCGGGTTGTAATAGTGAAGCAGAGGTGGACCAGGTCATTGGTTCAAGGAAATAAGGAAAGGAAACTAAGGAAATACTTGCTTTGACATTAGTATGATAATCGGTGCCTCTTGTTTGTGTAGCTGTACACAAAATGTAAAATATAGTCACGTAAAACTTTAATAAAGAGTAAAAAATGTGCTTTTAAGTATATGCAAGGAAGAAAATGCCAGTCACATGGTAATGGTGTCTGTTTCAGTCTTAAAATTCATAAAAAAAAAAGAATAAAGTTTGCAAAAACAAACAAACAAACAACAAAGAGTTAATAGAGTCTATGTGGTTTGGGCTGAATTAATTGCAAAAGTTTAAAGGGGTGGTATAATAAGTCTATGTTGTCCCCAGAGTGTATATGTGAAGTTTTAGCTCAAAATACCCCAGAGATAATTTTTTACTGCATGTTAAAATTTCCCTTTTTGAGGGTCAGTAAAAACGCGTAGTTTGGTGTGTGTCCCTTTAAATGCAAATGAGCTGCTGCTCCCGGCATAGAGGGCGGAGCTTCATGAGCTTGTGTGTTTTTGTTAGCAACTCCGATTACCTCAAAATGTAGAATGCAACAGGATGTTTCTGAATGGTTAGTTGATGAATTTATGTTGCTGATCCACAAGTTAACTATCTTCAAGTCTTTAGTTAGCATATTCTGTCATGATAATCTATAAATCACTTGTGTGGAAACTGTTGTAAGATGCAAACAGAGTGGCATGCTACTGCATTTGTGTTACGTATTGTGTGACACTCACAAAAATAGGTTTTGTTGAGATTATATTTTGTTTTCTTTCCTTTTATTACAAATTAAATACTATTAAGAGAATACACGGGAGCACGCTATGACATGCTGTTTCACAGAACGGACACAAGGTGGCAGTACCTTTCAGCCGCGTCACTCTGGGACCCTTAGCGAGGCGCAGAGGAAGACAAGCTCATAATCCGGTTGAACGGAGGAAGAGCAACTGTTGTCCCGCGTCATTCATACCTGTTCAATATTTCCAATATTTCCAGGTTAGTTTTACATCTTTTATGTGACTGAAAATGGTTATCAGCTTATATGAGTCCCCGGTGATGTGTGTTTGATTTGTTAAAGGTATATTAAGTGTGTAAATAGTCGAGTCTAATGATAACTGTGTGAAGTTGAGGAAATGGCGGCCGACGCCCGCACTAATGTTTATTTTATTTATTCCTAACGGCTCGGAAATATTTTTGAGTTTATTACTGTGTGTGTGTAAAGTAACTGAGTGTGTAAGAGTGTACATAATGGGTAATAAATAACGCTAATGTACAGAGTAAAAGCAGTTTACAGATGTAGCTTTGGGTGAAACGCACGTGGTAGTATGAAACGCACGTGGTAGTATTAAACGCACGTGGTAATATTAGACTATAACACAGTTCAGTTCATAGGAATTAAGTGTAAAAGTTATGAGGCAAATAAGTTTACTATTTGAAGTTTGTACTCATATAATGTAAATATAATTTAACTTAACTGCAAATGGGATTTATTCTGTTGTATAAAGTAAACACACTTACAAAATGTATAATGAATACAGAAATACTCGTTTAATGAGAGGTAACAGAGAATATGGTTTAGAGAGAAAATGTGTTTAATGGTTTCAGATAAAACTGATAAGTTAATATTGAGGAAATATGTGAGATACATTTATGTGGAAATGTACTTTTGAAGAATATGTGACTTCATGTTATCCAATTGTGGATATAACCTGTGTTTCAATACAGAGCAACCAAAGATAACAGTAATGATTCATGATTGCAGATATAAAGTTGAAATGAAGTTGGATTAATAAATATAATCCGGTTGAACGGAGGAAGAGCAACTGTTGTCCCGCGTCATTCATACCTGTTCAATATTTCCAATATTTCCAGAGCACTTCGACCAGGATCATCAATATATATCTGCTAGCGGACCCCTGGCCGGGACCCGTTACAGATTCTTGGGGGCTCGTCCGGGATCTTCGGCGCCACCTAGCGGAGCGGGAGCCGAATGATGACAACGCTGACCAGCGACTAACCCTGTCCAGCCGTGGAACTGCAACTACGAACGGGTGGAGGTCTACGATCCGGAGCTGACTGCATCATCGCCGAACTGTGTTGCTAGCCGTGGAGAGACGAGAAGCCATCATGTCGAGTGGTGGGAGGAAAAGCCTAGTGTGGGACATTAGGAAAAGCTTACTCGCCCTGTCAGCTGGAGAGCTTCTTCAGGTCGCCAGAGCGGTGGAGCCAGTGTCGAGCGAGGACCAGTCAGAGCTTGTGGAGGGAGACGAGGAAGGATGTTACGATTACATCAACTCGTTCATGTACAGTAAGCAGTTACTAGATACGGAGGACGAGGGTATGGTTCAGTTGTTGATGTTGAAAGACGCTATTGACGATGTGGTGAAATGTCGTGATGATGATGTGTCGATGTCAAATGTAAGAGGTGATTCTGAGTTACATACTGAGCAGGGTAGGGATAAGCTTGATGACCGTGTTGATTTTATTGAAGGTTCAGTCATTACCCAAACAGTCCCTGAAAACACCACAGACACTCACAAACAGAGCCACCACACATTCAATGTAGCTAGGGCTGCGTCACCTAGTGATAATGCTGAACTAGATTCAGGCCCAATTGCACCATCATCGTTAAATACACCTGACACAGCTAACACTGAGTTACTTAAAGTGCTAGCTAGCTATGAAGAAATTAGCAAGAAACTCATACAGTGCTTACCAACACATGCTGTACCGCCACAGACACAGTTAACTCAATCCTCAGGCCTTCTTCAACAGCCAGACAGAAAACCACCGAGTGAACTTGTCTCTCAGTCGGTACGTGAGGGAACGGTGCCCTTTAGGGAACTCAGCTACCTGCCTCGGAGGGAGTTCAAAGTGCAAGGCGGACAGATCGGTGACCAATCTTCAGACATCAGCTACAATAATGTCTGTAGACAAATTGATGATGGAATCAAAGAAGGATTTCCCGATTCAGAGATTGTTCGTGGTGTGCTGAGAATCATGAAACCAGGCATATTCAAAGAAATGTTGATAAACAAAGACGACATGACAGTGACTGAACTCAAGGGGTTTCTTCAAACTCACCTAAGAGAGAAAAACAGCACAGAGTTATTTCAAGAGTTGATGTGCACGAAGCAAGACGAGAACGAGACACCACAACAGTTTCTCTATCGTGTGATAGGTTTAAAACAACGCATCCTGTTGACATCAAGGCTGGCTGACACTAACATTAAATACTCTACAGCTACAGTGCAAGATGTTTTCTTACATACAGTGTACCAAGGCTTTGGACACAAACACACTGACATCCGCAGAGAGCTCAAACCTTTGTTGACAAACAGTGGGGTCACTGATGAGATGATTCTGCGTCATGTGATGAAAATCACTAGTGAAGAAAACGAGAGAATGAAAAGACTGGGCTCATCCCGCCGACAGACTGTAACGAATGCGCACAGCGCACAGCTTGAGTCGGATGTGGTAAAGACACCTAGCACAAAGTCAGAGAGTGTAGAGTCCAAATCAAAGCAAACAAAACCAGATCCTTTGAGAGAGCTCACGACCAAAGTAGAGGAGCTCACCAGACTGGTTGAGACTATGCAAAAACAAAACCAACAACAGCTAATTCACAATGGGCGTCAGTACAGTCAAAATAGGACACCATCAAAACGTGGAAAACCCTATGGTTGTCCAAGCTGCGTGGAACAAGACAGACAAGACTGTAAACATTGTTTCGCATGCGGGGAGGAAGGACACCGTGCAGCAGGCTGTTTAAAACGACCAAAGAGACAGGGAAACTCCAATCGGGCACTGGAGAGGGACATCTAGTGGCCGGGTCTGTAAATAAGTCCCAACCAGAAAGTGAGGTCAACAATGACAAAACAAGCCCCTCTTCACCCTCAATCCCAGTAACGAGAAGCACATTAAGTCACTGTAACCAAGTAGCTCAGCTCCCTCCCCAGTCACCACGTGTAGCTAAAGCGAGAGTGGTTGCTAGCCTAATTGGCAAAAAGGCCCTAGTTCAGAGCTATCTAAATGGTTTAGCAGTCACTTCTCTGCTCGACTCTGGGTCACAAGTCAGTATAGTCAGTCGTTCCTGGAAAGAAGAGTACCTACCTGACCTCAGTATTCACTCAGTCTCTGAGATCTTGGGAGAGGAGGAGCTGAAAGTTATTGCGGCAAATGGCAGTATCATTCCATATGATGGGTGGGTAGCTATCACAGTGAACTTGCCAGGGAATTTAGACCCCAACCTGTCCATTAGTGTGCCTTTCCTCATCAGCAGCTACCCCATGGATAGACCATTGATTGGTTTTAATGTTTTGGAAGAGCTAATTTGTGGCAAACCAGAGAGACTAGTGCCAGTACTTGCTAGCCTTCTTAGCAATGCCATATCTGTTCCCAAAGAAACAGCTGAAGCTCTTGTCAACTTTATTCAGACAGCAAAACCAGTTATGCAGCAGGGACGCTTAAGAACAGGTGCCAAGGATATCGTGCTCCCCGCTGGTCAAGTGTTGTGGGTGAGATGCTGGGTTCCGTCAAACATGGATGCCTCTACCCGATTAGTGTTGTTGGAGACGGATGAAGATAGCCTACCGTCGGGACAGTGGGATGCAGGGCCAGGTTTGTTTGAAATCCAGAACACAACAAAGCCCTATGTCACCATTCCAATAGGTAATAACACTAATCATGACATCACAATACCACGTAAAACAGCTCTAGGGATCCTGCAGCGTGTTGAAAATATTGTGGAGGCAGATATCCTGGACAAATCACAGCCTGCAGCGACTGTCAGTCAGGTCACCACCACTCAGGTCAGCAACTCAGATCCACCTCTGTGGGACCCACCTGTAAACCGCGACCATCTGGAGGAAGAACAGCAAGAGGCTGCTAGAAAGATGCTTCAGGAGGAGTCAAACGCCTTTGCGAGAGATGGAAATGACCTTGGCTGTATTCCAAATCTGCAAATGGTGATCAATCTCAATGACGATATTCCTGTGCAGAGAGCGTACACATCCATTCCCAAGCCACTGTTTAAAGAAGTAAAAGATTACATTCAAGATCTTCTTGTAAAGGGCTGGATAGTGAAATCTAAGTCTTCCTATTCTGCCCCAGTTGTATGTGTGCGGAAGAAGGACGGTACTCTCCGTCTCTGTATAGACTATCGTCTCCTAAATCAAAAAACCGTACCAGACAGACATCCTCTGCCACGAATACAGGATTTGATAGACACGCTGGGTGGGTACTCAATGTTCAGCATACTGGATCAAGGTAAAGCTTACCACCAGGGGTTTATGGCAGAAGGATCACGCCATCTCACTGCCTTCATTACTCCCTGGGGGCTTTACGAATGGATACGAATCCCGTTTGGACTTTCCAATGCACCTGCAGCTTTTCAAAGGAGCATGGAGGAGATGTTAGGCTCTCTGAGAGACGAGTATTGCATCCCGTACCTGGATGACCTACTGTGCTACTCCAGATCTTTCAGTGATCACGTGGAGGTGATTCGCAAGGTCCTCCAAGCACTGCAGCATCATGGGGTGAAGCTACGGCCAGAAAAGTGCGAGATGTTTCGGAAGGAGGTTCGCTATGTTGGACGCTTGGTGTCGGCCGAGGGAGTTCGAATTGACCCTAAAGACCTCGAGGCAGTGATGGCTTTAAAAACCAAAACACCCCAAACAGTTGGTGACCTCCGACGGGTTCTCGGCTTCCTGAGTTACTATCGTTCCTACATACAGGACTTCGCCAAAATAGCAAAGCCATTGTATGAGCTGCTCCAAGTTAAGTCCTCCATGCCCCAACCCCTTCCACGTCACAGCAAGCCCAAGGGTCCACAACTTCCGTCTAAAACACCCATCATATGGAAGGCTGATCACCAAAGCACCTTGGAAAGGCTTGTCAGTATGCTGACCAACCCCCCAGTCCTCGCATACCCCAACTTCGAGGAGCCATTCGTCCTACACACGGATGCATCAGAGAAAGGGCTCGGCGCAATCCTCTATCAGCGACAGTGTGGAAAAATGCGAGTCATCGGATATGGATCACGAACTCTGACACCTGCGGAAAGAAACTACCGACTCCACAGTGGAAAACTCGAGTTCCTTGCTCTGAAGTGGGCAGTGTGTGAGAAATTTAGAGACTATCTCTTCTATGCTCCACATTTCACCATTTACACTGACAACAATCCGCTCACTTATGTCATGAGCACTGCGAAACTCAATGCAGTTGGACATCGCTGGGTTGGAGAATTGTCAGAGTTCCACTTCAATATTAAATACAGACCTGGGAAAAACAATATAGATGCTGACACGCTCTCACGCATCCCACTCGATATTGAGAACTATGTAGCTACATGCACGGAGGAGCTGTCTCAGGATGTGCTGCATGCGACTTGGGAGGGGGGTCGAGCAGCCCAGAAGAAAGATGTAGCATGGATAGCTGCACTTTACACCTCCTCTGCTGATCTGATACCACAGCCTAATTCACTCTTGCCCAAAATAAACCATGAAGAGCTGGCAAAAGCCCAACGAGAGGACCCTGGAATAGGGGAAATAATGAGATTGAAAGAGGCAAATAATGTTCTTACTGATGAGGTAAGAAGTTCAGTGAGTGGGCTCACTCGCAAGCTTCTTCATGAGTGGAATCAACTACATGTGGAGAATGGAGTCCTGTACCGCCAAACATCAGAGCGAAAACAGTTAGTCTTACCTACCAAGTATCGGTCGGTTGCCCTAAAGCATCTCCATGACAACATGGGACACGTTGGCACGGAACGTGTGCTTCATCTCGCCAGAGAACGTTTCTATTGGCCACATATGAAGAGGTGTATAGAGGAGTATGTCACCAGGAAATGCAGCTGCATAAAGCAAAAGAAACCCACCACACATGTGCGTGCGCCAATGGGTGGTCTGACTTCTACTTCCCCTCTTGATTTGGTTTGCATAGACTACTTACATCTGGAGAAAAGCAAAGGAGGCTATGAGTACATTCTGGTAGTAATCGACCACTTTACCAGATTTGCCCAGGCTTACCCCACCAAAAACAAATCAGGACAAACTGCAGCTGAACGGATATACAATGACTACATACCTCGTCTGGGTTATCCAAATCGTCTCCACCATGATCAAGGACGTGAGTTCGAGAACAATCTGTTTCGCACTCTTGGACGGCTGTCAGGGGTCGGACACTCACGAACATCTCCATACCACCCACAGTGTAACCCTGCTGAGCGGTTCAACCGTACACTGCTGCAAATGTTACGGACTCTGACAGACAGAGAAAAAGAGAGATGGAAAGAACATCTACCACAGATGATTCACGCATATAACTGCACACGCCACGAGTCGACAGGATACTCACCTCATTACCTGCTATATGGACAACATCCCCGTCTGCCCGTGGATCTTTTGTTTGGATTAATGGAGAACGCTGAATCAGTCACACACAAAGGATATGCGGATAAATGGTCAAAAAGGATGACGGAAGCGTACAAGATTGCAAACAGATCCAGCCTATCATCGAGTGCGAAGAACAAGTCTTACTATGATCAGAAGGTGCGGGGCGTGGTCCTCAAGCCAGGAGATCGAGTACTGGTCCGAAACATGGGTGAACGAGGTGGACCTGGTAAGCTACGCTCATACTGGGAGAAGAGGATTTATGTGGTGAAGGAGCAAATCTCAGACAATCCGGTATATGTCATCCATCCTGAGGGAGACCCAAATGCAAGGAACAGAACCATACACAGAAACTTGCTGCTGTTAGTGAATGACTTGCCTGTTGAGAACCCAGCACAGCCAGATGACTCTGTTGTAACCCCCCGTCAGAGGCAAAAGCAGCCTCAACAGAGGGTAAACTCTGCTGACAAGGATGGGATATCGGACACTGATGAGGAGGATGAGTGGACAGGAGGTTATTGGCTGAGAACACCTGTAATCAGAAGGGAAAATGATCAAGCTGGACATGACAGATCAGTGATCTCAAGGAGAGAGCAAAGTCCAATGTCAAAGTTATCTCCTGCAAAAGCACCTGATCAGACTCCAAAGAAACAGACAATGACTCGTAAAGACTGTTCAAGTACCTTACCTGCAAGGGAAACTGTATCGATGGACACATACTTACCAGAGGGGCGAGAGATACACCTTCCTGAAGGAGAAGAACAACAGTCAGAGGATAGAGGAATAGAAGTAGTGGGAAGAGAATCACAGACATGTGAACCATCTGATGATGCTTGCCTATCTCAGCTTAAAGAGGACGAGACAAATGGACATGAGGAGCAAGTACAAGAGGAAAACCCGAGTTCTCCCTCTGCTATGACTTGGCCTGAAGAAGAAACACAAGGAGAGGTTAGGAGGTCGGCCAGAGAGAGAAAGCCGAGGCCGATATTCACTTATGAGTCACTGGGCCAACCCTCATTACAAACCCATGTAGAGTCCATTTCCTCACAATCTACCCCCCTACCTTTCATGCCACATATGCATAGCCAGTTCATGTTACCTACTGCTTATACACCTCATATGTACATGCCTTATACATATTACATGCCCGTCACTACACAAGTTTACTAGAACACAAACAGAGTAGGAGTTTTAGTTTTGTTTTCATGGGAAAATGTCGGGAGCCATTTTTGTTTGTCGGGGTGGATGTGACACTCACAAAAATAGGTTTTGTTGAGATTATATTTTGTTTTCTTTCCTTTTATTACAAATTAAATACTATTAAGAGAATACACGGGAGCACGCTATGACATGCTGTTTCACAGAACGGACACAAGGTGGCAGTACCTTTCAGCCGCGTCACTCTGGGACCCTTAGCGAGGCGCAGAGGAAGACAAGCTCATAATCCGGTTGAACGGAGGAAGAGTTACATCTTTCCCCCTCTCTGTGGATATCGGGCCAAGGGCAGCAAATAGAGTCAATGAGGACATCTTATGATAATGGGTAAGACTGGAAACAAGTAAGAACATATGGGAGCGCTATATGCCGAAACACAGGCCAACAGCCTGGCAGAGCACATTGCCTCGATGACAAGATGACACAATGTGAATTAAGATCTTTACTAACACTACTCTCATCTTCATCTGTGGAAAAGTTATTATTCCCAATGAAGTGAGAAAATGTTGCAGGGGTAGCCGTGCTTTTATTGTGTGCTCCAACACGTCATCCGAAAAGTTTTAGTCCAGACCTGTCATGTCCCAATTCCATTTCACAAAGCTGTATGAAATTTTGGACATCTGACAGTTAAAGCTACACTGTATGTAATTTTTTTAAGTTGATTCTTAGCAAAAAACACTTTGTTCTTTCAAAATTATATGTGCTCATTAATGTATAATTACTTCTACCAACTAATCAAGTATTCTCATTAGCCCAGAATCTGCTATTTATAATACATACGGTGAACTGCTCGAATGGCGGAAGCCATGTTGCACCTCCATCTTGAAAATACATTAGCCAAAGAGGGACATACCTGGAAATTCAAGCTTGGCCTTTCGCGTTTTTACCACTGTCTATGGTTTTTACACTCAGTGGCACCGTGACGAATGCGAGGAGGAGATTACTCCCGACTGCCGGCAGATTTGAAATAATACGGCCACTGTATGAGTTAAAACGCCCTCGGAATGGGAGGGGCTAAAAAGTAATATTCAGTTGGTAGTATTTTCACCGCTAGATGAGATTAATTCCTACACAGAGTAGCTTTAAAGCGTAAATGCAATGAAAATGCAGCAAAAATATTTTCAACGACATACTCTACAAAAACATCTGCAAATGTTTTCTTTAAAAACTACAAAGTGTAATCTATAATATTATTAAATACCAGTACATAATTATCTTTGTAATATGTGGCATTTAATGCATTTGTAGCTTATTTTGTGTAGCAACAAATACATACGTTTTAAAACTTTATAGAAGATTCTGAAGATTCATGTTTATGAAATTAAATGATAAAACTAGAGCCATACATCAACCACCAAAACCACCCTGAAGTCTCATTTGCTAAAATCCCTTGACTCTGAAGCACTGATTCGAAGGTTTGTAAAGGTTTCTAAGCTTGTCAAGCAGTGTTTTGACCTCTTGAGCCGATCAAATATTTAGATTTCCTTTTCTCTATACAGTACCTCCTTTGCTTCTATCAATAAAATGTAAAAAAAAAAAAAAAAAAAC
Source organism: Phoxinus phoxinus (assembly GCF_949152265.1). Taxonomy (NCBI): domain Eukaryota; kingdom Metazoa; phylum Chordata; class Actinopteri; order Cypriniformes; family Leuciscidae; genus Phoxinus; species Phoxinus phoxinus. Next base: position 13,249,328 of record NC_136898.1, on the reverse strand, counting down.
AGACTACTATAAGCTTTTGCCTCAGGTACTTTTAGCTGTTAAGCTGTTAACCTGTCAGTTACTGTACATAAAACGGTGTAATACAGATAAGTCAACTGAGTCAAATGAGTAGCGGGAAAAGAGAATCAAATTCAAAGGATTCACACACCAATAAAAAAACAAACCTCACGTTTCACACAAGCAATATGATCTGATACGGGACAGGTTTTATACAGGTCAGTGGGAGAGAGAGGTGAGCTCTAACATCACTGTCTGTCTGCTGCAATATAGCCAGAGGGAAAGGAGGAAAAATAAAGAAAGAAAAGAGAAACTGAACAAGAGGGGGTTGGAGAGCAATAAAAGTGTTCAGGAGGGATCTTTATTTAGGTGTGGAATTGGACTCTAAAGTGAAAGCAGATGGTACTACAGTCTAGAATACTTTCCATTTGAAGTATGTGGCTCTTGTTTGAACTACTCTGGGTCGACTTCAGATCTCTACGACAGATTCTGGAGCTCAGACAAATTTTGGGGACTGCATTCAGGCCTGTGCATGAAAAAGATGAAAATCAGATCCATGACTAATATTGATTATTTATCAATAATTTAATCACTAATTTATTCCAATGGTCTTGCTGTGACAAGTGCACTTGGTAATACTGACAAGTGTCTCAATAATATGAAGTCATCATACACAAAGCAGTGTTTTGATTGGACGATTTGATTGGAAAAAACAGTTTAGATGTAACATCATCTTCCACAGTTTCATAAAACAGAAACAGTATAATGCATGGACAAGATCTGGGACATTAAACCATTTATTTGAAATGGATGCTGAGGCACACTTGAGAGTTCTTACAAAAATACGACTTATTTGAATTTATTTGCTGTTCCTTTTGAGAGTTTAAAGGGGAGCTTTAAAATGCAATGCATTGGAATTCACTCAAAGCTTTGTGTCAGTGTGTATGGGAGCAATAAGATAAAATCTCTGGCAGTGTCCAAACAGCTCTGCCTCAATGTCCAAACAGCTCTGAGGGGGTGTTCAAGGCCCTGATCTGAGACACACAGACAAACAAATAGACAGATCATAATTACATTTACCAAGTCTCACTCAGAACTCAAGAGGCAAATCTATAATTTCATGAAATTAATCAGATATAGAGGTACGTGAAGACAATTTAACTTAGTACTGAACAGTCTATGTATTTCACAGATGACGATGACTGGATGAAAACCAATGGCAGAGGATGGAAGACAATAGGACTGACAAAACCATATAATATTATATTATATTACAGGTTTTATATAATATTACTATAATTTAAAGGGTTTTCATTACACACACGCACACACACACACACACACACACACACACACACACAAAATATCAGGTTTTTAGCCCTGGAATTTACTTGTTGACAGCAAATATCTCAACACACATGTCAAACACTCACCTTCAGTACCTGGTAAGTCTTTGGTTCCACCTCATTTGTCTCTTTGCTGGGTTAAAGTCTACTGAGTAAGTAAAAAAGTTTTTAACACTTCTGCCTTATTCAACAACTTGGTGTAACACTTCAGTTTTACTTACACTGACCGCAGTGTACACAAAATTTCCCCCTTCAGTAGTGTAACATTGCCATAAACATATTGCTGACAATCTCGATGTCTTGCCAAAAGTCCAACTACTGTGCTGAGAGAGGAACCCCCTGAACCCCTTCTCCTGTCTGAGAAGGTCACGTCCAAGACATAATATTTAAGGTACGTGTTTTCTTTCCTGGGGTGCTTTATGCACAGCAATGTCTTTTTTCAGACTGACCAGGAGAAAAAAAGAAACTGGCGTAAAAGTGGGAGAGAAGAACCAGAAAATCCTGAGACAAACCATTAAGAACTGCAGTGTATGAGATCCGTCTAGCTACTAATGCAATTCATTTTTACTCCCTGAAACCAAACACTATACATAACTCCTAATGTTTAACATACAGTAAATGCAGTACATTTCCTCATTCAATATTCAGATCCATATCCTTGGGTGAAATATTTTTTGTTGGTATGGTTAAGTGTCAATTCTGAAGCATACTTAAAAACACCATCATTCTTGGTGCAGGTCAATGAATGGAGGGGCAGGAGCACTATTGCTGGATTAAGTCTTAGGCTGTGTTTGAAATTCCCCCCTATACCCTCATTCACTATTCCCTACATTACTCCACTAATGTAGTCCACTTGAAGAAGTGAATGAAAATGAGTGAGTGAATCCGGACACTGAGTGTGCCGGACGGTCTACTGTTTGTTTTCGCATAGTTTGTGCTTGCTATAATCCTTTGAAACTTAGCAAATTGGCAGATCCAGTAGTAAGATGAAGAGAATAATCTTGAACTCTGTCATGGAAACTAGCATATATAAACCTTAATTAAACAATTGAATAATAAAGTAAAAAGTAATTTATACCTGTACATGATATTAAGCTCTAGCCACATTGAACCAGTGGATGGATGGATGATTCAACTGCGGGCACCATCTTCTGGCGAGATGCAGGAATGAATTCGGTGCAACCGTCACAGTGCACTATGGGTATTATCTAGCCGTTGAGTGTACACCGGTTGTACATTTGTTACTGCGGTGTATTGTTGGATTGAATGAGAGCACTTGATAACGTCTATGGTTTTGGACACTATTATAAATGTCTGTCCCTGCAAATAATGCCCACACTTAGAGTCAAAATTCAGAACAGTGCTTCTCAACCAGGAGGCTGGGGCCCACTAGAGGCCCTCAATTTACTACCCAAGGGTACCTCAAGATGACCTTACTGATGACTTAAATTATTTAAAATAAGACAAAGCAAGCTTTAAAATGAACTAAAACTACTAAGAATTAGTTTCCCTCCGCAACAACTGTTTGTTTCCTGTGAAGAACCAGGGTTCCTTATGCCAAGCTCTAAAATAATTTGAGAATCACAGGCAGTGCATTATGGGAAATGAAGTGTTCATCCCCCCTGGTCCAGAAAAGTATATTTATTAAAGATGATGAAATATAAACTAAATACACATTTTTAGGTTCATAATTTTTCCTGTTAATGAGGAAAATTTCAGTTTTTCTATATTTAGTGGCAATGCCATAGAAAACAAAGGGGAGGGGAGGGGGAACGAATTTTTTTATTCCTAACGGATTTTTGCACAATAAAGTAAACATGGTCTTGTGAGGGGGAGTGCTGGAAAAGGGGGGCAACAGGAGGCTCTGGATGAGGCCTGTTTCCTGCTGTTGAAGTAAACTCAGGCCGCACAAAAGAGGAGGTGATGAGAACGCTGACATGCTCACTGATACAGAGCCTCTGTTAACAGCAATTCATCTTGTTCTCTCACATGACATTAAGGATGAGATCTGAATTAGCTTTTCTGCCACATTTTGATTCAAGGTTGATGTAAGATATTCAGAGTTTTAGAGATTCGACTTACACAAATGCAAGATCAGTCAGTGAGGGTGGATAAATCAAAACCAGGTGGGAAACAGTTACTGTCACACTGTTTGGCTCATTAGATCCTCAGAAATAATCCACCTTCCTCCTTGACTCTAAATGCCGCCATTTATTCACTTGAATGGAAAAAATCTGTCAGAGCTTTGGAGGGAATTGTTTACGAACAGCCACATTACAACACAAAGACGTTGACAACATCCTAGTTTCAGCACGTCCATTCATCATCTTCATTTGTAACTCAACATCTCTGCATCCAAAACAACAGCTGACTCATTTAATTCAGAAAAGCGGCAACAGAAATCTGAATGGTGCGATTCTTTCTCTTTTTTTAACAAAACTACATTTATATGAATTACTTGTCAAAAGCGGCTCCAGAGCCAAACCACAGCGCCCTACTTGATTCCATGCTTTTCTCGGGTGTATCTCCTCCAGACACCCCAGGAGATGTGAGAGCTCTGGGGAAGAGATGTAATCATGAGCAGAAGCCGCAGGCCAGTGACTCAATGCTAATACAGACCTGCAGTGACTCAGCAATGAGTGGAAAAACAGAGGCTGTTTACTGAACACTGTGACTCCAACCTGTAACTGATTCAACAGTTCACTCTCACTGCTTCAATCTCCCTTGATTTTAACCAGAAATGGAAAGCTATAATAATAGTGGTGACAGAAAAGACACTAAGCAGGAGTGAAACATGGCTTTGGGTTGCATTAAGAGCTAAGAAAATCTTCCGCCTTATGCTAACAGGGATAACTATTTTATATACCCACAACTGTGCAAAAGGATGCATTAAATTGATCAAAGGTAACAGTAAATACATTTAGATTTCAAATAAATGCTGTTATTTTGAATATTCTATTCTTCAAAGAGTTCTGGGCCGAAAGCTGAGGCAGCTGACTTGTTGCCTCACTGCACTATCAAGCAATGACTTTTCAGGCAGTGCTTGCGCACAAAGATACCTTATGAAATAGATTTTTTTCCAAATATTTAATTCCTACAACAGTAAATTCACGCTATAAATAACATAAAAAGCATAAAAAGTGGGTCAAAAACGTACATTTACACACAAACTGACCACCAACTGCAACGTGATGCTTATAACTCACAGAATGGAATGCACAGGATATCAAAGGCAGCGAAGGCTGCATCTTTGTATCTATCAGACGAAGCTATCATAGAGGAACTGAAGCTAATATTGGATTCGGATTTGCCTCTGATCATGAAAGAGTCCTAAAATATTACTCTAATACGTAATATAAACTGTTTTCAACATTGATAATAATAAGAAATAAGAAAGAAACACTGAATCAACATATTAAAATGACTTTTGAAGGATCATGTGACACTAAAGACTGGAATAATAATTCTGAAAATTCAGCTTTGCCATCAAAGGAATAAAGCACATTTTTAAATGTATTCAAATAAATAAATATAAATCAAAATTGAAGTTTTGTGTCTTTAAGGCCATGACTATTAGTCACATATATATGCTTTGTGTCCTGGGTCAACAAAGAAATAATATTGATGACTCATCCTGCACTACAAAGATTTTTGTCCAATCAGATGCTTTCTTTAATGAGACTGTCCTGTCCCTTGATAAGACAAACACATTTTATATATAATACTAATGCAAAATTAGAGTTAAAATCATATTAGCTGAGAGGACATGACACTGTTGACCACAATCCAAGCTGAAGTCAAACTGTATTTTCTGCAGCTATTTCCTTCTCTCTCAAGCCTGGACTGTCATAAATCAGGAGCTGTTGATGCGATCTATCAGCCGTGTCTGGTATAGTTTTGTCCACCTCCGCATTCAGCTCCGGTTCATGCACAGACCCTGAGAGAGGGCACTCGCCACCAACTCTCCTCAGTTAGCACCATTGATCACCACTGCTGAAAGATGACAACCATCTCCTCCTAAATGAGGAAGCATTCCTTAAAGCACTGTTATTATAATTCAATTTTACATACACACAAAGTAAACAGTGAAACCAAGCAAGAATTTCTAAAGTAAAACAACAACCGTGGCTAAAGCTGTTTCTGATAAAAAATAATAATAGTCATGTTGGTACTTCTACCAGGTTAACCCATGCATGAAATATATATATATATATATTTCATGACCATAAATAATATTTATTTTGGTCAATTTCCAGGTTGGTGATTAGGATGGCGGAAGACAACTTTAAGTTAATCAAGAAAGCAAATATGAACCGACATGCACTAAGACAGCACGTACCTTAACCAGAAAGACAGAATGGATAGATTACATGAAAAACTTGCTATAAGAGCAAAACAACATTTCTAGTGTTAAAAAAAGCACAATGTAGTGGACTGAATTTGAGAGGTCCCCACTGAATCTGACAGATTTTGAGAGTGACTTTGAGTCAGCATAATAAAATTAAAGACAGAAGAGCTTATATTTAAAGTTCTTAGCGTTAAAGTTCTTAAAGGGTTAGTTTACACAAAAATGAAAATTCTGTCATTTATTACTCACCCTCATGTCGTTCCAACCCCATAAGACTTTGGTTCATCTTCGGAACATAAATGAACATATTTTTTAATAAATCCGAGAGCTTTCTGGGAGCAATGCAATTTACGCATTCAAGGTCCAGACAGAAAAAAACATAATTTAAAGGGATAGTTCACTTTAAAATTAAAATACTCACCCTCAAGTTGTTTCAAACCTGTATGAATTTCTTTCTTCTGCTGAACACAAAGGAAGATATTTTGAAGAATGTCGGTAACCAAACAGTTAACTGGTCCCATTGACTTTCATAGTAGGGAAAAAAATACTATGGCAGTCAATGGGACCAGTTAACTGTTTGGTTACTGACATTCTTCAAAATATCTTCCTTTGTGTTCAGCAGAAGAAAGAAATTCATACAGGTTTGAAACAACTTGAGGGTGAGTAAATGATGACAGAATTTTTATTTTAAAGTGAACTATCCCTTTAAGTAATCCATGTGACTCCAGTTGTTTAACCTCAATTTTATGAAGCGACGCAAGTGCTTTGTTTGCACACAAAATATTTAGCGCTTTATTTTCGCAAATATTGACCTGCAAATCAGTAGGGGGAGAACCACGACGCATGCGTGTTGACTAAAGATCGGAAGTTATTATATTATTATTATTATGTAAGTAAAGAGCTCTCGGATTTCATCAAAAATATTTTCATTTGAGTTCCGAAGATAAACGAAGGACTTGAGGGTGAGTAATTAATGACAGAATTTTCATTTTTGGGTGAACTATCTCTTTAAGAAAATGCAGAAACCTTCCCTTTGCTTGAGCCAGATCTGGTCTTAGTTAACAGATCTTCTTTACAGGCACTTTTTAAGAACAATTTATAGCATCTCAGGATGATAAGATCTAAGAGCCAAAACGTCAGTCCTGTAATTTCAAATTTATGCTTGGCATAACTCAAATTTCATTGAGACATTTACCGTTTGGTTTCTATTCTACCTAACTAATTTTGACTATGCAGAGGGATTCATTGATTCTAATCAATGAAAGATACATCTGACTTTTTTTCCACGAGGAATGCAGGGATCATTAAATTTACTACTGACCTGATGGGAATAGCAGACTTGTTTTAATAGCCAAGTCCAAGACGGCGGAATCTTTCTTTGATGTGTATTTTCGACATGAATGGTGCTATGGAGACTTCCCTTGTTTTTCTACTGAAGCGTTTAAAAAATGATAAATCTTAAAAACGCATAAACTGCCCACTAATCACTTTTTAATTTATCTCATGTTATAAATCAAAAAAACATTGCAGTTTAATATCAAAACCAGAGGTTAGCTCTTAGATTTGCAGACACTTTCTGAGGACGGTGTTACAGTGGAATGCAGGGCGAACATTCACGATTATTCTAATCTATATAATCTTCAATGGGAAAGCTTGACATATGTCTGATGACCTGATAAACCAATTTCAGCAGCAGAGACCCACACAAAGATGTGCAAAAAGCCTTATATGTGGTAATACTTTCTCTACTATCATTTTTAGGTCTTGATTTTTTTATATAATAAGCTATTCAGATCCTCTCTTTTTACTTTTGTGTAGACCAGAGCGCGTAATCATTCATGTGTCATGGATGAGATTGCATAAATAATTCAATTAAATAATAATAAAATATAAAATAAATCACAGCAAGTTAAAAAATGTCGCTCTGCAAAACAATTTCCCACAGCACTGGCAATAAATGATGGTGAGAAAAATGGGAAGACATAACAAAAATTGCCCCAAATCCTTCAGCAGGCTTTTACTTATAATGCCTGACAAAGAAAAAAAAGCAGCAGCAAAAATTTAAAAATTGATAACAATGTCTTGATAACACAGAGATGCATACTACATAGATAAGCGTAAATGGCATAGATCACAATGCTTATAACAGAAAAGGTTAAATCTCATCTTGAAAATAATATCAGTGATAAAGAAAACATGTTTATACAGTGGTCACACAACTCATCGCAGTGTTTATAAAACACTGACTGTGCAAGCGAATGAGACTGTTATTTCTTTGTGATATCTGGGATGGTGTAAATCAGTTAGACATGCATAGCACGGAGATGGAGGAGAGCTGAATCTCAGCCAAAACCAACTTCACAACAGGGGATGAGAAAACTCAATACACTAGAAACAAAGGCAGAATGTGAGAGCATCAAATGCGTGCTTCAGTTTCATATACACAGTCAAAAAAAATACTACACAACAGCTTGTTACTGGGGCAGTATCCTCAAAAGGTACACTAATATGGAGCCTTTAGGCATAAATAAGATACAAAGATGTACCTTTTACTGTATTTGTGTCCATATATGGAGAGGTATATATGTACTCAGTTAAAAACAGATCAGATGGAATGATATGATGACATGAGTGATTTCCTGTTCAAATGTCTTACATGATCTGTACAATTATAGCAAATATAATTAGTCATAGATATTTGAGCTATTCATATGGTGCATAAATGTTAATATGTTTTTTGTTTTTTTTGACATTCATGGAAATATTTCTTAATGGCTGCGATTTTAAAACAGGCACACCCTGTGTCTAGCTATACACAGCCTGAGGGCCGGCTTTAGTCTAGGTTTTAGGAACATACTGTATCCTTTCAAATTGCTTTTTAATGAAGGACAAATTTGACTCTGACCCCTCCTGTTTCCTTTTTTTCTAAAAGCCAGATGATTGGCCTTTTGCTACGCTTCAGTTACTTTGAAACTCCCCATCCATGTTTGGATTTGAACGTAGAGGAAGGAAGACAGAAGACTCAGGTTTGACAAAAGAAATCAGTAGGAATTTAATATTTGATTTAAATATGTACAGATGATTAAACTGTACTGCTGCTGGAATGTAGGCAGCCATCTTGGAATCTGTTGTTTTCCAGACTATGAGACAATTAAATGTCAACTTTTAAAATGAATTGTGCAAGACAGACTTCAGAAATGTCAGACCACTCTTTGAGTTGCATTTGTTCTGAGTGCTAAACAGGGTCCAGTTACACTTGAGGCAGTGGCGGTATCAGGCATGCACCAGGTAGCAAAACAGCCCCTCTGGTCATTCAAATGCTTAAATCTCTTTCCACCGAGATTGTTAGATAAAAAAAAAATGCAGGGCACTTCAGAAGCTTCTTTTCAAAACAGAAAATATCCACTGTGTATTACAAAAGAAGGTCCATTGTCTAGTGACTTACTCTGAAAGGTGAATAAACTACATCCTAGACCTAGATGATGGGCCAAATGTTTTTTTCACACTAAATTGACTAACGACCCAACCGTAAGTTATGTAGACAATACAAAACTTTTTTTATTTTCAGAAAAAGCAGCATAGAAACAGTGTGAGAGAGCTGCTGTTTTGGAAGAAACCCCTTTATATACAGAAGAGTCTTTGAGGTTTCAACAATTTCTCGAAAGGTCTCCAGATGAGCCGAAAAAAGTATGGCCCGTCTTTTTTTTCCTTTTTTTTTTTTTTTACAATAAATTAGCTAAGATGCTAACAATCTAGTTCAAAGGGCAAAAGACAATACAACTTGAAAAGGCCTATAATACAACACTAAGCAACATGGGAAGTTTCAACACTTTCAGCCTTTCTCTTTATAAATAATAAAATACAACAATCTTCCAATCATTCACATTACAAGTGTCACAATTTTCACAACCGCACAGTATGGTGATCCTAGACACTATACAATGATAATACACTTATTATGGCTAGCATACATATAAATATACATACAAAAAAATGTCACTAAAATGTAAGAACTCCTTCACTCAAAACAATGGCAAGTCCTTCATAAAAAAAACATATAAATGAAACTGATTAGCATTTTTTTTTTATACAAAAAAAAATAAAGAAAAAAAAATAACATCTCCTGGTAATAAACAAATATAGTGACATCAGTTTGATTTTCTGCAGAGTTCTCATTGTGGCCTACAAAGTATGACAATAGCAGCTATTTTGGATGGACTTAACATAACACTGGAGTTTCAAAGCTGTTTGAGTCATCAATATAAAAAGAAACAAACAAAAGGAGCAGTCAACATCTTGCCTCCCTGGCCAGCCAGCGAGACAAAACAAAGCAACACAGAACTCACTTCACATCAACACTGCGGTGGCTCTGAAGAAGGGTAACGTCGCCACACAATGTTTTTACCCTTTCAGTTACTAGACACCTGCGTCACCATCATGGCTTAGCGACTGATTCTTCATGCTGCCTTTTTCAGGTATGAAACAATGCTAAGAGTGACTAATATAATGTCTTATCAAAAGACATAAAACGGCCTCCACAAAATAGAGTGCAATGTAGCATTAAATTCTCATCTCAGCCTCATCACTGTGCTCCAGAGAGTGCTCTGTGGTGCTGATGATGGAGGCTGAGGGACCTTGAGTGACCCCGAATGGGGAGACGGCTGGGGACCGTGCAGCAAGTGGGGACAGAGAAGGTGAGAAACTGGGAGACATCGCTGCTGAGGAGATGGAACCCTCGTGGCTTATAGGGGAACGCCTTAGCGATGCTAAGTGGTGGAACGTCCGTGCTATGGCGGGTTTGGGTGGGACAGATTTGGCCCCTGGATGAGCCACTGAGGTAATGAGGGGCGGAGGGTCAATTCTTGGCTTGGGGTCTGTCTTGACTTTAGGTTGGAAAGGTCTGCGTGGGTTGTTTGGAGGTAAGCTCTCATCTTTTAGTCTGGCTATCTCTGTGAAGACACTGGCTAAGGGTTGGAACTGAGGGCACCAGTTGAGAAGGTAGTCCCAGTTGTAGCTGCCTCGCAGTTCCTCGTCACTTGCCACTATGGCTGTGAGGGAGCCATCAACTGAGGGTTTTCCATCCTCAGGGAAAGCATAATCTTTCGGATGGGAAATATTCAACCCACGACCTACTCCAAGGTAGCCCCCACCTTCATCTCTATAGACTGGGAGCTGACCAGACAGTAGGGTACCGCTGAGACTCCCACTAATGCTCCCCAGTTTCTTATTTTTGAACCACTGGCTTGCATCAAGTGGCCCTGGTTCACAAGAAATATCAGAGAGTTGGTCCGCATCCTGTTGGATACCTGAATCAGGGCCCCTGGCAGAGATGTGCTCTTGCATTGAGGAGGTGATGCTTGCAACTCTTGGGTACTCATTTATCATCCGGATTTCATCATCCTCTGCTGCTTCGGCAGATCCCCGTCCACTGGAGTGAGAAGGATCTAAGGATCCTCCTCGAGTATAGGAGCCTCCACCTGTTCCTTCTTCATCACCTGCATATCCAGGAAGTGCTTGATGATAGATCCTGTCACCCCCTGCGGGTTTAGACTCATCCAAGTTTTGCAAAGCTGTGCCTGAAGATACAGTACTATTCCCTGTGTCTTGTCCTTTCTTCTTGCGCTTTGATCTTACTAGATAAAGGGCCACAGCAATTATGACTAACAAAACTATTACTCCAAGAGAGGCAGCAATTATGCTCACAAGGAGGACATTAAAGTCTGTTGCGAGACCAAATGATGTGTTAGTGACATCAATGGTTAGCTGAACAGAAGCTGCTCTCGATGTGTCAAGGGGACTGTGTGCGGTAACATCCATAGTCATTAGGCGGGTTTCCCTCTTCGAGCGACTTCCACCACTTGAGCTGCCAGAGCTGTCCATCTTTAGGTAGATTACACCAGTGGTCTTATTCACATCGAAGTAAGGAGAGGAATTGGGGAAGGAGTACAGTACAATCCCATCCACCCCACCATCCTCATCTTTGGCCTGTACTTGCCCAATGCTCTGACCTTTCTGGGCTCCCTCTGGTACCTCAAAGGACAAGTCTGAAGATGTGAAAACTGGGTCATACTCATCCTCCCCTGTGACGTAGACCTGCACTGTGACTGTAGCTGAGTTGTTGCCTGCATCCACAGCCAAAGCAATGAAGTTAAATGAGTTTACCTTCTCAAAATCAAATATCTGCCTGGTACGAACTTCACCAGAGTTCTGATCTACCAAGAAGAGGTCTTTTCCTAGGCTGGAGTGGTCCATCAAAAAATACTTCAGCTGTCCAAAAACTCCTGTGTCATAATCGATTGCATGTAACACAGTCACAGCAGAGTTGGGTGGCTGGTTCTCACGGACACTGGCCGTTAACATAGCAATGGGAAAGTAAGGTCTGTTGTCATTAATGTCCTTTACCTCTACATTAATAGGAGCCAAGGCAAAATGACCATGGCCATCTGAAGCTTGTACTATAACCACATGGGAAGTTCGGCTCTCTCTGTCTAAAGGTCTTTGAAGCTTCAGTGCCCCAGTCCATTGATCCACAGAGAAGAGTTTCATCTCATCTCCAGAGCTGATGCTGTACTGGACCTCAGCATAAGGAGCTGAATCGGGATCAGTTGCAGTCACACGTAAGAATTCTGTACCAGCAGCTGCCCCTTCACTCAAAGCCACGATGTACTCAGCTCTACCAAAGACAGGAGGGTTGTCATTCACATCAGTGACTGTGATGATGGCTGGTACGCTGGAGCTGCGTTGGGGAACACCACGGTCCGAGACCGCAATGGTAAGGTTATAGCGTGATAACGCCTCAAAATCCAGTCGCTCTGCCAGGATCAGGGTTCCCACGGTCTGGAAGCCATGGCCCTCTATGAAACGAACGCTACTCTCAATCTGGAAAGCATTTCCAACATTCCCACTGGCGATTGCAAAATCAAAACCAGAGTTTTCCTGAGATAGGTCTCCATCTACTGCCTCTAAGGTCAGGATAGTGGCTCCAGGTAGCTGGTCCTCAGACACTGTGGCTTTGTACTCCAACTGATGGAAAATGGGGGCATTATCATTGACGTCCATCAGCTGAACTTGGACCGTGGCAGAAGATGATAGAGGTGGAGATCCTCCATCACGAGCTTCGACGACTACACTCACAGAGGGCTGCTCTGGGTCAAATTCTGCTTTCTGTCTGATGAAAAGGGTACCTAGAAAGACATGGGAAGTGCTTTAACTACAATGTTAATGCTATATAGTTTATTTATGTTAAAACTATTGGCAGTGGCTTTTTAAACTATATGCAAGTAGCTGACCTTGTAGGTAGATGCTGTTTTTATTAACTCAACCCACCACTTTATATACATATCATTCACTACTAATTGCACTTATTTTGAACAATTTATTTGTTGCAAGATGCTATTTGTTATAAATAGAAAATGCCACTGATATGTTTAGTATAAAGTTTATACCATTTTTAGGATCAATGTAAAACCCGTCCCTCGTTGAAGACAATACTCGATAGGTGACCTTTCCATTTTCTCCTGAATCTCGATCTGTTGCTGTTACCGTGATAACAGGACTGCCTGGTGGAGAATGTTCTGGAAGTGTTACCTAGAAACCAAAAGCAACAACAAAGCTGTTATTTGGCATGCTTTTTCCTGTATCCACAGTGATGTCATTTTGAATTAAAGCATCTGCTAAACGAATAAATGCAATCATAAAGGACTGGATACTTTTTACTGGAGCGAATGGAAGCATGTACATTTATTCTGGGATAGATTTATGTTAACCAAGTAATTTTGCCATCCTAATCCATGAGAGTCAAACCCTTTTTCTCACACAGAAAACTTTTCACAAAAGTTAACAAAAGAAAAACAAAGCCAATAAACCTACATCAATCCTAAATTAATGAAACAAGAAACAAATTGTGTCACTCCTTTTAAAATACTTCAAATGGTAGAAAGAAAAATGTACCTGATATAGATCTTGTGTAAATGTAGGTGCATTATCATTTATGTCCTCCACCAGCACAGTTAAATTGGCTTCACTCTGATGCTTTGAATCTGAAGCTCGAATAGTCAATGTGTACCATGTCCTCTCCTCAAAGTCCAGTGGTGCTGTCAGAGACACACGGCCGTTGTAACGATGGATATCAAATTTTCCCTGTGATGGAGCATCCAGCTGCAAAGAGTAAGACAGAACTGGGCCAGAATCCACATCATTTCCAGTAACCAGGGTGATCTCAGTGCCGATAAGAGAGTCTGGAAGAGGGAAGCAGGGACACAACATTCAGATACATGTAGAATAATAAAAGTCTTGTCTTTTAGGTGCTTGTAATTTAGCCTTTCAGTATAACGGGTCAAAGGTCACCAGTTTTCACACTTACTCTCTGGCACTCTAATTTCCCGTGGCACTGGGATGGTAGGACTGTTGTCGTTGAGGTCGACAATAATCACTGTGATGGTGGCAGTGCCTACTAGCTTGGGACTACCACGATCAGTGGCTTTTATCACCAACCTGATGCAAATGAGATAAAATAAAGGGTTAGATGATTTTTTCCTGACTTATATCACGTGAGAGATGTTTCTGTTCAGTTTTTTGAGATCAAGAGAGAGAACAAAAGATGTCTTCTATTTTTGGAAAAAAATATTTGTGCAACAATCCAAAAGCTCTAACAGACCAAAAATGTAGTAAATTAAAAACACACCACTTTACATGGGTAGGGGAACATTTTAGAAACAAAACACATGAGGTAAAACTACGGGGGCTTGAACACATCACACACAAACTAAATAACACTGGAGAGGACAGTTACATTCCACAGAACAGAGGGAAATTAAAGACCTGCAGAGCAATGACTTCATTGGCCGAACAAGCGCAGTACACATAATACACACTCACTGTGCCTGTGTCCAGATTTCCCTGTCCATAATGGCCGCGGTCGTGATGCTGCCGGTCAGAGGGTCAATTTTGAAAAGGCCACTTTGACTCGAAGACTCAATGGAGTAAGTCACCTGACCATTCTGACCTTGGTCAACATCCTCTGCCATAACCTAATTCATACACAAACAGGTTAATCAAACAGACAGTCCAAAATGAACAATGTCATACATGGTTTAAATCTGACACTCGCTGATGTAAAGTAAGAAATATGTGAGGGAAAAAACGGTAAATAATTTCATTATAATGTTTCATGACAGCTACAGTACATTTTCTCAAGTCACTCACGATTGGCTAGTATGGCAAAAAGTTACTATGTAAAAGAAAGTTGTTTGTAGAATATTCACGTTTTAATACTTTTTCAATGTGTTTTCAATTACATGTGACCTTTTAGAAGTATGAGACCCCTTGCCTGAAGGATTGGAAAATCATAGCCCTGTGCTTCATGCATATAAGCCACATAGTTCTGCAGCTGGAATCGGGGTAAGTTGTCATTGACATCCTGAAGAATCAGGTTGACAGCCATAAAGGAGCTTGAGGATGTAGTTTCAGCCTTCACCACTAGACGGAGTCTTGGAGTGTCCTCAAAATCCAGGCCATTTGAGCTCTGTACCCAGATTTCACCTATGAAAGCACCAATAATGCATTGAAGTAGGTCAACTGACTGCCATTGTTAATAAGAAATATTGTTTTTCATCTTTCTGATGAGTTTTTGTATGCATCTGGTCAAAATGTCCTATCTGACCTCACCTGTACTTGAGCTGATGCTGAAGGAACGGTATTTGTTCCCACTGAAGATAGTGTAAGTGATGCCGTCGCGAGTGCCGTCAGGGTGCTGAGCCTGAGCCTGGGCGACTGCAGTGCCTGTGGGGAAAAACACACACAAAAAAAACTCAATACTCTTCTGTCATACTCACTTAAATTGATGGATTGGCTTTCAATGCTCCACAAAACTGACTGTGCCTGCGAGTGCTGAAATACAATGCTGCAGTTTTCATCATACAGTTCATTGCAAAAGTATTCAACTGCCTCATGCCAGTACTTTAAAATGTCAATTGCACAAATACTAACTTTTAGTGTAGGATTTATAATAAAAGAGTGACAATTGAGGTCTGTATAGTTTTGCAATGCACTGTATGACCTGTAAGAAGATATCACATAGAAGATACTTATTTTCATTTAAAGTCAACATGAAGTAGAATTTTCAACCCATTTTATTTTAGTAATGTGTTTTGTTTCTGAGCAAAACAGGACATCAAAAAATTAAGTAAAAAGTATGGAGGGACCAAGTATTATCCAACTGGAATTAAGTTGTATCTCTGTCCTAATGGGACGATATATAAATATTTTCAGCTCTATCATTTGGTTTTATTGCCATCACCTATATTGCATTAATATTTAATACATGTATTAATATCTATATTACAAAATTATTTTCTAAAAATGTAACATTATTTTCCCCGGTCATAACTGTGCATGCCCGTGATGACATCAGCTGAAACGCAAAAATCTATTTTAATGAAAGATTACAAAGAATTTGTATTTCTTTTAGGAATAACATTTGCTGAATAGTGCTCAATACCACCAGCAGCATGTATTTACCATTTACCATTTGATGCTGACTTATGATTTATTTTATAACATGATAATGTTATCATTAATTTTTTCCATGAAATGGCCAGCAAGGAACAATTTCTTGCTTTGTGTAACAATTAAACTCTTCCAGAATAATAGCACACCAAATCTTTTGCTGTAAATTCTCTGCGTACCTTTAGATGCATTCTCCTGTAAGCTGACATCTCTGGCGTTGCGAGAGAATCGAATGCCCTTGTAATCTTCCTCCTTCACGTAGACCATCACCACACCTAGAGAAGACTGAGGAGGGCTGCCCTGGTCCATAGCCTCCACTATGAGGGTGCGTTGGGTTTGCGTGAGGGTCTGCAGCTTCTCTGTGGTCTGGATCTCCCCCGTTAGCGAGTTAATAGAAAATCCTCGGACTGACATAGCAAAGCGGTAAAACACCGACCCATTGGCTCCAAAGTCCTTATCTTCTGCTCTCATGGTGGCCACCACCTGATGCGTGGACACGCTACCACTGGACACGTTGATAATCAGTGGGTCCTGGATGAAGAATGGTGCATTGTCGTTGACGTCCAGGATGGTAACGGTTACCTGGGCTGTGGCGTTGCGGGGAGCGGCGGGTGAAAGGTCAACAGCATACACTTGGAAGGTGTATGAAGCTCTTTTCTCTCTGTCCAGAAGTGCTGTGGTGGTGATCCGCCCCGTGTCTGGATGAACTGTAAAAGCACCTTTGGCTTCTTGGCTAAGGAAGTATAAGATCTGCCCATTTTCGCCCTCATCCACATCTGTGGCTGTTGCATCCAACACCACAAAACCTACAGCAACATCTTCTGAGACATCGACGGTGTAGCTACTGCTGCCAAACTTGGGGCTGTTGTCGTTTACATCAAGGACTGAGATTTCCACAGTGGCAGTGCTGCTCAGTGAAGGGCTGCCATGATCTTGAACCACAACTTCCAAGGAATAACTGTTCTTCCGCTCTCGGTCCAGAGGTTTTGAAGTAGACAGAGCTCCAGAGGAACCGACGAGCCGAAAGTCACCATCTGGGTCGCCAGCTAGAATAGCAACACACAGACACAACATTTGTTAATAATCAAGCAGAGTGGGTCTTCTTTTTATAACAAAACAGTAACGTGCCTTGACAACAGATAATTTAAAAAAATGCAATACATGCTAACTTACAGACTCTAAATCTGGTTTGTAATCCACTGTAGAAGCTCTTCTTCTACAGATTCCTCTGTACAGAATTGTTTAAAAAAAGTTTTACCAGTGATTTTATAATCCAGTCGTCCGCTCTCTCCGGTGTCCAGGTCTGTGGCTTTGAGGCTGAACAGCTCCACGGGCTCTTGGTTCTCAGGCACTTCCAGACTGTAATGCTGCCGCCCGAAAGCAGGAGCATTATCGTTCTCATCCAGCACTGTGATGTGTACTTTAGCCTTGGCAAAGTTAGGGGGTATTCCTCCATCTTTTGCATACACTATCACATACACAAGATATAAAGAGGGTCATTAAGTTTTGATAATATTATTAATTATAATTATATAAAACCATATTTTATAGTAGCTATTGTGTTGTTATTGTTAACTAACACTGAACTATTAAAAACTTTTGCCATTAAAATAATTAAATAAATAAAATGTACACATTTTACAATTTAAACTTTATAAAAACTATTTATTTCAGTTAGTTGCCAAAGCAAAATTTTTGAATTTTTGTTTAAGTTAAATTACATTAAATTAAAGCTGCAGTCCGTCGTTTTTCCTCTTTGTCGCCATCTCTGTTAGAAATCTGCAATTGCAGTTATTCGCGGAATTATTAACTGTGCGTGGGTAGTAAATCGGCATGAAACAGCGCGGATGAACACAATGTATTGAGGCTGCCGCGTCGCTGTGGATACTGTAACGTTAATGTCATCAGCAATCTCAGAGTATACTTTTTGAAAGTGTCAACATTAGAATTTTCATCGGAAAATGTCATCTGAACAAGTAAGTAACATTCACTTTTGTTCTGACCAAATTCGGTGGGTGGGGGGAAGCATTGCAGTAGGCTATCATGCTGATTAAATCTAACGATTGCTTATATCACGTCAAAACGTGAAAAATATATATATTTTAAGTCTTTGGGTTTTACAACTGGTGAATCTCCAGTTGTCCCTGGTGATTGTCGCTTTAAACTTTCGGGATCCGCCATACCAAGTGCTAAGCTAAACCTCCACCTCCATCATCCACACACGCTAGCCGGAGACTCCTTCTCTATGTGTACAGAAGTGACGTAATGACGTAAAGACATGCTCGAAATTCCCGCGGAAATCCACCAGTACCACTGGAATTAAAATCATTATTACAAGCTTACCGTTTTGAATCGAGGTAAGGCAAGCAGATCGTTTTGAACACTGGCTGGTTACGTTTTTTTCCAAAAATGTCTTTTTTGATATTTTTAAACCCAAAAAAGTGCCGGACTGCAGCTTTAAGGATAAATAGAAACATTTAAAAAAAAAAATATATAAAACGATAAAAGCACAGAACAACATTTTTTTTTATTCTTAAATAAAATAATAGTATATAAATAATAACACTGTTTTAACCATATTACGTGCAGATCCTGGCTGTGTTCATGTACCTGTTACAGTGTAGTGGTCCTGAAGTTCCCTATCTAGAACCTGAGTGACAGATATCACACCCGTCTCTGGATTAATTGTGAATCCATCCTCAGTCAGACCACCGTAAATCACTAAGCCATTCGTGCCTGCAACAATAACAGAAATATATAATCAATAATTCTGATCAGAATCGAATACTAGCCTATCTATCTACTGAATACTGCACAGTAAACACTGCATGCTGCCTACTATCTTTTAGTAAGTGAAACCTTTCAAAGTATTTCAAAGTATACTACATTGTTGCCACATGATCTCACTAGGTCGCATGTGAATGGCTTCCAGTTATGAGCATACTGTCTATGGTTATGAGCTAAGAGATTGAAAATAAATTTAATTTACAAAATGTAGAGAAATAATTTAAAAGGTACACTATGTAACTTTGTAACTTCAGGCTAGTTTATTCTTGGTTTTGTGACAGAGCCCTGACAGTATTGTCTTGTCTTCATGTGAGCATGCTCGAGTCTTGTGCTTCCGGCACTCATGTCTAGTTTGGGTCGTGTGCTCCGTCTTGTTGTGTGAGCGCACGGTTTCAAGTTCGCTCGGGCCGTACGCTTTTCTGTCCGCGTATGGCGTTGCGTTTTGTGTAGCACGCTGTTCAGGTTTACATTGGCCGCGTGAAAAACACAAGCTTTCTTTTCATGTTTTGTGTGAACACGTGACTTGTGATTGTTTTTCACTGGCCACGTGCTTATGTTTTTGTCATGTTTTATTGATTATTGATTTATGGTTATTGGTTAATTTGGCCCACTTGTCTCCCCTCCTTTGTTACCTGCCTTGTTTGCTCCCTATTCATTTTCCTTGTGTTTTCATTCCTGTGCCAGTTCGTTGTCTTACATTCCTTGTTTCCTGATTCCTGAAGCCATGTCGTGTCCTGCTACCAAGTCTTGTACTGCCAAGTCAAGCTGATGGTCCTGTTTTCCCCCACGGGGTAGTTTGTGTTTTATTACATACATTTATAACAACAAAAGCCCATTTCTCTGCATCTTTGAGTCCTTACCTCATTCCTTACCAAAACCTTGACATATTTTTGGAATTGTCAGATCAATTATTAGTATGAGTAGTACATTATATAATAATGCTATTCCAAACACAGCCTGTGACTGGTAACAATCAACCAAAGCCTCTTTCCTTTCATTCTGAGTTAGATGATGTAAAAGAAGTTGTGAACGACCTGATTTGAATTAAAACAGAAGTGCAACGTCAAACGTCAAAATATTCAGGTTCAAACCTTTTCATCTCGGATTTAACACCGGTTTCATTAGTGGTCCACGCAAGTGTTAAGCATGGACTAAAGACACACGGGTGCCAGATTGCGTGCAAAGTTAGCAAGCTTTGGCACAAGCACCTGCTTGCTCAATTAATGCTTCCTGAAAAATGTCTTTACAATCTCTCTTTCATACTCTCTCACTAAACCCAGGAGGCTGAGAATGAGTCCCACATACCCTCCACAGGAAGCGTAAAAAAACAAAAAAACACTGCCCTCACTGCAACTCAACATAACTGCTTTAACCAGATGGCAAAGTTTTCAGACACAGGTCATGACTATCTGAAAGGTTGAAATACCTAACAATGCAGGTGATTCTTTTCAATAGTAAAGGAACATTTAACACATGGATTGTTGCACAATAAATAATAATAAAAATCACTCACCATGATCCCGGTCTGAAGCGGAGACCTTCAGTATGCTTGTTCCTGCCGGCTGGTTCTCTTTGATTTGGGCTTCAAACTCACTGCGTTCAAACCCCGGTGCTTCATCATTTATGTCAATAACTTGTATAGACAGAACTTGAGTGGTGGAATGTTGGGGTATCCCATGATCCTCCGCGATAATTGTGAGATTGTAGCTCTCCTGCTCCTCACGATCCAGAGGTTTAAGGATGGAGAGAGAGCCTGGAGAAGAGGAGAAGAGAAAAACATCTGTAGATCTGCTGCACGCTTCACAGCACGGCCTGTGGTTGGAGACGTGTGACCGAGGTCAGAGAGCTGCTCTGTTTTATAGCATGCATATTTGTAATATTTCATTATGTACATGCTATCTTAAGCTACCTGAATGTGGCTGGGTAACTTTGAGGAGGTTAGGAGTTCATTCATGACATAAAGTAGCCCACCGCAGCAAATAATGTGGAGATTACAAAAAGAAAAAGTACTGTGTCTGTACAATATTGATGTTATCCAATGGAACTATTATAGTATATAGCATAATACTGATGATACCATAATCATACCACAGAACAATGTGTCTCCTTTGATGGCCATTCAAAAGTAGCTGTATAATTGAATGATAATATAATATAATATAATATAATATAATATAATATAATATAATATAATATACTATAATATAATATAATATAATATAATATAATATAATATAATATAATATAATATAATATAATATAATATAATATAATATATGTTTGCCAGCTGAGAAAATACCACTGAGATTAATAGGGATGCTAGCTTGCTCTAAGTATATTAGAACTCTTTGCATTCTTCAAGGGATGATTCATCTTTGCTGGTCCTTTTTTAACATAAATTTGTTCATAGAAGATTATAGAAGTCAAACACCATATCCATAGCTCCAGTCTGACATAAATTTTAGCTTTATTCATCCTCTGTTTTTCTCCTCAGTTTTGCTCCTCTCTCTATAAGGAATTTTAGAATTACATTTTTTGCTGACTTGCTGGTATGAAGACCGGGGAAGAAAGTTGTTGTCAAGGATCCATTTTTGATCCTTTCCAGCTATACCTCTCTGCAATGCTGTCATCAGCAAGCCCCCGAGCGAGGGTCACTCAGGATAAACACAGCCCTGCGGTTGATATGGCAGCCTGACTGTTTGCTGACTGCGAAATATTATTGTGTGTTTGTGAGAAGTCTGTGTGCGGCCTCTTTTTTTTTTAAATTTATAGTCCACCTAACACACTCTAACTTTAAACACATCATTGAGATGTTTGAGCTGGCTTCTGCTTCTGGATACAGTAGCTCTGGTTTTGTGTTTAACGTCCATCTCTAGACCTCCTCCTTAAAGAGTCCAAACAGTGTGAAGACTTTCTGCTAAGTGTCTGGTTAATATCAGCAGTGACTTTATTGTGCGCTTTAACCCAACTTTAATATATAGTATACAGTATATAAATATGCCTGATTTAGAACAGAAATTAAACACTAACCTACACCAAAAACCATCTGACAATAATAGAAGGGAAATCGTCTACAGATGTTCAGTCGATTAGGTGATTTTGTCAATTTAATCCAATTTTGTGTGAGCTGTAAATGGTCGTATTCTGGGAGGTTGAGAGGAATTTCAAACTAATACATGCATATTTCCAACGCCAAATCAAAGAGGTGCGGTCGATGTGCCAAAATAGAAATGTGCTCCCACGAGTAAACCCTTCAAGAAACTGATCTTTTCTGCTAAATTGCTTCTGGCTTTGAGCGAATGAGAGAGAAGTAATGATTCTTACCACTGTTCGGGCTGAGGCCGAACCGTCCTGCTGTGTTTCCTGACTGGACCCTGTAGGATACTCTGCCGTTTTCGCCCTGATCTGCATCCCGGGCCATGACGTAAAGCAGCACAAATCCCACCGGCTGATCCTCCATCACACTAACAGCAGTCGGGGAGCTGAAGATCGGAGGATTGTCGTTCTCATCGGTGACGAAAACTCGTGCCGTCACCGAGCCCCAGAGTCTCTGATTGGGGTCCGAGGCTGAATCCGTGGCATGGACCACCAGGAACAGGCTGGAGGTCTCCTCATGGTCTAGCTCTCGACCCAGTTTCAAGACTCCTGTGACGGGATCTAGACTGAAGAGATCTGGGTTGTCAGGCCACCGCTGTTGGATAGAATAACGTACCTCACTGTTGGGGCCACTACCATCTTTATCAGTAGCTTGGAAGGTATAAATGGAGGAACCGGCTTGTATGTTCTCAGGAATAACAATAGTGACAGGATCTTCTGGAAACTGTGGTGCGTGGTCATTACTATCCTGCACATTGATTTCCAGCTGAACCATGTGAGTGTTTGGATAAGCATTTGAGAAATCATCCACCTCGATCTGTAGAGTATACCGTGACCCTTTTTCATAGTCCAGCTCTCTAGCCAAGTAAACATCTCCTGTCAAACGGTCAACCATAAAGGTTCCTTCATGATCTGTGCCTCCCACTACCAGGTAGGTCACCTGACCGTTCGAATTCACTTCCTGTTGGTCATGTGCTTTAACTGAGCCAATAACAGAGCCTGGCTTGGCACCCTCCACTGAGTTGAGGGTCATGGATAGGGTGTTGGGCTTTGGAGGGGTCCTTGTGGAGCCAATGACCTACAGATTGGGAACACAATGAATTTAGAAGATGTAATGTAAAAACAGAGGATTAATTTGTCATATACAGTATTCCACAATTTACAATGCATAGGTGTGTTCTCATGTCAACAGAGTGCACAATTCTGAACTAATAAGATGGAATGAACCTGCCTGCCATTTCCCATGTCTTTGAAGTACAGTAGAGCTGGAAAATGTTTGACAGGTGAAGCCTTTAATACTAATATCCCCATGAAAAAAAAAACAGTACACACATACCAGATCACAGGAAGGAAAGCAACAGAAGGATTGATGTTGATCCATTTCTGGGCTCTCTCTTAGGTGCAAAGTACATTGGACTTTCAAAACGAAGATGGTATTACTGATGGTATGTAAAATATTATCTCGAGATTGCTCTGGTGCAAAGTTCTGTGGCGCGAGCGTATCGGCGTTAGCGCTACCGTGTTAGGGGACCGAAGTTTGCAGCTTTCCGTTTGATCATGGGGAACCACAGCTGGGCCTCATCAGAGCCATCTGGGAACACTTGATTCAAAGGTGCATTCTCCCCCTGTCTCTCTCTCTCACTCCATTTCTCCCTTACTCTCATCTTCCCCATACAAACAGGGAGTACAGAAATTGCATGCAACCGCACACTCTACAATTAGCCTCCAATTCCCTTTTTGAAATCACATCTGTAAAAGCACTAAAGATATTTCGCAACAAAAAAGAACCAGCAAGAATAATTTTGCAGAGAATAAACTCTTTAGAATCCGGATTCTTTTACATTGGAATGAAAAGCCATGAAAATTATCCTATTGTCAAAGATATAGTTTGACATGTCTGTTTCACGCAGTTCCATGCTAAACATTGGGATTAATACATGGTTTTCTGTTACAGTACGTTCCTCTGGAGCAGGAAGTAATCCTGAGAGTTTTGAGGTGTTTGTGTAGAAAGGAGCTGGCCTCCGGGTCACAACTCATTTCCCTTCTTGAATATTGATACCACAGCTCAGGGGACAGTGAGCATGATGATAGTTTGGCACAATCGAAGGCGACTTGTCCATATTGCTTCTCATGCAGTGAAATTTTAAAGAGGAGCCTCTTTTTTACTTTGAGTGTGAAATTTTGCTGTTTGAGAATGAAAAAAGGTCTGCAACGTTACAAAGCCCACTACAATAATTACTCTATATCAGTGCACACTGTTTCTGAACTCCCTGAAAATGCCTCGATTGTAGTCTTTAGTTTTCTTCTGGGAACGTACACGTCACAATATTCATCATTTAAAATTACATGCCCAAGGCATATGCAAAAAAGGGATGAGGCCTGGTTGAATTGCATTAGTGGTAAGGGGCGTGACATTTCTGACACACGCTTGAAACTGTTGACCAATCACAACACATTGGTCCAGCCGACTAATAAGAGAACATTGCGCTTTTTTTTGAGGAGGGGCCTCATAGAGACAGAAACTAAAAAGGGGTGCATTTCCCGTACAACAACGTAACTCGCTGCTTCGTGCATCATTGAAGAAATCAACTAGCAATTCACGACTGTTTCCCGAAACCGTATTGTCGCAAATTTGGCCTTCAACCATGTTGGTAAATGATGTCACACAGGTGGTGGAGTAATAACTTATAATTAATCCGTTTGAGATCGAATTAATGCTAGATTTTTTGCTATAAATTATGGGGTCATAGGCATCATAGGCTTGTTCTTGTCTACTAGAGCATGAACGTACGCACTCTTCAAAAAGTACTCTTGAGAAACTAAAAGACATAAGTGACATTTGTATATATTTGAAATAAACGATATAGAGAGTACTGAATGTCAGCTTGCTTATTTTGCTCAAGATAAGGATTTATTAAGTCCACATGTCATGCAAACAAGAAACTATTATCTTAACCACAGGCCGAGAGCTTTTGTTCCAACCACACAACAATGCTGTTTGCGAATGTTCGTTTGAACTATGGTTTCGGGAAACACCATCTCATTGATCTGTGTTGATAACGACGGGAACTTGCGACCATAGTTTGCAAATTATGCTTTCGGGAAATGCTCCCCAGAGCAACAATGTAAAATATGTGAAACTTCATGTGTTTTTTGAACATTCAAGCATGAAAACCTTGTTCTAGTGAACAAGACTTTGAAAAGGTTCATGAAAAGACTTTGTTAAAGGGCATAATATTGCCTCTTTAATACGTTGGCAGATTAACTAAATAAAAAATTATTAAGGGTAGACTTATGACTTGAGCCAGTAAGCAACCACCTAAAAAAGTCAGAATTTTTAAAAAATAAATACAAAAACAGTCTCACCTGTACAAGTAAGGCAGTTGAAGAGCTCTGAGATGGAGCTCCACGGTCCGAGGCCGTAACAGTGAAGCCGTACTCTGCCTTTTCAGCTCTCCTCAAGGGGGAAGAGGAGCGCAGCTCTCCGGTATTTGGGTTCAAGGAGAAACGTTCTGCTCTGGAGCCTTAAAAAGCAAGGACAAATGGAAGCATAAATATAGACAAATATGGTAGTATAATTAGCTGTACAATACATCATATTGGGCACAAAGATAACTGTGAGGACATATGTTTACGTTTAACAGTTTTACCATTTTGCATAAACATCCTCTGGCAATAATAATACCCAACACATAGGAAATATTCTGGACTCTTGTTTACCTGATAATGAGTAGAAAATAGTGCCATTCTCTCCCTCATCTGGGTCTTTGGCGTGAAGAGTTCCTAATAAAGAACCGGCAGGAAGACCCTCCTGAACCTGGAAAACATCAAGCGAGTTTTTAAACAGTACAGTCTGGCTGCTTACACTTGATACAAACAACTTCAAGAGTGGGAATGTATCCAAGGTCACATAAACAATTTTTGAAAGATATTATGTACAGACGTAATGACGTTTTTATGATGTGTAAACTGTGCTTTAATAAACACAAGCACCTATGTTATGACACTGATTTAAGGCTTTGAAAATAGTCTGTGCCAGTCTGTTTCTTGCCTGAATGAGAATCTCCCTGCCAGGCTGCGTGTGGCTGAACGCTGGCGCGTTGTCGTTCTCATCCAGCACGGTTATATGGGCTGTTCCGGTGGCGCTACGTGGAGGGGTACCACTGTCCTGTACCACCACAATGAGCTGATAACTGGACTGGTGCTCACGATCCAAAGCTGCCCTGGTACTGATTTCACCTACACATGACATTTAGGAGTTAGTCAGAATACTCAGTCTAGAATGGTGCAATTGATTTTCAGTGGTGGTGTTGTTAACTGAAATCTATTAAAACTAAAATCGTTTTTCATAAATTGAATTAAAGCATAGAACATAAATATTAGATGAAAAAACTCATATACAATTTGAAAAGTTAACTGAACAACTGAACTGAAAACAAATTAAAACTAATTAGAAATACTAAAAAAGAAAAAATGCACACAACAAAACTAAAATTAAATGGAAAGTTATGTAAAATATACATACTTAATACAAAATATAAAAATATATTCTAAATATTATATTTCATAAATTCATAAACACAGCTAATTTTTCAAAAGTTTATGGTCAAAAGTTACAGTACAGAGTCTACAACCGTGATTTTCAACCAGACCCAGAAGGTTGAGTCCACAAAAAATTATGAATAGATAAATCTAAAAATAAATAAGTTAAAAAAAAAACGTAAAAAAGAACTTAATTAAAAACATTACAGTTTCTTTCTGCTTTCTAAAAAAATTAAATGTTTCCGTTGGAAATGACTGAGATGATATTAATCCTAAGTCTACTGATAGCCATAGTTGTGTTTTTTTTTCTGCTGTATACATTTAACAGTACTTTTAATGGTGGTTAGAATTCTTTTTATAGAAAGTAAATATTTTTCCAATTTTCGCCCCTATTTTTCCCAATATAAATGGGTCTTTACACATGCCTTTTTAATAAAAAATATTTGGCTTCAAAAAGTTTGAAAGACCCTCATCTAGAAAATGTCTTAAATGTATAAATGTCAAATGACATTGAAGGGCCAGAAGAATTGTGTTCCAACTCACCAGTCTGTGAATTGATTTGGAAGTATCGGTCTGTGTGAAGTAGTCTGTACGCAAGACGGCTGTTAAGACCCGCATCACGATCGGTAGCAGACACCCTCCCAAAACCAGTTCCTGCAGGCAAGTTCTCTCTCACTGCCAAGAACACCCTCTCCTGAGAGAAACGAGGAGAGTTATCGTTTTCATCCGTCACAGAAACTCTGACCGTCGCGCTGCCGGTCTTCCCCATCTGCCCGCTTCCAGACGTGGCCAGCACAGTTAGCAGGTAGATATCCTTGGCCTCTCGATCCAAAGCGCTCTTAACAAAAAGCCAACCACTGTCCGGGGCGATCCCAAATCCTGCTGCGTCCCCATCAGGCCGGAGCCGGTAAGCCAGTGTGGAAGATGGCGTGGAACCTCTGGATGACCCTCCATTTCCATTGGGATCTCTATTGAGTGCCCGGACCTGTAAGAAGTTTGTGTTGAGTGGTGAATTCTCCTTCAGCTCCACACGGTAGGTCATCGTGTCAAACGCGGGACCCTGGTCGTTCTCCGCCTGGATGTGGACCACCAGGCTGAACGTAGCACTAAGCTGAGGTGCGCCGCTGTCTTTTGCGATCACTTGGAGGTCATAGCGAGGAACGCTGTCGTACGACAGACTCCCAATTAGTCGGATCTCCCCACTGCTGCGCTCCACGCCAAAAGTGCGCTGCCCTCCTGCCGTCATCAGGTCAAAGCTCAGCTGTCCATTAGGGCCTGAGTCGCGGTCCTCAGCCTGCACGCGGTACACAACAGTACCCATTTTCGTGGCCTCTAGTAGGAGCAGAGACTCAGAGGATGATGGGGAAAATATGGGAGCGTTGTCATTCACATCTGCTACGGTGACCCGAACACGCGTCTCTCCAAAAGCTGGAGGGGAACCGCTGCGCGCTTGAATTTCCAAGTCGAAAAAGGGACGTGACTCATGGTCCAGAGGAAGGCTTGTTCTAAGTGCTCCAGTTTCCGGGTCTACCATGAAATAACCATCTGGATCCCCAGCAGAGATAGTGTAGGTGACATCCTTAGAGACTCCTGGAACGAGAGAGTGATGGGATAAGATACGTAAGCAGTGATTTAATCTAAAGCGACTTTGTAAATGCATTACAATGACAATGTTCTTATGGAATTATTGGTAATGATTCATGGATCATCTCTTCAGTGATTCAACCTTTTGGTTACAAACCCGGATCTTTAACTTTTACACTACTCTATGAAAATGAAAATTGGGAAAAACGATGAATGAAAGGTACAGACTAGGGATGCAAAACATATTCAGTACACTACCATTCAAAAGATTGGGGTCGGTCTCTTTTGCTTAATGAGGCTGCATTTATTTGATCAAAAATACAGTCAAAATGTATTTCTATGTAATGTATTCCTGTGAAGGTAAGATACATTTTCAGCATCATTACTATTTTCAGTGTCACATGATTTGCTGCTCAAAAAATATGTTTATTAATGTCAATGTTGAAAACAGTTACTTTTGTGGAACCAGGTTTCTTTGATGAATAGAAAGTTCAAAAGAACAGTATTTGTTTTCTTTTGGGAAAAAATCAAGTCTTTACTGTCACTTTTGATTAATTTAATGTGGAATAAAAGTTAAAAAAAAAAAAAAAAAAATTCGTACAGAACCAAAACTTTTGAATGGTAGTGTAGGTACTACATTGGTTGTTGGACGATATAAGAAATGTATTTATTTATCAGATTATATTGGATATATCAGATTGTTAATTGAACATAAAATTTTTCCATATTTTCACAATTCCCCAATTATTACATTAGGAAGATTCCATTATCGAACACTCACTTAAAGTTAATCTTTAAAATGTTATTAATTTGACAACAGTGTAAAATGTATTTAAATGTGTCTTTATCATATCTCAAAATGAATATCAATTATAATGACGTGATGCCTAAATTCATTTGTGTTTTAGTTTTTTGTATTTTACTTCACCATTTATTTGGACAAAACAGTATCAAATTTTAATATCAGTCATTTAATAATGATTGACTTCCGTATCAGCCAGAACTGTAATATCAGTGCATCCCTAGTACAGACAGGTACTTCTAATAGAATCCTACATTATTTTTCATTAAACATCCCAACGAAATGCCTGTGCTATCAGAAAGTATACATCAACAAATAATAATTTCCAGCAACATGAGGTAGAGTGGAATCTGTGATGGATGTGACTGTTTAATGAGGTTCACGCAGCAGCTGCTGCTCTATTTGCACAACTGGCTCAGCGAGAGTGAATATATTCCCGATCAGGCTTTTCAGCACCCTTGACTGTCTCACCGACACCAGTTCATGGTTCAGAGAGCCAAAGCACTGAGGTTAGCAGAGCTATGCGAAAGTATGCAGCAGCACATGGCTACTTATTTTAGACGGAACATGGAAAATGCTGAAACTAACCATTCCTGCCGCTGGCTCTCACTACGCCAACCTCGGTTCCCCGGAGCACGTCCTCAGATACGGTGAAGAAGTACTGCGCTTGCTCGAACACTGGGGGCGCTACTGAGCCAGCCACAACGCTGATGTTCACTCTGGCATTGACAGGTGCTGTGAGGCCGCCTCCGTCCCGTGCTGTGATCACCATGGTGATGACGGAGTTGGCCTTTCCATGCAGCGAGCGTGACAGAGAGATCACACCTAACAGCGAAAAAATGCAGTGAGAATAGAATAAAACGAGATATAGGCTATGATCAGTCCTGAAGACTGTGAATATTAAATATAAGGATACGGATGAGCAAGTTCAGTCAGCCAATCTGACAAGCGATTACTGGAATTAACAACAGGTTGTGAATACTGAAAAGGCCAAAAAGTTTTACGGGAATTCTCAAAAATCACCTTAAAGGTAAGAATACACCACAAATGAAATTTTTTTTTTTATCATTTGTGTTCCAAGCAAGGAAGAAAGTCATACATTGAAAATAATGCTTTTCAAAGTCATTTAGAATTGATTGAATTATTAGTTTAATGTAAAAGTAATTTAATATACTCCATTTAACATAAATAATAATAATATAGAATAATTTATTAATATATATACATACATACATGCATACATGTGTGTGTGTGTGTGTGTAATAATAGTCTAATAAACACCAAATAATACATTAAATTAATAATGAATATTAATTTAATGAATTGAAATTAATTTGATTGAAATACCTGTGTCCTTGTTGAGGGTAAAGAAATTGGATCCTCCACCAGGGACAGTGTGATATGTCACTTTACCATTTGCACCAGCATCTGGGTCGTGGGCCGTTACCCTGACAACGGAGGTCCCGGGTGTGCTTTGTGTGCTCAAGCTGACGGCATAGTTCACCGGGTAGAATGTAGGTCTGTTGTCATTAATGTCCACCAGTGACACCTTCACAGAGGCGGAGGACGCAAGGCCTCCCTGCAGGGAAAATATCATTTTATATTACTGACGATAACGACGACAGGATTGTGCATACTGTCACACTACTATCGAATCAATCTTGATGATTTCTTGTGTGTAATAATGCAGAAGAATACTTCGCAGTGGGATATAATTGCCTTCCCAGGTTACGAGAGGCCAGTGAGCTAGTATGTACTGCAGTCGGCCTGCTCGCTCTTCACAGGCAGCATTTTATGGCTGCATTAATAATTGAAATGGGAAACAAAAAGGGCCACTGCTATAAGCTTATAAAGGGAAATAGTGTGTGTGTGTATGTACAGAAATGTGCCCCTGAGACACTGCGGTTTATTGCCTTTTCATTTAGAGAGCTCATGATTGTTGTTACTGGCAACTGAGAGAGAAAGAATTGAGTGACCGGGCATCTAGGTGCTACACAACAGAACTTATGGTCTTTTTTTAATCAAACTTTATGCTTCTGCATTGAGGTTTTTAAAGGGTTTTCAACTTTAAAGCTGCATTGTATAATTCCAAATGGATCAGGTTTCCCCCAAACAGTTAAAAAGCATATTAAATGTATTAATGACCAGCATTTTTCCAAGTGGTCTCACATTTTTGGACACTAACATACAATGTGGGTCTTAAAGGAATATTGCGGGTTGAGGTTAAGTTCAATCGACAGCACTTGTGGCATAATGTTGAATACCACAAAAATAATTGAATACTTGTAAATGACTTTTCCCTCCTTTTCTTAAAAAAAAAGAAAAAAAAGAGCTACGAGTCTGTTATTTTAGTATTATTTATAGTATTTATTAATATATTCTTTTATATTTGTAGTTTTCATTTTAGTTTAAGTTGTATAAATTTTGTAAGTCATTTTAGCACTTAAGTTATTTATTAGTATATAATAAATAAATATATATATATATATATATATATATATATATATATATATACTAATATATATATTAGCTTTACTTCAATTACTGAAAACAATGTAATAGTTTTAGTTAACAATAACAACACTAAATAGGGCCTATCCGTAAATATTAAAATAGTCAATGTATTGCTAAAAGAGGAAAACAATATGCATGTATGATTTTATTTGAACAAAAAAATGCTTTCCAACCTTTTGTCTAAAGTTATTCCCAATTTTACAATATAACAACTAAAACGATCATAAGAAGTATGAGAACAACTTCAAATATCTGGCCTTAACCCCCTACAAAAATAAATAAATATATATATATATATATATATACACCCCCCCCCCCCCTTTCCTCTTTTTATTTGTGGCATCTACATTATGCCACAAATATCAGTTGATCATAACTTGTTGTATTGAACCCAGAACACAGGCGCAAACTAATTCCCTCACCCCGTCCGTTGCAGTGACAGTGAAGTCGAAACTGTCTGATCCTTCGTCTCGATCCAAAGCCACGCTGGTGCAGATCTGTCCAGTCTCTTTGTTGATGCTGAACTGACTGGGTGGAGCACTAGCAGGCCCGGATCCAATCGAGTACGTGATGGCCCCAAACGACCCACCGTCTGCATCATCTGCTTTTACCTGTGGAGCACAAACAGAGAACGTTGTCAGAATTATAGTCGACTCATGTCATAAACCCTCGTCTTCAGAGAGAGCAAGCAGAACAAGATTCAGAGGTCTTAACATGTTTTCATTAAAATAATTCATAAATGAATGCTGAGACTTCGGTATACCCCCGTTAAATAACCAAGACACTCCAGACGTAAATCCCCATCCCTTTGTAATTTCTTTCTCTCTGTCCTCTAGCTGATAGTACCATGGATTTACTGGCAGCCGGTCTGTTCTTAGCCACACCTGTCTCAACACTCTCTCACAGTGGAGTGGGAAAACAAGAGAAGACAGAAAGAGAAGGAGAAAAGTGTCTCCTCTCTACGATTCACATTCCCTGCCCTTGAATGCCTGGGTAAACGTCTAGGAAAAGAGGGCCACTGTTGCTGAGAGATGGAGACTCCAAGTGATGAGGTGGAGATAACTGGTTGAAGATAACTAATGGGCTTCGCCATAGGTGGAAAAATCTGGTCTTGAGTTCAGGACGGGCTTTAGCCAATTTATGGCAACGTTAATGTGAGGACAGAAGCGTAGATTCATCAAATACATACCATATGCAGCCATGCAGTACTGAATACAGTGTTTTCATGTTACTGAGAGAATTTGGGATATTCTCAGGAGAATTCAGGGACTGTTACAGCAGTTGCTGAAGGCTAGGAAAGGGAAAATGTCTTGGATCTCTTGCCTCAATGCTTCCACAAATCATAAAAGCCTTTGTTTGTCTAGGCATCTTGCCCTCTCTGTGCACTAGTTTCTGTACTGCACCTCAATGATATGTTGGTGATATGACCAACTTAAAGGCTGGAAAGCAATCGGAAAACGTGTAAGAGGCGGTCTGGATCGGGACAAACACAATCTTCTGGATGCAAAAGAAGGAGTCAGGATTGATTACACTACAAAAGTTTGGGGCAAGTAAGAATTTTGTATTTTTTATTAACTTTTTTATTCAGCAAGGAGGCAATAAATTGTCAGAAGTGACAGTAAAGACGTTTACACTGTTACAAAAGATTTATATTTAAAATAAATGCTGTTCTGTCGATTCAAGACATTTTATGAACACACTTTTTTTTTACATTGCATGTGCAAGCTTGATTTTTAGAGCTTGATTTTCCCCTTTAAACAAGGAAAAGCATTTAACTGAAGACTGTCCATTAGCTGGAAAGACAAACTTGTGAAAACCCGTGTCATTTTCAAGTTCATAACTAATGAACTGGAAAAATCTGGGTAACACTTTATTTCGATAGTCCACTTTTGACATTCTACTAACTAGAAGTAACTTTGCAACTACATGTCAACTAACTCTCATTAGAGTATTAGTAGACTGTCTGCTTAATATTTGCTAACACTTTATTTTGTTGGTCCCCCAACTTGGCAACTAGTCAACTTGTTCTCCTAACCAGAACCCTAACACCTACCAGTCTTCCGACAGTCTACTAAACTCTACTAATACTCTAATGAGAGTTAGTTGACATGTAGTTGAAAAGTTACTTATAGTTAGAAGAATGTCTAGTGGACTATCGAAATAAAGTGCAACCGAAATCTGTTTCAATTTACGTTTTCCTACCAAAATCTACTCCAACAGTTCATATATAATCATTAAGAAGATATTAAGTAAAGGATAATATACAGTCTGGTCATTATCGCAAAATATAAACCCAGACAGGGGGATCAGGAGACTCGTATCACGCTCAAGAGGTTTATTTTGTGATAATGACCGGCTAACTGCGTGTTATCCTTATTACACAGCTACTTATCAAATACTGTAAGAAAATAAACGGAATGAAATAAATTTCAATATGACATTATTTCATTATGTAGAAGGAAAAGACTAGGCCTACAGAATGATACAAGAGATGGTAAACCATGGTAACAAAAACAGACAATTATACAGTTTAATGGTCATTACAAACATTTTTTTACTGCAGCAACTGATCTCTCAGAATCAAGCATTCAGATAGCCGTGAAATTAAGAATTATAGTTTATATAAAATTGCTATTTTGCAGCTAGTAAATCGGCTGACCTCATAAAACAGCAAAAAAGTTTAAAGACACCGCAATCACATTTCCACACACGCCACCACAGATAATCTTCTTATTGTCACGGCAGTATAACTGCAGCTGTACAGCTGATTCACATTACAGTCCTGACATGGTAAAAACAGAAGATACAGAACTTAAGAATCTCCGGCTCCTCAACAGGGCTCCTGCTACCGGAAAGGTTGAGGTCACGACCCCTCAACTCTGCTTTATGCTGTGACCCCTCTCCCACCATGATGCTCTCTGTAAACAATATTACTCTGGTGGTCCACAAAACTTGCCATTCATCAACTCCATAAAGACCTGTAGACCCTAGTGCCTGTAACACAACAAAGGGCTCCTTGCAAAACATTAAGGGGAAGTGACCTTTGACTCTGCCGGGCCTGCAAATATTTAATACGGTTGGCTCTGGAAGAAGTTTCGTCACGTTGCTTGCTGCCATTTATGAGGACTGCAAAAACCTGTTCTTTAATGCAATCTAGAGGATGTGAAATCTGGCCATAATGGCAGGGTCAAGCTAATTTTTCTTTTTGGATCCTTATGTTTTTTCCCATACCCATTCCAATAATATTTTGTAAAAACAGGAAGTATAAAAGCCGCAAGAGGATTGTCCTGTCCGGTTGCCAGCAGTTAAAAGCACAACTTACCTAAATAGTCAGTACTGGTAGGAAAAAATCTAATGGCCGGTTCACACCAAGAATGATAACTGTAAAGATAACTCATACGATTCTGGATGCATTACGGTATTAAGAATGGATCCCCCCCCCCCCCCCCCCTTTTAAAATTGCATCTCCGC
Organism: Phoxinus phoxinus; assembly: GCF_949152265.1. NCBI lineage: Eukaryota > Metazoa > Chordata > Actinopteri > Cypriniformes > Leuciscidae > Phoxinus > Phoxinus phoxinus. The sequence goes on along the minus strand of NC_136898.1, from coordinate 13,214,335 downwards.
TTGATATTGGCATGGGAGAGCAAGTCACTTTTAAAATCTGATCTTGAGGTGCAATTTTTACAAATCAAAATCAGAACACCTGCTCAGAGAATGGTTTTAATACATTTCACAATGCATTCCCATGAGCACTTTATGAACCTTTCTGGAAGGCCGTAGCTGCTTGCTGTGTGTGGTGTTCTGGTGACAGGAATGGCTCATGTGTGCAGTGATAAACCAAGTGAACATGTCCTCCAGAGCCAGATCTCGATTTGAATGAGACCACCACTGCTCATATTCACAGTGGTCAACTCTTTTCCATCTGTTTTTACCATTATCGCTGTTATTTCCTGTTGGGATTACGTGTGGTGAAATACTATCTTTCTAACAAATCAAAGCCCTACGCCTGTGTTTTTGGGATATTTAGGTAAAGTGGATTAAGCATCTGCGATAATGATTCGTCCTGGGACGCTGTGGTAGCCAGACTTTAGTCCCAGGACGCTGATAGAAACAAGACTAGCCCACCTGGTGAGCATGACCTCGACACCATCCCTTTTTCAGAGAGGACTAGAGATCATTTATACTGCATTAGAGAATAAGAAAAAAAGGAATCCAATAAGATTCAAACATCAAGACTGTGTTTAAGCTGTGGATGATTTGATCAGGTGTGTGTGGTAATGGGGCATGAAGGTCTAGAGGGTTCAACTGAATGTGTGTGTTTGTGAGGTTGGGAGGGTGAAAGAAACCTTCTCCAATAAACAGGTCGCAGGTGAGAAAAGCATTAAGGGGCCCGGGGAGGCGTCTCGGCCCCTTTGGGGCTTGAGGGGTGGAGGTCTTATCTGCGGGGAAAGAGTTGATATTGGCAGGGGAATGAGAGCAGCACATCCGTTCTTCACACTCTCGGACAGTGCACAAAATCTGTATGCAACTTAGCTGCGAAAATTACAAGAACATTTTTTTCTTTATTTTTACTCATTATCATTTTGTTCTAAACCTGTTTTATTTTCTCTAAAGAGATATTGATATATGGAACTGTTTTAGTCCATGTGACAATCAATGGGTTCCAAAATAATATTTGGACTTTATACAGACAAAAACAGTTGAAACATTCTTTAAAATCTTCTATTTTATTTGTGTTATAAATAAAACTAGTAAGTGAGCAGATAAGAACATTATCAGATGTCAATCTCAATTACATAGGCTATATAATTATATACTGTATCGTCTTATATTATTCTATTATTTGTGTAAGCTTTACATTTATTAAATTAATTTGTATATTTTGTTTGTGTATACATACATACAAAATATTATAAACTAATTTAATGTATGTCCAATATTTTCTGTTTGTGTAATAATACATTTTAAAACAATAAACAAATAATAGAAATCACACACACACACACACACACACACACACACACACACACACACACACACACACACACACACACACACACACACACACACACACACACACACACACACACACACACACACACACACACACACACACACACACACACACACACACACACACACACACACACACACACACACACACACACACACACACACACACACACACACACACACACACAATAATATACACTGTGTATGTTGTTTGTAATAAATAAATGATATATAAATTATATATATATATATATATATATATATATATATATATATATAACACGAAATTATACAAATGTATTTATTTAATTTATTAACAATTACACAAATAATTCATTAAATAATACATAAATATAAAATATACATTATAATATAAAATCTATATATTTATTTTTCAGCTGAACTTCCGAACAGTTTGTACACTTCACAAGAGAGAAAAAGGTCAGCGAGTCTGCAGACTGAAAGTGGGACGCCAGGATTTTCTGCACACTCATCAGTGCCAATTAAATGTAAAGCTGTCTAGCATTTCTGCACACGTGCAAGAATCCATCGGCCATTCTGGCATCAATCAATCTGACAGTCCTGACCAGAATTCCCATCTGCATCACTCCACCCCTTATTCATCAATAAATTAAACGACAGACACCGAGGGTTTCTCAACGTCACAAGAAACAAATCACTAACTCGCCATGCTTTTCACAGCAGATCAATAGTGTCGAGACACATTCAGCCCACAACAAGCAACTACAACTTTCAAACGCCACTTAGTCTTTCTGCGATTACCAAACTCTACAGTTTAATCAGAGACTTGTGCAAAAGTATTGCAATAATTCTGTCTGGATGAAGCCGTGCTCTGCCGTAGAGACTCATCCATTCCCTATCCAGAGCTGCTCTTGGGAAAAGCGCTCCCGGAAAGTACTTAACACCATATGCCGTAATTCATGGCTTTCTTGGGTTGCAGACCTCTCAGGAGGATGAACACTGCCATAACTAACCAGATGAACTCTGATTAGAGGAGCAAAACTGTAATTGAAGAGTTGCATATACTGAACGATCATGAGGTACAGTAGATGCTTTCCGCTAAAACCTCTCAAAAACATGCACAATAAATCATGAGTCGTAAAACCGCAGGTTCATATTAATCTTGACTTGCATTACTGAATTTATCACAGCAACTAATGTGCATTATGTTATTTTGCCTGACGTCGCCCCACTGCACTCCATAGTAAAGAAAAGGTAAAGAATTACATCCAGGACAAAGATACACTTCAAAACAAGTACAGCAGAATGTGTGTGTATTTAGGGGGACATTTAGTTATAGATTTCTTTTTCAAACTCTCTCAACAACTTCACAAGCATTAAACAAGATCTGTAATATGTAAATATATATAATACCACACTGGTGAGTGATTGCATTGTACTGTACATGGTCACTTCCTAAATTCCAGTGGTTTCTTCAGTTGTTTCAAGCTGACAAATATACGTGAATTTTACAGGGCAAACAACACAACAAAATTGTCTGAGGTTTTCCCAGGGTCACTGCAATTTTACAAGTGCAATAAATGGTTTGTTATTACATTGCTTACAGTCTCAAACATGTGGTCTAAATTATTAATCTTTGAGTTTATCTTTTGCTAGCATCCAATGTCAAGAGGCTGATACTGTAATTTATCTGCATTTTTAACATGATTTTTTTTTTTTTTTTTAAACACTGAAGGCAAGACATCCGTTTCAAATGCACATGAACCCATTGACCCAAGTACAGGCTCACACAAACAATTTCAGATAAGACAACAGATCTATTACAGGTCACTGCTTGTCCAACAGACAAATGTGTGTTATTTTTACATGGCTCAGCAAACTTATAGAGTTTCTCGCTAATGCACACAACCTTGATATCTGTAATGTAAGATCACCTGGCCAATCTCCGATTTCTCGTTTCGTTCCCAAGGGAATCTGCCTCTTTTAAAAATCGCAGGGGTCAGAATAAGTAAAAGAAACTGAGGAAATCCACTACTACAATGTCTCAGGTCTATATCAAGATAAGCAGCAGTGCTTTGGATGTGATTCATTGAGAGCTAAGCTAGATGTCCTTTCCTTCACCGGGACCTTTCTGCCGATCCTTTTCAAAGAGGTTGTGAGTGGTGGCAGTATGTTTGATTCAAGATTAAATCATTTCCAAGCACTCTTACTGTATGTATATGTCACAGTTTTAATGTATCTCGACATATGCTTAGATCTGGATTAGGAATCCAGACAGTAAAAGCTACATGTGATGGTCTCTGTATTGAATTTGAGCATTTGTGAGGCACAGCAAGCAACTTATTAACTTATTTATTCAGTTGAAACATTCTTAAATATCTTCTTCTAAAGAAAAAGTAAAACGGTCTACAAACAAAATGGACCACTTTGCAGAATTTACTGTTTTAAACTGTATTGATCTTTAGATCAATATTTAAATATATTTACAAAAAGTAATGATTCAAAATAGATCTAACAAGTTTTTTTCCCCCTTCAGGGGAGGGTCTGGACTCTGCAAATATGGATTGGTTTGGTAATTTAAATATTTTAAATAGTCCATTCCCTTGGCAACATGAATAATGGATCAAGATCAATACAGCTCATAAATCAAAACCCTAACATTTCATATTCAACATATCATTAACCATCACAAAGAGAATGTAAAACCAGACTAACCATCACTAGTCTTAGCAATTAATGGAATCCCTTAACTGACATATGGTGTTATGAAGGCCAGATAGTACCAGACCACTCAATTGTCATACTATATATATATATATATATATATATAAATAAACTTCCTATTCAATATATCATTAACCACCACACAGAGACATTAAAACCAGACTAACCACCATCAGTCTTACATATTAATGGGAGCCTTTAACTGGCATCTAGTGTTATGAATGCCAGACGGAACCAGAACCTCCCACACTATGGCAAATGGCAGTTCAAAGAGGAAGTTGGTCTGGCACTCATATGCCACTGCTAAAATATGAGGTCTATTATAAGAAGTGGTGAAAGCGAGGTGGTTATTTTGGAGCAAACCTGTGGCTGTTCTTTAATCCAATGAGACCGCAAACCATTCTGTTCATTAATGCTTTACTAAATAGCTGACTATACTCTAATATAATTGACAATTAATTGATATTAAAATGTGAGGAATATTCTACATTTGTGTGGCCACGGAGTTATGGAGAAGGAAGAAAACATTAATATTCTAACAAATCCATAAATATCATAAAAACCTACTTTTTCATTTGCAACTTGTCCAGTGTTAACTTGGGACCCGAAACTTTCGGAGCCCCTGATGTTACATGGTGAAGTAAAAAATATATGAGATAAAATAATAATAATATATCAACGCTTTTGCGTTCTCTCACAAATGTTTTGTGTTCTTCCAAGAAACTTTCCATTTGTTCGCCTAATGTTTACGTTTCCCTGAGAAACTGCATTGCTCGCAAAACTCTTGAGTTTTTTTGTGAGAGAACGCAAAAGCATTGAAATATTTTTTTCTCCCATCAAATAGTTTTTATCACCGTGTCCCTTTAGGGGCTCTGTACTAAACAACTAACTAAAATGACAATCATAATGTAGTATTCCTGCCTCTCTGTACCCATACTGTACCCAAAGGTCGCCTTGTACTTGTCAAAATGCTACTCGAATCTGGGAAATTAGGAATACAAAAGCATAAACCCAGAGACAAACCAAATAAGAAGGAGAAATGCTTCTTTATGACTCTTTAGTGAATGAAAATTCATTACTTCCAGAACACATTGTCATTGAAATTTAATTTCCATGCTAGAAAACTAATTAAGTCGGACAGTGATGGACCAGGGACAATCCAGAACGTTCTCCAAACTGGCAACAGATGAGAGCAGACAGATTCCAACCACTTCTCTTTCTCAATGGGTCTATGTCTCAACAACTGCAAACCGCACTGGCGAACTCCACTCAGTGCTGTTTGTGTAACGCGCTGCACCTTTAAGACAATTTATGGGCAAGAGCATCTCGCTTCGAGGCCCTGAGCTATGCATCACTACAGAGAATATAAAAGGCTGTATTTTAGTGGTTTTACAATGAAGGAAGGGTACAGTGTGGATGTTTCTCCTCCCTACAGCTTTTGCAAGATGCCACAAGAGTCTTATTTTCCTTTTACACAGTTTGTGGGATCTGGCCTGGGTCTTCCTTCCAGACTTGTGTATGCTTTTGAAGTGTATGCAATTCGTGTTGGTTGCTTCCAATTTGTATTTCATGGCAGAAGTATGTACACAGACGAGAAAAGCACAAACATGTTATACATAACTCATTCCTCTACTGAGGTTTGGAAACGGTCGTGTACTCTGTTTAGGGGGCGATGTGCTCATTGGAACATCACAATACCCCTTTTAGAAAATATTTTCTGCCTACTTCCAACTTTCTGGCAAAGTCAGAATGCATTGGGAGAGAACGCTTGATTTTTCCTCTTATACGGTCACTTGTCTTTTGTATGAATTGTTAACAACGTATCCTAAAATGCAGCTGAGCACATCTACCTTACTATCCCAGGCACTGTAAAGTGGATTCATGTGATTGTTCTGATGGAGCCTGGGGACCAATCCCGTTAAATGCAGGCTGATTAGCATCCCCGCTAGGCCTCTAATGAATGTGAGAGAGGCAAGAGCTCTCCCAGATCTGGCTAGGGTTTCCTCATCGGCCTGGGACAGCGCGCACTCATCTATACATGCACACTGATTATAGCACTACTAAAAAAAAATCCAGAATGTCATTACCACTTATTCAAGAGAGGAGCATGTAATCGCAAGGAAAATGTTTCTTATATTGTACAGGGATAACATAAGGGAAACTATTTTATAACAGGGTCAATGACAAATAAGAGTGTCTAGGACAAGCAAGACTTCTTTTAGCACATGTCGAATTTTAAAAACACATGCTAAGTTCTTAGAAATGTACTTTTGTACTTTTTTTGTTATAAATTTGTACTTTTATTCAGCAAGGACACATTACATTGATCAAATTGAGCATTATAAATTAATCAAACATGTATAATGTTACAAAAGGTTTATACTGTATTTCAAAGAAATACTGTTCTTTGGAACTTTCTATTCATTAAAGAAACCCTGATTTTTTTATAAGCGTTTCCAGAAAAAAATGTAAGCAGCACAACTTTTTTTCAAGATTTATAACAAGATGAAATGATTCTTGGGCACCAAATCAGTATATTAGCATAATAATGCTGAAAATTTTGCAGCATTATTTTGCAGCATTAAAATAATGCTGACAGCTTTGCCATCACAGGAATAAATTACATTTTACAATATATTAAAATAGAAAACGCTTATTTAAGTCGTAATAATATTTCACAATGTTACAGTTTTTACTGTACTTTATTTGATTAACCAAAACCATTCAATAATCTTACTGACCCAAACTTTGAACAATAGCATGTGCTGAACACTGACCCATCAACCAAACTGTCAATGGTAGCTTCACTAAACTAAGCTAACAAGCAACGTATCTATTCAAACACTGGTTTAGTGCGTTTCTTCAACAATATTCTTATCACGCAGTCAAATCCCTGTGATTTTAGTGTTAAAGTACTGATTGGTTGATGTAAATGTCTTGATGAAAGTATGAATGTTGATCTACTGTAGGAACATGTTCTACTGGGATAAAAAAAAAAACAGTTCAATGAAAACATTGCTTATACTTGAAGCACACAGTAGTTTATAACCGTTTCCTGCCCATAATATGAGTACAAGCCCGTTGATTTATTGATATTACCTCAGTGATGCTGACAAAGTACAGGCCAGAAACTAGAAGAACGCTGTTCTCCTTCCAATACGTCCCCCGACCCCTGACCTTGAATGGCACAAACCTCACATCTCAACACTCTTACACTAAGTGATCCCAGCCCTAAGGAAAAGGGAATGAGGATGGAGGGGAAAAACAAGGGAGAGGAGAGGAAAGAAGGGAAGAAACATAGCATCATCATCCCAACTTCCCCACTCTCCGTCTCCTCTCGGATGGCGTGGTCTTGATTACAAGGCGACCCGAAACCCAAACAACATTAGTGCAGCATAAACTGACCCTAATATACAATGCCTTTCAATGCAGTCGCCACTGTGACAGCAGTATCTTAGTCATATGCCTCACAACAGCTCTTTTGGATGGGGGAGGATGGGCCGAGTAAGAGTGGAAGGGAAGGGGTTTAAGAAAAGGGGCGGAGCTATAACTCAACATCCTCTCCGGTCTGGGGGAGTTCAGTGGATAAGCATGAGCTGTCAAAGCCCCATAAACATGGGCAGACAAACTGTGCTCTCCCCCAAAACATGGACCTGTTCTCCATACGGTATCACTTGAACTTAAACGCACAGAGCACCAAGAGTCTTTAAGCTTATTGAGTTATTAAGGTATGCAGGCCTCAGGTAAATCATTCTGAACCCCAAGAGAGAAATAAAAAAAGTTTATGTGAATGTCAGTTTTTTATTGTAGCATTATAGTATCTGTAAGACTTTTTGGCCATTATTTGCAGGACTGTATGGAGAAAGTGCATTATTTTCTGGAAAACAACTCTGGGTTGATTCTTCTTAAAGGGATAGTTCACAAAAACTATCAATTCTGTCATCATTTACTCTCATGTCATCTCAAATCTGTATGACTTTCTTTTCTTCTGTGGAACACACACAAAAAAAGTTATTTTAAAGAATGTTTCAACCATTTTTATCCATACAATGAAAGTCAATGAACAAGTAACATTGGACCCTGCTTTTGTATGGACAAAACATGCTGAAACATTTTTCAAATGTCTCACTTTTTATGTGTTCCACAAAAAAAGAAGTAATACAGGGTTTATTAACCCTCATTAGGGTTAATATGACTACATTCAGCAACCGACTGATCCATCCACGGTGCAACAGAACGCTACATTTATGCCTACTGCTGTGAGACTTTACAATACATCTATCATGTGCCGAGGTATCATTAATCATGAACCATTCAATCTAGAATTAGGTCACTATACACCCATCATATAGCTGCAGTTAATTATCAGACATAAAATATGAATTACTGCTGACAGGTTTTTATTTGTATTTTACTCTATTTGTCCTTCTTATTACTTCAAACAGGATGATGGCAATTTGTTTATTTATTATACGTGTATAGTTTGTTTTGTGTGTACTGTGAGTAATTGACTGTTTTCATGTATTCCTGATAATGCACTTTAATGTCCCAACTGGGATCAATAAAGTACTACCTACCTACCTACTGTACCTACTGTTATCTTTTGTAACTGTCCACTATATACTAAGTCAATGTGAATTGCCATCTGCTACCCGGTTTACTTCTGCAACGTGATGTAATCAGCAACAAGAAGCAAATCAGCCTATTAGAATGATTTCTGAAGGATCATGTGACATTAAAGACAGTAATGATGCTGAAAATTCAGCTTTGCATCACAGGAATAAACATTTCACAATACAAAATATATTACAATAAAAAAACAGTTATTTTAAATTATAATAATATTTCACAACACTACTGTTTGTACTATATTTTTGATATAAAATAAATGCAGCTTTGGTGAAAATAAAATATTTATTTCAAAAACACAGAAAAAACTTACTGACCCCAAACTTTTGTTTATATTAATTACATTTAAGTATTTTTTCTTTTGAATAATGTGTGTAGATGAATCATTCACAGAAAGTATAAACCAGGTCCATTTTGTTTTCACAGTGATTTTGAGTTTGTTTATTTTAAAAGTGACCCGTTTCATTTTTCAATACAAGTCTGTTTAATTTGATCAGCTGACATATCCTGTCATGTTGAACTAACTTAACTAACACTAACTTTACATCCTCCACCTGCAGGGGTACACACACTGCCTCTGGTCATGGCCCGTGGACCTTTTAAGGGTCAAGGTCATAGGTCAGCAAGATGTCGTCCAGTTCTTTGTCAGCCGCTAGGTCGACCCCTGACCCCTGGCTGCTAAGCTGCAAACGCAATCCTTTCACTACATCTAAAATGAGCTGTTCATTTGGACGGTGACACATGCCACATAGCCAGACAATGAGAGACCACCTGTTATCTTTAAATAAAACGCATGCACAAACTTCTGTGGCCTCCGCTCATCTCTTTTCATAGAAGCAAATAAATTCAATTAGGAAGAGGGATATCCTGAGGCATGATGTCACTTGCTTTAGTCAGAGGGTCAGGGGCTCTGCCTGACCTCATTAAACTGTGGATAACTAACATGTTGGCTTCATCTCCATATCCCAAACTTAGAAAGCAAGGGTGAGTTTGTAATACAAACTCACATTTGCTTGTTAAGTTTGGGGTGAAACATCAAACCCAATTCAGTGTCATGTGAGTTTAGAGGTAGTGTTGAACTAGCAGGGCATCTATGAGCCAGGGAGGTCATGAGATTATGGTTTCATTCGAGCATTGCAAATGAAAACTGTGTGAAAAGAGGGAACGGGCAACTCGCATTCATTAGAGAGAATTATGGGAACACAATGAGAGTGAAAAATGCTAAAGCATCAGAGCATGGATTTCAATATCGTGTGATTTTCTGTGAAGAATAATCACAGTGTACATTGTATATTCTTTGAAAACTTTTCTTGAATCCATAATGAATCTTTTTAGCGAACGAGTCATTTTCATTCCATCTGTCTGAACAGGAGACATGATGTTTGGTCAGTTTGAGAGTCAGTCTTGTTCAAAACAAAGCAAACAAATTACAAATGGGCAAAAATTTTACAAAGACGTAAATAAAAAGATTATTTATGCTATTTTTGTGCCATTTTTTCTATAGCTTGCTAACAGTCAGTGCCTAAAGGTTGAAAAATGGAGGGGGAAAATATAGATTTATGTTGATGCTATATGCTTAACACTCTTTCTGCAGTCTTTTGTAGGGACAAATAAATTAATAAAGGATAATCCGATTTGTTTCAGTCCAAAAAAAAGTTTTTTAAATCAGCTGAGTGAATGATTCAACAGCAAAAAAAAAAAAAAAAAAAAAATCCACACACACTGGTGATGATACCTGAAGAAAGGGCCACTGCATGATTCAGTGAACATTTTAGTAAACTGACTGCAAAGATTCAAATCACTGGGTAGAGTAATAAACATGATCTGTTAAGTACATGTTTCAGAATGTTCAGTGCCAAGCATTTTCAGAAACAAATGAAAACATAGTAACATATAGGATAGTCCTTGAGAAAGTTAAACAATAAGGCTAACAATAACTTGTCCCATCTACATGTGACAGAATGTAGAAAAAATAGAGTTCCATAAAAAAAAAGAAAAACATCTGAGGCCTGAAATCAATTACCCGAACACAGAGCGAAGTATGGAGCGAGCAGGTCAGTTCTACATCGCTTTCCTATCTCATGTAGCTAATGACTCAAGTCTTATCACCACCCCATGACTGAGGCCCATGAAAGATGGAAATCATTTAAAACCACATCCCTTGACCTTGTTCCCATACTATCACCACAGAAAAGAAAAATGTCTACCGACCAACTTTTGAGATTCATACCCACTTCATTCCTGGAATTCCTCTTGGTTTTCTACTACATCAACACAACTTTACGTTTCCAGAAGTCATGGGACCACCTACTATAACCTGTGAGGTCAGTTCAAGGGCTGGTCATTGAGTTGCAAGTGTGTCTAAGAGGTTAACAGGTATTGTGGGTAGTTTCTCTGTTTCTTGCCTGGAACCAAAATTACTTTAATAAGTCTTGATATGAAACTCGACACAATTTCACAACCAAAGCTCTGCTTTTGTGAAATGCCCTTTGATGTGAGCTTACAATACAGAGACCTATTGCACATATACCATCTTAATGAATAATTCAGAAATAATATAAATATAAAAATTGCATATAAAATATAATGTCATTATAACAAACTTTAAACAATGTAGGGTTGAGCAAGATAGCGAAAAAAAAAAAAAAATCAGACCCCAAATTTTTTTTCCCAAAAATATAATATCACACAATATATATTATATAAAGTATTTTTAGTTTAAAGTGTTACGACAAAATTAGTATTAATATTTAATCATAAATATTCATTTATATGTAACAATATAACGACACAGAAAAATAAACTGCAATATGCACTTTACTGTAATTTAATTTACTGTAGGGCATTTTATTTCCATATTTATATTTTTTAAATGTTTATTTTATATTTATGTTATATATATATATATATATATATATATATATATAAATTTTAGCATACAGTTACAAAATGCTGTTATTTTTCAAAATCCCATAAGGAGACTTTGGTGAACATTTCCGAGTGATTATGCAAATTATTTATTGAACTGATTCACTAACCCTGACAGACTGAACTTATTCATGGAAATTAAACGAACTTATCACCTCTAAAACACCTCTAACAATCCTTACATTCACAATGTTGATCCATTTTTATAAATTGCAAGTATAATCATTGCTAGAATATCATTAATGTTATATATATATAGCCACAATTTCAAGATGTCATAGCATTCAGTATTTCTTTTGTTAGTTGTATAGTGAAGGAAGTTAAATTGTGTGCATGAATCCATGCTTTAACAAGGTTGAGAGAAAGGTCACAGGCAAAAATGCTGCTCAAGATTCACTTATACTATGCAAATTAGAGAGAGGAGGAAAGAAAGAGAGAAAGACATAGAGAAGGGGGTAAAATAGAAGAAAAAGGGTGATTAGAAGGCTAAAATGGGGGGAAGGGAGAGAAAAAGCACCTCCCTTGAGAGTTCTGCGTAGTGTTAAGGCCTTGAAAAACACTTGAGCAGAACCCCTCCAATCTGACTAATGGAAGCCATATTGAATTAGGCCGTGGTGAACACATGCAGCAGATTGTAGAAGGTGACTCACGCACACTTTTATGACCACAGAAATCACAATAAATGCCGGCCAATTGATAGCTGACAACTGTGTAAGCCGCCAAAATCCAAGGTTAAAGTGACATATTGCTCTCGGTCAAACAATAACTAGATTTTGTTTTTGTAAAAGCGCAGTATAGTTCGGTTAACCTGGTTTACACTGCATTGACCGGTCAAGAGCTTTGTGGGTGTGGAAATAGAAGCGCCGTTTGTTTATTCTGGACTTATAAAGGGGAACCAAGCTTATTGATCATAATACAAAATAACACATGATGTAAAGGGTTAAAATCCCAGTCAGGGTCCCAAAGGAGCTGTGTGAATATGAATCAACGATCAGTACCCCGGGGAACATTAACTGGAGGACGTGAATTAATGGAGGAAAGACTGTTTGGAGAGCAGAGAGAAAAGGAGAGACAGATGAAGAGATGGGAGATCTCTTGAAACTGTTTCAAACGATAAGACATCCCCTTTCAGACTACTGAAGGTCTGTGTTTTAATGTATTGTGCTGATTGTGGAACAAGCAAGGCATTATTTATTTGAACTATCTTGTACTAGAAAGGAGTTACGGAGAGAGTTATGGAATCAGAGATGGTACGGAGAGAAAACCAGGCGCAGTTTATTCAGACCACATTCCAAGCAGGTCAAGGTTCCCCATAGGATAGAAGAAAAACAACTAATTAGATGTCTAATATCTCAGTTGTTTCTCAGTGACAGCAATGTGATTAAATGGAGAGTAAATGGAGAGTTTCACTTCAGTCCCAGGAATGTTCTCAGTAACAGCCCTCAGTAATCTCACATGTCTCCTCTAGGGGTTCAGAAGAGATCTCAACTATGTCTCATACTGTGCTCACATTTGCCAAGACACTCGTTTTCTATAAAGTCAGAGAATTCAGTGCAAACTCAAACATGTCTCATCAAATTCAAATGACACCAAAAATAATGTACACTGGAAAACAGCTATTCATTTTAAAGGTGCTATGTGGCGTTTTCTACTAAAATTAGAACGATATACTAAAAATCATTCTAAACAGAACCACAACTATAACGATAATGGCACAGAGAAACAATATCATTGAAATTTTTTTCTAGCTGATGAATGGTTCAAAATCTGAATTCATTCTTTTTTGAAAGAGCTCGAGCATTTAAAGCAGCACACGACAAAACTGCAGTGAGCGCTTAGAATAAACAGAACAATATAATTCGCTGGTGTGAATGCCAATATTGTTATAGTAATCTCTATAACTATATTGTTCTTGGTTCGAACGGGCCTTTACTGTATGTTATCTATTGATTGATTCCTGGCTATTTTTCAGGAGAAACCTCTGATACTGAAAACTGAATTAAATCCCCTGAGCCATGAACGAACAACCTTTGAGCAGTAAAAAATCACTCTCTCTCTCTTTCTCTCTCTCTACACTCAGTCGATTTTATAGAGTAATTGAACTCATTTTCTCTCTGGCTATAAATTATAATTAGATCTGAGCATTTAGACCCCCAGCCCCCCCTCAAATGCACACATGCTCACCGATCAATCCCCACCTCCTCACACATGCGCCTCTGATATGCTCCAAAGGGGGGTTTGGGGGAAGAATTCATACTTGTAAAGCACCTGTTACCTCAGGGGTGCCCTGTTGTTGTTGAGAAAAGATTTCCGAGGAGCTTAGCAGGGGCACACAAACCGAAATAAAGCTGTCAGCGAATCCCAGCTGCCCAGATGTACGCGTTACAACCTCGCTTGTCTAGGAAGCACCCGCCTATAGTCACAGCCTCTGGACACGGACAGACACTATCAAAGCAAACCACGCCGGTTTACACCAAATGCTCAGCACATAATTAAGTCTCTCCCTTGTGGAAAACGGGTCATAAATTATCAGAGTGGTACAGCACTTCCTGCGCACCCATATGCATCCATAACAAAACTTACAAGACGTACACACATATCATAAAGCACTCGCAGGCACAGACGCACACCCTCCCACACACACAAACATCCTCCAGACAGCACACACCAGCTTGGTCCCAATTGCACTCTTATTTTCTTCACTTTTGGCTACCTAACGCACTGGGAATGGCCAAGAAAAACACGCCGGCTGAGCGCAAGATAGCGTACGGGTCAAAGGTCGTGAGGCTCCAGCTGGGACGTAGAGAGTCGGGCCGGGAGCAGAGCGAGAGAGATGAGTAACGCATGCACTAGCGCACGTGTGTTTGTATGCGCGCGCGGGTGCAGAAAACGTCCGAGGGAACGTTAAATCAAGACCTTGTCCTCGCAGGATCGCTCAACCTTAAAGCGGACTTTTCCAAGTGGTGTCTGCATTTTTTTTAGGAGGGTAAATAAATGGCGTAATTCTCAAAAATGATGCCTTTTGAAGCCCTCTGATTTGTTTTTGTTCAGTTGGTCTTCTCATGCTAATGATTATTAGAAATCAGGACCAGAGAAGAAGCTTTTATCTGACCAGTGTTTAACATAACGTCCCCTGAGGACCAAACCACAAAATGATGCCTCGACTGCCAACTCTTATTACCAAACAAATGTGTTTACAGCAAACGCCAAAACAACCACAAAGAAATGAATGTATTTCTATACATTACAGATGTTTCATTTTTCAATGCATATGATAAATCCACACACACACACACACACACACACACACACACACACACACACACACACACACACACACACACACACACACACACACACACACACACACACACACACACACACACACACACACACACACACACACACACACACACACACACACACAAGAATTAAAAATTATTTTATTAAATATATAGACCTACTATATATAGGCTATATGAACTGCTACAACTTTTCACCTCTATTATATTCATAAAAATTATTAAAATATTAATTTCATAAAAGTACATTTATATAAATTATTTTACAGACCAAATTAACTGTCTGTCTTAATATTTTTAGAAAGAAGCAAAATTCCCAGATTTATCACTGTAAAAAATTTGGTTAATTGGCATTTGTAAATTATCCCTTAATTGCGCTTCGTTTGCTTAAAAAATATAATGTCCTTTTTTTTTACATAATGGGAATTGTATTGTCTTTTGGTGTTCATGAAAGTTTTCATTAGATTCACCAAAGAAGGAATATGGAAGTTGGAGAGGAGAGGAGAGGAGAGGAGAGGAGAGGAGAGGAGAGGAGAGGAGAGGAGAGGAGAGGAGAGGAGAGAAGAGAAGAGAAGAGAAGAGCAGAGGAGAGGAGAGGAGAGAAGAGAAGAGAAGAGGAGAGGAGAGGAGAGGAGAGGAGAGGAGAGGAGAGGAGAGGAGAGGAGAGAAGAGAAGAGAAGAGCAGAGGAGAGGAGAGGAGAGGAGAGGAGAGGAGAGGAGAGCAGAGGAGAGGAGAGGAGAGGAGAGGAGAGGAGAGGAGTGGAGAGGAGAGGAGAGGAGAGGAGAGGAGAGGAGAGGAGAGGAGAGGAGAGGAGAGAAGAGAAGAGAAGAGAAGAGCAGAGGAGAGGAGAGGAGAGGAGAGGAGAGGAGAGCAGAGGAGAGGAGAGGAGAGGAGAGGAGAGGAGAGGAGAGGAGAGGAGAGGAGAGGAGAGAAGAGAAGAGAAGAGAAGAGCAGAGGAGAGGAGAGGAGAGGAGAGGAGAGGAGAGGAGAGGAGAGGAGAGGAGTGGAGAGGAGAGGAGAGGAGAGGAGAGGAGAGGAGAGGAGAGGAGAGGAGAGGAGAGGAGAGGAGAGGAGAGGAGAGAAGAGAAGAGAAGAGAAGAGAAGAGAAGAGAAGAGAAGAGCAGAGGAGAGGAGAGGAGAGGAGAGGAGAGGAGAGGAGAGAAGAGAAGAGGAGAGGAGAGGAGAGGAGAGGAGAGGAGAGGAGAGGAGAGGAGAGGAGAGGAGAGGAGAGCAGAGGAGAGGAGAGGAGAGGAGAGGAGAGGAGAGGAGAGGAGAGGAGAGGAGAGGAGAGGAGAGGAGAGGAGAGAAGAGAAGAGAAGAGAAGAGCAGAGCAGAGCAGAGGAGAGGAGAGGAGAGGAGAGGAGAGGAGAGGAGAGGAGAGGAGAGGAGAGGAGAGGAGAGGAGAGGAGAGGAGAGGAGAGGAGAGGAGAGGAGAGGAGAGGAGAGGAGAGGAGAGCTCTTAAATACTCCAGCTGTAGAAAGTCAGTGTCTCATAAAAGAGATGAGGAGCATGACATCATCATGACCTCAATTACAAGAGATGCCTTTGAGGCTCTCACACTGTCTGTTTTCTTACATTTATGATGAACTCAAAAGATACCATCTCAGTACATCACACCCACAACTCTAAACCAATAAATCCCTTATAGATTTGAAATATCCTCATGGCATTTAACTGCCATATTTGTGGTATGACATGACAGGCACGAATAGTTGGCGCTACAAGTCCTATTGTTTCAATTTTTAAAGTACGTGTAGAAGTCCTATGTCCAGTGAAAATTAAACCCTCTTCATGCTGCAGTGTTTCTTCACATGGTTCAGTCCAGAATTCCTTGCACAGAGAGCAGAACTAAATTACCTCAGAATTAATCCTTTCCCAAAACTGTTGCTTTATGAGTCCCATTATAACAAAACACATCTGTTACAACTCTGCAAACAGAGCCAGCCGTCACATCAAACCCTGTAGACATAACACGGACCCCCAGTGCAGTCACCTCCCGGGACGGGACCCGTACTGGGTGGATGTTCGTTTCTCGCACCTGCTGGTTCCCCACAGCACGGTTTAACTGAACTCGTGTCACTGACGTACACAGGAGATGTGTTATTGAGGTAGGAGATGCGCATGGATTGACACTCTCTCACACTTATTCTCACTCATGGGATGCAAATAAGGAGTTAAGGAATATGTTTTGGAAAAATGAGAGAGAGTAGAGCTCTTCTGTGCGCCAATATAAGCCGAGGAGGATGAGATTATCTTTAAATCACTGTGCCTCTGGGCCTCTGAACTGCCAGCTGAATAAAAGACTTGTAGTCAGGGTGCAAAGCTCTCATCATCACATGATATGTGCGGTCAAACAGGGCTAGCAGGAAGGTGATTAGCCGATCAAAGCTCCATAAAGTGGATTTGGGTTTCAGGGTGGGCTCTGAACAGATCAGTTGGACCTTTAAATGCATTGCTTCAGTATTTAGGAGGGTTTGTCTTGAGGTGTTCATCACTATGAGCATTTGGATGAAAGAATGCAACAAATCCTTTATTACCAAGTGCTCAGATCCAATGACATACTGCATTTGTTTAATTTTTCTTTAATATTGCTGCAAAACAAAATAAATAGTTGTAAAAAGGCATTATTAGTCTTTAGGCCCAGCATCTGCACTCCCAGGCCAAACACTCTGCCAATATAGGCCAAGAAAACAGATTGATAAGAATTGTCTCTGATGGTATTGTTCCAAATCTGCCTGTTATGTCTGTTTGGCTCCGAGTTCCGCCTGTGAAAACAAAGCTACTGTGAATGGGAACAGCTCTGCATCTCCTTAATATTTTGCTTAAAAGCAGAAGACAAAGCAGCATGTTTCAAATGGATGCTTCCTTCCAAGAGTCTCTGCTCTGTACATTCTGTGAACCTCTTTTCCTGTCCCAGGAAAACACCCGGAATTGAGTGTTCCGTCTGCCCCTCCGATGACTCGCAAGAAGCACGTATTTCCAGCCTAGGGTGACCCTGTGGGAGTGTGTGTGTGTGTGTGTTGGTCAGCATGTTCGTGCACCGTGTCTAGATATTTACCTCACGTCCGTGAATTCCACTTGAATGGTTTCATCCATAATCAAGCTATATATTTCTCTTCAGATTCAGGATGAAACTCTCAAGTTGTCCATTCCCGAATAAAACCCTGCTGTCTGTCATGTTGTAATGCAGAAACCAGCTCTCTGATAATTGCCTGACCTCTACAAGGACATTACTTCTATACATTCTCTCTCTGACTCCTGCCACTTCTCTTTTTCCTACGGAGTCCCCAGATAAAAGACAGAGATCCTATAATCAAGCTTAGCTGGCAGTCTATCGCAGGGTCATGTTCAGCTCAGCTCAGCACTGGGTGTGAGATAAAAGGCAGAGAAAAAGTGTGTGAGCGAGAGAACTCGTGATGAGACACCCTAATGTTCTTTCTTCAGCTTGAGCCACATACAGTCACAGCCCCATATAGTTCAGAGGAGCTGCATTCACTTTGCAACATATTACGATTACAAATTTGAATGAATTATTTGATAACACTTTACAATAAGATTCAATCTGCAAACATTAGCTAATTCATAGATGCGGATCACGAAGCATTGAATGATTTTTTAACAGTATTTATGAATCTACTGTAGTGGCGGTTTTATGATATTCACTGATCTTTAGTAAAATATAGATGATTCAAAGAATGTCACATGTGTGACTCTCACTTGTTAGTGTGAGAAGATTCTGTTTATGTACCTGGGAAGGCAGAAGGGAGAGACACTCCAGAGAACAGACGAACAACCTCTGACCTAGATGTCAGAAGGCCATTTGATGTAGGGGGGGGGGCTTAGTGACGAATCTAAACTAGTGTTATGGCTTCCTTGTCTATGGAAAACCACTGGATGGAAAACTACTGTGGGAGGAGGGCTCTGAAGAAGAAGACCTTGAATCTTAGATAAAATCTGGTTCAGTCTGTCTGGGGGTGTGTCACTCTTCTGCACAGGGTAACAGCTGTGTATTAGACTGCTCCTATTCTTGCAAGAATAAATACTTCTATTTTATAATTTGACTCTGAGTCTCCCTTACGCAGTGATGTTTGTTTGATGAATTTTTGCCACAACAATTTGGTGTCAGAAGTGGGATTCCTTGGACGATGCCTCCTGGACCTGAGATCGGACGGTGTTTGGCCACCTGGACTGAGTAAGTTCCAGCTCTACCTCGTAAACTTGAGAGAGAGAGGCCGGCCGATGTCAGAGCCCGGGAGAGTCGACCACTGGAAATCAAAAGAACTCAAGGTGGCTCGGAACAACATCTCTGAGTAAAGGTAATTAAATAATTCAATTAAGTTTAATTGGGGGAAGAGTGAAATTGAA
Source organism: Phoxinus phoxinus (assembly GCF_949152265.1). NCBI lineage: Eukaryota > Metazoa > Chordata > Actinopteri > Cypriniformes > Leuciscidae > Phoxinus > Phoxinus phoxinus. Next base: position 13,195,014 of record NC_136898.1, on the reverse strand, counting down.
CCATATTGGCTGAGAACTGTTTTCTGTGGTACGTAATCTGAAATTAATTGAGATCTACGTACAGATCAAGATATTTCAAACAGATACGAGGAAAATAATCTGAAATTAATTGAGGTCTGTGACAGAACAAGATATTTCAAACAGATACGAGGAAAATAATCTGAAATTAATTGAGGTCTGTGACAGAACAAGATATTTCAAGCAGATAAATAATCTGGAATTAATTGAGGTCTGTGACAGAACAAGATATTTCAAGCAGATAAATAATCTGGAATTAATTGAGAACTGTGGCAGACCAAGACATTTCATACAGATAGGTACCTGGAAATTAATTGTTCCACCACGGAGCAAATTATTTTTGGGTGCTGAGGCTAATTAGGGGGAGCCAAGAAAGTCGTAACAGATTTTTTGGTAAACCGTAATTAGGAGGACACTAATAGTGACACTAATAGTGTAACCCGTCCGACTGGGTTAAAAGAAAGGTCGGGTTTGTCGGGGACGCTTGACAAATAAAGAGAACGCGCGTAAAAGAGAAATCCACAGAAAACAGATGAGCGGCTAATATGGCGAAGTCTCAAAAGCAAGCTTGCGAAATTTGGTACACCGGTGTTTTGTCAAATGAGATAGAAATTAAGGGCAGAAATGTATGATATTGAGAAACAAGATTAAAGACGGTGCGGGAATCAGTTGAACAGGGCAGAGAGAAACAAAGGTTGTTGTGTCTGCGTTCAACGTGTGTAAAAGTGTGAAAAGACAATGAGTTGTTGGCTTGAAGCAGATAAAAGAGTCGATTTAGAATGTATTTCCATATAGTCAGATTGAATATAACTGATAAAAGGGTTTTTATTTTTCATCCATTAGATGGATGCATGACATTAGATGTCAGAAGATTTTGTTTGTAACAAAAGTTGAAGTAGCAAGCAGCAATAAGGCTGTCTTTGTGAAGGATTGAGATATGAGTAATATGATATTTTGGTTTCTGTAAAAAAAAAAAAAACAGTAAGTGGTAAGATAAGTGGGACAGAGACAGTAATGATAATACTTGTTGAATCTGCAGACTAACCATTTTGAGAAGAAAACAACTGTAGAAAATGTATGTTATGAAAATAACATTTCTGATAAAATGTATGGAACTATATATGAACGCCTGTTAAGTCAGATTAAGAAATGGTATGAAAAGTGAGGTTCAGATTAAAAATAATAAGGTATTGAGTATGATTAACAGGGATTAACATGAAATAAAGATAATGAATGTTTCATTTAGCAAAATGGGGAACAATTCTATATTTTAGTGGTAAAATAAAGAGTGAAATTATGTTTATTTTTGGTTTGACAACCATTATCTTTTGAACCTAAAGACTCCAGCTATGCTGGGAGTACAGCAACAGCGCGTGCTTATTCAGCCCGGCTTCCGGATGTTAAATGTGTACTTGCTATTGTAATCACTGTTGTTGATGATAATACCGAATTAGAGAAATGTAAAGACAGATTTTGGAATTAAATAATGTAAAATGTCAGATATTTGGTTGATATTAAGTCATTGAGGGAAAAAGACATTGTCTGTTTTATAAAGGAAATTATGGGTTGGGGATAATTTCCCTGGACAAGTGTTAAAGTTAAACAGAAACTTTGTGAAAACTTTGTTAAAACAATTTATGCATTTCCGTGCAGAAAGGTGGTGTTCTGCCAATAATAATGATGAAGATTATGATTTGGCTAGTGTGATCCGCCACTGGTGGACTATAAGAGGAACAGAGAACTGCTTATCAGCTCTGTTTACAAACTGATTGGAACACACTGCTTCAAGGGTGTCAGTAAGTTGGAGCTGCTAGAAAGCTCAAGGTGATCGAACTATAGGCAAGGGGACAGAGAGTGTTTTAATTGTGGTCAGCTGCGTTTAGCATTAACTGAAAATGACCACTCAGAAAGGTGTAAAAGAAAGTTGATGGAAGTCGTAAGTAGATTGAAAGAGAAAAGAAAGTTGGTAGATGGAAGTCGTAAGTAGATTGAAAGAGAAAAGAAAGTTGAAAGATTTAAGTTGTAAGGAAATCCTTTTAAAAGGAAAATAACTAAAGTACCAGTAGATGTAAATTGCAGATAAGCAAAATATTTGTAAAAGTAAAGGTAACTAAAAATATGATTGTCTTATAATGAAACGCTTAAAAAAAACGGTTTTGGAAGATCCTAATTGTAGATTGGTAAACCCCTAGAAGAGAAAATATGGAAAATATTGTCAGATAAAGTTGTAATTGAAAACCTGACAACTAAAATGTAGATGTTTTAATGAAACGTTATTGAGAAATAGAATAACTATTTGTTGCTAAATGTAAAAAATGTAGAAAGGGATCTGATTAAACAAACAGCTTGGTGTTGACCATGAAGGAGCTAGAAGATGATGTTTTGGTTTCAAAAGATAAGATTGGGACTTGGCTGAAACTGACTCAATATGAGTGGAAATTTGTAATGTTTAAATTCCCTGATGTATGGGCAAAAGACAACTATAAAATTATTTTAATATTGAAAACGTATGTAATTTCTGGCAAAGATGCCTTAAGCTGCCAGAATTAAAAGATAAAGTAGAGAATGTTTAGTATGACAAAAAAGTGTACCAAGTCCTGAAGGCCTCAGAGTCTCTGTCTCATTCAATGTCAGAAGGCTGTTATCTAGCCTGTCATGACAATAAGCTATTTAGTAAAGCACAGTTTCAGTTGAAAATTATAGACACAGATGTTAAAAGAAATCATGTTAAAGGAAATCATTGCCATTCAGAGGGCAATTTGTACTTAAATATTTTAGATTTGTAAAACTGAATGACTTTAAAGAAGTCTTTAAAATAATAATGTAGACCTGAATGAAAGAAGTGACATTTTTGTACTTTGTTATTTTAGGACCAGTAACGTATTTGTCTGATCTTAGCCTTCACCATGACACAGGACCTATGACCATGGCTATAGATGTACATTGAATAGATGGATGTGAATAAAGTTCACTGTGATTTTGTTGATTCAGACAGGATTAAATACTGTTGTTATTGACCTGTCTCCCTTAACATTTATTAGGCATGCAGTCCAGATGGAGGTGAGGTGACGCTTGAATGTGTCTTTCCTAAGCTCCAGAAAACAGCTGAGTTCTGTTGAAGAAACTGATTGTGTGATGCGAGCGGGTCACCAGTGGGTACGTGGCTACTCAAAGACGGGATGATTTTCCTGGCCAGGAGACATTCTAACGCAGGGGGTCCCGGACACTGCATCTCCGGATGGAGGTGTTATATGTGAGAAGGTATGAGAGTTGAGCGCTGATTACCAGAGGCCACTGGGGTCAGCAGAGCATTGTGGGGTCAGCAGAGAATTGTTTGACCGAGAAAATGTGAGTTCCTCTATACCACTCACCAGAGAAAACCCCCCCTCGCAATTCACTGTATGGCTTGTTTTCAACTGTGACAAGTCTGATGGAAATTATAGATAAAGAGCTGATGGGAAATGTGCTTTCAAGAGCCGGCTGAGGCCATCTGATTGTCATTATTTGTTGGGGAGACAGTAACATAACTTATTAATTTATATCAGGAACATGTTGCCTTATGGGCAAGGAAAATTAAAGAAGTTGATTTTGAACTAATATGTCTATAGGATGGTTTTAACTCCTGAAGGTTAGACATGGTGATAGTTAAAGATTAAGACAGTTTTTGTAAGAGTTTGGATAACAAAGGTTAGGTGAATTGAGAATTTATACAAGTATTCAAACTAAAGATAACCTTATAAATACTCATAGCATAATGTATTTTAGATTATTGTAATGGTTCTAATTTGAGTTAAACATTTGTATATTAACATTTATGAACTATTAAGGGTTCTAGACTATGATTAATTAAGTTTCAGTCTTAGGAGGCTGTTTGAAAATATTATTTGTGTAAGAGAGACGGCTGAGTGGAGGAAGGGATTTGGTACTCTGTTTGTCTTTCTGGTATCAGGCATGGTAAGGCAAGCTTAAACAAAATAATGATAATGAACCAAAACAACCCAGTTGACTTTTCTAAAGAAAAAATGAATAATGAACAGATAGAACATTTGAAACGGTTTGAAAGGCCATGTAAAATTATATAAAAGCTACAGAAAGATGTGAAGTTTAAATCTTATTTAAACCTTAAATATTATACTTTTAGAGTTAATATATAAAAAAAGCGAACATTGTAAATGAGCAGTTAACATGCTGTATGTGTGTCTAGCATGAGTGTGTGTGATGGTGACAGCACTTTATGTCTTGTGTTAGTTTAGGGCAGCTATTCCGCCTGAATAGTGAGTATATTGTGTCTTTAACCTCTGGAGAGTGTTTTTTCATTACAGATGTGCTAAGGCAAGTGACAAATTGTAAAGAAGGCAAATGCTGAGTGAATCTGATGAGAAGATGATAGAGAACATGGGACGAGCTTTAAGATCACGCTCCGTCTGGTAGTAATTACTTTTGTCATTTATGATGTGGATTTGAATTACTTTTGGATAAGTTTAGGTATTTATATAAATTGGAATTGTGGAGTTGTAGATCATGGGTTGAAATAAAAGAAGATGTTATAGATTTGACAGCAACAACAAAGATGTGACACATTGGCTAAGTCAATATCAAATTATGCAGAGAGCCATATATGATTATCGTAAACAGGAGGAGAATGTTTTTTTGACTGACATTGACCAAGTCTGTACAGCACGACCTGACCTGATAAAAGAAACTAATGATGACTTTAAAAATGGTTGAGAGACCAAACAACAGGCCTGGAAAAAAGCAGGATACGTGGCGAGACTGAGGGCCGTTGCCCTTCAAATACTTCGATAAGAAAATGAAATTGTGGCTTTAAGTGAAGAATGTAATATTTTTGTTTCAGAGACAGAGAAAGATGTCTGGAGGAAATTTGTCTGAAGACACTATGTTAAATGTTATGTTAAATTGATGATCGAGTTGTGTCGACCATCAAAAGGGGGATGGTATAACAATTGCCAAATATGGTTTATTTAGGGGTAATTGGGTAAAAGCCCTGAAAGAAGCCATTCTTCTGCCTAACAAAATTGCTGTCTGGATTGTTTCAACAGGAAACGCCAGGACATCGAAGGCCGTGGAAACTACGTACTTTATCTAACGATAACCTCGAAATTTGTTTTGCTTTACAGAGAGCATGGAGGATTGGGAGACAGGGCAAAATGTGTTGAATAATGGCTATGGATGAATTTTGGTAACGGTCCTGGCCTGATTGTTATTATTGTGGAAAGGTGTACAGAGCATAACTTTAAAATTTTCCTTTTTCAGAATGTCAGGATGGATTGCATCGAGCTGAACTGATTCTGCTTCCAAATGTATGAATATTGACTTGTGAACGATATGTGTTTTTCAGGGGAAAAGGACTCTGACTCTAATAAGCAAGAAATGTCTAATGATAATATGTTTCATTTTGTAAACAGATGGTGAAAATTCCACAGGTCACACCAAAAGGGACGAGGGAAAGACAAGCGTTCACTAACAAAATACTTAAAGTCTCCATTCACAGGTGACAGTAAGCAGGAAATGGTTCATTCCATTGGGGGTGTGGTGGTGATCCCATTAGTCCATGAGGCAAACGAGATGATCAACACGCCTGGAGGAGGATGTGGACCAACTAATGAATTAAGAATGTGGTTTTGGGATGATTTTGAGGACTTTATTTGAGTAAATTGAAATAGAGCTTAGTATTGATATTGGTATATGACAAATGATTTGATTGGTTACTGATTCATTAGAAAATATTTAAGGCAAATGTTTTGAGGAAGAGAAGATCTATTAATTCATGTAAATTATGGGGATTATTATTGAAGCTTATCAAGTAGAACCACTGCCTGATTGAATTAAAAGTAAAAGAACAAAATATGGTTAGGGAAATGGATATGGGGAAAATGTTGAATGTGTAGTGTATGAGTTATGATTGTATGTGTTATTCTGATCATTTTGTTATTCATGGGTGAATGTGAGAAAACTGGAATGTCTGTTCAATTGAAAATGACAGTCTATCTGGATGATGATGATGGTGAACAAAATTATGCAGATGATTCAAGTAGAGATTACAGTTAAATGTGTTGATGTTTTCTTTTTCTTTCTGAGAACGATTGATATGTAAAGAGGGTTAAAAGTAGCAGTCATCCGTGTTACGAGATGGCGTACAAGGACAGGGTTTGAAACTGAGGGATTTTTTTATTTTTTTTATTTATTTATTTATTTATTATCTGTTTGTTTTCCTACTGTGCTATAATCTTTTTCCTTACTAGTGTGACTGCGGTAGTGAGCCCGGCATTAGTAAATTGTTTACTTGCTTGCTAAATAATTAATGGGGCTTTCCCCCACAAAAAACAGCCTTATGCTTCTTCATTCTAAACTTTTTCTTCACAGGTTCAAGGAGACTGATCTTTTAGGATGGTGATGTAATGACTTGAACTTGCATTTTATTATTGTTGTTATTATTATTATTATGTTTGATTAATAATGATAAAAAGTGAGGAGTGTAGTGGCGGTTTTATGATATTCACTGATCTTTAGTAAAATATAGATGATTCAAAGAATGTCACATGTGTGACTCTCACTTGTTAGTGTGAGAAGATTCTGTTTATGTACCTGGGAAGGCAGAAGGGAGAGACACTCCAGAGAACAGACGAACAACCTCTGACCTAGATGTCAGAAGGCCATTTGATGTAGGGGGGGGGGGCTTAGTGACGAATCTAAACTAGTGTTATGGCTTCCTTGTCTATGGAAAACCACTGGATGGAAAACTACTGTGGGAGGAGGGCTCTGAAGAAGAAGACCTTGAATCTTAGATAAAATCTGGTTCAGTCTGTCTGGGGGTGTGTCACTCTTCTGCACAGGGTAACAGCTGTGTATTAGACTGCTCCTATTCTTGCAAGAATAAATACTTCTATTTTATAATTTGACTCTGAGTCTCCCTTACGCAGTGATGTTTGTTTGATGAATTTTTGCCACAACACTACATTACTACATATTGTTCATTGTTAATTCATGTTTGTCCATAATACATCAACTATTGTTCATTTATACTTGAAGTGTTGTGCATGTTTATAAAATTAAATTAACATTAAACTATAAAAATATTATATAAAATATTATTATTTTATTACATGCTTTATAGTTTCAAGTATTAATTAAAAGTTAATTGCTCATACCAATTACATTTGACTAATTTCAATGTATTAAATAAACACTATTGTAAATTGAATTTGTTACCAGTGTTATATTATTATTATGTATATACCGTACTAGTATTTTATTTTATTTTGAATGAACTTTTTTATATATTCAGTTTTCATTTAAATGTTATTTTGTTTGTGCTTTTGTCATTAATTATATATATATATATATATATATATATATATATATATATATATATATATATATATATATATATATATATATATATATATATATATATATACAACATTTAAACCAACATTATGACAACATTTCTAATTTAGTTTTTTTCGTCTAATATTTATATTTTATTAAGCTTTATTTCCATTACCAAAAACAATTTTTAGTAGTTTAGTTAACAATAACAACCCTGAATGTTATTCTTTGCTCCCTTTTTCTTCTTCCATTTCATTGGTAATACCATACAGTAAATATATAATGTTATAACTTATTACCATATTTTTAAGGTAGTTGCAGGTCAAAAAATGCACACCCTTAAATAACACTAACGTATAAAAAGATGCTTATACATCTTGTGGCTAATGGAAGCGTCTTTCCAATTAATCACATTTACACTGGTAAATCAGCGCTGTACACATGTGCAAAGAATAGTAGTTTAATGCAAGGAGTCACAAAGAACCCCAAAGGTTTCTGAAATTGAAGATGAAATTGACTGGTTTCATACCAACCAGTTACAGAGTCTGACCTGTGACCTCTGGAGCAAGGTGGACAATAAGCATGCATGTTTAACTAATGTCCCAGACATGACAGAGTGTGTGTGTGGGGGGGTGTTGAACACATCCACCATCTCTCTGAAGACAACAAATGTGAGCACATTCCACAAGTTAATTAATTGATCTCAATATCAAACGCCCAAAACGATACATCTCGAATATTTTAACTCCGAATGACACTTTCAGCCGGTTCTCACGTCGCTACAGTCAAATAAAACAATGTTGAGGAAATAGCTGCCAACTTCTGTGAACTTCACAACTTTTACATTTACTGCAGAGGATGTGAGATTGAGGAGACTGACGTTTATGGAGACTAGGGGGTGTGAATGGGTGGCTTCAACATCTCTCTCCAGAGAGACGGGCTAGCATAGGATGAAGAAACAACACAGCCTTGTAAATTTCTACCTTAAACACTTGGTTCCCTGCAGGCCTATTCTAAACCGGGCCGTCAGATTGGGTTAGCCACCAAATCCAGAGCGCACAATGGCCTCTATGTGCAAGAGGTTAGTTAATACCCCAGCCATCTCCTCTCTCTAAACAAATGCACGCAGACATTTACTACCACACTTTTTCTCATTACATTCTCTTGCACATATCAACACGGCTCAGCCCACAAATAGTGTCTGCAACCGTCAAACAAATCAGGATTTTAGATTGGCTAATAACATTATCTTCTTCTGTAAATACCACGACAATTGGTTTGCTAAAGCCAAGTTGCAGAATCACCTGTAGAACACACACAATACACTTAGTGAATAAGACATTATTGACTGAAAATCTTAAACTATGCTGTTGTTCTTATATCCCTATTTGCATTTTTGTGTATTCAAATTCCATTCAAATGCAATTGGTCATATGACACATTAGAACCAATACATTTGTCAAACCTGTCTTCATGCAGTATATTTGAATATATGCATATGGGCAAAAGGACAAGATTTCTATCAAATAATGGCTTACATTTTCTTCACAAAATTGTATTTAATTGTTGGTGTTCTACCAAATATTTTCCACAAAGCACTATGGGAATAATTCTCTCATAATGAGGCACACTATTCTTGCCAGGCCCAGTTCGCTATCAACCCAGCAACCTTTGTGTTGTAGATGAACAGTCAAGGTATAAACAGATCAACACAGCAAGTTTGTTTAAGCTCATATGTAGCCTTGGCCAAGCAACTCTCTGACCTCTCCTTATCCGAGACAGAATCACAGACTTAAGTTATTCATCATTCTCTCATGGAACAATAAACAAATCCACGGTGCAGTTTTGCAAAATACCACACAAAAAAACTACCCAACAAACGTCACTCGAACAACTTGGAGCGAACAACTTTACAGGTTTTACACTGTGTTTATGACATAAAGAATATTTCTAAGTAAAACCCACTTGTTACTTGATGATTCTTTGTAATTATTTGAGAAATTCCTGAGCGTAAATGGTTTCTTTTTTTAGTGTGTACTGGATATATATTGGAAGTTATTTCGAACACTGATCATACCCGACTAGTTAAGCGTTTTGTCGTGTTGGCACAAGCAAGAAGTTTGAGGGCAGCACAGTCTGAGTACAACAGTGCCAGTTTGTCCACCCAGTTGTTATGTGTGTGAGCCACTACCCATGAGTTTCACTTATCACTCTTGCGTGTTTTACCAGGACCTGTGGAGTGCGATTGTGAGATTCCTGAAGGAATGTGGGGCCGCCAGGCGACATTCTCCCGTTTCCGTCTCAGCAAAGTATATCTCTACCTCTTCTACCACCTCTCGCTTCCTGTCTGTCTGACAAAATATATACACACATACACCTCATTCCAGGGCAACATAAGCAGAATCAGACAATGCCCCTGAAAACAGAGTTTTTTGTTCATTCTGATGTTGTAGGAAAAAGGAAAAAAATACTATGGGAGTCAATGGGGTCCATCAACTGTTTGGTTACCGACGTTCTTCAAAATATTTTCTTCTGTGCTCAGCAGAAGAAAGATATTCAAACAGGTTTGAAACAACTTGAGAGTGAGTAAATTATGACAGAATTTTCATTTTTTTTATTCCTGGTTTCACTGAAGTTTCACTTAGTTCACTGAACTAAGTGAACATGGTTCTGCTTGTTTCCCCCAAAATAAGACGGCTTTATCTTTTATCAAGAAAACCACACATAATAATATAATAAAATACACATGTTAAACGTTAAATTACAACTGAGAACCTGGGATGTCCAGTTATAATGCTCTACTCCAAAATGTAAACACACATCTCTCCAAAAAAAAGTACCACTAGGTGAATTCACCCATGAGCCTTTTAAAAGTGCTGTACGGAAATTGACTTATTTACAGCAACATAAGGAACCAGTAATTCAGAAAAGCCTGTGGTACCTCACAAACGTTGAAGAAGGGAAAATATGAAGTCTGTGAACTTGGAGGAAATTCTGTAATAAACCAGGAAAAGGTGTCTATTGTTGGTGGAGAGAGAACGGAAGCTTTGCTAATGCGATACTGGCTTCATTTGCAGCACCAAGGCTGTTTTCTTTCCTTTAAGTTTCTTCAGTGCTCTAACCATACTGAGAAAACATTAACTTTGCACTTATATCTTCTCCAACATCTATTTTTAATAACCGGTACGTTACACTATCTCATAATGCAATGGGCTTCCCCTTTTTTTTCATATTTTCCCCTGGCAGCGAAGAACAGCTGCTGTTCTGTAAGAGCAAACAGCACAGATGGCAAAATCATTGTTGTAATGCAGTTAATATAGCTGACATTACATTTGGCTCCCAACAAATATCAATTTAACAATGCGGAAACACTGAGCTCATGTGTTGCGAACATAATAAACTTCAGAAGCAAAGACGCATTACCTGAATGGCAAACTGTCAACGTTTGTTGCCATACAAAAAGAGTATCATAAAACAGAAGAAACAATGTGTCCAGACGTCAGTTTTCCTCATAACTCAGAATTACAAGAGCATAATAAATATCAGAATTTCATAGTTTGATGCTATAAAAAATAATCACAAAACATGCCAACAATGGCTCAATATGTTTGACATTACTGTGTTAAAGCTTTACTTGCCTAAAAACCTCAAGGTGTGATCACACTTGTAGTTCGGTTCTCTTGGTTCTTTTGGTCCGGACCAAAAAGAAAATGATACATTTAGTCATGGTTCGCTCATTTTTAACATCAAACCTAAAGATACAAAACAAAACAAAAGCTTTTATGAAGTGTATTTTGTGACAGAACTTACCGAACATGCAAAAAAACGCTGTGTGCTGGGCTAAATGTGCTTGCTGTATGTGCATACAGTACATACTGTAGAACCAGCTGAGAACTCACCAAAAGCTTATAAAATGTGTAAAGGAGTTAAAACAGCACCAGGGATTTTTCTGAAGCACACACAAATGAATATCTGATGCAAGGAGATGGCAGTTCTGATGCCTTTACCGAACTGGGCAGCGTATCCTTAAGCATTATGTCCTTTTTAGGGTCACATCTTGTGACATCACATCCTGTTTCAGGCTTGTTTAAATGTCTTTGGTCCATGTTGCATGAATTTCAGTCAAACCGCACCATAGAAGAGGTGGGTCTCGGTCAACTTGTTTGTTGTGCACCAGATGGCAACTTTTACACTTATTCAAATGAACCACACTAGCAGAGCAATCGAATCAGAGTTTGTTTTAATCGAACCAAACCTGCCAAGTATGAACACACCTTAAAACAGATGCTAATAGAGGTTTTAATGCTTACTTTTAAGCTAAATGTTTTCTGACTGAAGATTTGTTGGATTTTTAGGATCAACACTGCCATGTTTGAGTAAAGGTAAGCGTACATGCTAACAAACAACAACAACATGGCTTTTCCATACTCACAGAGTACATGAAAGAGAAGGCAAAGCTAATATATATTTTAAGACTACATTAAACTTAGTCCAAAATGGTCTTTTCATATCCAATTTCACACATACTGTAAGTAGATTCAGAGTAGACGTGAATCTTCACTAAAAACGTGCAAATTATTTTACAATCTGCTTCAGACTATGGCATAAAAGCAACATGTAATCGGTGTAAGTACAGTGTTTTGTGTGGGTGAAGGGACGTTTTATACGGCACGTCTGTTCTCCTCTGGGTTTGGCATTATTATGGTTTCTTCCATGTGAGCTTGCCAAGTGCTCAGGCTGTTACTTTATGAATGGGCGTCACTTTGATTGGATAAGCCACTAGGATAGACGTGAATGAGTCAGAGATGATTACTAAACACCAAGAAAAAAAAGAAGAAAAAAAAGTGACATGTAATGAGGAATTTAAAATCCATGTAATTTTGATTTCTTGATAGGGTGTAAATACGATATTGAGGACTGTGCTTATGTGTCAGTGTTGGCCAGTGTCTCTGAGATGATTGACGCCGGTAATGATTTCAGTAACTTGTTTTGACTACATCCATGTGAGGAGGCTGGCAATGAAACCACATTGCTTTGAATGACAGGAGCTGTCTCTGAACATCAAATAATAGACAAGACCACAAGCAAACAAGGAATGCTGTCTGCATGTTTGTATGCAACAAAACTTAATTTACCTCAACATTTTTCAATGTATTCTGAATGCAGAGAAGTTCACTGAACAAGTTTTAACAGCACTGAGTGTTAGCTTTAAAAGCATTTTTGAAACTGCGGATACCAAAAAATTCACAACTTCACAAAGAATATAACTTGAAGTACTGGGGGAAAGTACTTTTGTAGGTTGACTATTGAAGAGGCATTACAATAATCAGAAAACTACAAAATTGAATGTACATATTGTTAAAAAACAACAATAATAATGCTTATTATGATTATACTACGATTTGAAGTCATTTTCTTTTTAAATAATTGTATTCAGTCAGGACACAATAAATTGATCAAATGTGACAGTAAAGGCATCTATAATGTTACAAATGCTGTTTTTTTTTTTTTTTACATTCCAATAATCAAAGAACCCTGTTGTGCACCACAACTGTTTTAAACTAAATAAAAGTGTCTTGAGCAAACAACATTTTAGAATGATTTCTGAAGGATCATGTGATCATGTGAAGTAATGGTGCTGAGAAATCAGCCTTGCCATCACAGATATCAATTATATTACATAATTGTAACACCATTTCACAATATTACGGTGCTATATGAATGTGCTATACTGTAGGTGTGTTAAAATATATATAGTATAGGTGTGAATTTAGCCTCTTAGTACCCTACATACCGGTTTACATAATTGGAAATACATCACTTTGCAAAAAGTAAAATGTGTTGTGAAATGGATTTCACATCGTCTTGAACTTAAAAAAAAAAAAAGTTTTCGGCTTTCAAAAACAGGAAAAGCACCATTGTTCCTTACAGCCAAATTACCTTAACCTGCCTCATTGTTCCTTTCCACTTGAGTTTGAGTTTGTGCACTGGATTCAAATCACTGAACCGAGCACTGAGTAGAGATGATTCAAAGGCGATAATTTCAGTGCTGTGTCTGGGGAGTGCTGTTAGCACTAAAAAAGCAGACAGGAGACCCAAAAAAAGACAGAAAAGCCTTTGATACTGAGGTAATTTTAGGTAATGGCTTCCAGAATGTGAGTTTCAGGTCATTGGAATGTTACGGAGAGATCTTCCAGTACTAGTACAGCCTTTCAATGTGACCTTAGGGTTCCCTTTACAGCACCTCAACAACTATTTCTCTCTTTACGCCGCAGGGATTGAAATGTGCTGGGTCATCAACCATCATAGGAGCAATAGGAAAAAGAATCTGCCACAATTCATCAGTGGGGGCAATGTGAAATTGTAGTAAAAGCAAAACTGATATGTGTGTGGCATTCCTATACCTGTGGTGTCAAGATGCCTACGGAGCCTGTTGATGTTTAAATGCATCTGTCAATGTGAAGGATTGAACTCTAGAATGCCATTACAAAGGAAGATCGTTTCACACAGCATGACACATTCCAATCAATCGCGTAAGCTGAGGGTCAGCGCTATTGGATTTATCAGTTGCTGGAGAGCAGAACGAATGCAGCAGTTAAGCCATGAATCCTGCACCACACTTGACCCTTCACCCTCGGTCGGAGTGCAATCTCATACCTAATCACCAGCACATGGGGTCTGTACACCTCAAAAAGGTTTAAGGCACACATGAATGAGAGGTTAATGCAACCGGCTTGATGAGGAACATGCTTGTTTTTGTGTCATAGAAATTTCAAGAAAACATCGTGTTTTGCATTGTAACGTGATTTTCATGAGAATTCAACACATTTCCTCTCCAAACTCTCACTGCATTTCACTAGATAAATACATTATATATAAAAAAATGATATATAAATAATTATTTTTTAATTAAAAATAATTATTTGTAATATTAATCATACTAGGGGTGGGGAAAAAAATCGATTCACATATGAATCGCCATTCTATCTTCTACCGATTTGCATCGATTCACAAATAAAAAAATATATTTTAAAGTGTTATATTACTTAAACTTCGCTGTACTACTTACATTTGCTTTATTCGCAAATGTTTTATGTGATATTCCAATTTTGCGCAAAGTTAAATTCATAACTTTGGATGGAAGCATAGCTATTGTTAAAATTCATACAAATTTTACCGGCCAACTGATGATTGACGCCGTTTCATATACTCTCGCCAACGCTGATTTTTATTCACATTGATTTGACAATTGCCAAGTGTTCATTTTAAGGTAAAACATGACCTGGACATGGTTCTGTGAGATTCACCCACACACTGAATATATCTTCAGAAAATATGCTATTGTTTTGCTTGCTAGTGTCATAACACAAATGTCCTGCCAGTTTTAGAAATTCTGGTGACCTGCCTTTAATCCAGTCCAAATCATTAAGAAGAATCACATTACAGCAACAATAATTTTGGATGTACTCAGCTCTACAGAGATACACAACAGAACCAGATCTGCATTAGATCATCATGGTCTTCCAATGAACTCACCCGCTCACAAAGTGTAAAAAACAGACTGATGTGGAGGCAAAGCTCATTATAGCAATTTCTTAAAACACCTTTGCATTCCCAAGACACAAAATCTATGGCCTCCTGAATGTTTCAACGTTGGCTCAAGAAGAGCAATTAATTATTGAAGCGTTTGACTGAAACCGTACCCTGGGAGACCGTTACCCCCGGACAGGTTACCATGGACCGATAGCGTCAGCAGCATTATGTGCTGTCTCAGTGATGCCCAAGCCTGACTGCACTGATAGTGGACAGATAAACCGGCAAAACGGAAAGACATTTCCCAAGAGGGAAGAGAATCTACGAGTACTTTTCCAAACAGTTTACATACTTGCTTATCCAAGCATGATGTCAGCATCAAGATAGGTGCAGCGATAAAGAGATTAATTTGTGTATTATGCATCACAAGACTTTCTGCACATAAACATTCACACGTGATGATTAATACGTGCTTATAAAAGAAGACGTACACAGACTCAAGAACACACTAGTCTCACCGACGGACACGTGAGCAGACGCAGGGCCTGCTGGGATGGTGTGTTGAAGAGTAGTCTATTTGTTTAGCTCTTCGGGCTTCCAGAGAGTCTGCAGTTTCGAGTATGTTTACCCTTCAGCTGATCTGATGTCCAGGCCTCCCCCTTTGTGTAATGGTGTTGACATGGAGGGAGGGGAAATAACCTTCACATGGTTGAAAAAAAACCCAAACCTGTGTTCTCAGAGAAGTGGAGACTGGGGTCAGAGGGTTTTAGGCTGTGAACACGAATAGAGAAATTGATGAGACAAATAAAGTCCGTGCTTTGTGCTACAGGTAATGGCGCAAGTCATGCCGCAGCTGCCGCTGCAAACACATCTGGCTTCCTTCAACTGGGATTCTGGAGGTTAAAGGGTGGATGTGGCGGCATCTGAAAGCAGACCTTTGAAATCGAGTGATTGAATGTATGACATCAGCCTGTAATGTGGTCAATAAAGCCATAGATGGAAAATATAGACTGGTCAAAGCCATACTTTCCATAGTGTAACATTCATTACGGTTCTCTTCATTTGACAATTTGTGGTTACTTTGTTTTCATGATGTTAAATGTGCCCTCGAATGGCTTTCCGAGCAAACACCTCAGTCCAAACCCACCACCACAACACCAACGCAAACAACCCCCCAAAAAACAACAAAGCTATCCTCGTGTTACCTCGAGAGGCTGATCGAGGATGTGTTTCAGAAGTGCATGGCCAGCACCCGAAGTGCTAAATCAATGACATCAGCTCAGCACAGCTCTTCAGGTTTCTGCTGATGAGGTGCCTTCACAGAGGCAGTAAAATGAGAAAAAAGGGGTGACTGGAACACTCAAGCTTGAAAACAAGTCAGTGGACTGTGTATGTGTCCGAGAAGGGCTCTTTCCAGTAACAAAGAAGTTGAATCAATCACATGCTTTTTAATTTTCCTCCCAGGCCCCCATCACACTCACACAAGATGTCTGAGCTGTCGGCAGTCAAGGCCCGTCTCAAGGTGAGAAGCCAAATAGTCGATGAGGCTGTTGACTGGGTCGACTTCAAACTGTGTTGAAAATTGAGAAATTAGTGTCATTTGCTATGTCTCCATCCATGTTGTGAAAAAGGGAATATGTAAAAAAGTGAAGAGAATATGGGATTAATGGAATATGGGAAATATATGGGGATAAGGGAATATGATTTAAAAACAAATTATTAAATTAAATTAAATAAAAGTGACCTATTATTTTATTTAATCTCTAACTGTTTATATATTACTATAGCGTATCAATAGATGTTTCCATTCAAGTTAGAAAAAATTAAATTAAATTATTATTTCAATCTCATGTGTTCAAGGAAAAAAAAACGTCACTTCAAAATATGTAAATAGCTGTCACTATCGAAAATGCCACTGTGGCTGTTTTATTAAATGTAATAAATTATCAAACACTCTAAACTACGTGGTTGCTGTCAATCTGGCAGATGTTTAAATTGTTATTATTAATCTAAAAAGTATTGTGTGAAAAGAAAGTGACCACTGAATGATATGAGAAGCATTAAACTTAAGCATAGCTTTGTAGGAAATCCGTGAAATGGTCAGGTATACAGTTTAGTGATCATTGCTATACAAAAAAATTATAATTTGACCAGCAGAATGTTTTGACTGACCAATTATAATCAAGTATTCGAGCGTTGTAATAAGTCATTTCCTAAATCTCAGCATTTGGGGTACCATGGCTCTCGAAGCCCGAAGTTAGCAAAGAGATAGATTTTGCTTTTTTGTTTCTTTTGCTAACATTCTCACAGTACATAATGTGAAAACCAGCAGGAAAAACATTATTTCTATGCTAAAAGACTGAAATGCATTCAGAGTAGCACTATAGACATCAAGGAACCCTTTTATGACCTTCCACATTAATTAAATTAAATCATTTCATGTGGGCCATAAACGTTTTGATTCATTTTCAGGGACTGCCCGATGATGCCGGCATTCACAAGCTCTCTGTCTCTCTCTACATCTGTTTGTTTAATTTTTACTTTGTTCTGTTTTTGTTTTTTCTCCGCTCCACTCGCTTATGGCTCAGCTGCGGCATTCCAGTTTACATTAGTCACAAAGTTATGACAGCTGAGCCCGACACTGTTCTGTATAAGACACGTCCAAGATTCATGGGTCCTGCTCAAAGAGCAAAACCTTCGCTATGGGAGGACAATGATGCCATACTGAGGATGGAAAAAAAGAGATGAGCGCTGCACAATAAAGAAACAAGACAGCAACGTCAATCCACTACTCAAATCTTAGATTTCAAAACAGAGACCGCTTCCAGACGCCATCTGCACATAAACGCACTTCATAAACAAGCAACAAAAACAGATTAATTTCAGGCCAGGCTTGAGTTTCCCCTGCCGTTCTCAGTTATACCGAGCAAGAGAGAGTGTGAGCCCAGCCAAAACTGTTTGGCCTCCCCTCCACGTCGCACTTTAGCTGATTGAATTCAGTTGTGCTGAAAGAATGGTCCTTATTAGGATCAGCCATGTTTAAAGACATGTTAGCAGCAGGGAGTCATTTATGAATGGCATCTTCTGACCCAATAACACTGCTGTCATGCTAACTGAATGACTGAAAGGTTTTTAGCAGAAAAAGCTCTTTGATACTGATTTGTGGCTAGGTACTGTGATTCGTTCAAGTTAAACTGACTCTTTTGGCATAGTTTTGCATTCCTGTGCTCACTTCCTGACCTCTAACCTGTGACCTTGAAACTGTGATTGTAATTCGATCAGCAGGAAAGAGCTTAGCTGCTATCTCTTGCCATTTGCCGACCCGAGAGGTGAAACACTTAACCCTAAATCAAACCCAAACCCCGGGTCATCGATTTCTGGAGTTAGACTATTATTTTTCTTGATTAATTCTAATTTCTTCACAAAGTTTAAGCAACAGATCTCCGCGTACATACCAGTACCTGACGTTTGGGAGCGAGAGGGTTTAGCGCCCAGAGGACTTATTTACAAAACCCAATTGTTGAAATCCAGGCTTGACAGATGGCCTTGGGTCTCCAATCAGCGCCTCGCGTGAGGAGAGCCTCAGATTGATAAAACAGACATGTTAAGATATTTACATATGTCTGCCAAGAGAGACCCTCTCTGGAGAAACAGGAGAGGGGCCCTCAAGTCCCCCCTCACCCCGTCCCCTGTTCCCTTTCTGTTTAGCATGCGTTTCTCAAGCCCTCGCTCAGTTTAACTGAGGAACAACAGTTAAAGTTGGAGGTTTAAGGGTAGCAATTAAAACAATTTTCTCAAATATCCCAGAGAAAACAAATTAAACAATAGACCAGATGCATAAAGAGCATGTTGGAATGAGATCATTGCTGTTAATAATGCGCATTTTCCCATTACGCGATGTTGCCAATGCCAAACTAATGGAAAATGTCCTTGGTTTGATTGAACAGAATGGGTTGTCAACATCCAATGGGCCAAATGGATCTACATTCCAGCGATTATGGATTTATGAACTCTACAATTATAAAAGAAGGCACTCAAATACGTCTACATTCATATTTGAATCTATCGTCATTAGTTTCCTTTCTAAATGATATCCTAAAATCCACTACTGATCTTCACAGTGTCAGACTGAAGAGGCAAGGAGTGACATTCAATCTGAAAATTATAGGACACAATTATAGTGAATCTGGCATTTTATACCTTTTTACTAGCAGTGTGGGATATCGCAAACACATTTGACATGTTGAACAAATTAGTCTAAAATGGAAAATGTTCTTAACATCAAATTAGATACCTCACTACCTATATGTATACGTTTACTTGCGCTGATTTGTGTGTGACTGGTGGACCAGCATAGCCATCGTGTTTAACTTAGTTGGTGAAGCTGGTTGACCAAGAAACCTTGCTGGTTAAGCTAGTCAAAGTATAAAATATGTTAGTGACCAGCCTGTCACTTTTTTCTTTTCCATGGGGTTCATCGCTAACCATCTAAATGTATCTGTCACCAGCTGGATTCAAGCAGCAGAAATCTGCTTAATATAAGAGACTGTGACTTGCATGTCGAATCATTTAGTAAGATGCTTCACTTGACGCACGACTGCAAGGTCAAAAACTAGCATGTGCATTTCATTACAGAAACCTCACATATGTCTAGCAATGGCTCAAACACAACGGGCATGTTAAACTGCGTACAACATCCAGCTTTCAAAGCAATCTGTTGATCAGGTAGACATTATGAAAACAGGGTTCGAAGCTAAAAGCTGTTGTAGTCTTCTTACTGATTTGGCAGAAGATGTGACCTGCCCCAGATCTTTTATCGAACACCAATTAAAGGAACACACCGACTTTTTGGGACTTTAGCTTATTCACCGTATCCCCCAGAGTTAGATAAGTCCATACATACCCTTTTCATCTCTGTGCGTGCCGTAACTTTGTCTGATGCACCCACCGCTAGCCTAGCTTAGCACAAAGACTGGAGGTAAACGGCTCCAGCTAGCATATTGCTCCCAATAAGTGACAAAATAACTTTTTCTATTTTCATGTTGTGATTTGTATAGTCACAGCGTGTACAAATAACAAGGTCACATGAGACACCGCCATCTTCTAATCGTATATTCTCAGAAGGCGAAGCACTGCAACTTGGGCAGGTACAAATTCAGAGTAGTGAAACATTGGCTGATCTGGGACAAAAAAAAATTACATTTACATTTACATTTATTCATTTATCAGACGCTTTTATCCAAAGCGACTTACAAATGAGAAAAAATAAAATAGCTTTTATTTTAAAAAACATTATTGTTAGTTTAGTACAATAAACAAGTTTGATACTGTGTTGGGTTGCCACTTTCTATCCATTGTTAAAGTGTAAAATCAATATCCTAAAGCAAAATAGGTTGAGAACCACAGCTTCACAGTAGAGGCAACAGGAATTGTAAATCGCCATAAAACTCTTTGAAATCAAATCAGATCTACACTGATGAAGCACTGAAGCAGACAGGATCTCTTTTTCGTGGAATACTTTAGCTCTAAGGTTACCTCTTTAAAAAAAGAAAAAAACATGGTCACGCTCAGTTCTTTTCAGTCCTAATCAACCGTCATGGTATCCTCTTGTGTGAAAAGAAATAACGGGAGAAAAGAGAGAACAAGATAGACACTCCCTGTGGCTAAAGAAACTGACCACTCTCCCTGAGCAGGGTTCAGTTTAAAGAGGATAGTCCCTCTGGGAAGTAACTAGGCACAACATTTAGTCATTTCTCACCTTCACACAGATCTCAAAGCCTTATTTCCACCACTGAAACAGCTGCCTGACTCATTCTCACTCGGAGGAATAATGGATGAGGGAGGCCGGAGAGAGGAGGAGTGGAAGAACTGATTAAAAGGAGGACCAGAAATGGTGTGCCAAAGAAACCATCACACCTGAAATTCCCTGACAGACAAAAAGAGACAAATGAACACTGTATGTGGAGCAAAAGAGAGATGTGGAGGGGAAAAAGTGAAAGAGGCCCATAGGATAAAGCTGTCAGGTAGAGTTATAACTTAAAGCCGGCAGCTAAATGTCTTGAGTAACACTGCCCAGATTTGGGCACCTGACCTCTGTCCAGTCTAACGGCCAGTTATCCATCTTTACAGATTGCTGATGACAAACTGGACCGATCGGAATAATTTCCCAAAAGAGGAAATCTGATATTGCTCTGCCATGCTTGAGGGAATAACTGGCATCGCATGTTTCGGTTAACAGCGGTGATGTGAAGCTATTGTGGATCTGATATTAAACAAAAAAAGCTACTTTGTCTGAGTGTCTGAGTGAATGACAGAGAAAGAGAAGTAATTGATGCTATATAAAAAGATCCATATCCTCACTGTTGGCATTATTTTGGATCGCTCGCTTTTATTCTAACAATGTTGACAGACATGTAACGGAGGAATGGAGTAACTCAACACTCTCTTCCCGATTCGGACCACCATGGTCAATACGAATTGCATGGTTAGAGAGACTCAAGAAATGATCCCAAAAAGGTCCTTGCCTAAAGACACAAAGTCTTCACTACATTAAGGATACATTAAGGGAAACAGTTGCTCCATAAATACTCAGTTACCGCTTGGAAATGTTTCTCTTTTCCTACCTTGAAAACTGTGGTCTGTCCAGACTGACTGAGCCAAACTCAACTCAACCAGAAAGTTTCGGATCAGTATAGATCTCTTCAATCGGTCTCCCTAAAACAACGCCAGTAAAAAATCCACACCATGGAAAACAAGGGATAAAGTTCTTGTTTCAGAAAATCTGAACGTCTACACCATGGAAACATGTTTCTTTTTAAAACACTCAAAACATTTCTAAATAATTGAAAAATAAAACATTAAAAACTAATATCAATAGTTTCAAATGCTGGAAAAGAATATTATGATGTCCAGTAGTAAAATGGATATTGAGATTGGTTAAGATTACATTTAAAAGTGTTACTTTTGTGTAATTTAGAGACTGAGGATGTTTCCGCTGGTGTACAAACAGGTAAGGTAAAACTCTAGACCCAACAGTTTCCTCTTAAATCAAGCACTGACCTGATAATGCCTATAGCTGCCAAGCTTCTCTACATCACAACAGTTTGACCTTAAAATAGTCCCAGATTCAAATCCCAGGACTCTGTTTTGGCAGCACATACATACAGTGCTGTACTGCAAACCTTAAATATAACGGCAGCATATGTTTCAAACATATATTCCAACAAAAGCAAAGGTATTTTGCCTTTCACTCGTCATGCCAAGAATTAGGCCAAATTAGATCACTGGAGACTAATGTACGGAAACATACGTTTACACCTAAACGTCAGCTGGAGTTGAGACGAGAACTTTCTGGACTTTCATTTTACATAGATAAAGAAAGCCCTAAAGTGTCTGCCTGTGCTCCTGTGTCTGCTCTATGGGTTTTACTGGGGCTAAATCTCCCAATGCTACTCTCTCTGACTCATTTAAACAGGCTTTATTTAGACACTCTTCGTTTCCTCCTGCTGAGGGGAGACATTCAGCATCCCACAATCCCCTGGGGCATGCTGGCCTGCTCAAAACGGCCATTTCCATGGCCAAAGAGAAATAAAAGATGGACAGACAAAGAAAGGCAGAAAGAAAATACAGACTGAAAGAAGAATAAATGAACGGACGGGTGGACAGATGGACAGAAAGGATGGACAGACAAAAAGGGGGGGGGGGCAGATAGCAGAAGGAAGGAATGAAGGAATGAAAGAAGGAAGGAAGGAAGGAAGGAAGGAAGGAAGGAAGGAAGGTTAAAAAGACAAACTGAAAGGTGGAAGGAAGGAAAAAAGGAAGGAAGGAAAAAAGGAAGGAAGGAAGGAAGGTTAAAAAGACAAACTGAAAGGTGGAAGGAAGAAAGAAAGAAAGAAAGAAAGAAAGAAAGAAAGAAAGAAAGAAAGAAAGAAAGAAAGAAAGAAAGAAAGAAAGAAAGAAAGAAAGAAAGAAAGAAAGAAAGGAAGAAAGGAAGGAAGGAAGGAAGGAAGGAAGGAAGGAAGGAAGGAAGGAAGGAAGGAAGGAAGGAAGGAAGGAAGGAAGGAAAGTGGACAAAGAAAGAGAGGAAGGGAAGAACGGAAAGACAGAAAAAAGAAACATAAGGACAGTCAGAAAAAGACACACAAGCAGAGAAATAAACAGACGATCTGTAAGAAATATAGTGGGAAGAAAAGAAAGAAAAGCAAGCCAAAAGAAAGAAAACAAGAAAGAAAGTTTTGCTACAACACCCTGATGAATATTACTCCTAATCTTTAAACCCAGACCCTGGAAGGGAAAGCGAAGGATAGAAATCTTTCAAGCTCACATTGTTACCGGCAGACACGGCACATAAATTAAGCTCTGCCACACACTGAAGCCTCACTCCATACATCACCCCACAAAACCAGAACAATCACTATTACACTTGAAATGGTTCTCTTTTCAGTTCAACATAAAAACGAATTCAGCTTAAGAACAAAAAGAAGCCATTCCACTTAAGAGACGTTTCACCAGTTGACATCAAGGGCACTATTGTGGAGTAACACCCAGGGGTCCAACAGGCGTTCTGGGCTTGGGTCCGACACTCAATCTCAACCGCCGGAGCCCACGTCCATGAGACAAATGGGGAGTCTGATGCATAAAACATAAATTTGCCATGGACCTGGTTGTCTGTTATGCAAATAAATAGAAAAGACTAATTACCTTGAAAAGGAGGTCGTGTGGCATGTTTCCATTTTAGGGGAACGTTTAGCTCGGGGGAACCGCCCACCCCCTTAATATTTCAAAGACAGTTTAGGGTGAATATGACTTTGGTGGCATGTGAACAGCATGCAAAAAAGATTGTTACCATATGACGAGGGTCCTTTAACCGTCAACAGTCTTTTAGACAAAGATTGCGATGTTTATGCGACGAAAATCGTCTCACTAACACACCGAACATCCAGGTGTTCGTCGTGTGCTGCACGGTAAGTGACTAAGTGACACTTCAAGATGTGTTATGTCACAGACGTTTCACAGCAGATTTGCTTCCGGAGACATTATGTGCTTAAGATTTGAGATCACCTTATACACAGCCCTGCCTAAAATAAATCACAAGTGCCCAGCGACATCAAAGTGCTAAAAAAGGGCGCAAATGGCTCTATAGACCTGACTTGTTTAGGCTGGAGATGGGAGAGGTTTGTGAGAAGAATATCACAAGGGTTCACAGCAGCCGGGAACAGTCTGGATTTTTTTCCATGACTATATCATATAATGGGCGATTCAAAGAAGAGGAGACGGTTTGGAGGAGATTCAGAGAAAAACAAAACTTCTACATCAACACTGACGTGAGATGATGTGCCGTTTTCTTGTTGAATAATCTTATCCGACAAGTTATAATGGCTATGGATGAGAGGACAATTTTGCATTGTGATTCATCAAGGCTGCCTCACCAACTCAGAGCAAATACTCCAGGGACCAAGGCTATTGTGTGACTCTACAATATTTCCCATGTTCCTCAGTAGCCTGATTCATTATTTTACTAATGCTTGCTATATTATGTCAGTGGTCATATTACTAAAAACTACAAATACCCAGGGACTCTGGTCTGTAGAAGCTGCTCTGACTTGACCTCTACATTCAGTTTGAAGTTCCCTACACCCAACCAGCAGAAGCCTAGTTTGGTTTCAGGGGTCAAAGGTCTAAAGGAGCTCAGGGTTAAACTCATTCTAACAACTCTCGATGTTGCTGTCGTCACCTTTGTAAGACCAAGAAAAAAATGCTGGGTAAACAGTTCTAGGTGCCAGAATTAGAGTCTTGATCTTATGGAGTTGCTATCAAGACCTGACAGGAACACATAAAGGTGACCTTGGACTGAGTCTCAGTCTAAAAACTAGGGCAAAATAACATTTTTAGAATCAACTAGTTGGAGGGTTGTCTGAACAACTACACTTCTGATAGCCTTGGATGATTAGGCTAGTTCTGGATTCACCTGACTACACTATAGGTATGCTGATATGCACCCATTTTCAATCCAATGGCAGATTCCAAAAATACTGTTTACCATAAACATTCAAATCCGATTCAAATATTAATATAAATGTGCATTATATATATTCAGAACAAAACTTCTGTCGTCACGTAAAACGAAAGATGTAAAAACGTGTACCACTGGACTAAGCATGTGCGGCAAGAATTTTTGAATACGATTGAGAAAATAGTCAGATTCAAGAGTTTAAATGCCTAATTTTTTTTCTATTTATCTGATTATTTCATATCTTCAATCAGATCGAAATTTCATAAGGGTCAAGCTCAATCGGATCTACTGAGGTGTTTACATGAAAGCTTTTCAGTTCAGTTGAGCCATCAATCTGATTACTGATGGATTATTACATGGCATGTAAAGAAGGGAATGCTCTTGCATTCAAAAAGAGCATGACGAAGTGTAACGGAAACCAACTTAATGCAGGACTCCTGAGACAGAAATCTAAAACTACTTAACCTCATTAATCAACTAGTTGTTTGTTGAAACTAGTCGCTCATAATGCCTTTCCCTACTGGAAGCATAAAGTCTTGGTCTGATTTCACTGAAAAAGATAACAACAACAAATTTCTAATGATGCATTGTCAAATCGCGCCTTTGCTCAACTCAATTATCTGCAGAGCCAGGAGGTTAGAAACCAAAGACAAAAGAAAGATTACACTGCACTCCCCCTCATTCCCTTTTCTTTCTTCACGCCACTCTTCCCGTCTCGTCTCCTCTTATTCTCTCCCCTGCAGCGCAACAGTGACAAATGCATTTGCGAGAGAGATAAAAATGACAGCCTGTAAAAAAAATGTAAAATAACCATGTGCAGATTTCTTTTACAGGGGAGGCCGGGAAAAAATTAATTCACTCAAAATCTAAAATTTCAAACAGCTACAAAAATATTTTCCCACCAAACACAATCCAGATGGTTGTGAGCTCCCAGTTTCACCTTTTAAGTTCCCTCATTATATTGTTTGTGGTATAACAATGCATGTTCCTATTAGGAATGCAATTTTTTTTGATTTCCGATAAGCATCGAAACAGCACTGTGGTCCAGACGGCATATCTCTGATCAGCATGAGGTGTTAGCTTCCTGCTCCGAGATCTCCATAGGAAGGAAGTGATTCCTTAACAGATGAGGTAATCCAGTTCGAAAATTACGCCACCATCTGACTTAACTGGCGTCCACCGCTCCATTTAGAATCAGCCTTGCTGCAATAGCGCCATTATTCGGATTAGAAAAGCTAAAAGTCTGAAACCATTACGCATAGGTTGATAAAAAACATCAAAGTCTGTACGTTTTCCTTTCGGTATTTAGTACATGTTAGCAATCAACAAAGTTTTACATTCCCTTCTTTTTGAATTACTTCTAAGCTTGCCAGACTCAAGCTTAGAAGAAGTGTTATATTGTTTATGTATTTTAAACCATCATGCATTTATTTATATTATTAATGATAATTAGGAATATAATATAAATAATACATATTTTTTTATTTATTACTAGAAAGCACATCAACATTATAACAGTATTAAACAGGCATATTAAATTTAAATTATGCTAAAGATTACATTTAACATTGTTATATTTATATTAAATTATTACTTTAAGTGCACAATGACCATGCACAAATAAATATCCAATATCGGTACATACTAATAAATTAAAAGAAAAATCGGCATTATCATCGAATATGGAACCAATATATTGCGCATCCCAACTTAATGTAGTCAGAACAGATGAAAATTCATCAAATAATTATAAGCTCCTGCAAACCAACTGAAGCATCAGTGTTTTGAAGAACTGAACATTCAGATGAAAGTGAGGAAGTTGTGTTCTCCAACAGGAGACTGGATTTTCCCGTTGCACCATGTCACGGATCATACAGTGTGTGTGTTTTAATTGGGTCGGGGTAAAAATATAACAGAGACCAATCCTGCAAGAAATCCCCTCCGCCTGTTTGATCATTATCCGCCCAGACAAAGGGCTTTGTATTAGATCACTTCACAGCTCTGAGACAGGGTGGGGTGGGACAGAGATGGGACGCTTTGCTCTCAGAATGATTGTTAACTCAAACTTCTTTGATTATGGAAAGCAGAGGGACCTACTGTAGTGTCGCTCAGAGTGTCTACATGCTTTCTTTGTTTTTTGTGTTGCAGGTTGTGGTGGAGTGATTTGCTCTCTCTTTAGCTGTTCATAATGGTTTGCATCTGTGTGGCAGGAGGTACAGTATTCCCTCCATAGATTTCATACGGTGGAAAATAAGGCTGCCGAGGATTAAGGCCAATTTCCCTTGCGGTAAATAAAAATGGGTTTATGGGTTCCTTTAGTTTGTCAAACAATTTCTACGGGTTTTGATTACGCCACAAGTAGGATCACAGAGTAGTGTTGATGTAAAGGAGTTGTTGCCTGAATATCCCGTTTTAAATCATTATGAACAATCAATAACCTTCCAGGCGCCATGTGACATGATGTTTCATAAACAATGAATAGCATGCATGTGCATGTAGTGAAATATATGCATAAACAGTTGAGTAAAAGTGCACAATTGAATTGTGGATTTGTCAAGATGGTGCTCTTAATGGTCCATTAAAGATTTACAAACAACACCACTGCACGTCAGTCCATCACCCTTCATTCCGACATCCTGTTTGTCCTTAGCTTGCATCAGTTTTCTTTCCCTACACCTGCCATCCCATGGGTGTTGGTTACCATAGTAACAAGGTTGCTAAACCTAGCTAATGGTCCCATTTAGTCTTTTTTTTCCCCTCCCCTTTTACTTTCTACCAACCACTAAGTCAAATCTGGTTGGTCGACATCAGACATCACCCCAGACGTTACACTCCACTACCCTTACAGATCAAAAATCCATGAGATCCACGGAGAAACAGACGTCTTGTTTTGCGTGTGCTGTGAAACACAACCAACACCAAATCCAGAATAATTGACAAGGCAGCCATTTACTCAATGGATATTATGTGAAGCAATGACAGCCAGTTTCAGTCAATAGACAAATCACAATCATACTAGGTCTGATCATCAGGAGACACATTAGCAGCCTGTGTATGGCGAAGTACTGGCCTATTTTAATATGACCTTGATACACTGAAAATTCATGCAGGAGACTTGTGTTAATGACTCAGGGGGGTGTCTATGGGCTATGAGTGATGACCTGGGAGAATTGCGTAAAAACATTACAGAAACATAGAAATACAGATGTGAAGTTAGAGGTTCTGGATAATAGTGGTTGCATAGGTTTTAAATGACAAATACAGATACGTGGAGCGCAAGGGTGCAAATGGTAGGTAATGATGAAAGTGTACATATTTTTACATATATGTATTTTTTTTACTTAGCATAATATAACTAGCACATATATAATGTATAATATAATTAATATATATATATATATATATATATTTAAACATATGTTATACTAAATATTTAATGTATTTTTTATTTATTTATAATAATTCCTATCGAGTTTAATGGTGTTATCCATTTATTTTATTAATCCGGATATGAAAGAAATTGTCCTTGATCAGATTGTTGGTACTGGAAGATTCCACAGAGATTTCAAGCTGTCTTTTAGCTAATTATGAGTATGGCTCTTCTATAGTTACAGAAGCTTGATTTACAAGATGATGATAATTAGACATGATAATTATCTAAGGCACAGTAACAATTAAGCAATTGTTTCACACCTACCGGCATATAATGTCGCCCACATACACGTTTGCATGTCTGATACTTAAACAACCACACAAACCACATTCAGCAACCCTTCAATAACACAATACAAGCACACGTACAGTATGAGTTTGAGGGGAAATGGGTTCAAGTAAATAAAATGTGTGTAGCTCAACCAAGGTACAATAACATGACAACAAATTACAATTATGACCAATATCTATTGCAATGTAACATTCCAAGAATATCCACATGAAAACCAGCCAACAATTACCCTATGGAATTTAAATTTCAACACTATAAAATGACTATCTTGTGCAGGATTGCATGGTTAAATGTTTCACATTTGAGCCAAAGATCAATTTTCTTCTCAAAATGATCCCTCAAACCAGGAGAGACAGATGACGGGCAGTGGAAAGGCGGACTGTGTGTGAAGGAGCTCTGGAGGAAGGGACAGCTCTTTGTTCTGGTAGAGAGGAGATCTCTGGGGAGAGCTGGTGTTATTCTTTACCAGTGTGATACCAGCATGGCTCACTGCCCACAGACTGTCTGCTTCCATTTTACTCTCTTTTGTCATGTAATTCTCTGGTTCAGCCGGCCCGATAAGAGTGTGTAGTTTATGAGATAGAGAACCCAAGAAGATATGCGAGATGGTAGGGAGTGGCTTTGTTTCCACACCGAAAGGCTATTTTATCGTTGCGTATTTGTGTGTGTGTGTGTGTGTGTGTGTGTGTGTGTGTGTGTGTGTGTGTGTGTGTGTGTGTGTGTGTGTGTGTGTGTGTGTGTGTGTGTGTGCTTGTGCACAAGTTTTACTTACAAAGCATCACACTTATAATTTATTAACCCACTTCTCATGTCCATGAGGGGAGCCTGGGCAGACATAAAGCAGACCTGCAGACACACACTTAAAAAAGCATATAACATAGAAATGTCTAAAAAAGGACAAAAGGGACCATTGCCAACCAGACCATCAGCCGAAAGCAAATTACTACCCCTACACACAAGCCGACACGCGCACACACAAACACACACACACACACAAAATCACACCACAGACATACACCACCTCCCTCCTCCTCGCCGTCGGATTGCCATGGTAACCATGACTACTGGCACAATTCCTTGCTAATAACTCACACCACATGCCGACATCTCCCTCCCTTCTCTCTCTCTCTATCTCTCTTGCACACACTTCTATAAGCATGCTTTTAATTTCGGAATTAAAATTAATTTCGATTTTTTTTTTATGGGGGGGGAGCATAAAGTCAGGGTGATACAACTGTCCTGATATCATAATGACGGGAAAAAAGCCTAATTAAAGAAATAATATCAGTAAATTCTTGAAAATAACTTTTATTACAATTTCTTAGAAGAAGAATTGTAAGATCTTAGTATATCATATAATTTCACGTTTGTATGGAGGTTTGTTCAGATGGTAAAATGTCATGTGGAGGAACTCTCAAAAAAAAAAAAGACATTTATGCATTAATAATTCTAGATATTTGTTATTTATTTTAAATATATATACTTTTACCTTAAAAAATATATGTTAAAACATTTTTAAAAATAATAATTCAGATCTCACATATATTCAGTGTGTATGGAAAATGTTCATTTTGAATTTCTTAGAGCCATTAAACTAAAACAGTATTTGAAACCAGCATTAATCCAAAGAGTGTATTTCTAAGAAATATGCACATTTTACACTAAATTAAAAAACAAACAAAAAAAATGTAATCACAGATACTCTTAAATGTCATTGACCCAGAAAATCTGAACTGCGAGTGAAAGCCTCCCAGATTGTGTGATTTATCATTATTTGTTGCAGTAGAACACACATCCAACTATGCCGATAATGGGGTTGTAATTTATGGGTGTAAGTGCATGTACAAACTGTACGAAAGTGTAAACAGCCAACCAAAACAAAACTCCCAGATCGACTTGTCTCATAAACAGTTGCCTTTAACTGCATCATTGCTCTTCTTCTTACTTCTACTCATAAGAGCTCTCATAAGATGAGCACACTCTCAAACAGTTCAGGGACAACCATCTGGCAGTCGGTGCAGATTCAGGGTTATCCAGGGATACGTTGCTGCTATTTTTCAGCACCTGGATCCGAATGATCCATGTTTGATTCCTGTATATGAATTGATTAGTTGGAAACCATCCAATAAGGGCACAGCCTCTCCGCAAGACAGCTGAGAGCTTTTATTGAACATTCAAGAGTCCAGAGATCTTATCATTCAGATGTTTCTGTTTGATCAGCGCTGGCCCATTTACACAATCTTTAGGAGAAAAGGAGCCGAAGAAACATCTCCGCCTCATTATGAGGGGTGCAGGGCTCTTTATTAGAAATCAATGATCTCTGCTTGCAGGTGGAGCAGGTTGAGCCAGATGATCCGGTCAAGTTCTACTGCAATCACAAAGCGCCCTCATATCCGCTTTCTCCGTGTAAGCAACGAGTACACTGCATTCCAGGGGTAAACTCATCCCGAGGCAAAACACTTGAGCTCAGAGCAGTGCGTGCTACTGAAACAATGATGAATGGATCAGCGCAGCATAGACGGCCATTGAACTAGGGTCAAAACTATCACCTGGGGTGTAGAAGACAATCATTACCACCACAGGACTACAGCTGGCCGAACGTCTTTCCACAGAATGGGACCGTGTTAAAGGACTATTCCAGGTTCAGTACAAGCTCAATCAAAAGTAATTGTGGGGTAATAGTTTGAGATAACAGTGGGAATATTTAGTTTTTACCAATATATAACAATACTTTCAACTTGTCCCTCTAATTTTTCACTATTTTAAATATACAGCCACAAGACGCAAAAAATATGTGCGCACGCATGATATTAGTAAAACACATGTCCAATTTTACAACTTGATAACTTGATAACAATCCTGAAACTCTGAAACTATGAGAACTACCAAAAAAGGAAAGGAAAAACGTAAATTTCTTGGATTTTTTAATCAAAAATTAAGTTAAACAGTAATATGAATTTCAGCAGCCATTACTCCAGTCTTCAGTGTCACATGATCCTTTAGAAATCATTATAGTGATTTGGTTCTCAAATTTTTTTTTTATTATCATCAGTGAAAAACAGTTGTGCTGCTTAATACATTTCTGGAAACCTTTTTTTACTATGTAAGTCTTTACTGTCACATTTGATCAATTCGATGTGTCCTTCTTGGGAAATAAAAGTTTTAATTAAAAGTAAAACAAAACAAAAACGTGCTGACCCCAACTTGTTGAACGGTAATGTAAGCTACACTAAAAGAAAAAGAGGTACAAGTCAAAAAATATATTTTTGGCAATCAACATTATGCTTGTACTGAACCCAATATTCTTTTAAGTTACAACATCCCTCTGGAGCAACCGGCTTAGTAAGTTAGTTAGTAGTTGCAAGAGAGCTTAAGACTTGCCATGAGAATCAAGGGCTCCATCTGAAAAAGTATTATGAATTCAAATGAACGTCTCTTTCCTTCCAGGCCCCGAGTGATGGCAGACATAAAGCCTGGTGCACACAGACCAAAATGAGCTACTGGAACTCACTCCCCTATTCACTGTAATACTTTTAAGCGTCCCGCACAAGTTTGATCACACTGACAGAGACCGTGAGGTCGGCAATCTTATTTTTCCAGGCTCTGTAGCCCAAGGTATTTTCAATAGGCCTACAGAGGCCGTCCGTTCTTGATCTGAAACGAACGCGGACTGGAAAAGAAAGGACCATGCCAACTGAAAACGCTTTGAACAGTAGGATAAGAAACACATTGTAACATTTGTCACACCGCTCTGAGAGAGTAAAGTTAATACGGTCCGCGCAAATTGGGACGACTATGCAAGCAGTCCAAAATCTTTATTGGCTACAGAAGGATTAAAAAGCCATTGTACCCAGAATAAAAATACTCTAGCATCAAATCAGCTGAAAAAGTGACTGATGGATGAATTTCCAAACATTTCTATGCTTCTTTGCCTTATGAAGCAACGAACTTTACAAAAGATCATTTGGATAGTCACTGCACATAAATCAGTACTTAAGAGTTGATCTGGCTTGAATACAAGACCTTGATTATGAGTCACTCTGAGCAAGTATGACAGCTTGGGGGGAATAAAACAGGGCCAAAGTGTGAATTTTGAGTGGAAGCACCTCCATATCTTTCTCCTCGGCTTGCAGAGTCTCTTCCACGAAGTTAAATCTCGCAGAACCACGCTCGGATGCCAACTCAAACAAGTTTACCCAAACCCTGCCAAGGATAGATGAATCAACTCAGCGTGAGGTTTGGAAAAATGCAGTAAGCTCCTTTTCCCATCAAACAGAAACCTCAGGTTAATGTACAGCCTCTTAAATGTAATGCAAACAAACCTTAAAAATACTGACAGGGCATTATGTAATGGCAACACATGGTGGGAAATGACAGTCCTGCGAGTGAGGGCGAAGGCCAGCGGGTTCGATGAGTAGCAGAAAGTGACGAGATCTCACAAAGGCGAGCTGGCAGAGCATCAACCGTGCGGGATGGAGGTCAGGGAAGAGACCACCAGGGTGACGGCAAGATTACTGGGTGTGTTGGAGGGATAATCTAGGTGCCTGACAGTCTGCAAAAGCAAGGATGGGTTAGAAAGACCACAATTAATGGCACAGTGTGCATATGTGCCCGGTTTATTGGCACATCGGCTTATAAAGGCAGTTGTTTAGAAACGTAAAGGTGGAGTGAGCAAAAGATTATAGAGATTACCGCCGCCATGCTGTGGTTCAAGGTCCGCGGGCTTTAATGGACTTTTCACCGCATTGGACTGTTCATTAAATCAATACAGCAGGTATTATTACTGGCTGAGTCTGGTGCGCACAGTAGCTTTGTAATTAAATTTCATTTAACTGAGCTCTTTTATGGGAAAAACTTAAAAAGGGAGGGAGAGACCTGCTTATTTTGGAGGATGGACACGATAGATTGAACTGTAGTCTGAAATAGAAAGTACGGTTTGACAGGGAAGGAGTGACGCATGGTGAAAAAAAGTGAATGTGAGTATTGTATGTATAAAATAAAACCCATCTCTAGTCACCACTTCAAATTTGCCCTTTCACTAAAATATAATCACTTTTATTCAAGCCTCATTCGGCTCTTTGACTGCAAGATTTTGCCTCTGTGCAGCACAGCACTGATATATCTCTACTAGCTTAGCAGATATGAACTACAGAAGCTAGCAGGAGGGGGAGAGATTGAGGGGTGTTTGTTGAAGTTTCTTAAAGGGACAGTTCACAAAAAATGAAGATTCTGTCATTTATTTTAAATATTTTCTTTTGTGCTCTGTGGAAGTAAGAAAGTCATGCAGGTTTGGAATGACACGACGGTGAGAAAATTATGTATTTATAGGTGAAATAGCTTCTAGCTTTAATAACATTTTGACTTTTTTACAGTGCATTCACACTGGGTGTCGGCGTTAACGCTTCTCATTTACTTTGAATGCGTTGCCGAACTGAATTTTGTGCTGTGCTGCGTTACTGGCGTTGCTTGCAGCAGAAGTTTAAAGGGGTGGTTGATTATGATTTCTCTTTTTTAAATATAGTTAGTTATATATATATATATATATATATATAATATATATAATATATATATATATATGTTGTTTGAGCACTGCTTCATGGGGGTGGGAGCTCACAGCTGAAAAAAAAAGTTTAAAGCAAACTCTACAGGATGTTTCTCTTCATTTTGCCTATGAGTGATGAATGCATAATTATGATAAACTAAAATCGTTTTCTCCCACACTAAACCATATCACAGAGGCAAAGTTACAGCCCACTAAGCAGAGAAACATTATTAAGAATAAGATTAAAGTCAGCTTTTATTAAAATATTACATTTAATTGAATTATTCTTACTTGGTGAATTATCATCATTGGCCTCATCTGATATGCTCTGGGCGCCCCTGACGCTTTGAGAAATGCTGCTTTGAAATCTCCTCTTGACCACAAAGAATAATACATGTGCGACATAATGAGGCCAAGACACAACAGTGGAAAATCGTGGTTGTCTACATTTCAGATTTTGTGACAGGAACATTCGTAATACTGATGAGACAAATGAACAATGGGAAAATATGAGTGTTTAAAGAGATTTACATTGAGACGCTAAACAAACTTGTGTATCCTGTTACTGCTGTGTTTGTTTGTTCTCTCAGATGACAGCTTTATGACTTGACTGAAGCTGAATTTCTTGACTATAATGTAATATATTATGAGAATATTACGGATCGTATCTAGCCATCTACAGATAAAGACCAGATGGCCTCCATGTTCCTACATTCATCTCTGCTTTTCAACTTTATCTCTAATTATATCAAATATGACACTCTGGGAAAATTATCCCCAATGCTGAGCTCACCGCCCAAAGGAATCATCACCTCTAAAGCCATCAACCACCTGCTGTCCCATGAAGCAACTCTCAAACAGCAACTTTCTGGACCCTAAGGATTCATACATGGTAATAGTCATCTCAACACATCATGAAATTCAATTAGCTGATCTTAAACAGCACCACTGCCCCCAGAAACCTCTGAGCTTGCCAGTCTCAACACTATGTCACCAGATACAGCCACAGCTGCTCTGCTTTACTCCGAGACAACAGCAGTGGACATCAGGCTCGCAAACGAGAGAAGGTCGAACAGCCACAAGAGTAGTACGAAATGCAAACAATGTGTTAGAGTGAAAAAAAATGAAGGAATGGTGAGGAAATCAAACGGAATTGAAGATAAAAGGAATGACAGAGGAGTGAGAAGACTAAAAATTAGGAGTGCATAGCTCTCTGGAATACTTGATTCTGAATTTTGATTTTATATAATGAAATGACCTCTAAGAATTGTATCTAAATAAATAAAAAAACACAAAAATGTTGTTAAATTGTGCAAAAAAAGGTTAAATTTGAGTTAAAACGTGAATTTAAGCATCATCAGAGCATTACATACATATACACTCAATGTATATCCCATTATACATACATGTATGTATATATATACATACATATATATAATAATTTTTACTTTTTAATATATTATATATATAATTTATTTATTACACATACATAAAATATCTATAAAAAAAACGCCCAAGATAACGATACCAACATAACACATTGAAATATCTATCGACCGATACGAAAAAAAACCTTTAACAGCCAATAACCAATATGATACTGATATCATTGACTACCGAATGCTTCAATTGACCAATCAGAATCATGCATTCCAAAGAGAGCCACGTAATAAACAGGATAATGCAAGTATTTCACTAAAAAGAGGGTGAAAGGAACCAAAATATTGCAGAATGCAATGCTGGAAAAACAGAGTAGAGGAAATGAAGAAAAGGCTGAAGCCACAGGCCATATGGGGTGAGAATTCAAACAAATGAGGCATTCTGGCACCCCACGTTCATAGGACTAAGATTTCAACCCATATTTGAGATTAAAAACATTTATTAAACTTGAGAAGTGTTTGTTTAATGACTTTACTAATTGTTGTGCCTTAATGAAGAGAGCTTTATTGAGCATTAAAAAAAAGGAACTTCAAGGAGGATTTATCGAGCACTTGGGCAACTTACATGGGTATTCAATACATTTATCACCATTTACCAACTACAAAAAGGGTTTGTGTGCTCTACTGCAGAATGACAGACTGTGTAGGTAGTCACAGTCTGGATCCTGTTTCCGTTGGGGCACTTTATAATGTGACCCCACCAGGGGGCCGGTCTTATGTTACAGGAAGCTGTTCCCCAGGTAGCTTCCTCTACAAGCATCAGTCCAGATGTGCTCCAATGCCCGGTTTATTAAACGTGATTAGTCTTTAGGACAAAATACCATTCAACACCACAGTGCGTACAATTGCTTCAACAGGTGAAGAAAAGCGTTTTCTACAGTTTAATTTGGGAAATGTAACACTAGCTGCACCTGTGAACATAAACACGCTACCCTGCCAAGTAGAAATACGTAGTACACAATAAATCCATATGATACAAATGAATTGTTTTAAGCACTGAAGAGCTGTCCAGTTCAACATGACCCTGAGCTGCCAAGGCACGATTCAGGAAAAGATCTTTTTCGCTTCGTGAAGGGCATATAAACACTAAGCTTTCTCTTAAATGTGAAAGTAATCAAGGCACATACTGAAAGAATGATATGCTCTTGATGACACTTTAAGATTTGTTTGTCTATATTTTGTCCTGGGTGGGTGTAAGTCCATTTCTCTCTCATTTGTTCTGAATTAAACTTACCGTATATGTTCCAGACCACCGTATAAGAGACACTTTAAATGCATCAGACCAGCAGTGAGAGACTTATTATCAGACGTGAATAAGAGGAAATGAATCTCCGGTCTTACTAATGGATGGACAATGTACAACAACTTGGAATTTTACACTTAGGAATCATACAATGGGAAGAAAATCTGTTCTGAGATCAGCATAAAAGCACAAGTGTAACGGTACTAATGGAAAAGCCCTAAGGTTGATATGATACATGAGCGCATTGGGTGGAGAGACCTCTGTCCAGTACATACAGAAGGGTCCTTCTTATCCAAACATGCTTTAACAGGGACTGTCCCGAACAGGGTTTGGTTTAGGCGCCCTACTCACGAAATCTGTCGGATCACCAGAACAATGAACAGAAAACTAGAGCAGACTGCTTCCATGAGAAATTACTCTCGGGAGAAGAAAGGAAACTGAAATACAAATAAAAGGCAGTTTTCTCTTTCAGCAGTGTGTAAATAATACACCATTCTATTCTATAGATAAGCTTAGTTAAACAGGCATGTTTTTGGAGGAAATGACTGGACTAGCAGTGAGTGTTTGTGTTTGGGGGATAGTGGTTGAAATTTAAACTATTAAAAATATACATTCATCAATCCAATCTGTCATTCAAGACTACTGATCAATGTCTTAAAATTATTGTAGACAAATGCATGTTTATTCTGAGGTGTGCTAAAAATGTATATTATGTATCAGCAGTTTATCATACAACCATTGATTAAACACAAATCCCTTCTCTGTAAAGGGCAAATTCACTAAGAAATAATGCATTTATTGATAAAGCTGTCAGTGATGTTTCAGTGTGCGATTTGATACCTCAGGAAACATTATGCAAACTCTAAATGCAATTCCCCATCTTGGATATAAAAATATGATCTATTATATAATGAATAGCTACCACCATTATCAACAGAAAATGTACACAAACATCTCTATTAAATACAATTTAATAATTGTGCCACACAAACAGAGCAAAGGCAAAATCTATCATGAGCCTAATTTACATAAAAAGGAGATGTTTTTGCGCTGAAGAATGATAGTGTTATTATTTCAGTGCATTTAGTGTCTGGTTAACGAATAAGATTAATACATTTCCTGAAGTGCTGCACACTCTGAAGTTCCAAATTGAATAAAAATATGAATGGGACAAATAGTGATTTATAAAAATACCGAAAGTCTACAATGTCCAGAGTAGAAAACACTAAGGCAAGCCAAGTCCAGTGTCTTAGTCGATCAGAACCAGTGACTGACCACAGCCGGTATGGTGTATTACATGCCAATATGTGAGGCCTGGTGCCATAAGGACTGCTGCTACTGAGTACTGGATCAAAAATAACACCCATACCAGTGTCCTAACCTGGTTCAGTGAGACCAATGCTGGAATGAAAGTTGCTACAAGGGTACTGAAAAACCAACTGTGCTGCCCGAAATGAGTTGAAAGAATGTTGACTAATAATGAGAAAATATTCATTCAACAGAAAAAAACATTCCATTTTTTCTTGTCATTTGTGTTATGATAAATTGACAGCTTTCTGCTAAACTTGCTTCTGGTTTCACAGAATACTTTCTAATACCCCTTATTCCGAGATTCGCCGAATCAGTATATTGTTCACTTCCAGCTTCCTTCTTTTATGACTTTACGCATCCTCTATGTGTGTGGCAAAGCCTCTTTCTCTCTCTTTGTCTCTCTATCCTTCTCTTTCATTCACTCTCCTACTTCTTCTTCATACTGCAAAACCACATACCAAATTCCTCCAAACACTGACAAGCGATTCTTTCCAAATATATGTTAAATGAACCAGCAACAATGTGGAATTCCAGTATTTATCTAAAAAGTTTGTTCTGGAGGGTATTTTTCAACAGATGCTGCTGTTGGAAACTGACATTACGGAAGGTCCTTTGAAGTCTGAAATTGCTTATTATTGGGTGAAAAAAAAAACATGCCCTGATTTTCATTTCTTTTCCACAGGGGTAACAACAGCTTGAGAACACAGTTGGCCCAGTTGCCACATGGTGACAACAATTATCATGGTAACAGACTTAAACCAACATTTCAAAAGAACAATAAAGCAAAATTGTACCATCTGCCAAGCAGCTCTTTCTGCAATTCTCTACGAGAGGATAAAATCTGCTAATAATATGTCATAATTACAAATTGTCTTGGTGAGTGAAATTACAAGTTTTTATTGCTCCACCACAGCTACCATGGATCTTTCGAGCAAGATAAAAGCTCCAAAACAAATATGCACAATACTTCTAAATCTTGTTTCAAGACATATCTGATTGTCAGTAAATTAGTTATTTCTGCTATACTCAAAAGTAGGGCTGGGTAAAAAAAAAAAAAATCTTGATTTTCCAATTAATTCACCAACTGCTGAAGCAAAAATGTGCAATCAGTATACCATAACTCAATTCCCACAACAAACAACTAATTTTTATAAGTTACCAATTTAATTAGTCTGAAAAAACAAACTATATCTTTTACAGAATTAGATGCTATCACATAAGCAAAATGGTCATTATAACTGAAATATATTCAAATCAATCACAATCAAAGCAAATTGGAATCAAATACCTTGTGAATCAGAATGTAATTGAATCAGGAAATGAATACCCAGCCCAAATCAAAAGTTACATTAAATACTACGAAACCTGAAAAAAATCATGGCCATAACAATCACAGAAATACAAAATCACAGAAACAATACAAGTGAAGTAGATGAATAAGTTACAAAACATAAAAGGAAAACAAAATCATTCCTACCTCAAGGAAGCAGGTCCCTGCTGACGTGTTCTCCTTGATAGAAACATTGTAGGAGCTGCTCCCAAACACTGGCTCATTATCGTTACTATCCTGGAGGTCTATTTCTACCAGAGCAGTGGAGGATAACGGGGGTCGTCCTCCATCAGTGGCCACTACTTTGAAACTTGGCTTTGGGTCCTTCTCATAATCCAGATTGGTTGCAGTGGTTATGATACCTGTGACAGGGTCAATGGTGAACCAACTGGCGTGCGTTTTCTTGTCTGGTAAGATGCTGTAGCGGACATCACCGTTGGGACCTTGGTCTTTGTCTCTCGCGGTCACTTGCAGCACAAAGCTACCTGGGTAGACAACTTCTGGAATTGTCTGCTTATATGCCTGTTGGTCAAAGAGAGGTGGGTTGTCATTTACATCGGTGACATGAATCGTAAACGAGGACTCTGCACGAAGCGGCGGGGTTCCAGAATCAGTAGCCATGACACGAAGTTCATAAGAATCCCTCTCTTCCCGATCCAGAATCTGGTCTACGTAGATGAGGTAGATAATGCTGTCTTTAGTGGTCAGGGCAAATTTCCCATCCCCTCCCTCAAGAGACACATTGACATTGGAGTACTCGCCATAATCAGGGTCCGAGACAGATATTCTTGCAACGTATTGACCCGGCTGAGCACCTTCAGAGATTTGGGGTGAGCCGTCCTCACTGAGAAAAATGATGGTCATGGTTGGCTGGTTATCGTTGAAGTCTCTAACATGTATTGTCACAAAGGCATTGGTGATCTCTGGATGGCTCGCATTATCTCTGGCTTGCACTACCAGCTCATGAACCTTCCTCACCTCATAGTCTAGAGGCTTATTGAGTGTAATGATTCCAGAGCGAGGTTCGATGACGAAGTAGCGATCCGGGTCGCTCTGCCGTCGGTTTATCTCGTACAATACAAGGCCATTGTCTCCTTCATCAGAATCCAACGCAAAAACTTGCAGGATGTTACTGCCCTGAGGAAGGCTCTCAGAGATGATGGCATTGTAACGGCTTTGGTTGAAAATCGGAGCATGATCATTGATATCCTGCACCAAGACGTCAAGTGTCATCTGTCCAGTCTTCCTTGGAGATCCACCGTCAAAGGCCTCCAACACCAGGGTGTAGGAGGACCTCTTCTCTCGGTCCAAGACTCCATTGACTACCAAGTCAAGGTAAAGGACTTTGTTTGCTGCTCTTTTGGTCTCGAGTCGGAACACTTGTCCTACATTGCCTTCTTTAATCTGATATCCTTGTACAGTAAGCTGATCCTTATCCGCATCAGTGGCAGGCTCAAGAGAGAACTTAGTTCCCACCGCTGTTTGCTCTGGGATCTTCAAAAAAGCTTTCTTCTTGGGGAAAGTGGGGGCATGGTCATTGATATCATTTACAGTGATTGAGACCTTGACTGTCAACCCTGTCATAGTGACAGCTATAAAACTGTAATGGTCTCTTTCCTCTCTGTCAAGTCGCCTGGCGGTCTTGATAATGCCTGTGGTTTCATCGATGTGGAGATCACTACCAATGCCGGTGCCTTCATGATCAGAAATGAAGTATAGAGACGCTGTAACTCCGGGTAGCAAACCAGCGCTAATGTCTCCCACTATTGTCCCTGCAGGTTGTTCCTCATCTAATTGGAGCTCTAAAATACCTGGTGTGCCCTCTCCGCTGACCATTACTGTTAATAGTTCCACTACTACACAAAGCACCAAAAGCATCCTTAGCCTCCAGATTACCCACATCCGGAACTGTCCACATGTGTTTTTCCCAAAGCCATTCAACGGAGTCATCGTGCCAAGGTTTCTTCACACCTGCAAAACAGGAGGGGAGCAAACTGTCACAATCACATTTACACAGCACAATATTATGACATAGATACCAATGTAGATCAATACAAATTCATGTCTCTCACAAACAGCTGGAATGCATGAGAAAGGGGTGTGTTTGCATCAAAAAGGAGAGGCTTTCCCCAGTCAGGGCAGTAAAACGAATGCGGATGTTGTACATGCTCTTATTCATGCACTACGTCTTTTCAAAAATACACTCCACACGCATATACCGTATTTCCTATGTATCTATGATGCTGTCAGATAGTCCCAAATGCTTTAATAACAGTGTAAAAAACGTAAAAAATGTAATAAAAGTATTATAATCAAGACATCTCTTGATTATAAAACAAATTGTTTTTATATAAAAGAGCAATAAATCCTAATTTGCTTCCTATAATGAATGGGAAATATATGTTCTTTCCTGTCATATTAAGATGAGTGGGTACCATCAGATAAATTATAGCAGATGAGCCACTTGTATACACAAGAGGAACTGTAACTAAATATGGTATTTCTATTCTCTAGAACGCATATGCCCATTAGCTGGATCAGGCTTTTTTTTTTTATATGACAACCTAAAAATTTTTTAGATACCATTGTTGTCATATTTTATTCCTGATTTGAGATGTTATATGAATGTAATATAACAGCTGTACTTGCATAACTGTACAGTAAATAGCTGCCCAGGATGTTATGAATATGGCCGCCTAGTCAACCAACTTGCAAAAGAGACTTGTGGCATAGAATCATTCATATTTGAAAGGGTGGTCATCAGATTGCAGGACAAGCCTCTCTTGCTTGCCACTATAATCCCAACATGTTAAAAAACGCTTAGTTGAGATTTTGGCATATAATATTCTTCGAGTACATTTGTTCATTTAGCAGGTTATTCATCCTTTGAGTACAGTCAGTTCAAACCAAAACCACCCAGTAGTTGATTTTTAAGACAATGTTGTCTTTTTTTAAAGCCATGTTAAAGAAGCAAACTTAGCCACTAATTTTGAGCAGACATAAAGACATTGCTCAGACAAAAAGGCCAGACAGGAGTTTGGAGCATGTGTTTGGAAAGCATCTCTTCTCTTGTCATTAGTGTGAAGGCTGAATCCTTTGTGAAGCAATCTGCTACAGATGGTCAGACTCGGGATGATATTTTATACGCCACTGAAGAAGTGCACTAGCACAATTAGAAAATTATACTACTTTGGCTGGAATCACAACAAACCTCAGGAGTCTTTGCACTTGCGCTGAGTAGAGTATCTGTTGGTAAAGTCTGCATTATCCAAACCTCAATGCATAATGATGGCAAATCATCACTGTGGGCTGTTGTGGTCTCTATACATAAGTGGATTACAAATGCAATTCGTCCTTGTCAGTTCTGTTTAAGAGTTCTCCAGAGAGATGCACAGAACTCACTGTAGGACGAAAAGAAATATTGAATTTGGACTTCAGTGTCATTTTTTTTAACAAGAAAGAAGCCCTCCAGATAAAACCACATGAATGTTTTCATTCATTACAAGGCTTTTCAAGCAGGCTCCCTCTAGTGGCCACAATGAGCCAATAGGTTTAGAAAAGGGGTAGAACAGAAGATTTAAAAGTAATGCTTTTTACCTTTGTCTATCACAAAGATTTCTACTGTCTGAACCAATTGCCCTGTGTGTTGTGTATGACACATCAAGTGGTTTTGTGCCACTAATGGTAGGCATTTACAAATAATTATCCTCACAAACACAGTTGACCGGCAGGGCTCCATGCGGTCTGTCCTAATCAACTATCTGCGACCTTCACTAACATGTAATTTCTAGTTCGGCCTTAGCCTGACGTGTGTAAGGGGGCACACTTACACACAAATTGCATATCCAAGGACATTTAGGACAAAAACAGCAATGACTATCTGTTTATCACATAGATGAAACAAATCTTGTTTGAGTCACACGGATCGAATCGAAACAATTTAAGTGATCATTATAGGACAGAAAAACAGATGTATTTGGGGTTAAAACCTAAAACCTACAATTT
Source organism: Phoxinus phoxinus (assembly GCF_949152265.1). Lineage (NCBI taxonomy): Eukaryota > Metazoa > Chordata > Actinopteri > Cypriniformes > Leuciscidae > Phoxinus > Phoxinus phoxinus. The sequence goes on along the minus strand of NC_136898.1, from coordinate 13,151,507 downwards.
TAGGATCAGGGGACCCCCGATAGGTATTTGTGTGAAGTGTGGCGGGCCCTATGTTCATTCTAATGAAAGTAGCAGAGATTGTGGGGCACTTGGGGGCCACTTTGAGCCAATTTAAACAGATTCTGAGATCATGGAGGCCCACGATGCATTGCCACACAATGTGTCTCATTCTTATATTTAACGGCTTATTAAAATACATAGCATAAAAAGGTTGTCGAGGGGGCCGGTGGAGCTGACGGTTTCTCCATCACGATCTCTCCGAATAAACAGAGGCCAGACTGAGTGATTGACAGAGGCGTCTGAGGAAAACCTGTGGGGGGGCCGGCTGTCCTATTCAACGTTTCTGTAGCAGCACAGAGCCGAAGCTCACCGCCATGTTAGACCGCAGATATTTAAGAATCTTCCTACGGACGTTCAAACTTGTATCTTAAAACTAATTTGATAGCCTAACTACTTTTGTTAGAAGCATTGGAACATTCAAACTGTGAGTGATTACATTCATGTTGCACTATAAAAATGATGCAGAAACCATCGCAGGGTATAGGATATATCATTTTAAGAAACTTGGCTCTATTTGAGGGACGAATGAGAGATCTTTCACCAAAACCCATGCTTATGATGGGTCTGAAATGACTGAATACGGATGAGCAGTTGCCACAGTTTCCGCAGGCTAAATGGGTATGGAATTCACTCGCGCTCAGTTTTCAGTATTTAGACAACCACAGTGCCAGACCTCCTTGGGCTTTCTGCTTTTAGCCGTCCAGCTGTCGTCAAAATGCTGGAGTTGGTTGATTTAACGGTGAAGGTGGCAGGCGGGTCTTAGTAAAAGATTCCAACTGATATGAGACTGGCTTAGTTGGTTTTTATGGCAGTTGAGCTACGCTAAGACTGAGGAAGCAGGTGACAGATGAACAAAGAAGGATCAGGTCACTGAGCATCCATTAAATAAAATGCAAAGAGTATTTACAGATGCTAATGCTTTATAATATTGCCACAAAGTGATTTAGTAAAATAAATATGGGGGTTGTTTTGGATGAAAACTTTAATATATAACGACCAATGTAAAATCCTGAAGCAAAATCAGTTGAGAACCACTGATTGAGACTATTTGTGTGCCCGGTATGAAACTCAACTACACTTGTAAAACTCTATATCTCAAAGAAAACTTAATTCTCTACAAAGATAGCCATTCATACAGTACATTTGCAAAACCCTAAAGATATGAGATCCAATAAAATCCCTTATCGGCATGCTTTACCAGTGACTCACTCACTGAGCTCATGGTAGCCAACACACGCTTTTTAGCTGTCATCTGTACCGCGTTTGAATAAAGGCCGAGATTACACTTCTGAGGGCAATTACTTCTAATTTCTTCAGTGTGTAAAGACCCTCAGTGCACTTAAACAAAACAGCTTAAGACATCAAGAGTGAGTCCATGGTTGGAACCAATGCCAAGTCTAAATCTCGTATAGAGAATTTGCCACTGGTTCACGGGAGGTTTACCAGTCCCATGAAAAGATAAATCTCTCAGTTAACACACTAACATGGGCTGAGGAAAGATCTCATGAGTAAAAACAACCTCCATCATCAGGTTAGTGAATGAAAAGTGTGTCCCCCAGTTTGGACAACAATGACGTAATCCTAAGTAACTGGTGTAATATAGCTTTCCGGACATTTCTCTCCACACAGGCACATACTATTTTGGCTTTTTATGGTTTCTCTGTGGCACAGGTTTAATAGGATATGTGGTTTCCTGAGAAACTAACTGGAAATATGGAGTTTGTCACTGTGGCAAAAATGCAAGGAAGAAATTTTTCCAAATTTCCTTCTCCAATCAGAGGCAAGTCCAGAAAAAACAAGGTTTGGGCTAAAGCAGTGACCCCACAAGTTCAGGTGAAACATTTCTCATGCTAGCCACCCCAGAAACACAGGCTCCCTTCATTATCATCAGTACACCCTAATTTAGTGAAAGCTACACAGTTTTCCTTCTCAATTTTCAGTTTTTTTCTTTTTAAGTTTTATAAATATATTTAGTATGTATGTATGTATGTATGTATGGATGTATGGATGTATGGATGTATGGATGGATGGATGGATGGATGGATGGATGGATGGATGGATGGATGGATGGATGGATGGATGGATGGATGGATGGATGGATGGATGGATGGATGGATGGATGGATGGATGGATGGATGGGCGGACGGAATTTAATAATATGTTAAATTCATAAAAAAACAAATGCATGTTTTTTAAATGGATGGACGGGCGGGCGGACGGAATTTAATAATATGTTAAATTCATATAAAAACAAATGCATGTTTTTTAAATAAAATATTATGTACTATATATTTTTTTTTAAATCAATCGTCAAGAAGAATTTCCTGATGATAGACATAACCCTACACACTACTCTGCATGTTCAAACCTTCACCAACCAAAGACAAAACAAGGTCGTAAACCAAAACAGGGTTGTTAAAAGTCCAACTTGTCCAAAAGTCACACTGTAATCAAAATTGACAATTCCCTTTTCTTACAGAATGTTGCAGTGTTTATTATAAAAGATTTATCTCTGCCATCTGTTCTCTTCATGATTTCAACTGACGGCAAAATGGCATTCAGATGTGCCTCCGTTTAATTAGCAATGTCCAACTTCCTACAATCTAACAAATTCCCAAGGACGAAATCAAGTCCCGTCCTACTTTTTTTTTCTCATTCCAAAAGCCGTTTCACTCAGGTATGTCACAATATTCCGTTTCAAGTCGACTTTTACTCTCACAAAACAGATGTGAACCATATTATGCCAACACAAGTAAAAAATATATATATTAAATTGCTATTTCTTCCCTGAGTGATTTGCCATGTTTAAATAAAAATATATATATATATATTTGAATCAGATTAACATTTTGCCTATACCTGCCAAGCACACTGTGTGCTCTAAGAAAGAGAAAGCTTCAGAGAATGAGCAAAACAACCTGCGGTCTCCCTGTTATGATCGGGGTCGGGTGTACAGCATGCTCTTTTTCGAGGAATGGGATGTAACAGGAAAAGAGAGACTGTGAGAGAGACAAGCTCCCTGAATTATTAATAAGCAGCGACGAACTGTTTAACAAACGTTGAACATTGAGATGCCACATCTCAGGTTCCCATGTCTCCCAGGTTACAGCACACTGTCCCACTATACACATACTTGAGATAAAACGTCTCTGACATCGAAGTGCTTCAGATGTTACAATCTCTGGGGGAAACAAATGCTTTGCTCTTCGACTGGTTTAACATTTAAACGTATTAGTTAAATCGCTGTAACAGTACTGTATACTGTATGTATCACAACAGAACATTTTACATTAACACATACAATTTAATTAAATATTAAATCTAAAAAATGTAACTAAACGTTTAAATTAATGTTAAAATGTAAAAAATTAATGCCGATGATAAAAACCAAACCTTTCTTTTAAACAAAAGAAAGGAAAAAAGAAATGCAGTTTTTAAAAACATTTTATTTTAAAATATTCTGTATACTTGGGTGGAATATTTTAATATGAAATTTTAATGACATACTAAAAATGTGTCAATTTTAGGGGTGTCACGATTCTCCAAATCCTCGATTCGATTACATTTTCGATTCTAAGGTCACAGTTCGATTCGATTCTCGATTTTTACTCTTTCTTTTTTTTTTTTAAGCACATTGTTATGCCATTTTTAGACCAAACTTTTATGCATAATATCTGACCTTTGTTCGCAATGTAGGCCTACCACACTACATTGTCAAATTTAAAACATTTATTAAGAACATAATGTAACAATACTTATATCTTAATCAATTGGAAACTTAAGCAAAACCTGCCATCTAGTTTCTCTTTTGTAGTCTTCTTCACAGAAGATGACGGTCAAGTTCACAACAAAACAAACAAACTGTTTAACAGATAAATCTATGCGTCGCGCAGAGCCACGTCTTTAAAATTCTAACACTTTATTCTCTGAGAGTGTACACACACACACACACCGGCGGTGCCATTCGGCGTCTGTCCGCGTTGCCAGCAACGGCTCAGGACCTTGTTCAAAATTAATCCTGCCGCGCCAGAGAGCGCCATTCACATAGTTTTATATCACATTTAATTTAAATTAATACATTTTATATACATTTATTTGTCTCAAATCGTCGTTATGACTTTGCTGCAATATACATGTTTTACATTCATTTACAGAAATCAGCTGGTTGAATGAAAATTGCTGATGTTATCGGATTTTCAGGATACATTGAGTTAACGGACGCTCTCTGAGATAAAGTGCAGACTAAGCAACGTTGTACAGTAGCCTCATAACATACACATGATCTTAATTCCATAATGTCCTTAAACATAATATTGCAGGTCATAAACATGAAAGTGCGCGTCCGGTGTACGATACCTCGAGTTGTCATAGACGCGACGCGGCGCTTCTCGTCCGGTGTGTGCGATACCTCGAGTTGTCAAAGACGCGGCGCTTCACGTCCGGTGTGTGCGATATCTCGAGTTGTCAAAGACGCGGCGCTTCTCGTCCGGTGTGCAGCCCCCGAGGAGGTTGACTTGCAGCATTTCAACACGCGTTTTTTTCTGCTTGACAAGCCGACCGAACGTGACATGGGGGCGTGGCAGCATCGACGATTCCATTTTTGAATTCGATGATCGAGATTGTGACTTAATTTCGATCGATTTCGATTTAAAATCGAAATCGTGACACCCTTAGTCAATTTCATAAGAAATTACGTGACCAATAAAACCTACCAAAATATTTTTACTCAGACTATGGGGAAGTTAATGCTAAAATGCATAAAACAGATGTTTGTCTAAATTAGAATTACAGAAAGCCTACACCCAGAGCAATCACCACCGGCCGTGGTACCTTTCTATTAAGGAAAAGGAACTGTGGCTCAGTAGAATTGTACACTGACTTGTCCAAACTCGGACCTTATCTACAAACATGCGTATTTCCAGTCCATTTGACAGTGCTGATGCTTGAGAACAACTACCATTACTGGCCATGAGAGGTAAAACACAGCACAAAGCCACAGTGCCACCATGCTGAAGTTTGCTACACTGAATAAATATGTTGTCAAGGGATTTTGAAACACTCCATTGGAGTATTGTGAATGAAGCTCTCAATGATTCAATGACATTAGTACTGAGTGAATGAGCAGCTCAGGTGAGAGCAGAGCGAAGCATTCAGTGTCTTTTGGGTGCTCTGTGTCTCTCACAAGCCTGGTTTGGCTTGTTATCAGTATATAAATATAAAGCACACAAATAAGAGCAAAGACTAAATGTTGCACTTCAGTAACCACTTACATTGAAAGCGTATATAGCAACCTCACTCAAGAGGAGTGGATCACCACCTGGTCAAAAGACTTAGCAAGAACATGTTTCATAGATGGAAAAAATAAACCTTTCCCAGGAGAAAAGCCGCTGGAGCGCTTAGATATAATGGCTTGGCTCTAACCAAAGTGCCAGGGAGCCGACTCCAAAATCTAACAATAGAGACCGTTAGGTAAGCTAATTAAAACCAGAACATTTACACACAGACGCAAAGTGTTTTAGACAGTTTTTGTTACCTATCTTGGAGTGTAGAGTAAGTTAGTATAGTTTGTAAATTTAAAAGTAAAAATGTCTAGTTTTTATATCTGCAACCCAGGCTCACTGGAAAAAGTGTTTGTGGCGACATTTTAGCTAAATAATGCTTCCTGCATGTTTCGCGACACTTTCAAAGTGAAATGTCCAGTGAGTGGCACTAAAAAGCATGTTTCATTAGAAACAAATGAATGTGAATCTGGCAAATATTTTATTATGTTGGTTGTTGTACACATTGCGGCAGTTGAAGGAAATTAAATGTATAGTGCTAAAAGGTATTAGCTGAACTGCATTTGAAAATGATGCAACACCTACACTAAATCGCACTGATCGTGTTAACAAAAGCAAAAGTGAGACTAAAAAAAGTCTACTGAAGTGACCATGGCATTTTAGCTTGCTTTCGAGCTTTTAAATAGCGATTCGTTTTTCATAGGACTTGTACCCGAGCGCTCAATGTCGCAAGTGCACTGCTGTACCAGGTGTGCTACTGAGCAAGTTTACTAAGCCAGAAAAGCCATACAAATGGAGTCGGTTATGTGATGCAAATATCAAACTGTATTTACAAATCATGCACAAAGCGTTTAGAGGTCTTAAAATTATTTATTAATTGATAATCTGCCCTTGTGATCATAATTGATGTGAAAAGGAACAACTATAGAGTTCTCTAGACTAGTTCATTTCAGCTGGAAACTGCAGTGAATTGTAAATATAGTTTTTGAAGTTTTGCAAATACAATGTAGTAGAGGCATGTATTTCCAACAATATTTTTTATTAGGTTGAATATTTTTCATCCATTCAAAGAAGGGAGGAGTGAGAATTGGTCTGTGGCACATCCAAGAATAACTTCAAAAATTAAATGTTTTCATTCTCTTTTTTTGATAAGGCAAGTGTATAAAATCAAACGCAAACCGTTTCCTCTAAAGAACAATTCTGGGATGATTATAAGGCTTCGATTAAGAGCATAAGAAGGAAAGAGAAATGGATATACACCCTTGAGATCTAACATCTCGACAGGGAAATCACTCAGCAAAGGGGCTATTTCTCCCCTTTCCGACTGCGGCGTTTGCAGGAAACAGATTAATCGTGGTTTCCCCTAGACCAACAAAGAGTTCAGACCATACTTCTAATCTTAGAGTTTCAATGTCTTTAAAAAAGGGTAGCAAATACACATTCATATTAAATCGCAATCATTCAACAAAATACCAAGTACATAAGCTGCACAAATGATCCTCGAGCAATATGTGGTGGTCACGAGTGGTTTCAAATCCCTTCCAACTGACACACACACCCTATTCTCTTGGCTTATTCTAATTAAATCAAACAGCTCCTCTCCCCCCATGTGTTGCCTCTGATCCATTTCCAAGTGTTGATGGGCAACAGTATGAACAGACTCCCCCTCACTGGGCATGTCTTTCTTTTACTGCCTTATAACGTGTCTCACGCAGAGGCAGCACATGTGCCCTGCGCTCCTGACATCAGCTATGATCTGTGATGCAGGAAAAGAGGAGGCATAATAACTTTATTCGGTACTGATAAAGAATTGTATTAAACATATTGACAATAGACCTGGATAATTCTTACGTATATTTCAACCAGTGTAAACCTGTGAAAGAGAGGAATCACAGATGTCACACTTAGCCTAATTATTAGATCTACACTAAGATCTATTGTGTCTGTCTTTCTGCAGTGTTGCTCATTAAAGCTGCTTCTCAACTGCCAAACAAATGTAAGAATATTTAACCAAGCTCATAACTGTTCTCTTACAATATGTACAAAAAGCATTGTGCAAGAAACACGATTATGAAATTCAAATAAATGCGTTACGATTCACAACAGACTTCTACTGACTATCACCCAAGCGGCAACCTTCTGGTATCTCTCTTGAATTTAACACGGAAGTGACTTATACTGCAATTCATCGACTGGCCACTAGAGACAGGCTTCAAAAGAGAGTCAATTCAATATACCTTATATACATTACCATAAGATATACCTGTTAATATGCCCAACTTAACAGCAGAACCTGTATATTTTTTGCTACCTGTATACGCCATAAAGTTCTGCATAATTAAGGGCGTGGTCACTTGAGTGACAGGTGGATTGCCGCTGCTGTCACTATTAGCCGCTTGTCTGCTGTCTGTTAGCCGGCTAGTCACCTCAGCTAATTCCACCTCTTTACCCGTTTTCGGATATCCAGGAGTGACTCGCTGCCAAGATGGCGACGGCCGACTCTGCCCACTTTGGGCTTCAAAAATGCTCTTCAGAAACCTATGGGTGACGTCAAGGACACTACGTCCATTTTTTTTTTTACAGTCTATGCTATCACGAGCTCTCCGTGTACAGAGATGTTTTGAAATTATACGCGCTGTGACTGTCAATTATGTACATCACCGTTTGTTTAAATCCATGCTGAATCGAGAGCCCGCGTCCAATCATGACTGACAGTCAATCAATGACTTACAGGCCAATGTCCAATGAACAGATGTTTCTTACAATACAAATAGCGCTCATGAATGCATGGCGTCTGAGTGAATCCAACAGTGATGCTTCCCACAGTCTATTGAACATCGATCTTTGATTTATTAATATCAACGGTACAGGTGTGTCTGTCACAGACTGCCGTGAAGCATGCATTGAAACGGCTCTATGGCCCGTGCGTCCGCTGAATCCTACGTACGAGTGTTTTCGACCTTTCATCCACTAAAATATTGACAAGAGTAGCCTACTGTATATGTAAATTATTTTAAGCGATATCAAACGAGCAGACGTGGTGTTCCGAATATCACTGATGTGATTGTTTTTATACATCAATTTAATAAACAAGAAGTTAATATTGAGTAACTTACATTTCAGTCTTAGTATTTCTAGTTACTTGTTAATTTTTACACCAATAAAGTAGGATTTACTGTTGCGCGTCTCCAAGCAACACACAGTAGTAATAGCGTTCGGTTAACGGATCGGTTTAGTGAATGATTCATATGCTCATCATTTACAAAAACGCTTGCTGCCACCTAAAGGCGTAATGATATAACCTCCAGAAAGGTCACAGAAAAATCCCCACCACTAATACAATGACACAAACAGTGAAAAGTTCCAGTTCTGTATTCTCATCACTCTTTAAGTGCAGCAAAAGATTGAGGGAAGATAGTGGATTTAAAGCAGTGCAGTCTTGAAGCAACCACCACAGAACTCAACAGTGGGGTCCCATAGCAAAATTGGTAAGTTCTTACACATCTGCAGTCACGTAGCATCTACTTTCCTGTACTCAGTGCACACAACCCCTCAGTGCTACTTCTGTCAATTCCACCACTATTACATGTTTTTCACACATGAGTAAGTGAACTGCTCTCTTCTCTTTTAACTGCACGCTCATGATACTTAATTACAGCCTGTGTAGTTTGAATGAGGGACCTAAATAATAGGCCTGCTTTGATGCCGTGAGGTGCGTGCAGTTAAGTTGCGTGCAGGGCAGGCACATACTATAGCTACAGTATGCGTCCGGTAGCCGCAGTCACCGATAAAAGAGAGCAAAAAAAAAACTGGTAATCCTACAAAAACTCAAACATATGTCTCTTGTTAAAAATGGGAGTCTGTTTTTGGAGAATGCACGCCTCGCCGCTCAAGAAGAACCCGATCTCCGCTTGTTCATTTACTGAGAACGTTTCAATTTACGTGCGAGGACTAGATAGCACTTGGCAATCCCATGTTTAGTGAAGATATGGCTCATTGTAGGATCCAAGACCGTATACTTTGGTTGGGTGAAGGTAGGAACGATTCTGTGCCAACCGTACAATCAGAAAACATCTTTGAACGTGGATGTTTAAAAATACCCACTGCATTATTGTGACTTTCAGTCAACTATTTCTAAGTAGCCTTGATTCTATAGGGCTATATGACTTTTGGAGCTTAATCTTTTAAAGTTTGCCTCGTGCAAACTCAAGACTTAGGCGTAACAATAGTTTATTTTTAGGCTTTAACCTAGGCTATAGCCTGTGATAGGCAATGTTAATGTTTAATAAAGTGATTAATTACAGCAGGCCTAATTGTTTTGCAGCAAAAAAAAAAGGCTAATTATTTATCAACACTTTTGTTGATGTAATTTTTGCTGATGGAAATGCAATTTCTGTTGTTAATGAAAAGTTGTTTAAAAAAGCCACTGAATTGAGCCTTCCCGTGGCTAGTAAAAATAGCCTATAGCCTATACCTGTCAAACTGTCAAATATACTTTAAGGGGTGAATTCAGATTGATTGGGACACTTTTTGCCATTGAGATGACTGGAAAAAAAGTGTCATGCAAGAATCAACCTGAATTCAGCCCTACAGTCACAATCATAGCCTAACCACAACTACCCCCACTCCCCTATTGCACCCTGCCTGCGGAAATACACCTGAACAGAACATCAATTCTCAACTTGTTAATTAACAAAACATAATTTTTCTGGTTTGGATTAGCTTCTTAAATCGCTTCTAGGGGCGATATCTTATGAGTTACGTTTTGGTCCATTTAGGAAACATTAATTTTCCTGCTTGAGTCCTTAACGCATCCAAGCTGCATGCTTTAACCAGCTGACATGAAATACGCGGAAGAATGCAGTCACTTCATCGGGGTAAAAGAAAATGAATGAAACCACTCTTGCATACACAAAGAAGCGATTGGTTTTGCTGAAACAGATACGTGAATGAATGAAATGATCAATAAAAATGTGGCTAAATCGTGCAGCCCCCCAACGTTTTCTCTTGAGCAAACCCTTGAGGTGTCAGAATCAGTGTTAAGCAGACTGTCTTAAATCATAGTGAAAGATAGGATAACGACATTGATTCTTACATTCATCTGATCGAGCTCCGCCGCTGTCTGTGAGCATCCGTTGTCTCACTCAAATCCAATTTGTATGCAGATGTATCCAGCCCGTTCCCAGCCTCAAACGGATCGTTTTTGTTTTAAGATAAATACATCAGCCTTAAATCCATGGGAAAGAGATTAAATACTCAAGCAGATACTCCTTGCTTTCACCGGCAAATAAAAGCTTATAGCCTCTCAGGTGTGAGCGGGTCTGCATTCACTATTCCATTCACCAAACGGGATCAGGATATCGTACGATTGCCTCTGTGTGTTAACAGTAACGAGCACCTCCGTATAACGGTCACCTCAGCATCCAATGCTGCATGGACTGGACGCTCTGTGGATACACCGCACCTCCGCGAGTGAAATCCGACACCCACCTCAGGCCCGGCCTCTCTTAATTTGGGTTGCTAATATATTCGACACGTGGGGAGCGGTACAAAAGGGGGAGCATTGGGAAAAAGAGGAGGACTGAGGAAAAGACTAGACTAGTTCCTGTAGACTGTAGTGCCACCATGCTCTACCTTGGAGAAGTGGCTTTAAGACAAAGAACCAGATTCTAGACCTTCTTCCAATGTAGTTTGATGGTGTATGTAACTTATGTTTTTGCATAAAGACTACATTTGCATATATGCACAATATTTGTTTTCATATATACAATTATGTATGGATATTAAATATTAAGGCCTATAAAAGATAAAACACCAAAGTGGTACTGTAAACAACCTAACAGTTATTAATTAATATATGTGTGTGTGTGTGTGTGTGTGTGTGTGTGTGTGTGTGTGTGTGTGTGTGTGTGTGTGTGTGTGTGTGTGTGTGTGTGTGTGTGTGTGTGTGTGTGTGTGTGTGTGAAGACTTCAGATGCAAAAGCCTCGCCATCTGAAATTTTCTTCTAAAATGACCATTTTTATCAATCTCGTATATTTAGGTTCAGTAATTTCACTTTAAAGACAATTAATAGGTAATTTTCATTGCCATTAAAGAGAAATAACTGAACATAAACATACAAGCTTGACAAAAAAAATTATCATTCTAGAAGAAATTTCAGATGGCACTTAGAGGCTTTTACATCTGAAGTATTCTTCATATATTATTAATATATTATATATATATATATATATATATATATATATATAAGGAACATATGAGGTTTGGGGCTGTGGGCGTACAAAAAAAGAGGCTGGGAATGTGAAAGCCTATTGATGGTTGTAGATTGATGGTTGTTTTAATGATTTAGAATAAATTAGCATAGCATATTATTTAATGTCTGTGAGTGGACATCAAAAAATATCTACTAGACCTTGCTGGACATTATTTGTAGTATAGGGAGCATGGGCGTACACCCCGCAGACCGATGGAGTCTCAGTGCACAGCAGCACCAGGAGAATCGGTGTGACAGCAAGGTCATTTATCAACCTGGGTATCAGGTCAACCCCCCTCCAACTGCACCCAAGCGTTAAGTAGAGAGATGGGTTGCTGCCTGAATACAAACCTTCTGAAGAGAACACAGTCTTTCCTTGTTAAACAATTCAAACGCTCGAAAATGAAAAGGTGCAATTTGTGTTCTTATCCAAGAGTCGTACTGTAAATATCGCATTCATTGTTCTCTATTTTCTCCAGAGTTATAATCTGAATATTGCGCATAAATATTTAAGTCCTTTATAAACCTTGAGGTGAAATCAGCATTCAATCATCTTATATGTAAATTTCTTTGCAGTTCCATTCTGTTGTAAAAAGACTTTACCGCAAAACTCATGATACACGCTCCTAAGTGTTAGCAGATGGTGACGTTGCGTTTCTAGTGTGCGAGCGTTTGGGGAGAGGCTCCCCACAAGGTTTAGGACACACTTGGCCTTTGTTCATAACCTTCAGATATCAGCCTCACTATTCCTCTGGTATTATGTCTAGATGCAAAACAATTCAGCCAATAGAGGCTCATGCAAATTCCCAGCCATACTAAAACACACAAACTCAATTTAAATGTAATCTCACAGAGTTAAACCTACGCAAGTGGAGCTGTACTGTATGTTGCGTTTGAAGTTTTTTCATTGCTGAAATTCCCAATGCTGTTGTTATCTTTTGGAGAAATGGGACATGAGTACCTGAAACTTTGTGAAAGACTCCTGCTCAGGCCATCTTAATCTTTGAGCTTAATGTCCCAGCTTTGGTGAGTCCAATCACAGTGAGGTCATTTGGTCATGGCTCATTTAGAGTTAATAAGGGTTTCTGTCTAAGGTGCCAGCGCCATTCACACAGGCTGAGCTTGGCTGTCCTAACAGACTTTTCACTGGCTTGGATCGAGACATTTTTGATGTGTGTGATACTTGAAATTGTGGACATTTATTAATTTTACATAGGACAACATTTTAGTAACGTTATGTTTTTATGCAAATATTTATTCAATTTCTGAATAATTTCCTTATTCTGTCCATCAACTTTACCTCTCTGGCTGGTACAATTCTAGTTCACACTTTCTTCCCTAAAACATAAAGGATGAGGTCACTTTCCTTAATGTGAGGAGAGGAAATTATGTATTTTTTCACAAAGTCATAACAGTCTTTAGTGTTATTCTCTACAGTGGTCAGATATTGGACTTTAAAGACAATGAAAGTCTATCAAGTTATGGTGCATTCAGGTCATGTCAGAGAGATTGTATTTATGAGTTGAACACACATGAACAAGGTTGTAATTGTAAACATGAGCTTTCTTTGTTTCTTTTCCCAAAAAAATGTGTATGTTTACACGACAACACTACACGCCTATAGACTAAACACAACATCACCAGTTTCACAAATTCCCGTTTTTGTAGTTTACAGGAAGATGATAACGGATAAACTTTCAAAAGTTTGTGTTTTCAGGCCTCCAAAACGCTGCTGTCGTGTAAACGAGTGGCCAAAACGCTTAAAAAGCTTTCCGTTTTTATTTGAAAACGGTGTTGTGTAAACGGCCCGAAAGTTACATGTACAAAACACATAGTATTGTACAATATATAATGATTCAATTTACAGACACTTCGTAAATTGAATAAAAACACACCTGATGCACATTCTTTAGTAGAAGTAAATAGTAGAGAAACGGTACACTGCCGTCTTGCTTCTACCAAAAGAGACTTCCCAACTCATGAATACGAAGTTTCCAGAAGTAATTGAATGCACCATTAAGCTCAAGTCAGAGTACGTTTATTATTGAATGGCAAAATATAGCAAACTCAAGGCCTTTACTGTAGCCTCACCACACATGTATTCATTTACTTCTCATAATCTATTAATGAATTTAATACGCACATTTAGAGTGTTTTTGAAACCTTGGAATTTCACCAGCTTCACGGTTTTTGACAAGTTCAATAAATTCAGTTGGCTTGACTGTTGACTTCATCAAATCCTGAAAGATTTATTTCAACACAACATCATGAAAACTTCACGCCTATACTGTATGTCGGGCAGGAAATCAGGAAAACATTTCTGTCTTATCTGTCAAATCTAATAGGTTTTGCTAATACTAAATCATCTCACACTGAAAACAGCTTTCTAGCCTTTGTGCAAATGGTGTGTGTATGTATGTGTGTGTGTGTGTGTGTGTGTGTGTGTGTGTGTGTGTGTGTGTGTGTGTGTGTGTGTGTGTGTGTGTGTGTGTGTGTGTGTGTGTGTGTGTGTGTGTGTGTGTGTGTGTGTGTGTGTGTGTAAAAAGAATCAAATTCAAAGCAATGAGATCTTCGTTGGTGTTTTTTTGATGTAATTAGGCCTGGGCTGTGTGTTTAAGCATGAGAAGATGTTCAAGGTCTGAAGGGAGCGAAGGAAACTGATATAATAGAGACTACAAAAAGCATACAGAGTTGAAGCATGCAAAGGATCATGTTCAGAATCCAGTAATAATACTGTAGCAGTTAAATGTTATTCAATAGGCTTTTTATAGACATGTACAATGTCGATCAAATTGGCTGGGTTGAAGAAATGTAAAGATATTTGTTCCATTGTTCAGATACTGACAGATTTTATTAAGCAGCCGCTTTCAAATCACAGATCTCTTGAAGAGAAACTCATGGGAGATTCTGTCAGTCCAAGATACACTACACTGCGGATATTTATGCATTGACTTTGGATTTCATTTATATCCGTTTCTCACTCCTGTGCAGACATATTGATGGATAAGTAAACTGCTGTATATGGTTGTGATTATCCATTCATATTTTAATGGTATTTTTGGTTTGAGGATTGAATAATATGAGATTTTTTCACATGTGGCGAAAGAATAACTGATGTATATTACATAATATCTAAATTATAAACATCTGATATCTCCCTGACTCCATTTATCTTTATCTCTCTCTGTGTATATATATATATATATATATATATATATATATATTGTGAAATATTATAACAATTTAAAATAACTGTTTATATTTTCACATATTCTAAAATGTAATTTATTTCTGTGATGGCAAAGCTGAAGTCTTCAGTGTCTTTACAAAATCTTTCTGATATGCTAATCTAATATGATTTGGTGCTCAAGAAACACTTATTATTATTATCAATATTGAAAACAGTTGCGCTGCTTAATATTTTGTGAAAACCTTGATACATTTTTTTAGGATCCTTTGATTAATAGAAAGCAACAAAAAAACAATTTATTTGAAACTGATTTTTTTTTTAAATATATATATAATATAAGTCTTTAATGTCATTTTTCATCCATTTAATGCATCCTTGCTAAATAAAAGTATTTCTTAAAAAAAAAAGGAATTTGGAATGGTAATATATACATATAATGGAATCATAATATTGAAAGACAATTGTGTAACGGTGTTAAATTAAAGAAGCAAGTCTTTGAAATCACTGTACTGCCCTGTATTGTATGTCAAAACTGCCTTTTTGAAAACAGGAAGTGCATAATCCTGAGAACTTCCTATGAGTTATTTTTCTTTATGTCCAACAGTGTGCATGGGGAGAGCAACATGGCCGCCTCTGCCAAGGCGACAAACCTCACCGTCAGCTTCCTTCCTTGTGGTGCCCTGACTGTGAAAAGCATCGTGGGAAAGAAAGAAACTCTTGACAACACTTGGCCTTTCCTCTGCATTGTGCCTATCACTCAACATTATGCTAAAACAAGCACCGCAGCTTTAGACTAGCAAATTATTCTGTATGAGTGTACGTTTGTGCAAGTTCAGTAGTATGTGCGTGAGAAATGTGTGTGTTGATGGCGTGGCATGATTATGGATTGTGTGTGAGCAAAGAAGTGGATGTGTGTATCATGAACACAAAGACTGCATGCAGTTTTGGCATCATATGCTAAAAGTTCACCCTTCCAGTATTGTGTTGCTGTTTTCTTATCAGCATTAATCGCTTCTTATCAGTCCAAGAGTGAAACAGAACACTGCAAGAAGCAGATCCAAACTCTACAAGGTCCTGCAAGGTCACACGCAGGGGTCATTTCCAAGGGCCCTTATTTCCCCCCTTTTATGAGCCTATTCTTTCCATTATGGCATGAAATTTTAATATCTACTGAAAAATCAATGGTAAAGTCACCCTCCACCTCAGCCATTCTCTCAGCTTCGGCACGTTAAAAATGACGAGTGACTAAAAAAGGGAAGGATGGGAAGGTCAAGTGCAAGAAAAATACGCAAATGGCTATCTCACCTGCTTCCTGTTTATTGTTATGCAGATTGTTGTGCCTCGGTGATAAAGATGTTTGTCCTTCGACCCCAAGAATGGTGGAAATTATTCTGCTACAGCTTCCGTTCGTGCAGGAGGCCAAATCATTCAGCTCATCCATTTCCGACAGTAGTGCCTGGCCTTTGAACTTCAGGAAGGATGTGTGAAGCACACGGAGGTCTCAGTGAGAGTATCTGTTCGGCCGGAAAACTTGAAACACAGTTTGCGAAGAACGTTTGTGTTGGAGAGCACATGGAGGGTTTTGTCTATCCTGCACATGGACACTTGTTAGATTAAAATTCTTATCGACTAGTGATTCTAAGGATGCTTTTATAGTACCATTCTTAAATGGTTAGTTCAACCAAGAATGTTATATAAATAAAAATTATGTCATAATTTACCCATCCTCATGTTGTTCCAAATCCGTAAGACTTTAATTCATCTTTGGAACACAGATGAAGATATTTTTTTCTGAAATCTGAAAGATTTGACAGTCAAAGCAACCACCACTTTGATGCTTAAAAAAGATCATAAAACGAATCCATGAATGGTTTAGTCCAATTTCTGAATAGACACACACAATTGCTTTATATGGTGAACAGATTTAATTTAGGCTTTCATTCACATATAAACATTCATCAACGCACGAATCAGTTGTGTTAAACAGAAGCTCAAGCAGGTTCGCTTGACCTGCAAGAACCAATGAGGTTCATTCTTGTGTGTTACGCAGCACGTTTGAGCTTCAGGAAAAACCAATGAGGTTTGTTCTCACGCGTCAAGCAAGTGCTTCTGTTTATGTGCGCTGATCAATGTTTATAATGTGAATAAAAGCCTTAATTAAATCTGTTCATCATATAAAGCAATCGAGTCTTTTCAGAAAATTAGGACTAAACCGCTCAATCCATATGGATTAGTTTTACGATCTCTTCAATCATTTTTTGAAGTGTCAAAGTGGTATTTGCGTAGTCTATGGAGGGACAGAAATCTTTTCATTTAAAACCTTTTCATTTTGGTCAAATACAGGTTATTTTTGCTGTGTAAAACATAATACGCTTCAAATTATTATTCATACATGATGATATGTACAATATGAGTCACAGCAGCAATCATTCTCCTCTCCGCCATGTTTAAAGCTTATGGCCCGCCCAAATTGGTATCAAAATTATCCCTGAGCTTCCCAGTGGTACTCTATATGTCCAGTTTTTAACTAGAAACCTTGTATTTACAATAATTTGTGAAAGAATGTGTAAAAACCATAGGCAATTGAAATGTGGCTGTAAAAACAAGCGCGCTATTAAAACTATTTAGGCTATTATTTTTGTCCATTTCATATTAATAAAAGGCAAGTCAAGTTTTTGAGTCACTGAAACAAATCAAAATCCCAACCCAACAACTCATTTACAAGTCTATTGCACCACTAAATGGAACAACAACTAATTAAGTAAATGTGTAATGACAATGACCAATTATTTAAAAAAATAAAAATAAATCAGTATTTTGGGATAGGCATTATTGTGGGAACAATCAAAAGTGCATTAAAAAGAACCGCATGCCAAAACAATGTGAAACTTGAAATGGTGCTGGATTTGGGTCAAGAACAATTTTGAAAATGTGATAACTCACCCGTCTGCTGGACTGCAGAGTGACTTGGCTCCCAAAACAGGTCAAATATAAGGACACATCAATTTTGAGATTGCTCATCTGTTTTTTTAAGAATTAGAATGCAAGAAATTGAGCAATTGTCCAAAGCAGTCTGATTTACAGGGAACACACTACTGATAACATGTACCATGAATGCACTGGAACTGCTTTTTGTTTGCCAAATCTACAAATGTGTTTTTTCCTTATTTAAAATGAAATATATTTATAAATCTGGGAACATTCTATATAACATACATGTCATAGTAGTGGTTCTTTACACAGAAGAAAAAGGTCTAAAGCTATGACACAACCTACACCAGAAATTTAAGATCAAAATACCATGTTATGCATGGTAAGTTTACAGTAAAACAGGTGCAATCAGCCGAAAAGAAGTAAAAAAAAGAAATGTCTCTTCAGATTGTACTGTGAGATCCAGTTAAAGTGCTCAGACTCCAACAGATGTTTACTTTTGTTTCATCATTCAAGTACACCCTTGACAGAGAAGATTTGTAAGACAGTAAAGCAGGGTGGATGGAAAGGAATGTAAATAGGCCATCCGTTGTAGATACAGTAAGATCTCCTCAGTTACTGTATGTCAATGGAATTTTCTGCCTCATTCAGAACAATCAGACCAAATATTTGGACAAATGCATTAGCTAATAATGCTCAAGCTTTGACCTCAGAATATATATTTTAAATAAGGCCCTATATCTACTTGACTACGTAGACGAATCTAGAAACATGTGTTCAGTTATTTTACTCATTTGGAAAACTTGTAGCTCTGGGAAACAGATTCTTTCGTTTACCAATGCATCTTCGCAAACTCTGGGAAAATGTATAAAATGGAAGCAAAATAGCAACAAAGCTATTAACATTAGCCTGGAAATTCTCACAACAGATTCAAAATTAATTTTCCTGTCACAGTTTGTCCTCAACAGAACCTAATATTGCAGCTAACATCTGTGAACACGCAGCCGTTAAATTCAGTTCAAATGCAACCACTGGTTGGCTGTGCTTCTCTATGATTGTTCGAGGTTACAGTACATTTTGGTCCCCGTTCTTGGCATCCATGGAACAAATACAACCGGCCATTATATTTCAATAAGTCTAATAATTATAATCTTTGTTCCCACATCAGTGAAGATGAAGAGTGTTTGGTGAGCTAAACTGTGGAAGAGTGTGAGTCTGCTTGTTGGCTTCTTCGTGAGCAGGCGAGAGTCGCATTGATACACCACTGCGTTTCCCATCACAAGACACAGATAGCCCAGGATGGAAAAGCAAGGTAGTGGTTTAATATTTGGGAGATCTGCTGTACCACTTAGAGGTTGGCTAGCCGTCCACATCACAGGGACCTCTGATTTGCGGCCTCTGTAATTATCATGCAATGGACTATTTCAGTGATATTCGACTATGTATTAGACCAGAAACCACGTAAGATCGGGTTTCTATGGCAAGGCTGGAAGTCCCTGGCAAAAAATAACAAACAAAGAGAGCTCGATCAAGATTAAACGTGACTGTTGGAGACCCATGGCAACGTTGAGGCTCATAAGAGTTTGGTCAAGCAGTGCACTCTGGGAATGACTGAGAAGTAGATACTGACTGCCAGCATCCTGTAACAGAAGCACACCCTGGTTTTATTTTCAGCTTTGGATGTTCATTGTCAAACTGTAAATGGTATGAGAACTATAAATTGGTTCAACATAAATAGGTGCTTTTTAAAATATGACTGAGAAGAAATAACTAGCATGAAAACTTATAATAAATATAATTCTTGCAATTCATAAATTCAATATTAATAAATAAATAAATATGAATGAATGGTAAGGTTGGCAATGTTTTTCATAAACACTATTTTGTTATACTGGATAAAACTCTCTTCACATCCTGCAATCAATAACAGAAGTGGTCTAAATATTAAAAATATGTACATATATCTTCAGTGGAAGTCTCAGGGCCAAAAATTTTTGTCCAATCATTGCATTCGGTCCGAATGAAATAATAGGATGTCCTACCTGCCTGTTAACATATGTATTTGCATACCTTCTCGCGCAGACATCACATGTCATCAGCGCATTCCAAGAGGCTATGAAGAGTTATAGATATACAGTCACTGAGCGCCGAAAAACAAACAGCAGCCCCCTTTTACAGTTCCTCCAGAACCAAAATAACAACCACATGCTGCGCTCATGCCATAACTACCTGATTAAGATGGCAACCCGAGACGGTCTCAAGTCTCATGACGTATCGTCATGTTTAACTTTTACACAAGTTATCACAGTTCCCTGAGGTCTTTATAAGACAGCTGTGACATTTTTGGTCAAATAGTGTTCTGTGCTCATCTGTGCAGCACACGACAGAACAGTTTGCATGCTTTACTTAAACTTCTGCCATTGCGTTAGAAGAACTGGTTACACTGTTGTTGCTTGTGAAAACCAGATGGTGGCGCCGTGGGTGGAAATGTGCAGATTAAGGGGCGGTGATATTATAATAAGATCCCCTTCCTACATCAGAAGGTGAGCAAAATCTTATCTGCTTATTTTTTGACATGCTTGCAGAGAAATGCTTACCAAAACAAAGTTACTGGGTTGAAAAAGTTACTTTTCACTTTTTCTGGATTGGTAGACGCACCGGAGACCCGATTAAACACGGAAAAAGTCTGATTTTCATTATATGTCCCCTTTAATTATATATGTATACATATATGTATATGTTAAAATTATCTGCCTATATGAGACTAACATGTTTTACTTGTTTCAAAATTTGGTCATCGGTCATTTTTTTTCATGGTCATGTCTAAAAATAGGTGCATGACGCCCCTGGTCAAACTCTCAATGTCGTCAGGGTTTTAAATCAAATTTCAAAACTCATTGCCACAGAACATGACTAAACCAATACAAACACTATGAGATTCTCTTGAATGTTTCTCATTGTGAGCAAAGAGCAGCAAGCTGAATTATTTAATGCGGTCAACATGCAAGATCAATCCTACTTCATTGCTAAGCAGCAGATGCCTCTGGCCGTGAAAGAAGAACCAATAATGCGTGTTAAAATATCCTTTTTAATAATATTCACAGCATTATCAACTCCATAGATGGAGGTTTCTAACATCTGGTGTCCGTCTGTCACTTAGTGTAAAAAAGAGGTCCACTGAAAGTGATTGAAAAGCCTTATTTTAAAGCTGTTCAGTTTGCAGATGTAAAATTAGAATAGCATTTTTAAATTGATTAATAAATAAAGGAATTCAATTCTATAACAGACATTATCTCTGAAGATTCATACCTAAAATGTGAATTTTGAAATGGTTGTCTGCTTTAAAATTGACATGACAGGGAAGTTGCGATAGTCTTTTCTTCCCTATTCACTATATTTTCTTCTATCCCAGAGAAACGGCTTCTTGAACAAGAAAAAAAGAAGGACGGGACATGATTTTGTACTTCGGGAATTGATTGGATGGTTGTGGCTTGCTATTGCTGTGGTCTCGTGTGAGTGACAGGTTGTCCCACCATCGTGCCAGTAAACACGTCATCAGAGAAGAGAAGTTGCTGCAAGAGATTCCTGCAATATGCCAATAACTTATTTTTTCATCATAGCAGGTGTGAAGGACATTGACCACATTACCTTGAACTGACCTGACGTTCTGCTATTATTCTCCTGCTGGATAGCTAAAGTTGTGTAGGTCAGGAAAGATCACCTCTCAGCTCTATATCTCTTCATTTCCTCTCCCTCTGTGAAAGGAGCATAGAACAAAAGATAGAAAATTGTTAGAAACATGGAATGAGGAAGTTGTGCTGTATATTCACACGCTGTGTAATTAAATATGGGCAGCATGTGGATGAACGGGGCTGTGCAGAACTTTCATTCATCTGGATGTTCTGTAATGTTGTTTCTGTAATGTTATAATAAGGACATAGAACGCCTATTATTCGCAAAGTTTTACACATCTCCTGCCCTCTGCATGTTCATTTATTGAATATTAGGTTAAGCTACTAATAAGAATGTAGTACTATTTTGGCAACTTTCAACACCTTACAAAGCATTTCACTGAATTTTGCAAAAACAGCACAAAAAAAATATTGGTTCTATGAATGATGGAAGACCACCAGAGACGGTCAGTACATGGTGGAAGAAGTCACGTCTCGTGCATCATATTGAGAATCTCGTATTAATTCAGTCATAAAACAACGTCATGGTCGGTCTCTAAATCACTAAATCCGAGTGACTTACACCATTCATAGAACTATGGTTACACAAGTAACAAGCGTTCCATTTCACTGTTCCAGACTGCCAGAGATGGTCAGTGCATGGTGGAAGATGAATACAGCCAAGTCACGAGGATAAAATCGCTTAAACGTTATCTGGCAGCACATCTGAGCCAATCAAAGGCATAGGCAACATTAAGCCTATAAAACTGTAGTGATGTCCACGTGGCTGCCGCACATATCTCTGATATCTATCAGCCCGAGTCAAATGACACCCAACAGACGCAGGTTATAGTATGATCTGTGAAACGATACGACTCAGCAATGGTGTCAACTACCCAGTGCTTGCTTCGACGAGGGTGCACCTCTTCTGCCGGGCCCAGAACAGACGAATAGCTGGTCCGTGGTACGCCATGAGGCAGTCTGTGGGGGTGTTTTTCTTGAATTCATGTGCCGGAAATAATAGCTGAAAAATGTTTCGACATGTTTGATTTAAACGTAATGGCTCACAGCTGTCAGATAAAAGGTTCGAGATGTAGAACTTGGATCTGACGCTGATATCCGCTCTTGAATCATGAATTAAACCCACAAGCCAGTATGAAACGAAACACAGATAAGTATTTCCTCTGTACCCAGTCATTTATTATGATTTGTATTTCAGAATAAATTTCATACCATTTTTTAATATTAGCCTACACAAAACTGCAATTTCCGCATGAAAATATTCAGATTTTTTGGGTGATCACCACAGATCCCATAAAAAACATAAAGGTGGCCCATGGTTTCATTCTTTTTTTTTCCTAAATCACAGTGAATTGTTCCCAGTTTTGGTTCCGCACATTGGGCTCCTCTGATGTGGGTCTCTCTGTTTCTGCTGTAATTGTGTGTGTGTGTGTGTGTGTGTGTGTGCGTGCGTGCGTGCGTGCGAGCGAGTGAGCGAGTGAGAGAGTGAGAGAGGAGAGAGAGAGAGAGAGAGAGAGAGAGAGAGAGAGAGAGAGAGAGAGAGAGAGAGAGAGAGAGAGAGAGAGAGAGAGAGAGAGAGAGAGAGAGAGAGAGAGAGGCATGTGTTGAGCCCTGTCAATTTACTGAGCATGATGGGACATTCAACAGACGTAGAGCTGGTAGACACACTCTCCAAAAAACATCTAATGATCACAAACTCCAAGTGAGCTTGTTGTGGTAAGAGGTCTCACAGTCTTATGATGTGGCAACAAGACATAAAATATAGAACACACAGATTGGCCCACCTGGTCATTTATCCATGTTGTGTGTGTGTGAGACAACAAAGGCATAAAACACCACACACTTTCACACAGACCACATTTAACATAAAACCCCTATGTAAGCAGTTCTGAATACAATTTCAAATCTACCACATAACTTTAAAAATGCTTCATAATATGTAGATGTATATTTCTGTACGTTTTCCAGTAAAGTTAATAGAATGTTCATTTAGAGATATCTGTTCTTTAATTATGTTTTTCTTATTACAGAAACGCCTAATTGACCGCATTTGCTTACCAAAAAAAATAAAAAATAAAAAATAATTAGTAACCTGTTAAATTACCATTTTCTCACATGTTTTTCTTTGACTGCTGGGAATGCTTGCTGAAACAGGTCTAGAGAACCGATGTTGTTTTTCATTGCGCTGCATCTCACGTTCTGTGGAAAGGGCTCTAAAACCCGGAAAATTATCCCACTCCCACAATACACTCAAGAATGCAAAAAAAAATTACTTTGAGAGAACCTTTGCTATAGCGTATAAGTTCGGAGTACATTCCCTTTTAGCTGGGCGATCATTCATGAATTCATGATTCGATCATTAGCCTACATCCGTCATGTGACAACAAGTAAACAAAAAACGCAGGAAGTAATATCTAATCTTTTGCGTTTCCCATAATTATGGCTTCATCATATGATTTCCTAATTTTAATGATCAAATTGCATGTGAATGTGTATGGGGAGTTTGGAATTTGGAGCTATGAATGAAATTACTTGAATACAGTCATGTGCGTTTCCCGAAAGCAAGTTCCGTCGTTATCAGCATAGTTCAACGATTTGGTGTTTCCTGAAACCATCGTTCCAACGAACGTTCGCAAACAGCAAACTTGGGTGGTTGGAACGACAGTGGTTAGAAGCATAGTTTACATGAGACGTAGACTGAATACATCCTTATATTTAGCTAAATAAGCAAGCTGACATTCAGTAAAACCCGTGTTATTTATTTAGAATAGCCTACATAAATGTCATTTACGTCTTTTAGTTTGTCAAGAGATTTAAAGCACCGTTTTTGAAGCCTGCGCATGTGCGAACGCGCTCTACTACAATGTAAGAACGAGCCAAATATTGAGTCATAAAGCAAAATAACTGAGAAAAATTAGAAATGGTCTTCAGATGCCATGTCTATAACTTATATGACAAAATCTAGCGTTAATTCGATCTCACACAGATTAATTAAAATAAGTTATTAGTCCACCACGTGCGAGACGTCATAAACCAACGTGGTTGAACGATACTTTGCGACATACGGTTTCGGGAAACCGTCGTGACTAGCTAGTTGATTTCTCCAACGATGCATCGTAGCCTACTATGGTAGTTAAGCAGCGAGCTATATAGTTGTATGGGAAACGCACATACAGTATATAAACGGAAACGCACCCCAGATTAGTTCACTTCCTGAGCGAGACTGAATAAAGTCAGTAAAAATGATCCGATCTTCTCATCAGATTACAATTTGAAAAGTCAAGCTTTAATTTTGAAACATAGAGAGAAAATACTTGCATCCAAAAATCACTCCATTAAAGGCACAACAGAACTACACCCTATGAACTACACACTGATAATGGTTTGCAAAATAAACAGCCAATCAGAACTAGGCTAGCTGTGATGTTACAATATTGAGAACACATCATCAGAATTTCATCTGCAGAATATTCAACTTCATGGTATAATTAACATTTTATATGAAATAATTAATTATATATATGTGCTTTTTTTTAAACTACATATTGCAAATAACACTTATCTATAAACCTATATTGTAGGTTTTTGTTTTGTTTTGATCATATATGAAGGAATGAGCCAATTATTATTTTCTGTGATGAATGACGTCACAGATGCTGTCAGTAGAGTTTAACTTGTTCCTTTAAACTATTATTAAGAACTTAAAAAATTGATTTTGTAAACTTATACTCGTCTTTAAACATAAAAAGTGGAGAATAAACTCTAAATAAGCATTTGATCTGTTTGCGTGGTTCTGTGGTCGCTTGTTTGTGGTGGGGGGCTGCAGTTTTTAGTGAGGGGCAGGAAAAGCCGAGAGAGGAAGCCAAAAAGCATTTATGTATTGAGCCAAAATCTGGAGTATAATCTCTTTGGCTCTACTAAAAAGTGTCTGTGGTTGAAACTCTTAATTTTGAGATCATTTTGGGTTGAAAAATAAAAACACCCCAAGGACTGCAAGTTCAGAGGGGTAGTTTAAGTAATCAATCCCATGTTTCATCTCAGTGTACAGTGTGAG
Organism: Phoxinus phoxinus; assembly: GCF_949152265.1. Taxonomy (NCBI): domain Eukaryota; kingdom Metazoa; phylum Chordata; class Actinopteri; order Cypriniformes; family Leuciscidae; genus Phoxinus; species Phoxinus phoxinus. The sequence continues at coordinate 13,126,047 of NC_136898.1, read as the reverse complement.
AAATTACCACAGCGACCCACAGGTGGTTCCCATTTTAGTGTCTAGATCATCCGTTCAGCTGACTCTCCGGTCCCTTCCACTCCTTTCATTTGCCAATCTCTCCTCTAATGCCATCATGTTTTCAGAGAGATTAAGAGCAGTGATGTGGATTGATGAGTAAATTGATGTCAATGGTATAACAACAAAAAAAAAAACCTTAAGTACACAGCCAAAGGGTAATTTAGGGAAATGTTTAGATCTTTTGTATACATCCAACAGTATTCATACGCATTAATTTTCTTGCATTTTGTTGCATGCTGCTGCCTTAAAGGGGTCATATAATGGCATTATAATATGATTCTTTAGGGTCTAAATGAAAAGTTTGTAATATACTTTAATTAAAAATTCTCATTAGTATTGTAAGAAAACACTCATTTTACCTGGTCAAAAACAGCTCTGTTTTCAGCACGCCATTTAAGTGCATGTGTCTTTAAATGATAATGAGCTTAGCTCACCCCGCCCCTCTGTTCTGTGGGGCATTTTTTGACACAACACACGTGGAGTGTTGCCTTGACAACAGTTGAGGGTATATTTTGGAGGAAGAATGGCAGCGGGAGTCTCTGAGGACACATCTGTGCAATCGTATCAATTTGAACCGGAGTCGGACCCAGAACAAGATGACGACCCCGAAGAAGTTCGACAATTAAGGCTCGAACAGGACGTTTCTGAATGGTTGGTTAACGTAATGTCACTTTGATCTATCTTTGTATGTACTGGCAGGGTAACTTAAGTTAGAGTAGTGAGATACGAACGCTAACTTTATGTGTTTACTGATGTAACTTATACGTTAGTTCATTGACAGATTGGTGTTACAGCTAATGGTCATAAAACACTTTTTTTCGGTAAATGTAGGCTCGTCAGTGATGAATAAAACTTTACACTCACTTCTTCTGGAGGTGCAGCAGGAACACGAATAGTTGGTAACATTACCGATTTTTTTTTCAGGAGCAGCTTCTTAGCAAAACTAGCTTTATAACGTTAACTTACTGACCCTCGTTTATAACTGTACGTACACACCGCCGCCGACTTGAGCTTCCAAAAATACCGGAAGTCATTCATTGTCAATGGAAGCTGGCTTCTCTCAGCTGCAAGGAGATCGATGAACGAGCAGAGCGTCAATCAGAAAGTTGAAAGTAGCTCAACTTTATGGTAATGAGCTATGATGCGGTTCAGCGGCAAGCAGCGGCAAAACGCCAGTAACCAATATAGACGTCCTTCGCGCTGACTGATTCCGGAGAAACATACGATGTAAAGCAGTCTGGTGAGAAATGGTTCGCACAAACATGAAAGCATTGACGTTGATCGTGGGGAATATTCCCTTCGAAAACAAAACTCAGCCACTGCGTCTTCAGCGGTTCGGATTTGGGAACATCAAAATTACTGCTGTGTTCGTTATTACACCCAAGAGCTCCAGCGTATCAACAATGGCGGACTATGATGATGACAGCTCGCTCAGGGCGGGTTTGTGTTGAAACGCTGCTGTCAATTAACAATCGTGGGAGGGGCGTCCGACGTCACACCGTCAGACTGGGGAAAACATAAAAGGAGATTTAAAAAAAAAAAACACTGAATGGATTTTTATCATTATATGATTGTTGTGTACAGGCACTGCCAACACATTTTTCAGTACAATCAACTTGTAAAAGTGCATGTACCATTATATGACCCCTTTAAGTTAAACTACTTTAGGTTACTTTTCCCCACCACATCATCTACACTCAATACACCATAATGACAAAGCCACACACACACAAAAAGATTTGTGACTACTTTGCAAATTTATTTAAAAAATAACTGAAATAATTACATTGCTCAAGTATTCATACCCTTTTCTGGGACACCTGAAATTTAGCTCAGAAGCATTCCAATTTGTTACTAGATATCGAGTGGAGTTACCTATGATTTGGAAAGGCACAAACCTCTCAATAAAAGGTCTAAAAGCTGGAAATGCATATCAGAGCAAAAACCAAGCCAGGTCTTGCATTGCTGCTGGCCAATGGAGGTCGACGTCCGCACCTGGCAGCCATCTTGTCACGCTCACTCGTAACATTGTGTTTTAATGGTGCATGTACTTTTTAAATAACCATAACTTGCTCGATTTTCAAACGGGTTGGTTTGTTATAAATGTGAGAGATGTAGTTATGACACTGCATACTTATGAATAATTATAATATTATATATTTCAACATGTTCAAGCATCCAAAATTATAGCCACGTTAATAACGTTCGTAAGAAACCAAACCGTTTGTAAATCCGTCAAGATTTCAGTGAGATAAGAGTATTTGTGTTCGTGCAGATCACTCACCTTACATCAGGTAACACAGAGCCCGCCAGAAAGCTTGCCTGTGACAAGATGGCCACCGGGTGATGACGTTAGAGACTCCGCCATAAGACTTCTATCTAGCCTTTATTATGTATATCTATGATATGAGCATCATCGAGAGGTTAAAAGGAATTGGATTTGTCGCTTCTCTATCGTCATCGTGTTAAACCCACCAATTGCGCGCCAGGTGGATAAGCCAGTTTGTGATTGGTTCCCGCAAATTTGGAAAGGAAGCAGGATAGATAAATGTACAGGTTTCCAGCCTGAGCTGCAGGGCGAAATCAAATCTAATAAGTGTGATATAAAAAGTCAAAATTATAGCATGAGTTATAATTATAATACAAAATGCCAAAATGTTGTCTTAATTAACCTTTTAATATCATAATTTAGATTTTTTTATATATATCATATTTACAATTTATAATTAAATCATAATTAAAAATGTTTTTATTTATTTTTTTATTTATAATTTAGAGGTCAGTAAACACAACAGCAAACAAACTATCTGAGGTGTTACAGTGGTTCTGAACAACAATACAGTATCTGTCACCACTGTAAAATCATTCACAGCACCCCTGCAAATTTACTGCTTGAACAGGTTTAAATGACCTCACAACATGTGCTGAACTGCAATTACTCAACAGAAAGCATACATTTTTAAAGGCACTCCGAGTGTTGCATGAAGTGTTTGTGAGTTGGCTCTGACAAGAGCACTGACCTGGCCCCATACCCAGCAGAGAGCGAGTGAGGGAGACTGCAAAAGGAGGTTGTGAAGGACACCAGCATGGGAAATGGGGAGAATCTTGGCATGACTGAGAGTGTTTCGCCTGATATGTTTAAGAGATGCCAGAAAAGTCTGCGAGGAAAGCCAGCTCTCAATCACCTCCGCTCTATACTCTCTCCCACATCTCTCATTCTTCCTCTCGCTTTCTCTTTCAGTCTCTCTCTCTCTCATGGCAAGAGCCCCGGGCTGAGGTTTGATTGATGCCTGTCTGCAGCTCGAGTGAGAGGACTAAAGAACCAGCACACAGTAGGGAGCGCAGCCACCTTGCCAAAACCGAGTCCTTTGATTCTGAAGAACGAGTGAACTTCAGTCTGGCAGAACTGAAGGTGTTTCTTTAGCACACCACCAAATGAGATCGCACACACTCAAAGACGTTAACATCAGTAAAAGAAGCTTCTCTCAGCCCCATAAAAGCACATTAATTGGACCAGGTAACCTTTCCATTGTCATTAACACCTACTTTATCCCAGCCGTCATTTTACAGTGTTTTTTGCAGCCTCATTACAGGACTATCATATTTTCTTCATTTTCACATATGAATTGCATTTTACTCTAAGGTTACTGAGCTAGAATTGAACATAGTGTTACTGGAAATTGAATTAACACCAATAAGACAATTAAAAATTAGGACTTGTTTTTTCCTTTGCAATGCCTAATTACACCTGAGGTTTTTGACGAAACTTGGATTTTTGTTTCTTTTTATGATAAGTTTTTTTTTGTGATAATTTGGTCATTATTCAAATATATAAACAACATTGGCTAGAACAAAATGTGATATTTAAAGGGATAGTTCACCCAAAAATGAACTTTCTGTCAACCCTCATGTCATTCCAAACCTGAATGACTTTTTCCTGTGACAACACAAATGGACACTATGTGCAAGAATGCAAATGATGATTGCAGTTTAGCTCCAAAATGTCAAAAAGTACAATAAAAAGTACTTTAAAAGTTGTGTGCGTGCAACTTGTGCACACATTCAGGTCATTCCTGTGTAGTTTGGGGGACTTAATGTCCCCATGAAACAATATTGAGTATTTAACCAACTTTCGTGCCACATGATTTTCCATGCATTGATATACCCCAACTAGCACAAATTCATAATGATTAGTACCGTACCTAAGAATTGTTTGGAAAAAAAAATAGAAGCACCTGACAAATTCCCATGTCTCCAATCAACTTCACTTCAAAATAAATGTACATATATATTAAAAATAAAAATAAATGAATGTGTGAAACCAATAAACTTTTGTCCCTCAAACTCCAATCCACCCTGTTACATTGGTGCTAATTGCCCTTTAAAATCTTAAAGAGAAAGTTTACATATATATGACTGTATGTTCAGTCATACTTCAGAGTAATGATTTATATTTCCATAAGGCAACTGTTAATTGACATAAAATGCAGCAGCCAAGCATTAAAATTGATTAACACTTCAGAGTGGGTGGCTGTGCACTGTTACCTTTTTGGAAAATGTACCGAATTTGATTTCACAGCAACTCTCATGGTCTGGCATCTTTCCAAATCTTTGATATGACAGACATTGCATCCACGTCCAGCAGAAACCATATTTAACAAGACAAATAAAAGATTGTACTCATTACTGAGGCATGATGTTTGCGTCTCTGTTTATGCAATCATGAGACTTCATTTGTGTGCATGCATGAGTTTGTATGTGCACTGTGTGTTTGTATATGGATTTGCCACATGTTTCCATTTAACAGCACCGGAGAAAGAAAGTTTAAAAAGCCGGGGCACAGCACAGGCTCTAATTTGCAGTGGGGATAGTGTGCGATGATCTGGTAAAATGCTGTATGGTGTTTTCACTCTAAATACGGCAACAGGCCATGCACACATCAGAAGCTGACCGCTCCTGGGTTACGCACTCATGCTGACAAACTAAAAATATCAGCTGAAAATATTTTGGGACACTGCACACACCGACAAATGGCTGCATAAAGTCAGTAAACTGTGAAGGCTTCACTTCTAATTGACTGATTTTACTGTGAAACTCATTTTGAGACCATGAGTTTCAGTGCAAGGAAAGAATGCGACATCTAGCCAGACAAAAAAAATTGAAATGCCAACAAAATGTCAACAATATTATTTTAGAAAAGAATCAAGAAACACTTCATCCTTTGTACATGCTTTTCATGTGTTAATAAGCAAATAAGTTCAATGCTTTCCTCACCGAAATGTAAAAATATTCAGCTATTGTTGTCCAGTGCAAGTTTATTTTCTCTCTTCGTTCAAAGCCCACCCTTCCTCTTCTCTTTTATTTGTCGTTTTGGCAGAGACACACACACTGCTGATCGCATGGGTCCCTTGTCAGTTTGAGACTTGTTAAAAAGGTTTGACACTTTTTGCGTTTAGTGCAGCCAACAAATTGGTACAAGTAGGAACATTACATATTGTTTTATTTTAATATCTGAATGAGGCTTTGATATTATACTCTTTTCTATTTTTTTGTGAGAATATTGTTCCTGATGAGCTTATACACTGTAAAAAAAAAAGGTGCTGCCTTATATTTTAAGTACAATCAACTTGGATGTTTAAATCATTTCAAGTTAAATTGCATTAAACTGATGTGATGTAAAAAGAAAAAAAAAAGTTGAATATTTTATAACTTGCTTATAAAAAAATTGCTTAAATAACATTGTTAAAGCAATGTAAAAACACATGTTGTTAAATTATTGATCATTTGTTTACAGTGTGGGTGCTTTTTTGTTCTGGGACAGATCAGATTGCAGTTGCATTCTGGGAAATGGGGAGAAGTTTTCATCCATCCATCCAAGTTCAAGGATGTTTTTAATTTTCAAACAATGTTAAAGCTTTTTTCTAGTTGAAAATTAGTTATATGAATATCTTTGAATTTCAATTCATTTTGAAATTCTATTCAAATTCAAATTGCAATTCTGAATACTGTTTGAAACCTTGATTTAAAAACAAAAGAAATTGAAATTGATGTACAAAGAATTCTTAATTCAATTCTCAATTGCACACAACCCTGTAAGAAACTGAAGTAAGTTATATAATGAAAATCTATGTAATCAGCAAAAAAGAAACATAATCTTTCTGGAAAAATGATAGCATGATCATTTTAGAACCATTATAGATAATATCAAAGCCAATATACCATTAGAGTCATTGCATCTTGCACTGAAAAATGACGCCAAAATAAAGAAAAACTAATGAATCTTGTGTTATTCTTATAGTGTTAACATTACATCAGTTGGGGAACCCCTGGAATTCGCAGCAAGTGTCAATATTTATTCACTTCTCTATTAGAATGAACTGCTAAAACCCAGAGAGGGATCTGGCAGGAGGTTAAGGTGTCCTCACTCACAGCTGTCCGATAAACATCAAACAGAGGCTGATGGTGAGATGAAAACCTCATCTGCTCCTGATATGGTCCTTTGTGATTGAGTGCTCGATTCATGCTGACATGATAGATTCACACGAACACCAATAAATACATCAAAACACAAAGATTTGGCTGACTGGACAGCCTAAAGTGATCGCCACCTGTGTAATTCTTCTTTTATTCGTATAAGCCCATCCTGCAGAGCATGTCAGTAAAACAGTTGAGCTCCAGGTGCATCAAGGGAAATGCTGAGCTTATTATTATTGCACTACTGGAAGGAAACCACAGACAGAGGCAGGAGGCAACAAAAGAAGGGGGGAGGATTTTGGCGTCTTGGAAAGGAGGAAATGTGTTTGAGAGGGAACATCTCGCTCCTCTGACACCAGGAAAACGGGTAAAAGTTATTAATATCTGTGTGAGTGTGTTTGGGAAGTTGTGGGAGGCATTTACGGAAGCGGGGCCATGTGCACCGGGGTGGTTCCCATGATGCCGTGCTGTGTTGTTTGGGTCAGTTCAGGGTGTGGTTGATAGTTTTCCACTTTGGGTGGAACCAGGAACAGTATCAGGAACGGAGGGCCATCAGAAACCACAATACTTTGACTATGTGGAACCGAGTTTGTCCCGGTCAAACCCCACAGTACCGAAACGGCAAGTTGGCATTGATGATGTGGCCACAGTCGCTCTGGAAGAGCAGGAAACATCGCAGTGCCCTGCTGTGGTGCAGTGATTTTCTGAGCGGGGCGCATTGTTTGGTTTGCGCTTGTGAGACAGCCGTTTAGGCCTGATTGTCAGGCAATGAAAACACATCACATGGTGGAAAGGCGTATATGAAAGCATCACGCAATCCATGTCTTTGTTAGATCCACCCATATTCATCCGAAATTAGATGGATGTGTGGTTTGAGTGGTGATTTTCTATTGAGCCTGGCCTGGCTACTATAAACAACAGGAAACTAAGTATCCACAAAGTTTACCATCGAGCTCTTCCTCCACGTGCCCTTCACTGCCAACGGTTTATAATGCAAACAACATAAATAAGAAAGGGGACTTGTTTATCGGACACACAAAAACTTAAAATTTTGATTTGATTAGACATTGCCATTAAAAAAAATTGTGTAGCCTAATATCTCCTTTTTTATTTAATTGAATTGTTTTTATTAAATAACATCATATAAACAATGTAAATCTGAGACAATAAAGCACAAAAAGGTAGGTCAAATATTAATTTGACAATGCCAGTTCCTCAATGGCATTCATCTTTCAAAAAGTGGCATCATTATAGGAAAACACAGACTTCATATTTTTGGCTTTAGATTGTGGCTTAAAAGTATGTATTGTGATCATGGACAGTTAAACAAATCTGGGGTGCGTTTCCCGAAAGCATTGTTTGCCAACTGGACGCAAGTTCAATCATTACCAACATAGTTCAATGGTTTGCCGTATCCCGAAACCTATAGTTCAAACGAACACTCGCAAACAGCATTGCAAAGTTACAAGGTTGGAACCATATATATACATAGACCCTGTTTCAATGGGTCGCTAAGCCGCTGGCCATGTTGGAACTGTCAAAACCGGTCTGTGAACACTCTATATCTCCAATAGACTTCAGAAAATGATTTTGCTAAACCAACACAATACAACAAGACGAAGGTGTCAGCTAACACGACATGAAAAATGTACCATAGTAAAATAAAAACATTAAAAAGTACTATATAGTAAAAACTAAATTTGTCTCAGTCAAGCAATTTAGTTATTTATTTCAATAATTTTCTCTCCTTTGTATAAGTATAATGAATAAAGTTTTCTCATCTGAGTTTGACATTACAACGCATATTGATATTTTAAAAGGGTCCAATCTGGTAGTGTTGTTTTTTAGGTGGCATATGTTTCGACAAAGTATGTGTGCCATACGAGTCAAGTCCACATGTTGAACACGAGCAAAACATTTCCGTTCTATGCATAGATGACTTTTAGTTTAGCGAGGCGGAGGAAGCAAATCTCATCATTTATCATTTCTCTCCTCGTCACATTCCTTCAACACACCAGCAGGAATAAAATATAAAGCGAAACGCTGGTAACTAAAGGGCGGGGGACAGATTCTTCTGCTGTGCAATGTATCAGATATCAAAGCTGGTAACTCCTCTGTTTCACTCAAAGACAGTCTTTACTCAGAGGCTGACACATCCTTGGAGTTTGTCCGATGTAGGAAGTGAATCAGACAGCTGTTGAAGAGGTTTAGGTCAGGTTAACCATCCTCAAAACAAGAAAAGCAAGAGTGGGTTTCAATGTTGAAAAGATTTGTAAACAGTCAATCACACAAGCTCTTATACGTTCTCTCATAATCAAGTAATAACACCTGTTATTGTTACACATCAAAGTTTTTACAAATCAGAGCGTGGGACTAAGACAGTGGAGCCATCAGAAATATGTTTAGGGAGGATTTTGCAGTGCGATAATGCTTTTATAGGAGTAAAGCCCTTATCGTGTCTGTATACAGTCAGCTGCTTCACTTAAACCTGACTATTCATCATCATGTACAGTAATGCTGGAACTAAAGTCATGACATTATTCCATGTAGAATTCCTCGGTAATCACTTTACATAAGCTAAACAGACTTTACATGGTTTAAAATGTCATACACATTAGATCTATGGAGGATGGGAGGGAGAGAGTGTCATGGGTTGAACGGATCCAAAAAGTTTATGACAACGTGTAGGGCAATTTTCGGCCAACATGCCTATGCAATGAAATTGTGATAAAAGATGATGAAAAGCATAACTATATGTTCTTCAAGGAATACCATTGTTGCAGTAAAGAAAAACTGGTTTATCTTGAAAAGAAGCATTTTTTATATAACAAACTTTTTAATAGTGGCATATATAGTTAACAAAAAAACTAATTAAAACTCTTCATTTCTCCAATGGTATTTGTGTGTGCTTTCTAATTCACTTGTAGTATTTAAAATATTTAGTTTGTGTTTTATTTTTTTACATCAGAACTATTCATTGGTTTTTACTCATTGTGATGAATGATTAAGGGAATTTGGCTATTGTGTTTCCTCATCGCTATTTAAGCGCCTGTGAAACAAGAAGTCATAGTTGGACAAGTTCATGTTAGTCACCCTGGTGTGCTAAGAAATTAAAATTTTAATAGAAATATACTTCAGAGACATTTTACTCATAAAAAAATTCTAGGGGTGCCAATAATTGTGGCCAACATGAATTGGAGGAAAACATTTAAACATTGGAGAAAAACATTGTCTGAGAGTTGCGAGTGATAAAAATGTTTATAAGTGCTGGAAATTTAAAAATCATTTCATCCATAAATCTGTATTTAACCTCAGAATGATCTCAAAGCAAAAAGAGGTGCTAAAGTCTGATTTTGTTATGGCTGTGCTTTAAAATAAAATTATTATATTCAAGTCTGACATTGAATATAGGCTACTAGGTTAACCATGCCTGGTTTAGGCCTAAATGTTTGAAAATGATCAGTAGAAAACAAATGATCAAATGTCATCTTTAACAAAGTAATGAAATAGTTACACTAGCCTACTTATTACATTTTAAATAGGGTAATGTGTCACCGTCACGTTCATTGTCAATAGGCTTGTTTGAGATGAGCAAAATCTGCGCAGAACCGATCACCGGTGATCAGCGCGAGATGCATGCCGGTTAGAAAAGTGTCCGAGTGCGGTCCGCCTGGCTCTGATATCATGCTGACGTATGTCAAAAAAAAAATCTCGCGATCGCCAGGCGCACGTGGATTCTGCAGTTGCGCGCAGTTGCTCTCCGTCTCCACCGACTGCGCTGATCAAAAGCATGATGGGAAACGACACAGCTTAATGCTTATTGGTTTAAACAACTGTGATGTATTGTTCTCTTTTAAAATGTTTGAATTTAAAACTCTGATTTCGTGTTTTCATGTGTATAAATTATGTGTGAGTATTCCCAAACTCTCTGACAGTAAGATCTCTATATAGATTATGTGCTAATGTAATTTTTATAAAAAAATATATAAAAAAAACATGTCTGCATTAAAGAAAAAAATTATTGATAAACACGTATTTGGAATGTGATTAAATAACAAGTGCTTTGGGTGTCTTCAGGGACGTGCACAGGGGGGTTGCTCAGGTTGCCCGGGCAACTGCCCAAATGCCCTTTTCGACTCACGTTGCCCTTCCGAGAAAGAGAAAAAAAAAAATGTGTTCGATGGATGCAGAATTTCACGTGGACATAGATTTTAAAAAAATAATACAAATAAAAAAATCGCAAAGCCTCATTCACTTCCATTCGGGCACCGAAAGTGAAAGTCAGTAGGGGACAAACTCTGTTTACGTGGCTGCAGCGCTGCACGTGACCGGCACCTGAGCTGCATGTCATGAATGAGCGTGGGCGCTCCCTAGTAGGAGATTGTCGCGGTTGTCGGTGTGAGGCGTTTCAGCGTTGTCGGAAAAGGTGAGTTTGTGATATATAACAAACGAATGATCATCATTCATCATCATCAAGTTTTATGAAATTAATTAAAATCTTCATAAATCCAGCAGGCTGCGTTTGCCACGTTTAGCCTAAATAATCAGAGTCAGACAGATAGCTTGCAGACAAGCAGCCTAGCTAGTCTACTATATTTTTGCATAGGCGTAATTGTATGGGGGGACAGGGGGACACGTTCCCCCCCCCCAATATTCAAAGAAGGACAATTTGTCCCCCCCAATATTTGATCATACTGTATAATTGATTATGCGGGCAATATCGATGTCCGAAAATATAAAATCCCGGCCGGTCTATTTCCCAAATCCATTCGACTGGCCTTACTTACAGCTTTCGCGCTCCTAACTCTTCTTCTGTTTGGTTTCTCCTAACTCACTGACGGTGCACGAGCTACTAAAGGTATAGGGAAAACATGACGTGGATTTCAGGAGAAATAGGTTTTTGTTCATGTAGCCTACTATACATTAACAAAAACCTATTTCTCCTGAAATCCATGTCATGTTTTCCCATTACCTTTAGTAGCTCGTGCACCGTCAGTGAGTTAGGAAAAAACCAAACAGAAGAAGAGCTAGGAGCGCTAAATCTGAAAGACATTTGGCACATATATCTGAATGGTAAATATCCTGTATTTGGCTGACATAATCCCTTAGATAACGATGAATTTCACTAGAATTTCGAATTGTAGAATTTGTGAATTTCGACTGTAATACTATACACATACAGCTTGCATGAATGGGAGGGACTTTTGACAAGCTATAGCCGACAGCTAGCTAACGTAACTGTACGTTTTTTCTCTCTCGATACCATCGTATCAATTGATTTTGATTAATATGCGCGATAGGGATATTGATGTAGGGATTTTCATGACTCAAGTCATGTTTTTCTGTTATTATTAGTAGTAGTTAAGGTGACTGAGTGGCGTATTTCAGTGTTTTACTTTGTGTATAATAAAGACCCTGTTATTCTCAGTCCCTCATATAGCCTGTGAGTTATTTTTTTCTTGGGGGGGGGGGGGGGGGGGGTTGGCCCTTTTTTCATGTCAGAGCAACTGCCCCTCAAAATTCCTGTGCACGTCCCTGGGTGTCTTGTTCATTATATTTATTTTCATATAAAAGCAACAGAACTTAAATTACATCCAGTTTATTAGCAACACTGTGCACGAGCGTGAATACCGTGAATCCCGCGATATCCATCTTTGATCTCACAGGTGTCAGATCCACTACGAGAAGAGAGAACTGTCCGGCTTGCCTGCGCTTTTTTCACTCCTCCCATCACTGCAGCCGCCTACTCTCGCATACATTTCAGGCGAGCCAAGGCGCATCTCAAACAAGCCTATTATCATCGCATTCACTGTCACTGTCATGTCATCGTCATTGTCTGCACTACAGTTCCCATGATCCTCCTTGGCCCACACCTGCACCTCCTCTACCATTCCCTGCACCTGCCAGTCATCACGGTCTTCAGCTGTTGTCTCTTCCCTTCATGTCCCCAGGCCCTGTCCACACGGAGACGCGTTTAGCTCATAGACAGTAGCCTATATAAGAGGTTTAGCTGTAGCCTATAGCCTACGTACAAATTTTGTATCGTATCGGCGTTTCGTCCATACGGATCCGGCGTTTTGAGAGACTGAAACCACTATTTTTTTTAAACCGGTATATTAATGTGAATAAATGTGAATATATTAATATAATAAATGTGAAACCGGCACGCTTGCGTTTTCGTGTGTACACAGCCAATCCGCATATTTTGAGAAACGATGATGTCATCACCCCACGTGTCGACTAACAGCAACACCAACTATGCTTGTGTTTGTGCTGCAGCCTCTTTTTATTTCTTATGATTTGCGCATTATTATTAACATCTGTTGTGGCAAAACAATATTTAACAAACGCAGCATTCTCAGGCAAAAGAGACGTCAATATTCAAATTGTATTTAAAAGAAAATATACATTTATTCTGCAGAATAGTTCCCAGTCTAGCCACACAGGCCAGCTGCAGGGTGAGGGTAAAACCCACCAACCCTAACAGCCCAGTATGCAGGCAGAGTGAGACCAAGATAGGTGTTTTTCTGGTAGTCTTATAATGTTCTCATCAAAGCATTCTATAAACACCCACCCCAGAGGGCAGGACCTGAGGAACCCCCATGGTTGCCTCAACCCCTCCCTAGCCTAGGGTCTTCTGTCTCAGTGTCACAATCACAGCTGTATCAACGTTCCAGCATAAAGCTCAAAATACAGAACATATGGCATTCATATATTATCATTGAGAAAACACAGAAACAAAAGAAAAGATTAAAATTGCTACTACAATTTCTCCCTGTTTTTCATTATCTGAAAACTAAATCAATGCAACAATTTTAAGTCATTTCATCATATTTACATTTTTCATTTCAATCTTCCTTTTTTTATCCCTTCCTTGACCATGTGACTAAAACCCAAATGTGAGACATTCAAAACTGACCAATCAAATAATTACAACTTCCCTCATTGTATCAAAGTTGGGACAATTTCATACCCCCAAAATACACACATCTTAGGCCTACAGGCCTCGATCACTATCAGCACCTCGGTGCCTTTACAAACTCCAAATGGTCATCATGGAAATAGGTTGTCAAAAACAGTAAAGCAGATGTCTTTGTTCATTTCAAATATCTTGGATTATTTTCAATCCTACAATTCCCCATTGGTCCCGTCGGCCACACACATGGAGTCCAAAGGTGACACAGTCCATCTTTCTTTTTTGTACAGTTTAATCTTCAGACTTTTCGTCCAAGCTTGTTTCACTAACAGTTTGTCAGTTGTTCAGTCTTTGTTCACCATCCAGCCCTGCAGGAGTAGGCTCTATCAAATTGGGTTGCACCGTTATGCAAATCATCCATCGAATACCTGCACAAGAACAGTCACTGAATCTGGGAGCAAACGAGTGGGACAGCAGTCTCTCAGCTGTCTCTTTCTGAACCAGAACACAGGATATGAACTTCGGTAGCAGTGATCCTGTGATTTAAAAGAACATCTAGCACCACGACACAAAAGCAGACACATGTCATTTGTCATTGGTCAGAGGATTGATATGGTCAGATTGAAATTAGTCTCTGGAAAAAGGCCCTTAAATTGATGTACTTAAAAAAAATATGGTCAAGAAATGATAAAAGAAAGATCTTACAAGTTCTTACACTGTTTCGGGAAACACTCAAATAAATTTCATTACAACAAAACAACAACTGCTAGTTTAAAACATCATTTCATGAAGAGTATCAGCAAAATATTCAGTGTAATCAAACACAGAGATTCAATTCATGTCCAAAAATATTGTTGCAAGTCAAATGGACAAAATACAAATAAACAAAAATCAAATAAGTTTCAGAAAAGTTTCAAAATCATCAATGAGAATACAAATAGTTATACTTCGGTTAAAATGAGAAATACTGACATACATTTTAAAATAACTGAGACAAATGATTACTTAAGTGATAAAGTAAATCCAAAGAAAAACAAAACAAACAATTTTCCGTAATCAGGGTTAAATGGATATGCACTGTCACCGCTTTGTCATAGTATGAAAACCATATCAATTCAACACCCCTGGTTGATTTGAATAAACATACAAAATAATACAAATTATAACAAAACCCAGAACAAAAACAGAACAAAACAAAACAAAGAAAAACAAAAACATATCTTAACTCAATTAATACATTTCACTGTAACTTCCGCTACTCGAATCGTCTGCATAATTTTGTTCATCCTTCTAACCAATGTAGTTTTTCAAAATGTACTCTAATATTTCCATTATGGACCGTCTTTTTTGCTTATTACACATCAATTAATAGATTTTCTACATTTTCACCAATCAAATCAATACCTAGTTCCTAGTTTGAATCAATCAAATAAAATCATCAACATCATCACAAAACAGATTCTTCTGCTAAACCATTAGTTGGTCGAATCGTCTTTCTCCCTCGTACGTAATGGATGCTGTTACTAACACAAGCCTTTTATCCCTCACTTTATACTTCGTTGGCATGTGTTTGTTCGTTTAGTCTAAGGTGAGAAGTTTGGACTCAGGTCTCACACTCTCCAATCATTTTCTGATTCTAACAAGATTTTCCCTTAGATCATGACCGTACCCCCACTGGAATAAAACATTTACTTTCTGCTGTCACCTGCGAACGAAAACCTCAAGTGATTTTGTTAGTGACTGCTTATCTAGTCGGTCGTCCCTCTTGATTCGACCTGTGGAATCATCAACCTGAAACATTATCACCAGATAATTTCTTTCTCTTTTCCCCTGAAAAAGCACTCATGTTAACAAAACAATATTTATACATTTGGAACAGAATCAATTCTGTTTGATCCAATCCATCCTGACATCCTTTCTGTCACAATAATAAGCCAGGATATCTAGTTAAATTCATTCATAGCCATTATTTCATTGGGCACAGTCTGCATCCTCTGTAAAGAAAAACAAATGTCAAATAGTTAATTCTTTTGTTGTTGTGCTGCTGCATCTTCCCTGTTTCCTGTTGAAAACATTTCTTGTTAGCACACTTTTGTCCACCTGTGCGATGGCTTTCAGCAAATTCTAAACAATTTCCCCCTTTTTTATGCACAATTTTACTTGTGCATCAATTTAACATAATTGTGTTTGGATTTATTAAACTAAACACTGTTCTGTAGACATCTTTCTCTGTCTCTTAACCTTAACCTTAACTCTTGTCTTAAGTCTCTTAAAATGTTATATTCTTCACTCCAAGCCACAATCTCATCTTCTTATCAAATTATTTGAAATGCAAATGCACTCTTTGCTTATCCTGCTTTTCAAGACTGCTCTCAACAGTTTGTCTCTCAACTCAATCTCAATTCTCAGTCATCTGCAACAACTGAATACAACTGTCACTCTATTTCCCCTCCTCCGTGGGCTTCACTGTCCCTGCATCTGTAAGATCAAAGGTATTATCTTATGGTCAAAATGACCCCTCTGTCCTCTGAAGATAATGATCCTTGACCCCCTCTGGTTTGATAACCCCTGTCTTTTCCTGCCTGGCAGGATGCTTGGTTTGAACTTTGCAGAATCATACATAGGCCTACATACCCTGAAGATTCAAATGGCCCTTAGTCATCTACAAACATTTCTTTACAGATCTTTCTTTACAGCCTTTCTTTTGTCAGTCGAACAACATTCTTGCCCTTTGTTTACACAAATGTTAAAGGCTCTCTCAATAATTTGATATTGATCTAGCCAATTTTTACTGTATTGTTGCCGTCAAATCTATAACCTATTTTATTTCAATCCATGGATGGTGATCTACAACTCCACAATTCCAACTTCCATCAGAATTTAAACCGATCTAGAAATTCATTCAAATCTACTGTATATCATAAATGACCAAATCGATTCAGAATTATCAACTTCTCTCAAATTTTCATTCACCCATCTGTAATTGATAAAACATTTAATGACACATCTATGCACACTATTCAGACTATGAATAGCTTTCACTACCTAATACCTAACTCACTCTTATCAAGACATACACTGCAGTCATCATCAAACACACCTGACTATTAACCGTTCATATTTCTTGTCTTTTCTTCAAAAAGATTTACATTTAAATCAAAATTTTATCATTTTGCTGTAGCTTTTACCTAATTTTTACATGGCCTCTTAACCATTTTCAAAACATGTCTATTCATTTGCTTTTACAAACATCAGCTGTGTTGTTTTTTATTTTATTATCATTACTTTGCTTCAGCTTTCTTCCTAGCTGACCATAACAGAAAGAAAACATGTCAATCCTTCCTCAAGCAGCCTCTGTTGCACTGAAACTGTTTCAGCACACATCAAATTCAGATAATCAAATTGTTTTCAACCAAATCATAAACTTTATCTTATTTACAAACAGCACATCAGCTTGTAGGTCTTTCATAGTCAACACTAACAAACTTTTGTTTAATCAAATGCCTTTTACGCATTTAACAACTGTTACTCCCTCAACGCTGCTTCTATACTTAGCCTATTTGATTCTTTAGAGAACAAATAATTATTATTGAGTCTCAATAACGTTTCAAATTTCATCTAAATTTTAGTTGTCATGTTCTCAAATTACCATAGTTTTAATATCTTACTTCCATATTTTCTCCTATGAGTTTATCAAGCTGCAATTATGATCATCTAGAACCTTTTTTAAGCGTTTCATTAAAAGACAATCATTTAATCTTCTTCAGATCTCTCTGTAAATTTCCGTCACCCCTGTATGACCAGATCAAGCTGTTTTACAGAAAAGGACCGTCGAAAACCCCCCAGGGTCTTTTCTTTACAAGTCAACCACACTAAAGAGTTCAAAGCCTCTTTCTGACCATCTGTTTTACTTTTTGAGTTTCATACTGTCTGATCCCTATCATCTTCTGAATTCACCCCCGCTTTACTGCCCCTCCTTGAACCAGTGTCCCATTCATGAATTCACACAGAGCCTGTGAATGCACCCCCCGCATATTCACAGAGCCACTGGTAAGCAGTTCTCTATATTATTTTACAATCTCAGTTCCCGTAAACTAGATCTAACTGGAATGAAATAGAATAAAATTCTAAATTCCCCCATTCACTGCAACATCCCATTCAGCAATGCAAAACAGAGCTATAATGCAATCTCAGTTGCAAATTCAATTACATAGCCAAATCATAGTAACATTACTCTATTTTACTAATCCATGTTAACACAGAAGCTTTCTTCAAATTTGTATCATTTTAGCATTTCTTTGTTTGAAACCAGTCTATGTTTATTGTTTCTTTACAATCAGAATCAAACTTTTACAAAACCATCATTTGCAAATCTCTTTAAGGTCAGAGCTTCAGCTGGTTACAACATTTGCTCTCTTTTGTCTCACATTATTTATCAGAACTGTTCATACAGTATAAAGACATTTAGCATGTCATCAATTTCATTAACACTGTTTGGAAGCTTTTTTCTTTTATCAAATAGTTAATCTGCAGACTGCTCAATTTAATAGCATCATTATTCCTCAGTCCCTAAATTACAGACAGCTACCATAGCCACTCGCACCTTCAAATCTTTTATAAACTCTGTTATAAACATATGGAAATCTATTCTTCAATATCCTTGTTTTCCTAACATTAATACAATAAAGCACATTCACATCATAATTAACACTGACATATAGAATTTTGCCCATTCTGCTTAATGAAACATTCCCTTTGTATATCATGTTAATTCCTGTTAATCATATTCAATGCCTTATTTTTATCTAAAAAACTCACTTTTCAGACCATTTCAACTTAATTTGACTTTCTTTTCGCTCTGCTTCATCTAACCAGTTCAAGCAACACTGTTTGCTCACAATCCAACAATTCTCAATCCAACATTTCAGTTTCTTTCTACATCTGTTCTCTTTATCTGCAATCCAACAATTCAGTTCAACAACTCACTCTTTTGTAATTTTCCATCAGAAAAAAACAAACATTCTATCTTACTATCCTTTGCTACTTTTCAGTTCCTTCTCTTTCATCTTCAGTTCAACAATTCTGTCTGTTCACAGTTTTACACACACGCTGAACACGATCACAAAAACCCTTTAGTTACAATTTATCCGTTCCCCAATTTCTTGCATGCTTTTCTGGCCATAATTATTTTCCCATTTTACAGAACAAACCAACCGGTGTATTAAAAAGTATTATTCAGTTTACTGTGAGATGACCCCGTGCCGACTGATTTCTATTTCCCAGGATTTACAAAATCGACGCGCGTCTAATAATCTGTGAGACGTCTCTCTACAGATGCTGAAACAATTATGGCTTTTTAGATTAATATCTGATTAATCCCGACTGGTAATCTGCACCGGTCTTGCCCAAAATAGTTCAACCAATCAACTTGAAACCACTTCTTGATCTGATCTGCAGATCTCAGTTAGTTTCACAAAACGAGTGTTCTAAGCCCACATACAAATTAGGTTATAGCACTCGTACCATGGAAATAGACTTCAGCCGCCCTGGTTCATTCACAGTTATACCAAAAATTACCCCCACAAAACAAAAATAATTTGATTGTCTTTTTTTACCTGAGAAGCATCTGCCACCGTTCTTTTCTTAATTCCAGTGGAGTGCCACTGGCCCTGATAACAGTTTGGCTCTTTCTCTCTCAATTCGGCGAGGTAAGACTAAAGCCTGGTGCTTTAGGATGATCAGTCTTCCATCTGCTCTTCAGGGCCAGCGGTCACTTCCAAGGAATCCTCACTTCTGACACCAATTGTTGTGGCAAAACAATATTTAACAAACGCAGCATTCTCAGGCAAAAGAGACGTCAATATTCAAATTGTATTTAAAAGAAAATATACATTTATTCTGCAGAATAGTTCCCAGTCTAGCCACACAGGCCAGCTGCAGGGTGAGGGTAAAACCCACCAACCCTAACAGCCCAGTATGCAGGCAGAGTGAGACCAAGATAGGTGTTTTTCTGGTAGTCTTATAATGTTCTCATCAAAGCATTCTATAAACACCCACCCCAGAGGGCAGGACCTGAGGAACCCCCATGGTTGCCTCAACCCCTCCCTAGCCTAGGGTCTTCTGTCTCAGTGTCACAATCACAGCTGTATCAACGTTCCAGCATAAAGCTCAAAATACAGAACATATGGCATTCATATATTATCATTGAGAAAACACAGAAACAAAAGAAAAGATTAAAATTGCTACTACACATCTTATGTTAATGTACTCATGATGTTCACTATAATCAACAGATGCAATTTAAAAAATAACATTATTTAAACAAATATGACACTAAATACGTTTTCTTTAATGGCTAGCCTACAACACAGGAATCAATAGACAATGAAATGTCCTGATTCCTGTGGATGAGCAGGAATTGAACTGTATGGATGCAGATGGAAATCATTGCACATAGCATGAAGGGTCCCACAGACGGGATAGGAATTAAATATTGATTGATTGACACTAACCTTTTTATGACTGTTGTTCATGAAGAGTGCTGTAAATCATAATATTGCAGATCTAAATATATATAGGCCTACTGCACATAATCAGCATTGTAATGTAGATAAGTGTCATTGAGTTATGTTGTACTTGAAGTCACGTTCACCTAAATAAACATAATTTGTCAGTGGTTTCTATTGCTTTCTACTATTCCATCCTGCACCTCTGCATTGCTTATTATGATTCAGATTTTACATTTAGGCCTATGTCTATTTGCACAGCACAGCGCATACAAAATATTTCATCAGTCTCCTAAATATAAACCACAACTGAGACATCAAGAAAGTAATGCTCTCAAAACACGAAAGGTTTCCTTGGATGGTTTCCTCCTCTGTGTTATTAAAAGGACTCGATTGGCAGCACAATGTCGCCTGTCAGAGGAGATGAAGCAGCTGTGCCTGGACTGACCTGAGGTCCACATGAGACTCACTCCTCCTGGGGCAGAACGGCAGAGGTGGGCTGGCCTTGAGATGCCTCAGATTGGGTTTGAGTGGTAGAGACAGCCGGGCCTATGGTGGACCGGGCCTGTGGTTTTGAAACGTAGCGTGCTGATCTATATTTGAGATTGAAAATAAATAGTCTGTCAATTTGTAACACCATGTGGTTAGAGAGGAGATGGGAGACAGAAGCAAGGAACAGGACCCTCCACATATCCTGGCAATGTGAGATGGTACTGGTTTTCATGGTGAGCTTATTGCTGGCATTGAAACATGAGCTGCATAAATAAAATCTGGACAAAATGGTTAGGTTAAGGGACAGTTCACCCAAAAATGGAAATTCTCTCTCCTTATTTACTCCTTACCGTCATGTTGTTCCAAACCTGTTGGACTTTCTTTTTTCCGTGAACACAAAAGGGGAAATGTTGGAGAATTTCTTCAAGTCTTTAAGATTTTTTTAAAAGGGTGGTTGATTATGATTCATTTTTCTAACTTTAGTTAGTGTGTAATGTTGCTGTTTGAGCATAAACAACATCTACAAAGTTACAACGCAAGTTCAAAGCAAAGGGAGATATTTGCTTTTAAAGAAATAGTTTTTTATGAACTACAACAAACGGCTGGTAGGGACTACACGACATTCCTCTCGCGTTAGTGACAACACCGACCCTAAAATTTATATCCCGGGAACGGGATTTATAGATTATCATGAAGAATATGCTAATCAATGACTTGAAGATAACTACACATAAACTACATATATTCATCAACTAACCATTCAGAAACATCCTATCGCATTCTACATGTTGTCACTTCTTCTTGAGTCTCTCCATTATTGTCTGACTTAGCACTTAGGCTTGAACATAAACATTGACATTTTCAGTGCATGTCTGTGTGAGGTAAAAGAACACAAGCTTTTGAAGCTCCGCCCCCTGTGCTGGGAGCAGCAGCTCATTTGCATTTAAAGGGACATACACAAAAACGGTGCGTTAACGGCACAACTTTAACATGCTATATAAACATTTCTGTGGAGTATTTTGAGCTAAAACTTCACATACACACTCTGGGGACATCAAAGACTTATTTTACATCTTATGAAAAGGGCATTATACCACCCCTTTAATGTTTTTTTTTAAGTAGTCTCATGCTCACCAAGGCTGCATTTATTTGCTCAAAAATACAGTAAAACAACAATATTGTGAAATATTATTAAAAACATTTTTTTAAATAGTATGTTTTCAGTTTTAATATTTTTAAAAGGTAACTTTAATTTAGTACTTTCCTGTAGCTTAAACAGTAGAGCATTGGTGCTTGCAACACCAAGGTCATGGGTTTGATTCCCAGGAAAAAAGAACTGATAAGAATGTAAATGTGTATCTTGAAATGTAATGTAAGCCACTTTGGATAAAAACGTCTGCTAAATGTAATTTTTTCCTGTGATCAACTCTGAATGTTCAGCACAATTACTCCAGTCTTCAGTGTCACAATGGTCGTATATAAGCGCATGTTTAACTAATATTATACGTAATTACAGTAAGAAAGATAAATATGCAACAGATGTATACTGAGAACACACAATTACACAATTATTAGACACAGACGTAGTATCCTCTCTGTTTTTGCAGTGATATAGTGAGCTACAGTAAGTGAAGCTCACCCTCCCACAGAGCAAAGCTGCAGGGCATTGAAACATTGTAATTATGGGTGAGGCACAAAGCATTCACCCACTGCTAGAGCGTCAGCTAAATACAAACAAGCCTGTAAGAAATTACATGGGGAGAGCAAGCGACAGGAGAACTAAAACACAAAGTTTTGACCTTTCAGTTAAAGGGAAACAAAAGGAAAAAAGAGATGATGCAAAAACAATGGCAACAATGCCAATATATATACTGTATACACAATCACCAGCCACTTTATTTACACTTATTCAGCTGCTCATTAATGCATATCTAATTAGATGATCATATATCTAATCACATGACAGCAATTCTATGCATTTAGGCATGTAGACATGGTCAAGACGATCTGCTGAAGTTCAAACTGAGCCTCAGAATCGGCAAGAAAGGTGATTCAAGTGATTTTGAATGTATGGTTGTTGGTGCCAGATGGGCTGAGTAGCCTATTTTAGAAACTGCTAAACTACTTGGGTTTTCACGCATATAGGTTTATAGAGAATGGTCCGAAAAAGTGAAAATTTCCAGTGAGCGGCAGTTCTATGCTGCCTTGTTGATGCCAGAGCTCAGAGGAGAATGGCCACACTGGTTCGAGCTGATAGAAATGTAACTCAAATAACCACTGGTTACAACCGAGGTCTGCAGAAGAGTGTCTCTGAACACGTAACATGTCAAACCTTGAAGCAGATGGACAGAAGAGGAAGACCACTGGGTGCCACTCCTGTTGGCGAAGAACAGGAAACTGAGGCTACAATTCGCACAGGCTCACCAAAATTGGATAATAGAAGATTGGAAAAACGTTGCCTGGTCTGATGAGTCTCAATTTCTGCTGCAACATTCAGACGGTTTGGCATAAGCAATATGAAAGCATGGATCCATCCTATCACATGGTTCAGGCTGCTGGTGTAATGGTGTGTGGGATCTTTTCCATGACATGTCCATCCCTTTATGACCACAGTGCGTCCATCTTCTGATGGCTTCTTCCAGTAGGGTAACGTGCAGTGTCACAAAGCTCAAATCTGGTTTCTTGAGCATGGCAATGAGTTCACTATACTCAAATAGTCTTCACAGTCACCAGATCTCAGTCCAATTGAGCACCTTTAGGATGAGGTGGAACAGGAAAATCACATCACAGATGTGCAGCCAACAAATCTGCAGCAACTACGTGATGCTTTCATGTCAATATGGACCAAAATCTTTGAGGAATGTTTCCAGCACCTTGTTGAATCTACACCACAAAGAATTAAGAGTGTTCTGAAGGCAAAAGTGGGTCCAACAACCCAGTACTTGCAAGTTGTATGGCCGGCAAGTGTATATACTGTCAGCTGAATCTTTGAATAATTTTAACATTTACAACATAATAACAATGATAATATGTTTTCATTAAAAAATGTCATTTTAACAGACATTTAATATTCGACTGTACCACAGTATCCAAAATTCATTCTGTTGGCTATAATGTTCAAACCAACGAGGTTTAAAATGCATTCTTCTCATGACGGCCTCTGATAGCAGAGGATAATTTCTCTGTGAATTGCGCTGGCACGCTCTCAGTGACCCGAGACACTCTCCATAGCTGTCCTGGTTCTGATCTAGGTGTAGTGGATGAAGCCAGCCAATGGAGAGATATAAATCACAATAGTAAAATACTGCAAACACGCTATGGCAGTTATCTAGTCATTACTCAGAATATGTATTTACACTTAATCCTTTGGCCAGCAGAGCATGTGAAGTGTCCAAGACCGATGCGGCTGCCAGAATCCAACAGTTCCACAGACTATAGCTCCACACACGCACCACTGCAGAATATCAGTCTATCTTCTTTGGGTTTACTCAGCGCCTCTTGACTTCTACTTAATTTTGTTAGTTTTTTTTTATTTTTTATGTTAAAATTCTATATTCTCTCTTGCATAAGGTAGCCTACAGTAGTGCGTTGCTGGTTTTAAGGGATTGGAGTTTGAGGTATATGGAGCTTATGAAGCCATTTCACGCTGTCCTGACAGCTTCTTTTGTGCCCCACAGTTAGCAAAGACATTTGGACAATGGCCTGGTGTCAAGAATGGGAGCAAAGAAGCCACTTCTCTCCA
The DNA here is from genome assembly GCF_949152265.1 of Phoxinus phoxinus. Taxonomy (NCBI): domain Eukaryota; kingdom Metazoa; phylum Chordata; class Actinopteri; order Cypriniformes; family Leuciscidae; genus Phoxinus; species Phoxinus phoxinus. The sequence continues at coordinate 13,101,857 of NC_136898.1, read as the reverse complement.
AGAAAAACATCAAGGACAGACTGGAATTCTGCAGGAAGTACAAGGACTGGACAGCAAAAGACTGGCGCTATTTGTTCTGGTGAAGCCCCCTTACAACTCTTTGGCATATCTGGAAAAACGATTGTCTGGAGAAGAAAAGTCCTGTGTTGCGCCCACAATAAAGCATCCTGAGACCATCTATGTGTGGGTTGCTTTTCATCCAAGGGAATGGGCTCTCTCACAATTACGAAAGAATGATATCAAAACATCCTGCACGATCCAACACGATCCTATTTGTTGATGATGTGTACATTTTCCAGCATGATGGAGCCCCATGTCACAAGGCAAGAGTGATAATGAAGTGCCTGGGAGATCATTACATCTAAATTTTGGACCCATGGCCTGGCAACTCCCCGAATCGTATTCCCATAAGAGAACCTGCGGGTCGGCCCTCAAAAAGCGATTGGACAAGCAGCCCACAAATTTTTATCAACTCCAAGCACTGATAAGGCAAGAATGGATCGCCATCAGTCAGGATTTGGCCCAGAAGCTGATGTCCACCATCCCGAATTGCAGAGATTATGAAGAAGAACGGTCAACACTGTAACGTATCACTCTTCGCATATATTGAATGCTTTTGCCAATAAAAGCCTTTCAAACTTATGAAATGCTTATCATTGTTTTTCAGTATAGCAAAGAAAAATGTGAAAAATTATTTACTAATACTGAAACAACACATTTTGCAGATCACAAAATTGATGTCACTGGTAGCTGTATGTAATCTGAACAAACCAGTTTACATCTGCCTTGTTGTCATGTGACTTTAAAGGTGTCAGTTGTTGCTTCACAAAACCTCTCCTGGCCTCATAGGTTATTAAAGTGTCCATTAGATGTGCAATTCAGAATCTCACCCGAAGTAGTAAGTCATCCGTGTAGGCAACTTTTAGAGTACTTTTCTGTGATTCTACTCTTTTCACAGACTGTTTTTAGCCTGTTTAGACTGTTTTAACACAATTATGCTTTTTAAAAGGATAGTTGACCGGAAAAATTTAATTTCAGTCATCATTTACTCATCCTCATGTGGTTCCAAACCTGTATGATGTCTGTGAAACACAAAAGAAGATTTTTTTTTTCAAAAATGTTGGTAACCACAGTTTTGATGACAATTGATTTCAATTCTAAGGACAACAGAAACAAAAACATTTCTTAAAATATCTTCTTTTATGTTCTACAGAAGAAAGACGTGACCTCACAAGTTTGTGAGGTTAAGTGTGAAGGTGAATTTTCATTTTGGGGCGAACTGTCCCTTTAAATGTATGTTGCAGTGCTTGCAAAAAGTGTTCACATTACCTTATGTGACACAAGCATGAGCCTTTAACCCCTGTTGTGGGGCGTGGGCCTGCAGAAACATCTGTGTCCAACAAGCCCCAGATGTGTCCGTTAAGGGAAGGGTCCAACTGTTTGTTAGGAGGGTGGATGCTTTTCATCCCTGGGTGGCGTGTGGGTGCGAGTGTTATCTGGCTAAGCCAGCCACAAGAAGTTCAGGGGGTTGTGAATCAGGGATGTGTGTGTGCATCTGAATAAAGATGAAATAATACAAAACATGTCTGTATATGGATGGTGAGAGTGCATAGAAAGGGGAGAAAGCAAAATGAGAAATACATAGATTAAAAGAGAGAAATGAGAGAGGGAGATAAACAGAGGGTGTGGGGGAGACGGCAGTCTGTGGTAAGGTAGATCATGTGGAGTCAGCGGTGTGGAGTCTCAGTTTGGAAACCAGAGAAGCCCACCGCCCCTCCACTTCAGATTTATCATACTTTCACCCGGCAGACACTCTGACTGCACAATTACGAAGATCTGCAGATCTATGACCTCTCATCACGAGGGGGCTTGGAAATCAAATCCACAGGGAGGAGTGACAGGACAGACGTCAGTGGATTTCTGCATTTATACACAGGATCACACTATTTTTCTTTGGAATGGTTGTGTTTTTGATCACCACTTTTGGGCACTTCAAATTTCCATTGTGTATTCACACTGTTTATTTTTCTCAGAACAAAAATGTATTAAATCATTTATTCCACTGTTACTTTTTATAAAAAATCAAATTGTTTTTTTTAATCTTTAAAAAATATTTTGTCAATAAAATCACATGAGTGTAGGCTAAATAAAAGTCTGAAATTTTCTTCTTCTTTTAATTTTTGCAAAACATTCAAACTTTGCTTAAACATATAAATGCTAAATTTGGAACCGCATACTCTTACTATTTTTGCCATAGAAAGATAAGGTAAATAAAAGTAGCAAGAGTAGTAGCCTACGCTAATACAAGATTCCGAATTCAGTAATAGTCTACCTTCTGTCTGCCGTATTTATATATGTACCTATACTGCCACCTTCAGGCCACGATGAAAAAGCGCACAGAAAATGTAAAATAATACAAACATTTATCTAACAAAAATGTTAAATTAAGACAATAGTGGTATACATGCGGGGTGTCCACATCCTCTAACTACTGAATTTACTTTTCCAGTTTGTGATTTGAGGATAATTGTTCAGGATTTTTTAAAGATTGGGCTCCTAAAAAGCTTTTTCTAGTCATTTTATTTTAATTAAATTGGCAGACAGACACTAAATTAGCCAATGAATTAGCTGATCATAACAAATAATAATAATAATAATTTCTATCACCTTTTCCATCCAGGCCTGGAAAGCAGAATTAGTATGTTGCTAATAACACATCAGTCTGTAAAAGCCTGTAAAATTGACAGACCAACTCAAAGCAGAAGCCATTTTATTTAGAGCAATTTTATTACATATAAAATAAAATTACATTTTATTACAAAAACTTTTTTTCCATACTTAGTAGGGTTTGAGCATGTTTGTGTAAATACATTAGGAGAACTGGTAGTAATAGTTCATTATGCTTTCCTATCACGCATGCTGAACAATCAGTGCGTAGGAGCACAAGTATGTACTGTATACGTACCAAAAATACGTACAAAAATCAATTGAATGATCTAGCCAGTCCTCAAAAATCAATTTTTTCCACTGCTAAGCCTCCAAACAAAGTAAACAGATCTACACCAATCGATTTATTTTTCTACATTTTTTGGGAGTATAGAATGTTTATCACAACACAGCAATTTACCACCACACCACACAGGACAACAGGCTCATAAAAATATGAGACTATTGAAAACCTCCCACACTTAAGAAAAGCAGAGATATCTTTTTAAAATCATCCTAAATTGTATGTCTTATAAAATGTATAAATCTTTTGCTCTAAACAGAACAAGAACGTATTGCACATCAGTCCAAACTTTAGATAATTACTGTACTTAGGCAGCAATGTACTGATATTTCTTAAACATTAAATCTCCAAGTAATACACTTCTGCAATAAATTCAGTACATACAACTAACGAATTCAATAACATAATAACTTGATTTTCATTACTAAATTGTACATTTCTTTAAAGAAAATTGCCAGTGACGATTTCATTGTTATATTTGTATACTAAATGTGACTGGTCTTCTTTCTTACTTTTATTTGCATACTGAATTGTGATTGGTATTATCTTCATTGCATAGATTTAATGATTTATAGAAACCTTTCACAGTTAATACGCATTGATTCTTGTTTGCGGGCGACACAGAACCAAAGCCTTAAACCTCAACTTACCGTACCTTAAACTTTAATCATATTTTGTTGTAGCCTTGCAAGCTACCAATATTTCCTTTAAGAAATGCAAACCTAGTTTTTGCTGAAATTATTATTACATTATTATAATAAAATATATTTCCCTTTAGAAATATAATGTTCCCTTCTAATGTGGTCCTCCCTAAAACCACCATTTTCATATACTGCATTTCAGGAAAAAAAACATAAAAATACAAATAATAGAGTTTTGGCTTAAACAGAGTGCTCTGTTGCACATGTGCATAGTTATATCCAGTTCTTAGTTTATCACCCTGTGTCAGTATGAGGAAAGCAAAGAAACCAACAGGGGAATCGAGGTGAATGACTGAGGTATTTGAACTCCCTTTGGATTTAAGCTACAGGTGGGTCGTCTGAAGCTTCAGTCCCATCTTCTGATAAGAGTGCTTGAGTGTCATTAGAATCCAACGGATGGAAAAACCTCAGGATGCTGGAGTGAGACACAGAGTCAGAATGAATCAGCATTGTTAACTACACACCCTCATGCATTATAAATACAAGCAGCAGATGCAAAAATGTGAAAGAGGAAATGTAAATGAGGAACTATAGCCTATGTTCTCAGAAGTACAGAACCATGCTTAAAAGTTCAGACCTACGGGTCCAACGAGGTGTTTTCCTGACCTAAAATCATATCATATGAAACAAAACAAACCTGAGCATAAGGAATGCACAGTATAGCAGTATTTATTTTTAATGTATTGGTATCGGCTGAAATTGGATATTTAATTGCGTATGCCAATTTCCTATATTATCCTTGCAGCCATCTAACATTCACATAAAGGTAACAAACACTAATAATTGAATAACAATGTCAAATGTAATCTTTAGCAAATCTCAAAATAATTCATCATATTGTATATGATGTGATGCCTATATCACTTGTAGCATTTAAAGTGCCCCTATTTTGCCATTTTAAAGGTTCCTAATTTTGTTTTGGCGGTCTCCTACCTTAGGTTTACATGCATAAGGTCAAAAAACACCGTCATTTTCTCACACTTATGCATTGCACATCACCTCATTTCTCAAAGACTCTGAAAACAATTTCTCTCCTCAATTTCCCTCCTTTCCGCAAACCTACTCTGATCTGATTGGTCAGACGGCCCAGTCTGTTGTTGCGTGTCGGAAACAAAATGCCTTTTTTAACCATATCTGAATTTCAGCTCCGGAGGCTTCATCAGATCAGTGCTTGATACACAGTGTTACGAATGTTACGTCAGATTTTCCTCATCAATTCCAGTGCAAGTCATCATTCTTTGGAAGTGCATGCGAAATGAATTTGCATCGCAGAAAACAGCGCCTTATCTACATGATGAAAACACAAACCAAACTATTCCAGGCCTCAGCTACAAACTTTGCAGACACTTTACGTTCACAAACTGCTATATTATACTACGCAAGAAAGGTCATATTCGAAAAAGCATAATAGTGGCACTTTAAAATGGATTGAGTTTAGTTTTTAGTGTTTTATATTGAATTTATTTAGATACAATTATAGAATTTCATAAAAGAGTAGAGTTTTAATATCAGACATGTATCAGCCCTAAAGTGAAAGTGGTATTGGGTAGAATTGTAATATCAGTACTAAAAAGTTACCAGATATTTTACAAACATAGTGACTAAAGAAGATCTGGCATCTGCCAGTAACAGGATAACCAAGTAATCTCTGGATCTTACTTGTTTTTTTGTTTGTTTTTTCACAACACATTTTATTCCTATTTATGAAGCCTCTCTAAAATGCTTTAATTTGATATAATAATAACATGTATTAATAACACGCTTTTCTCATACCCAAAGTGCTATAATCAGCACTCATTTTAAAGTGCACGGTTTAGACATTTCAGCATTCTATAAAGAGTAACTGGTTAAATTCAGAGCAGCTCTTACCCCAGTAGACTTATGGGAATGATACAGAGTCCAGTACACAATAGGAAGACAAAGCCAGGACACCATGCTACAGTGTCCGCATAGATTTTGTTAAAAACCGCAGCGGACACGTTGCTGCTCAGGTTTTCCATAAAAGCCACACAGGCAAAGAGCGCTCCTGAGAGGGAATATACAAGGAAAAGGCATGATTGTCTTTTCAAAGGAAGAATGCATACAGGGTAAAAGTGCAAACAAAACTTCTTTTAATTTACATTTCACGTAAGGATTCTTAAATTTAATACCACTTGCCTTTTAAAAGCCTTTGCGGTGCATAGTCACACAAAAACACATCTCTTGAGCAGAGAAGAGCTCTTATGATCAGCATGAACAAGCTGAATAAGGAGTTTTGCTTTGGAACAGTGATTTTCAGAGAGACACTCACCCTGCTCGAACTCTGAGACGACCTTTGACATCATCGAACGCAGGATGGGGAACGGCATGATGGCAAACATAGCAGGAATCCTCACTGTAAGCAAACACATCAATACTCACATGAACTAAACAAACAAGGCCTCCAATATTACAGAATGTTTCACCTACAAATTTACAGCTCACATTGACTTTTACTTCATATTGGGTTCATGTGTGTACCGTAGTTAATTTACCACCCCAAAAAATATTTAAGTACAGATAAAAAATATAGTACACTGATAATATTTGATAATGATATTCATTAACACTTTAGTGCAGTTACTAAAGTTCAGGCAGTTATCAAATAAGTTAATTGAGCAAACTTTCGTATTACTGTACATATAATAATTGCATAAAATGTGATATGATATGCGAGGTCGCTGTAATCGAGGAACAGCTGCTGTTTGCTCTTAATTAATTTTATAAATCCTCACCATAATGTCACGTATGCAGTGCACCATATATATACCACTTTTACAGTCAGTATATTAAGAGCAAAATTGAGCTGTGAGATAGGACACACATACACAATTATTTATTTGACTCTGACGTCTTATAAAATTGTAATTATGTGATTTATATTTGTTCAAGATTTAGTCATTCTCGGCACTAAATTATTGTCATGTTAAGTCCGATAAATAAAATAGATATTAAAATGTTATATTATTTTGTGTAAAAAAATAAAATAAAATAAAGTCAATTGTTTTAATTGAAATTAGGCATCACAGCATTTTCATGTAGAACATGAAAAATGGATATTCACTTACTTACTAAATTATTTGTGCTATTTTATTTAGTAATTATTAGGTACTAAATTATTAGTGCTTTTCAAATTGAAAATGGGAAAGGAATATACCATAGACTGTAAGGAATACACACATATATACAGTATATATATTAGTGCTGCTAGCAAAACAATTAATATATATATATATATATATATATATATATATATATATATATATATTGTAGTCATATATATAATAGTCAACATTCGAAGTGGATCAAAACCTTTCATAAAAGTTATACATGCATTTTGAACAATACCTGTTCTTGTTTTAGGACAACTTTGATTAACTTTTTTGATCCACTTCAAATGTTGACAACTGTGTGTGTATATATATATATATATATATATATATATATATATATATATATATATATATATATATATATATATATATATATATATATATTATATACTTGCCATAATCAATTAATTTTATAATATACCCCAAAAAATGTTTAGTGTAAACGTGCATGCTCACCGAGGAACATCATAAGCGTAGTCTTTGCGAAAGCCGTCATCAACATGCTTATAGCGATTGACAGCATCCCGATGAGGACGATGACTGTGTTAGGCAGGCAGAGGGAGAACAAGTACAAACCAAGAAAACTAGTGATGAAAATGGAGGTGCTGGCCGCAGAGCCATAGCCCACGAGGATCTCGCTCCAGCACAGCGGCTTATTGAGTTCATAAAGCGTGATCATGGACAAACCCCCGGTATTGACAAAAGATAAGGAGGAAAATGTAACAATCAGCAGCACAAGAACCCATTTTTTTCGACTACTTCCTCCTGAAAACAAGTAGTAGATACCACATGTTAGTTTCTTCAGGGCCTGGCAACAAGCCACAGTCTCCGAACTGTCAATCACCCTGGTTTCCTCCAGAAGGAAGATAGCGTACAGCAAGTTAACCACCTGAAATATGGCTGACGTAAAGAAAGGCCAGTTGAAACCGGTCGCATGCAGGAAGTACCCAGTGGAGATTGACGCCACACCCGCCAACAAGCCAATCATCATGTCCACCACCGCCATGCGAATGGTTTTCTGCTTGTCGTCCACGCACAAATCGGCCACGTAGGCGAAGCAGCCACCTAGCATGGTGCTGATCCCACCAAAGAGGGCACTTACAAAAGAGGCGGCAATGAGGAGATAGAGGTTTAGCTCGAAGAAGGAGACGGCCAGGAACGAAAGCGTGTAGATCAGAGACCCAACGAGGGGCATAATAATGGTGATCCTTCGCCCGCGCTGGTCACTGTAGGCCACCAGGAGGAGGGTCACTATGAGACTGGGGATCAAGGAAGACAATTCACTGAACATAGAGAACAGAGAAGCTGCTTTCTGCACCTCCTGGAAAAAAAAGAAGAAGAGCAAAATAAATACAACAGATGTCCATACAAAACTCAGTTGCTGCTTATGTATCTTATGACTTCTGATGCAATTCCTGGTCCAAAAAAGAACAGCTATATAAAAAATAAAGAAAGAAAGAGGAAATGAAACGCAGATGTGTGTGCTTAGGTATCGATGACCAAAACTATACTACAACAGGCGGTTATCTAAAACAATAACACGTGTTACTCACAGTACACTATAAGGGATATAATAAAATAAACCCTGACAGGGTGATCAATACTTTTTTATTTTGCGATAATGGACATAAAATATTAATTTTAAGTTATTAGTTTACTTCTTATTCACTAACTTATTAGGGTTCTGTCTTTCTATGGAAAGAAATTAAACATTTACCGGATGTTTTCCGGTCTGTTAAACAGTGTTGCCATGAAGAACAGTCAACAGTCAAGATTCAGAATGTTCAACAATGAACCGAATGGCAGAGAGCAAAATTGTGCACACATATTTACACAAGATAATGAATTTAACCCTTCTCTAATAATATCTTTAGGTACCTTCAAATCTGAGACTTTGTGAAGTCTACTCCTATCTGGATGCATTTTTGGAAAGACATCATAGAGATGGTAGTACCTTCTATACAAGGCTTTAGAACAGGTGAAAAGTCCTTTAATGGGGAAACGAAATCTGCCTGGGAAGAGGAACTTCGGTGGAAATTCCTATTGAAATATGGGAACGCAGTCTAGAACTTGGTGTTTCACAGGTGTTCCATTAATGCAAGACACGGTCTCATTCAGTTTAAAGTGCTTCTTAGGGTTCATTATTCCAAGTGTAAATTGAATAAATTATTTCCAGAAGTGTATCCATTATGTATGTGAATTTTTTTGATGTCAGCCTGTCTCATAGCAAAAAAAAAAAAAAAACGTTTTCAAAATTACGTTTTTGGAACAAAATGTTCCAGTTTTTTTTTTTTTTTTAGATACTTTGGACATGTGTTTTGAGCTGGATCCTATATTAATTATATTTTGAGTTTCTGAAGAATTTTTGAGACTTACATTGGTACAACAACAGTTTGTTTCATATGGGTATCTGCCAAAATACATATTATTTTATTTTGGAAGAAAAAGGAAGTCCCAACTCTTAAAATATGGCTGACAGAGTTGACTGGTACACTACATTTAGAAAAAATTAGGTAGAAGAACAAGAAGAACACGATTTTGCTGTTCAAGAAGAACAAGATTTTGTTGATTGAAAAAGTTAGATTTTCTGCAAGCTGCATTTTATTGATTTTCTGTCTGGTTTTGTAGACTCATTTATTTAAATTTTCTGTTAAATTATTATTACCTTTGTCTTTTTTTATGCATATTTGTTAGAATGTGTGTTATTTGTTTGCATTAAAAATTGTAATTACAAATTATCTTCTGCTAAAACACCAAATAAAAACATTTAAACACAAAAGATAATGAATTAAAAAAATATATATTTTTGGTCCCATGGATGTCATAGGATAAGAATGGATAAAAACAGTAACAATCAGATAATACCAAATCAAGAGGCATTTATTTAAAAGAAAGATAGCATATTTTTTAAGATATACATTTCACAAAAAAAATACATTTACTATAGTTTATTATTATCATTATTATTTTAAAACAAAACATAGAACCTGCGTTGCCAGATCCTCCAAGAAAAGATAAAAAATATTAATCGAGTCTGACAAAACAAGCCCAAAATCAGAGTTAGGTGTAATGCATTGCAGCTACTGTAGTTGAATTAGTTTTCTCTTGAAAAAGTAAAGTGAAGGATTACTCTTCATTTTTCTGTAATTTATTACAGTTACTTCTGATGTAAATGCATTACATACTGTATAGGCTTAGACTATAAAATAATTCTACATAAAACTATAGTGGATTTAACATTAATTTAACGTCTAATGTTAAAATGTAGGCCTATGTTTTTAATGTAATTTCACCCTTTAAATACTTTGATCAGTTCAAAAATAATTGATGCAATTTTATATTATTTATTTAAAATAATTAAAAGAGTATTTTGTGTCCTTGTATTGTTGAGGTTTATATGGGATTTAAAAAGTAATTACTAATAATTAATACAATACTTTTTAGAGGAGGTAATTTATTTGGTACATCTAATTCTACTGTTGAAAATGTAATTAATGGATAATAATTAATTACTTTTTCAGAGTAACTTACCCAATACTGCCTAAAATAAGTGTCTTGCCTATAGTGAGCCTAAAACGAATTTGTATTTATATATTTATAAATTATAAATAAATATTTATTTAAATATACCCCATATTTATATTTATTTTATATATTTTTTAAAAGCCTAAAATTACATGACAACGCCAATTCAGATAATGCGGCGAACCTGTGGTTGCTCCACTAGACACCTGAGGGGAATTTATGTATTTGTTGACTAAAAATATCAGTTACATTTTATTTTAATGTGTCCCTGTTACAGTGTAATTACACATTTAAGAAGTAATAATAATTAACTACACGTACTTAGGGTAGGATTGTGGTTTGGTGTAGGACTAGATGCATGTGATTATGCCTCATTTATAGTTATTTCTATAATAAATAGTACACATTACATGTAACAAGGACACATTAAAATGAAGTTTTACCAAAATATATAGGGACCAGTTCGTTAAAAGTAACTAAAGAATGTAAGTTATTAGAAAAGCTCTAGCAACTCTTGCTTTGAAATGTTGATATATAATGCAATGACATTTATAAGCGTGGCTTAAGATCCAAAATGTTTTAATTGTGTCAGATTTTCATGGGACATGTGTAATAGTTTACTCCTTACCTCTTGCTGGCTGGTGTGGTTGCTGCTGTTGGCGGCGCATCGGGAAGTGTCGTTGGACACTGGGTAAGAAGAGTTTGTGATCTCCAGCCACAGTCTGCGATACACGTACTGTTGTATGAGAGGATACAGCATAAAACTGGCAAACGCGTAAATCGCGACGATCGGCTCGATAAAGTACAGTCTCTTCATAGTGTCGAGGATGTGTGCTGCAAAGCCAAGATGAACACAGACAATCATCAGTCCACATGATCAGACTAATTGTAGCCCAACATAATTGGTTAAACCTCTTAAACTGGTTAACCATCAACCTCCTAGCATCATGACAGCTCAAATAAAACTGTCAACTGCTGAACACTGGACTGTCACCAGTCTAGTTTACTTACGAACAATGCAAACAGATTTAGGACGTATATCTTCATTGATATAAATGCAACAGAAGTTCCTCTCTTCTGCTGAGACTCTTTGCAAGCGTTGTGACAGTTATACAATGTTCTCTGTTTTGTTTATGAAACATGACTGATCGCATTCGCAAGAATACATTATGAAACGCCGGTTTCCTGCCCTTGAGATTTTGATTGGTCAGTTGAAATTATGGACTCCAAGTCATTGGTTGGCGAAGCTGCCAATCACGCCCAATGGGCGGGAACAGTCGTGAAAATGCGAGGGGGTTACATGGAATTTTGGAGCTGTTACTATTCACTGGAATTCTTTATTTAAGAAACATATTGAGTGGAGTAAAGTTTGGATGACACCTCACAAGTATTGCATTACAAACAAAGTAAAAGAGGTTTCATATAAAATTCTCCATCGAGTTTACCCAGTTAAATCACTTGTGGTACAACGTTTTAAAGTGAACATTGAAGATATTTGTGCTTTTTGTAAAACCACCCCTGAGACTATTAAGCATTTATTTTGGGAATGTCCCAAGACCCAAATGTTTTGGAAAGAACTTAGTAAGTACTTGCAAAGTAAAGTTATGACTCCTGTTAACTTTGAAGAAATTGATGTAATGTTAAAATGTTTCTCATTTGAGGGTGAAAAAAACATTTTGTTTATTTTTGATTTAATTGTTATAATTTCCCGTTACTACATTCATAAGGTCAAATGGAATGGAAAAATACCAAATTTTGAACATTTTAAAATTGATGTTAAGATATATTTAGAAACTATTTCCAAAAGTAAAAACCTGAAAGCTATGAAAACTAAACAGCTGTTTGACAAGTACAAGCTTTTTTTGTAAAAAACCTTTCAGTAGCCTATTTATTATTTATTTTTATTTATTTATTTTTCTTTTCATTTCTTCTCTACCCCTGACATGTATGGTTATATGTACTCTTGTTCTTGTGTGTAAACTGTTTTGTTATTATTAAAATTCAATAAAAAAAAAAAAAATAAAAAAAAAAAAAAAAAAAAAAAAAACATGGAATTTTGGACCCTTTAACCTTTTAAATGTGCATTTTTGTTTTGCACCTTTTGGTATATTATAATTTAAAGCGAACAAACAACTGCTGGAACCAAAATTTATTTTAATATAATATTTTCTGAATGCTTTTGTAAGGTAGGCTAATGTACTCACTTATTTATGTTTTTGCTTTATTTATTTATCAGGATCTTGATATTTTCACAGATTTGCATAGGCCTATTTGTTGTGTTATTACAAACCTTAGGCATTCGAATGATTCTTGTTCATGCACAAGCATTGTTTGCGTCACAGTCGTCAAAATAAAGCAATAAAAAAAAGAAATTATTATTTACATTATATATTACATGATATTTTTCTGAAAGAACCACTGCATTATAGTCATTTGTATTCCCATTTTGTAAGTGTTATGGTAACATTGAGTACGCGTACGTAATGGGAGTTTATTTTTTTATATTTTTTTTTATTTTTTATAAATGCTTTAATTATGTCTAATCTGAAGAGGGCGCCTCAAGGCATGGGCGCTGTATAGGGGGGGAAAGTTAGGACGATTCCAAGGGCCCCTGGCTGACAGGGGCCCCAACAAATACGTAAAAAGTTATTTAAATTTTTATTATATTATACACTATATAAACCATCATCATTGAGTATATTTCAAATAATAATAAAATTAATGATGTCTTTGATTGTACTTATTTTGGCAATAAAAGTTAAATATCCCCATTGACCAAAAAATAAACATCCACCCCCCTGTATCTGCATGAAATGGTTTGGTCCTGCCTTAGCGCACTCATCAGTAGCCGCGTTTCTATTACAGATTTGCGCAGAACTTTTGCGATTTATTTTCTAAATATCTAAATATCATTTCTTTGAGGTTTAGAATCCAGTATTCCTGTAATTCGTTAACAGATTGACACCCTTTGTTTTGTCTTTCCTCTCTCTATTTTCTCTCTTTCGTTTTTTTGAAAACCAGATTTTCTTTTACTATGCAACTTTGTGGTTTCTGGTGTTTCTGGCAACTAAACACCGTCATCCGTGTTTCAATTACCCTTCAAATTGCGCAAATTGAAATGAGATGGTTTTTCAGGCAATTTTGAAAAATAAGTATTTCGCAAAACTGCAATGGAAACGTTTTTTGCGCATTTACACTCACATGATGTAGATGGTGCGGTGTGTTCGGACAGAATACGAGACGAGTTGTTTATTAAATTCATAAGACAAAAGAATTAGCACTATAATAACCATGATGTGGAAATTCCGTTTTACACGTCAACTTTATTTTGTTGTTGGCATATATGTGATTATATGTGTTATTATTTTAACATATATGTTAAAAAATCTGATGTTTTTATTCTTTTGAGATGATGATGTTCATTTATTTTGATTAAAAATTTAATATATATTTAGGTTTTTTCATTTTTTATTTATTTTTTAATCTGTCATTAATTTTACAATAAAAATACATTGAGACTGTAAAGGATTGCTTTAAGGACATTTTTATGGTGGCTTTTAATCTTGCATCAAATAATGAATTGCATACTGTATGCAGACTTGCATGTACAAATCACCAGCAGTAAATATTGTGCTAGTACTAGTATTGAACTAAGAAGCAAGACAGTTGCAAGCATTTGATTAGAGTTATGTAACGCATCTGATGGGATAGGTACGTCCTAGAGATCTGGTGACAACAGCTGTGCAGGGGGGGCCCAATGTTATTTTTTTGTCATGGGGCCCAAAATTCCTGGCGGCACCCCTGCCTCAAGGCTCAAAATGACCGATTTTTTTGTGTATAGTCAAAAATGAAAATCACTGCCTCTGTTTTTACTCAAGATAAGTATATATGCAAAGCAAACGTTATAACGAGAAATCTTATTGTAGTATTTTTATTCGACAATTGTAGACAAATATGGGTTGTAATTTATAAAGCTTCATCCATGACCAAACATAACATAAGCTAAGGCTAAAAGAACATTTATAAAATAAGAAATAACAAAATTAGAAGCTAAATAAACGATTTCTTATAAACTTGGAGCTTTATTTTAAAAATGATTTGTTTGGTTTTGTCACTTTTGAAAAGCAATCTTTTATTTTCCATGCAACCGGATCGGTGTTTATTGGTAACAAAAGAGCTAATAATAAGTAATGTACAGTATGTTGACATATTTTTGTATACATTACATATTATACTTCCCACCCCCCACACACACACATCATGTATATCCTTTATATACTGTCTATGTGTATATCATATACATGATTGTGTGTGTGTGGGGTGGGGGGTTAAGGGAGGGCTGTATGCAAGTGATTTATAACTACAAACTGATAGCAGGTTCTTTTTTTCTCTCGTTGCATTTAAAGAAACGTTGCAAGAGGGGTGGGAAACATGAGTCATGTTCTTTTTTTTTCTTTTTAAACAAGAATGGTCAGTTTTTATTTCATTATGACTTTAATCATCACAAAAAAATATATTTGATAGGACATGAGCTGTGTACAAATTCAGAGGCTGCAGCCATCGAAGGAACCAGCCTATGCTGTTTCCTACATCACATGACACAAATGTGACCAATCAGCGGCCAGCTTGAGGCCCCGGAAACGGGTTGGGGCGTTACTACCGTTCTCCGGTTGTCCTTTCTAGGTTGCGGTTGTATTTCTGCGCATGAACTACCTGCCCCGCTAATCATTTTGTTTCTAGCCGTATACTATCACCACCAACCGGG
The DNA here is from genome assembly GCF_949152265.1 of Phoxinus phoxinus. Classification (NCBI taxonomy): domain Eukaryota; kingdom Metazoa; phylum Chordata; class Actinopteri; order Cypriniformes; family Leuciscidae; genus Phoxinus; species Phoxinus phoxinus. The sequence continues at coordinate 13,086,725 of NC_136898.1, read as the reverse complement.
GGAAGACAGACACAACTCTGACAGGTACACAAACCTCTTCTTTATCAAGCATCCTCATAAATGCATAATAAATGCTGACATATTACATCTGTACATTTAACGTAGAAACGAACACATTACCGCGCTGTGATCAGTAAAATGTCAGTTTATATGGTTTAAAAAACGCGATGGAGAGCTAGCCGGCTAATGTTAGCCGTTAGGGCTGGTCGTGATAAAGGCTTTTCGCGCTGTCAGTTTGTCTTAACTGTTGATTTTGACAGACCCAGGGCCGGCGGGAACTGATCTTCTTCAGTCTAGTTATCATACGGATGATTATTAATATCTTGTGCACTAACCTTCAGCTACATACTGAGACAGTGGCCCAAGGTTAGAGAGTCTGTATGTGCAGGAATTGTAAACATATATTTCGTTTTCAAATCTGATTGTATGTGGCGTGGCATTGTGATGAGCACCTGTCATCCTCTGTTTCTGCACGGTTTGTTTCATTTGAGTCGGACATTTTAGCTCGTTGCTTCGGCTTTGAAGGGATTTGTGTTCATGTTACATCCCTTGCTGTCGTGATGACAGCAGAACTAACATGTTTCTGTTAGTATCGTGTTGTCTTTCTTCCCTATAGTGCGCTGAAAATGCATGATCTTTATAGCATGCTTGTGTGTTTTAGCAAGACGAATGTCGAAAGCACGAACTGTGCAGCCCTCTCAGTTTATTTCCTTCCTCATATTATAATGATTTATGACAGGATGCAGTCATAAAACACTTTGAATTGTGTGTTTTTGTGGTTGCATGATGCGACATTTGATGCACCTGCAGGCGGTTTGAGGGTTCGAATGTTTACCAGACCCCTGCGGTGTTTCCTTCATGTCAAAGAAAATGTAATTTCTTTTCTTATTCAGGACTGAAACAGGTTGTGTCGAGCCATGGCATTCAGTAAAGGTTATCGTATTTATCATAAGCTGGATCCACCTCCATACAGTGTGATCGTGGAGACCAGGAATCGAGAGGAATGCCTGATGTTTGAGTCTGGAGCCGTGGCTGTACTGTGTAAGACTGTCCTCACACCCTTTATAATACTTACTTTTTATTTATTTTAAATCAAAAAATGTTAAACCTGTTTAAAACGTTGATTTCCATTGATTCCCAGAATTTCCTAGATGCAAGAGAAAAAATGCCTTAAATATTGTATATTTGCATATAACTGTTTTGGAGTCTATAAATCATCTGCAAATATGTGTTTTTTAAGTAAATGTTTTGATGTCATCCACAGCGGCGGCAGAGAAGGAGACCATCAAAGCGTCGTACACCAAGATGCTCGATGCTTATGGGATACTGGGAGTTCTTCGTCTTAACCTTGGTACAGTTTCTCAGCCTTTTTTTCTTCTTCTTTCTCAGTTGTGTTTGTCATCACAACAAATACAAATCCGCCCTGTCGCCAGATTAGGTGTAAATCTCACCACTGCAAAACCAAGATTTATGGAAGAAAAATGCACAACATATTATTAAGCAGTTTTTATACAAATATAGTCACTAATTACAGTGTAACTACAAGGTCAAGAGTTTGCAAGTGTAATATATTTCACTGTCATCTCTTAGAAATATGTATTGAAAGATTTCTTAAAGAATACAACATTGACATTGAGACTCATCCACCCCAGTATTCAACTAAGTTGATGATACATAGTGTCTGATTCTTCACATTCTGAATATGTGAAGGTGCTTCGAACTGAACTCTGAATCCGCTTCACTCTTCTCCCACAGGAGATTCTATGCTGCACAGCCTGGTGGTCGCAACAGGCTGCAGTTCAGTTGGAAAAGTCCAGGATTCAGAAGTTTTTCGGGTAACGGGCACAGACTTCGTCTCTCTGAAGAATGACCCCTCAGATGAGGACCGGATCGCTGACGTCAGGAAAATCTTAAACTCTGGGAACTTCTATTTTGCCTGGTCCTCCACTGGAGTAAGTCTGGACCTCAGCTTGAACGCACACCGCAGGATCAGAGAAGACATATCTGACAATCGTTTTTTCTGGTGGGTATTTTTCAGATTGTAACCTCAAAGGTCCGTTTGATCTAATATAAAGAAAAATTCCAAATATTTATTTTTAGTGTTTTATGTGTGCAAAATATTTCCAGTTATTTGGACTGTTGAACTCAATCAGTAGACAAAAAATGGTTATAATGGAAAAGTAATCTTCACAGGAATCAGTCCCTCCATCTCCATCTCAAGCATTATGGGGTGAACTGTGATGACTGGCTGCTGAGGTTGATGTGTGGCGGTGTGGAGATCCGCACCATCTACGCTGGGCACAAACAGGCCAAAGCCTGCGTGATCTCTCGGCTCAGCTCGGAGAGAGCAGGCACACGTTTCAATGTCCGAGGCACAAATGACGACGGCCAGGTGGCCAATTTTGTGGAGACAGAGCAGGTATGCCAACAATATGAGTTACCTGTGAATGACTAATGAACACACACTTCCTTAACCCTCTGGTGGCCTTTGGTCATTTTGGCCACGCCCAAAAAATAAATACATTTTGAGTTGAATTTTTATTTTTACTTCATCAGAATGGCATAAATCTTGGTTACTTTTGTGGCACTAGCTATATAAACACAAATACAAAAAAAATTGTCTCACTTGAGATCTTTGTGGTCAGAAATAACCACCATAGGAAATATATCTACAGTCTACATTTCAGCCACAATTAAGTAGTCTTTGATAATGTCTAAATGTACATCCAAATGCAAAACCTAATAAAAGTTTGTAATTGCATCTGAAAATATTCCTATGAGCAACTAGGGGATACCCAGCCGTGTGTGTGTGTGTGTGTGTGTGTGTGTGTGTGTGTGTGTGTGTGTGTGTGTGTGCATACACACAGACAGTAGTCAACATTTTAAGTGGATCAAAAAAGTGAATCTAAGTTGTCCTAAGACAAGAACGGTATTGTTGTAATTCATGTATAACTTTGATGAAAGGTTTTGATCCACTTCAAATATTGACCACTGTATATATATACACCATAGTATTAATTATGATTTTCTTAATTTCTCCCATCAGTCTACCTTCCATGCATTGGATTTTAAATACCTTTGCTTTTTAACTTAAACACTGTATTCATTGAAAATAATATTTTAAAAAAATCTAATTCTGTGTTCCCTACAGGTCGTTTTCCTTGACGACAAAGTATCCTCCTTCATTCAAATCCGAGGGTCAATACCTCTGTTCTGGGAGCAGCCAGGAATTCAGGTACAATAAAGCTTTGAATCAATATGACGCATGCTTGCAAAATATTTGCATTGGGCTCTACTGCGCTGAGCTTTTAGGAGTTCCAAACCCCTGCTGAGTCATCATAACAAACTTATTTTCTTGTGTTTCCACTTCACCACACCACACCAGTGCTGACCCCCTTTATTCATATTATCAGAAACACTCGTTTCAGGGGATTGTGTTGCAGCTGAATCAAAGTCGAGAGCCAAAAGGACTACTTGGGAACCAGGAGCTGGTACATTGAAGGTTTAGTTCTGTCTGGTGGATGATCTGTTCTTTACTGCAAAGAGTTTGTGCAATGTCAGTCGGTGAAAGTTGCACCTAAACCGAGATTCATTTTGGAAAGGAGCCAGATTCGGATAAATGTATTGCCTTCTTGCGAAATCAAGTTAAGATGCCAGGAAGCAGGTCTGGAAATGCCCGTGTCTTTCCTCTGACATTGCATAGATGTTATCATCTCTGCTTTTAGTGGGAAGCTGGTGAGGTGACCCTTCTTGAGCTGTTTTTTCAAAGCTTTGCACTGAACCTGAATGACAGGTGTTTTGTGTCATTTCAGCCCATGGTGGTATTGGTTAAGGGAGTCCATTATCTTCACTGTCTGCCAACCTAAGAGCAAAATAATGGAAGTAGTATCGCCACATGATACTTTTTTCTTTTCTCTCAGAAAGCTCAGGGTAATGTGAGCTCATCTCTGCTGCCATTCTGAATGTATGAAATATTAATGGCAGGGACCTGCAGAGGCAACAAACAGAATTGGGTGGGACTCTGCACAGACTGACTGAATCTAAAGCATGAATGTCCCGCACCAGCTCTTAAACGGGGGTCTTCAGCCTATAAGGACCTCTTGTTGGAGGTGAAACAGGGACCATCTCTCACATCTTGATGGGGGGGGGGGGGGGGAATACAAATTAGCATATTTCAATATATTACAAATGTAAATTACATTGATTAAAAATAGTTACCAATAATCAACAGGGTTTTTTTGTACATTAATAACACCGTTTCAGTGTTATTAACATAACTTAAACTATTAAATTATTTTCAATAATTAGAATAAAGCTGAAAAAATGTAATATAAATATTAGATGAAAAACTTTTCAAAGAAATATTAGAAATGTTAAGTTGAAGTACTAAAACTAGAAAAATAAAAGAAATTAAAGAAACATAAAAACCTAAAATAGGAAAAATGACATAAAATTAAAATGAAAACTGTAAATATGAATATTAAATAGTCAAATAAAAGCTAATTAAAAACATTATACTATGTAAATATACATACTATGATAGTATATAAATAATGCTAAAATAACACTGTTTAATGTGATGGAGACACATATTTCACTTTATATTTAAGCTTTGCTTGTTTTAGCTTTGTTAACTTTTTTTAAATGAATTTTTGTTTAACATGTTTAAAAAAAAATCACAAAGATTACTGGTAGTTTGAGATCAAACAATAATTGACAGACCAACTGCAGCACCATCACAGGTCACTTGTTGAAGACCCCTAGTTGCAAATTTTGTAATAAATAGGGTGAAAATAAACGATACAAAAGGCATAAAATTCAAACAATGAAAGGACAGTATTTCAGTCACCCTAGTTAGAAGACACCATGAACCAATCAAATAGCAGGAAGAGAAACCAGTTGTATTCAAAGTTGTAACCTTATATGAGAAGCCAGGAAATGAGAAGCCAGTCATAGCCTAGAGATGGAAAAGTCCTCTGTATTGCTTACCTATTATGGTTGTAGGTGTGAACGTAATGCGTTACGCTGAAAGATGTGAGAGCAGTTGGTCAAATGTCATTTGAAATCATAACTGATGGCTCCACTGTGTTCTGTGGCAAATGTTTTTCATATCTTCAAATGCAGCTCTACTCAGCAGGTGGGACAGGCCTGTGTTGTCTTTTTCTCTCATCTTCCTTCCCTCTGCCACCTTAATTTCCTCTTGCACCAAATATGAACCCATATTCAAACCATTCACAGGTCTTCCTTTTTTGTGTTTTCTTTTTTCACAAAGGTGGGATCCCACCGTGTTAAGCTGTCCCGAGGTTTTGAAGCAAACGCACCTGCTTTTGAGAGGTAATTAAGATTCCGCTGCTTTCTGGTGCTGCATGAGCCAGTGTCCAGCTGTTCTGGCTCCAGCCCAAACATTAGTGCGTGATGAAAGCAATCCAGCACACATTTGCGGAGTGCGGGCCCTGCTTCAATCAGTCCTGTTATTTACCACGGCTTGGATGGGAATGTTCAGTCATGCCTAAGGATGTATTTTTAACTAGTCGATGTGCAATTATGGTCTACCAGACCCCGATCAGATGGGTTTCTTAGGCAGCGTTTACACACACGACAGATGGATGAAGTGCTACAGGGGGTCTCAAGGCGCAATTTAAAAGTTGAACTTTTTCAACAAGACTTATTGCTGTCGCATAAATGCAAACCGCTCATGGCATCAGCATTGATAGCATGAAATGCTGAATACAAGCATAAGATGTCTAGCCCCTTACTCGTCCTTATATAAACATCTCGAAACCCATTCTATAAAGTAAACCCAACTGTAAAATAATACTTTGACCATAAAAATCATATCTAAAAAATACCTGTAATGCACATTAGATTAAGTAACTACTTTGTACTAAACATTAACAGTAAATTAATAATTTAATAAAATGCACTTATTGTGTTCATGTTTTTATATTGTACTGTAAAATACCTGCATAACCCACCCCAAAACCTAACCATACCATGAGAAGAAGTACCCATATCCCACCTCAATAGCAGCAAAAGTGTTTTGCAATACAACACGAAGACAATATGTACATAGGTTTTTTGTTGTTTTTTTGACGTAATTACTGAGTGGTTAAAGACATCTAATACAAAATGGGACCAAAAAACATGATGTAGAAAATATCACACATAAAAACATCAAACTAATAATTTATTATTTGTGTATTTAATAAATATTCAGTGTTTTATGAAAAATATTTTAACAATTAAAAAATGTAAAAATAAATATATTAAAATATAAGAAAGGATTTTAATTAACTAAAATTAAGCTTAATATATATATATATATTAAGCTTAATATATATATATATATATATATATATATAATTACATACAAATCTTAAACTTATTAAACTTAATGAAAAAAATAGAAGTTTTAGCAAAGTTAAATAATAATAAACAAAATACAGGTAACCAAATTTATCTTATTTATGTGTAAGGTTTCTTGTTGAGTGCAAATGTTTGTTTTTCAACTAATTCTATTACAATTTCTCTGTAATATAATATAATAGATGAATTGCCTATAAGAATGTGAAAAATTACAATTAATTACATTTAAATAAATAAACAATTGATATTTCATTTAAACACTTATTTACACAATATTTAAGTATTTTCAAAACAAATCATAGGTTTAAAAATGCTACATTTGTTATTTATGAAATAAATCCAGCCCTGGCTCCTCACGCTGAGCATCATGGACATTCTTTATTCATCATGAGTCACTGCTCTGTTCCCTGGAGTGCTGAGTCAGGTCGTGATGAGAGGAAGTAGATGCGTGAGGCTTTCATTTCTCAACCTCCGTCACGAATGAACTATTGATCACTTGTTTCCATAGCTTTCTTTGAATTTTCTTGAAGCATTGGATTGCTGGAGTAGATATACATTTGTTATTTATTCCGCTTCAATACGATTAATGTGAATGAACGTGTATTAACCCTGTGTGATGTTTCCTGTCCAGACACTTTAGTGCTCTGAGGAGGCTGTATGGCAAACAGGTGATCATCAACCTGCTGGGTATGAAGGAGGGGGAAAACATGCTCAGTAAAGCATTCCAGGTGATTTATTTTTTTTGATTTTTTTTTTAAATAATCCGGTTTGGCGGGCTACAGTACTGTATTTCTGATGTATTTCAATACTCTAGAGTATGACTAAACCATAGTGGTTGTTCCGCTTTCTTTACTGTGTAAAGACTCTTTGTCTTCGCCCACAGAGTCACCTGAAAGCTTCGGAGCATGCAAACGCCGTGCGAATGTTGAACTTTGACTATCATCAGATGGTTAAAGGTGGGAAGACTGACAAGCTCAACACTAACCTGAAGCCTCAGATCAGCAAGTTTCTGGAGGAATGTGGTTTCTTCTACTACTCAGGGGAGGCCGGCATCCAGAGGTGGGGTTATATACCGTCCCAACACTGCTGGTTGTGGAAGAATAGCAAAACATTTTCTTCACCGGGTTATTTAATTTGTTGTTGTGTTTACTACTGGAAATATCTAGTGCAGGATATATTTTTGTTCTTTTAGCAGAAATAAAGTGACGTTTTTATCTATGCACAATATAATGTAAAATAATTGTATTACAGTTTCTTTATAATATGGTATAATAAATTATATAATACAGGGAAACAGCTTCTTGAGGAAACTACAGGGGGCTTTGTGAGTTGATGTAATGCTAATAATTAATTAAAAATAAAAACAATTTAAAACAACAAAATCAAAGTAAAACACTTAATGAAAAAATATGAAATATTTTATTTAATTTCCTTGCCTGTTGTGTGACCATTAACTGACATCAAAGAACTGTGAATAAATTGTTGTTAAATTACTGAAATATTAACTTAAAATCTCAGGGAGAACTTCAAGTAAATATGGTTTGGCTGACAAAAAAATGTGTGAATATAATACAATTGATCATTCTGAAAATTGATATTCATTCAATTTAAATGATGAAATAATTTACATTTTGATTTACACAATATTCAAGTAAAAACGCTCTCAAGATTCTGGGTCTACAAAGTAATTGGCTAAGGTGTTAACCAAAAATATCTGAATAAATCGTCTACCACAATTGTGTTCACTACAGATGTCAAACTGGAACCATTCGTTCCAATTGCCTGGATTGCTTAGACCGAACAAACAGTGTCCAGGCCTTCATTGCACTTGAGGTATATTTGTAACACAGTTACAGTTGTCTTTTAAATTTTTCTTATCTTTCATTTATTATATTATATAGTATGTCTCTTTTTTTTAGATGCTTCCAAAACAGTTGGAAGACATGGGTCTGACGGAGAAGCCTCAGCTGGTGGCTCGCTTTCAGGAGGTCTTCCGCTCTATGTGGTCCACCAATGGAGACTCCGTCAGCAAAATCTACGCAGGCACTGGTGCTCTGGATGGCAAGGCTAAGGTGCGTGTCAGCTTGTAACACACATGCAAAGAATGCAGCACAAAAGGCAACGGAGAGCTGAAAATGGTCGTTTCTCTGCGATCTTCGCCCCTTAAAGTCCCCATGTAGTCAATCATTTTATCCCTTAAAACTCATCTTTGATTACCCACCTGACATATTTAAAAGTTTTTTTCCTAGAATTTTTTTTAAGTCATGCTTTAAAAAAAGCTTGAATGTAACTCCACACACCCTTGCTTAATTTAGTATACGCGGTTCTATGAATATGCAAATTAGCCCCGCCCCCACTCACTCACACCAGCTCAGAGATCCACTCGTTGACGATCACACGTTGACGTGATCGGTTACAAGGTAGCTTGTGACGTCAGAAACATCAGAGATTTCAAACATTTTTGTCTTTGGTTCACTGCAGTTTTAAGGAGAAAATACTCAGCAATGGTGTTGACACATGAATTTGCACATGGTTTGTAATTAAAACAACACAATAGATGCACAGACATATAAACAACATTAAAAGCTTGATTTTCACCTCAGAGGGACTTCCAAGTTTTGTCTAAGTTAAGGTTGTCTTAACTCATGTGTCTGCTGTTTTTTCTTGCTTTCCTATGGCTGTTCCTCTTCCTGTTCGGTAAGTTATCTGTAGCCAGTTGTGTCGATTTGAGTTGTGATGCTGTATTTATCTTGTCTGCTCTGTTTTGTTTTGTGTCGGTTGTGTTAATAGAGAGAGATTACTGAAGCTGGCAGTGCTGTCAACTTTAATTAGGCCTCTTTACAGACCGTAAACCATAAAAGCTTGTAAACCTCTCCCAGCTAGGCCTCAAACCTCAGGCTTTATCTAGCTAAAAACAGAAAAAAAAATATTTAACAGGGCTCCAGTGTAACATTTGAGAGCATGAGCACCGGTGCCACTACAGATGATGGCACCAGCACCTAATTTGGTAGCAGTGGGGGGATTTTTCATCATAAAGATAATTTAATCATAAAATTACTATTATTTTGCGTTAATAAGTGCAGTAACTAAGAATATTGCATGCTTATTTCTAGGAAATGCACATTTGACAGTAAAGTGCTGAGCTTGAGTTGAGATACTGCTAAAATTTTAATATTTTTTATTTTTGGTCATCACATTAAAAATAACGTTTAAATTGGATAACACGTAGAGCTTTGCTGGAAAAAGTTTGAAGCACTTGAAAGTCCTTGAAAAAAGTGCTTGAATTTCACTCTCAAAAGGTGGTATGAACCCTGAAATGAATAGTTTAGAAACATTCGACTGTTTCTGCCACAATACCATGGTTACAGTTAGCGTTAGTACATTTAATCCATGGTGAATGTTGGTGATTTGTGGACTGAAAAGCCTTCTTTAACTTGTTCGTTCATGGCTCAATGCTTCTCTTGGTTTCCACATCAGTGTTGTTTGATCTGATATGGTTTATAACAGATAATTCTGCACCGGATTGGAATGCTTCCCACTAGATCTCCCAGCGCTGTGTAGTAACGGTATCACTTGATCGAGATCGGCCCGCAAGTAAACCTGTTCTGAGCTTGTGCTGCGCTGTCTAATATTGGTCCGAGCTCAATCAGAAAGTGGGGTTTCGTTCCGCTTTCATTTCGTTTGCCATTTGATGTTTTTCATATGCAACAGAAATGGCAGCTCTTATCAGTTGGTGAAACGTGGTGCAACTCATTTTAAAATTTAGTCACACCAGCAGGACATTTAGTTTTGTTTTGTGGTTCCAGCCCTTAACTGTTTTATATTAACTATTTTGTTTGTTTGTTTTTTCCCTGTAGGGTGGAAAGCTAAAAGACGGCGCTCGCTCGGTCACCAGAACCATTCAGAACAACTTCTTTGACAGCTCTAAACAGGAAGCCATTGACATCCTGAGACTGGGCAGCACCCTCAACAGTGACCTGGCAGATAAAGCACGAGCCCTTCTCACAACCAGCAGCCTGTATGGTACGATTTACAACACCACACTCTAGAGTCGGAAATAAACCAGGGCTCTGGGGGAAAAATGCCTGTGAATATAACAAAAAAATAATATTATAAATTTTTTTTGGAATACGGGGATAAAAAAATGCCCATGTAGTGAACATAAGTACCATTAATAATTATGGACACATGGTATTATAATATGTTGTTATTTTGTATTTTATGACTATTTTACTTTATTTTTATTTTAGGATTGACCATTTTTTATATATATAAATATATTCAATATTTAAAATACCTGGTAAATGCTTATTAGACTTCACTGTTTCAGGTACAGTTGGTTACATTCAAACATGCTCTGCACCATTTTTTTTGTGTTTGTGGACATGGTTTATGGGATCCGTCTGCTCTAGTGGACTGATTTCATCGTGTGAATGTGGATCTGAATGAGTTTCCTCATGCTAGCGTGCTAATCTGCGGCTCCCGTCTGCTTTGGGTGTGAGATTAGCTCTGAACAAGAGGACTAATGCTGTTATCTGTCTAACGGCTAACTGTTAACCTCTCTCTTCCCCCTCTCCCTTTCTTTTTCTTTTTCTCCTTAATGCTTACGATTTAAGTCACTGAGCCCATTTTACAGTCAGGTACAGTATACACAGACCAGCCATAAATCCATAACTGTTTATGTTTCCATGTGTCATAAACTCTGTGTTTATTTTGGCGCCTCTGACATTGTACTACGTGTTTTTATCTTTTTATCATCCTTTTAATTTTCTGTCTAGTCTTGTTTTAAATACAATATATCATTTTGTCCAACTTTCAAGGACAGAATTTAATATGTCTCATAGTGGTTTGGTCAATGTCATATGCATTATATTTTCTTTTGTGCGCTCTGGCCATTAGTTCCATGTCTAAGATATTATTTCATATCCAACTGTAGTACTCATTAATCATTTTAATGAAGGTTTTGATAAGAATTTGTCTCCCTTACTGTTTCTAGCATCTCCCAGAGTGCTTCTGGGCATGTGTCAGAACTACTACAAGTACACACGACCCAAGAAGATCAGAGTGTGTGTGGGTACATGGAACGTGAACGGGGGCAAGCAATTCCGCAGCATTGCGTTTCGTAACCACACACTTAATGATTGGTTGTTGGATGCTCCAAAGAAGGCCGGACATCCAGAATTCCAGGGTATGTGTTGATGCAAAGTCAATGCAAATGATACTTCAAAGGGAAATGAGGTTGCTGTGTATTTAGAGAGGACCTATTATGCCCTTTTACAAAGTCTTGTATTTGGGGTCTACTAGAATTGTTTTGTATCCTTGAATGTTCAAAAAACACCTTATTTTTCACATATTTTGCATTGTTGCAGCACCTCTCTTCCCAGTCTGTCAGTAATGCTCTGTTTAGTTCCTGTCTCTATGAAGCCCCTCTTTCGGAAAAGCGCAATGTGCTCTGATTGGTTGGCTGAATCAGTGTGTTATGATTGGTCAACTGCTTCGCGCAGCTTTCGTAAATTCCACGCCCCTTACCTTTTTCATGCTCAAACAGCAACATTACACACAAAAAAAAGCATAATAGGTCCTCTTTAATATATGTCAGTTTAATGACTAATGAAACTAGTGAAAATAATTTAGTGGCCTTTAGTCTCAGACTTTTTTTGTCATGCAGATAGCAAATCCAACCCCGTGGACATCTTTGCTATCGGCTTTGAGGAAATGGTGGAGCTGAACGCTGGCAATATTGTCAGCGCAAGGTAAGAACTAACCTGACGTTAGAGATTTCAAAGTTCACTTGTTTTGCTTGCATAATAAGCGGGAAACAACATTTCCTGTGGTCCGTGGTTGGAATGTGCTACACAGTAATCATTTGTTTCAATCGGCATTTAAGGTTAAATATTTCTTTGTGATATCGTCGTGCTCTCGTTCCTGTGAGAACTGTTGAACTTTTCTTTCTTCCCTGGCAGCACCACTAATCAGAAGCTGTGGGCTGCAGAACTGCAGAAGAACATCTCACGAGACCAGAGATACGTGCTGCTGGCCTCAGAGCAGCTGGTGGGTGTGTGTCTGTTCGTCTACATACGCCCTCAGCATGCACCGTTCATCAGGTATATTTAACGGCTTGCAAATTAGTATGATCGTTTCGAGGATTTAGATGACTTCTCTGTTCTCACATTATGTGTTGCTGTTCTATAATAGGGACGTTGCTGTTGATACAGTGAAGACTGGCATGGGTGGGGCCACTGGTAATAAAGGAGGTGTGGCTATCCGCATGCTCTTCCACACAACTAGCATCTGCTTCGTGTGCTCACATTTTGCCGCCGGCCAGTCACAAGTCAAAGAGAGGAACGACGACTACAATGAAATTGCACGCAAACTGACCTTCCCTATGGTAATCATTTATGATGTAAAAATGTGTTACTTCTGTTCAGGTTATGATCACCTTCTTCTTTTTATAATAATAATAATATTAGTAGTAGGGCTGTCAAAATGAACACAATAATGCATGAGATAATTAATTTTTTTAGTTTAACACGTTAAAATATTTAATGCAATTAACTCAGTATCCTCTTTTTCGTCATCCTTTGGATAGTATTACATTATGTGATCACGCTCTTCTTCATGCAAATGCTTTTAAACCATTCCAGCACGACAAAACACAGAAGAGAACTAAGTGCGGTACAGGCGTCCTGTCTTTGAATCTCCTTTCTGTGGAGATTCACACTCCACTCACGCGCACAGAAAGCTCAGATAGTTTGCCTGTTCTCTTGCATGCTTGTAAAAACATCAACACAAACTTGTGCCAAAATGGCCGTTTTGTCGAGGATCCTCATAAGCACAGTCTTAAATTAGTTGAATAAAGTATTAAATGAACATAAAGGGTTGTCAGAAAATGGATGTGTCAGATTCATCCCATGTGCGTGACGCGTCCGGTTTTAAAGTGACAGTAGCCTAATAAACTTGCCGCTCTCTATCATGTTAATCAAAGAACAAAAGAATAATAGAAAATCCCTCACTACTTTCAACTGAATAACTTTTGTAGCTTTAATAAAAATTAATCTATATTTAATTTATTAAGTGTTTGTGTTTGATAACTTAATTTAATTTCTGGATATTTCCTACCTGTTAATCAAATATTTAAAATAGACTTTTTTTTGTTTCTACATTAATTTGGAGATTAAATGTGAAATTATTACAATATAAAAATATATTAAAAACTTTAAATGGTTAGGTGCGATTAATTACAAAAATAATGTACAGTTAATTAAATGTGTTAATCGATTGACAGCTCTAATTAGTTGTTGTAGTATTAACATTTAAGTAGGCCTACATAATAATGAACTATTAAAGGGTAACTAAACACTAAACCAACTTTTTTTAGTTAATGATCTGTAAGAATGGAGCTTCATAAATGCTGTTCATTGATTCGAGTACTTTTTTTAACATTTGAGTATAAAGTGTTTTAATTTTCAAATATATGGTGTAAAAACGTCTGAGTGCTGCCCTCTTCAGGTTAAACGGAATCTCGTGAAGTAGGGGTACTCTCTGACGTAGGGTACTCTGTGACGCTACTCTGCCACGCCCCTGGCAGCCCCTGGTATAAAAGCATCTGCTTCCGTCAAAAGCACTGTAGGAGTCAGGAGTTGGAAATTGGAATTACGAGTATTGAAAACGATCAGGATAGCGTATTTTAGCATCTAGTTAGCATAGCATTTATATAGTTATTTAGATTATTTCGTGTAGCCTAGGTAGTTATTTAGCATAGTTGTTAGTGTTGTTAGAAGCATAGTTAGTTAGTAGCATAGTATTGCATCAGTTAGAATAGTGTAGATTTTTAGCATTAGTTTTGTCTGTGTTTAGTACAGTGGTTAGGCTGGTATAACTGTTAGGTGTAGTGTTGCTGGTTGCATAACTTTCCCCCAGACTTGGAAATTAGCGCCAGTGTTTACATGCACTTGTGTGCCAAACGCTGCTCTTCCTGCATGGACTCCACAACCGCCGGCGCGTTTTGCTGGATATTTTTTTTCACATAGCGGCAAAATATGCTTAACGTAGGTCAATAGTAATAATAATCCACTCAGATACTGGCCCCATTCTCTCTTGCGCGGCTGCTTCGCTAGCATCGTCGGATGCCGATCGCGATGCGGGAGTTAATGCGATGCGACACCGCAGTTTGAGCTCGCGGCTCGAATTGATATGGTTTTAGCTCTGTGTCCACAGACAATTCCTCCACTTCAGGGGAAGGTGGGGAAGAAAAGTCCTCGACTTCAAATGACCGCTCTGTTGCAATTGCAAAGCTACTTGCGTCACTCCAGTCACTCTCTATCTTAGCGAGTCTGACAGCAGAGGTCCCGCCAAGATGGCGTCCTGCTAAGTTTGCCTTCATCGAGCTCCGCTGACTAATCCACTTTTAACAGCCAAACTACACTATTTACAATCCCGTTCCGTGTATTTGTTTACATAACTACTTCATACTTGTCCCTCGACAACTTAAAGATGAAATCTGCAGCAGACAAAAGGAAAGAAAAAGAAATGTCGCGCGCTTCACGTGGGTCGGATATGAGCCTCCACAGCTATTCGTCTCCCAGTGAGATCCTCTTATCTGCTCCGTTCCCGGAGAGCCCAGGTAAACCCCCTTCAAAGAAAGGCAAAGCAGAGGACGACGCCGTGATTTCTTCTCTCTCACAGCTGATTAATAATCGCTCAGATGCCCTGGAGAAAATGGTGGGTGATAACGCTCTTAAAATTGAAGGGCTAAAAAAGACGGTGGACTTTGTATGTGCTGAGTTGAATGATATTAAGGGGAAAGTCGGCCACGTCGAAGCTAGACTAAATACTGAAGAAAAGAAAATGGAGCTCTGCGAAACAAGAATTGCTGACTTGGAGAGATACTCTCGCCGCTGGAACCTGCGCTTACATGGGGTACCTGAAAAGGAAAATGAAAATGCCAGAGCCGAATCTATCCGCATTTGTCTGGCCACCTTTCCAGAGGAGAGCAAAACTCTTCCTGATAAGATTGACACTGTTCACCGCATTGGGAAGAGGCTTCCGAATATTTCAAAACCGCGCGCGATCATCATTCAGTTTTCCTCACGTGTGATGAGAGATGGTGTGTGGAGGGCGGCGAAATCGTCAGAGTTCCTGCGGGCGAACGGGTTTCGATTTACTGAAGATCTCACTGCCTTTGACCGAGAAAGGAGGCAGTTGCTTTGGCCGGCCGTGGAAAAGGCCCGCAAGGAGGGGAAAAGAGCGCATTTTGTCGGACACCGTGCATTCATAGAGGGCTCTGAAATTAATCCTATGTAAGCCTGTTCAGACTGTTCTCATTCCAAGTGAACTTTTTGAGCTTCTTTTCGTTATGGAGCGGAATTATTGATGGCTGTAACCGCACTTGACCTGGCTATGTCAGCTGCTTGTGCGTTGTCAACCTCAGTTAGCGCGACTTTTTCTTTTTTGCTGTTTTTTGCTGTTCTTTGTTAAAAGAGTTATTTTTGTATGTCTATTTCAGTTTTTTCTCTCAATGCCAGGGGTCTAAGAGACATTACTAAACGGAAGGCTTTGTTTCTATATGCCAAATCGTTCAAAACTGATTTTTGTTTTTTTCAAGAGTCCCACTCCGTTGCCAGTGATACTGCGTTTTGGAAAAATCAGTGGAACAATGATGTTTGGATGGCTCACGGTTCGGAGCGTTCAGCTGGAGTTCTGACTTTGAAAAACCTTTTTGCTGGGGACGTTTTGCACTACTTTAGCGACCCGAATGGACATTTCCTGCTTATGGTAATTTCTTTAAACAACACTGTGGTAATACTAATTAATATATATGGATATAATAGTTCTCGTGAGAATGATCTACTGATTGATGCGATAGAAAGGAAAATTCTGCTGTGGCTTAATGCATACCCAAATGCTTTAGTTTTCATTGGTGGGGACTTTAATATTGTACCTGATAATAATCTCGATAGACTGCCACCTAAACAGATTGCCTCTACCAATTCTAAATTAAAAATATTAATGGATAAATTTGATATTATTGATATTTGGAGGGAAACATTTCCGAATATTAAATCCTATACTTGGAGTAACAAAAATTGTTCTAGACAGTCCCGAATAGACTACTGGCTTGTTTCACAATCTGTTAGGGACTTTAATGTTTCTGTTAGCATTCTCCCTTCACCCATGACTGATCATAAAGCAACTCTTATTCAATCCCCTCTATCTTCAGTTATCTCTTCTTCAAAACCTAGAGCCTCTTATTGGAAGTTTAACTCTTCTTTGCTTAAGCATGACCAATTAAGGGAAAACATTTTATATTTGATTGAATATTACTGGATCAAAGCACAAAAGGAAAATAAATACGGCCTCAATTGGGAACTACTTAAACATGAAATTAGCAAGTGTGCTAGGAATTTTGGCAGCCTTCTAGCTAAACGTAAAAGACTTGATGAGGAGACAGTAATTTCCAAAATAATGACTCTCTCTGGTAAAATGCAGGATGGTTTGTCAGAAGCTGAATTGGCAGAATATATTGATCTGCAAACTCAGTTAGACTCAATGTATAAAAATAAGGCAGAGGGGGCTTTTATTCGCTCGAGAAGAAGGTGGCTAGAACAAGGAGAACAAAGTACAGCATATTTCTTCAGAATGGAAAAGAATAATTGTAGAAATTTAACTATTAACTCTTTAAATTTAAACGGTAAGGTTAGTTCTGATCCTAAGGAAATCAGCACATTTTGTGCGAACTTCTACTCAAATCTTTACAACTCAAAATATTGCAAAGACTCAGCTTTGTCTTTTTTCCAGTCTCTGAAAGATGTTAGGACAATATCTAATGAAGATAAGAGCGCTTGCGATAGTGATATATCCATTGGTGAAATAATTGAGTCTATTGAAGCTCTTAAGAACAATAAGTCGCCGGGCACAGATGGGCTGACAGCCGAATTGTACAAAAAATTTGCTCTAGAGTTAGCACCTTTCTTGCTGGAAACCTATTTGGAGAGTATTGCGTCTGAGACACTTCCGTCTACTTTATCACAGGGATTACTTACATTAATACCTAAACCTAAGAAAGACATTCTTTTGATTGATAACTGGCGTCCAATTTGTTTATTAAATTGTGATTATAAGATATTAGCTTTGTTACTGGCCAAAAGACTTAAACCGGTTCTGAGTACAATAATAGACGAGACTCAATCAGGTTTCATCACAAAGAGGCATATTGCTAACAATATACGCCTTGTTTTAGATTTGTTGGACTATGATGAACTGATTAGAGATGAAAGTTTTATTCTTTTTTTAGATTTTTATAAAGCTTTTGATTCCCTTGAACATGAATTTATTTTGCAATCCCTGCATAAATTTGGTTTTGGTGATTTCTTTTGCAAAACTGTCTGTACGTTATACAAAAATGGAAACTGTTCAATTAATCTGAAATCTGGCACTTCTCCCAGGTTTAATGTGCTTAGAGGGGTGCGCCAGGGTTGCCCAGTATCGCCTTATTTGTTCTTGATGGCCGCTCAACTCCTAACTACTTCCCTGTTGAATAGTCAATTACAAGGGGTTAATATAGCAGATAAACATATTATTATTACTCAATTAGCTGATGATACCACACTCTTTTTAAAAAACGACTTGCAGATCCCTATCGCTCTTGATCTTATTAAAGTGTTCTCGAAAGCCTCTGGCCTTTCTTTGAATTTAGATAAATGTGAACTTCTTCCCTTAAAGTCCTGTTCTGCTCCATTCCTGCACAATATTCCTGTTAAGTCTCAAGTGAATTATTTGGGTGTTACAATTTGTAAAGATGTCAAAACGAGAGGAAAATTAAACTTTGATCCAGTAATTACTAAAGCTAAAAAAAAATTCAATTCCTGGCTCCAAAGAGACTTGTCTTTACGAGGAAGGGCTCTCCTTGCTAAAGCAGAGGGTATTTCTAGATTGACCTACCCTGCTCTTTCTTTGCATGTGGATAAGACATTTTCAGTAGAGGTTGATAGAATGCTTTTTGATTTTTTATGGAAACACAAAAGACATTACATCAAAAAATCTGTTGTCATAAATAGCTTTGACCATGGCGGTTTTAACTTTCTTGATTTTGCTTCTTTAAACAATACGTTTAAGATAAATTGGTTAAGGCAGTTCTTGAACGATTCTGATTCCTTTTGGAATGCTATTCCCAATTATATTTTTTCTAAAGTTGGTGGTCTCCCCTTTCTGTTAGTATGTAATTATAATATCTCTAAATTGCCCATCAAATTATCAAATTTCCATAAGCAGGTACTTTTGGCCTGGCACTTGATTTACAAACACAATTTTAGCCCCCACAGGTATTTTATTTGGAATAACCATGATATCCGATACAAAAATAAAACACTCTTCTTTTCAGATTGGTTTAATAATAATATTATTTTGGTTTCTCAACTTGTAAATTCAAACGGTCATTTGTTTTCTTATTCTGAATTCTTATCTAAATACTGTATTCCTGTCACCCCACGAGACTTTGCCATAGTGATGGATGCCATCCCCAGTGGAGCTATTGCACTTTTGAAAAACTCAGGTGATTCTTTACTCTCATCTACCTCTTGGATACACCCTTGTGAGACGGCAATAGGGAAGATCTGTTTTTTATCTAGTCCCTCTCTTAGGAATAGAAAGATTAGACAACTTTTTCAGAATGATATTATTACTGTCCCTTCTATAGTATCATATTGGAGTAATTGTTTTAATGATATTCCTTGGCAGAAAGTGTGGGCTCTATCCAACAAATATTTAATCACAAATAAGGTTAAAGAGGTATCTTTTAAGCTGTTACATCGGTTTTACCCAGTCAATCTTTTTATCAAAAAAATGTTTCCTGAGTTGGATCCCCTATGCTCCTTCTGTGGAGTGGAAGACGAGTCTGTACCTCACCTCTTTTGGGATTGTGTTCATGTAGCTACTTTTTGGAAGAAATTTTGTCTCTTTGTACGTGCTTCTTTGTTAGTTAATTTTTCTTTAGGGTTTAAGGATGTCTTATTTGGTTTTTATAACTTTGAAAAAAGTCTAAAAGACAAGTATTTTCTTGTAAATCTATTTATTTTTCTAGCCAAGTTTTTTGTACACAAGTGTAAATTTTTGTCTGTCAAACCACTTTTTATTATTTTTTGCAATGACCTAAAATATTATTTGGGTACTATCTCTTCTTCCAACAATGCCAAAGCTTTAAAGTCAGTTACATTGTGCACAATGTATAATATTTATGCTTTTTTATAATGAAAATATAAGTGCATTTCTTTTTCTCTTGAATTTATTTTAAATTATATATTACCCCTGGCTCATTTTATTTATTTATTTATTTTTATTATTTTAATATTTTGTTATTATTACTTTATTTTTGCATTGCTTTATTTTTTTATTACTTTATAACTCTATCTTTGTGTTATTCTTGTAGGTGAAACTGTTCTTGCTGTTATGTTTATTCAATAAAAAAAAAAAAAAAAAAAAAAAAAAAAAAGAGTCTGACAGCAGCTGTCAATCACTGCGTCACTGCGGGTCTGTCAATCACGCGCTCAGCCCCGCCCTCGGTTCGTCCGTTGGGCTCTGCCCACTTTTCCAGCATTTTTCAAATATTGCCAGTGGGTGGAGTCAGGCTCTGACCAGGGGTTTAGTTACCCTTTAACAATATATTATTGATATAATATAAATAAAAACAAATATAATATTGTTTATTATACAGTAATATTGCTGTTATTAGCAATATTGCTGTTATTAGCAATATTAGATACATAATATTAATATAAATATACATTTATTATTTATATGTATTTTTTATATAATATACAAATATATATTTATCATTAATAAATGATTATAATATAGTAGTATTATTTAATTATGAATATGTTTTATTTATATTATGTTTTAGGGTCGTCTCCTTTACTCCCATGATTATGTATTCTGGTGTGGAGATTTCAACTACCGAATAAATATTCCTAATGAAGACGTGAAGGAGCTGATCAGACAGCAGAATTGGGATTCACTGATCGGTGGAGATCAACTGGTGGAGCAGAAGAATGCTGGACAGGTATTTTAGGGGGGGCAGCTATATCAGCAGAACAAATCGTCTTCTTTTTTAAGACTTCTTAAAAAAAACGTGTATTACTTTATTCATATTCCAGGTTTTCAAAGGCTTTATTGAAGGGAAGCTGGATTTTGCCCCCACTTACAAATATGACCTGTTTTCGGAGGACTACGACACCAGTGAGAAGTGCCGCACACCGGCCTGGACTGACCGTGTGCTGTGGAAGAGAAGAAAGTGGAACTTTGATAAAACTGGTGAGAATTTAATTACAAATACATCCTTAACCAACAGCCACATTATAAATGCAGTATAAAACAGCTTGCGCTTCCCTCAAAGTTAAAATTTTCACTAAATCTGGCTGTGTGTGTGTTACAGCGGAAGAATTGGAGTTGAATGTAGTAGGAGCCCCAGTGACTGAGGAAGATCAGTACCCATGGAGCCCTGGAGAGCTCAAGTACTATGGTAGAGCAGAGCTCAAAACCTCTGATCACAGGTGAGAGAGACTAAAGCCAGAAAAACACCTTTCAGGATTTACACTGACAACATTCTTAGTGCCATCCAGTGGGCCTCAGAGGTACAGCAGGAGGCTGTCCATTCATGTTTTTTTTATTGTAAGTAATTGTTAAAATATTAAAATTCAAGTCTATCTTTGTTCTTAATACCACTATGATCAGGATTGGACAGTAAAATCACATTGTGGACCGCATAAGCTTTTTGTGTTAGGGACCCCAGTTCTATTGCCAATTGCCATTAACATTAGTCTCTCAAAAGGCCTGTGGTGGCCATCATAGACATGGACGTACTTGAGGTGGACCCAGAGGCCAGACATCAGGTGTATAAGGACGTGATCGCCCTACAGGGTCCACCTGATGGAACCATCCTCGTCTCTCTCTGCTCTTCTGGTCCCGATGACTACTTTGATGATGCTTTGATCGACGACCTGTTGGACAAATTTGCTAATTTTGGCGAGGTTATTCTTATCAGGTATGAATTGTTTGCATATATAATTTAATTAGTATTATTATTATATTTGATTGTTATATAACTTTATTTATACACTACCATGTACCACTACCAAAGGACAATGACTCATTAATTTGATGAAAAGTGAAAAGACGTTTATAATGTCAAAAGATTTATTTCAAATAAATTCTGTTCTTTTGAATTTCTGTCCATCCACAAAAATATTAAAGGGATAGTTTACCCAAAAATTAAAATTCTGTCATCATTTACTCACCCTCAAGTTGTTCCAAACGGTATGATTTTCTTACTTCTGTTGGCTACCGTCAACCAGACAGCTGACGGTAGCCATTGACTTCCATAGTATTTATCATAGAATTCAATGGGGTCCATCAACTGTCAACAGTCTGATTACCACCATTCTTTAAAATATCTTATTTTGTGTTCAACAGAAGAAAAGATACTCATACAGGTTTGGAAAAACTTGACGGTGAGTAAATTATGACAAGAAGTTTTATTTTTGGGTGAACCATGGCAAAATTTTCAAAATTGATAATAATAAGAAATGTTTCGTGAGCACTAAATCAGCAGATTATTCTGATTTCTGAAGGATCATGTGACACTGACGTAATGGCTGCTGAAAATTCAGCTTTGCCATTACAGGAATAAATTATATATTTTTTTATATATTGAAATATAATATATAGAAACAGTTATTTTAAATTCTGTTTTTACTATTTTTGATTAAATAAATGTCACCTTGGTGAGCATAAGAAACCGACCCCAAATTTTAGAGCAATTTTTTTTTTTTCCTGAACAGGTTTGTTGAAGAGAAAATGTGGGTGACATTTTTGGAGGGATACTCAGCACTGGCAGCTCTGTCTTTGAGTGCCTCTACTGTAAGTGACTCTACTGTACAATAGGTTCATTATTTTTTTTTTGAATTAACATTTACATGCAGAAATGCATTATACTGTATCGTAATGACAGGTAATCTAATCATCCCTCATTATGTCCATATGCAGGTGAATGGAAAGACCATAGACATCCGTCTGAGGAGTCCTGGTTGGATAAAGAGTCTAGAGGAAGAAATGAGTGTGGAGAGAATCTGCGGAAGCATCCCAACGTCCACCAGCTCCACTCTGCTGGCAGAAAACTCAACTCATGTCATGGGAGAAGAGTATGATATGGAAGGTATGGCATCTGTTTGGGTTACATGGGTCCAAAATGCAACATGAACCTATGGAAATACGGGACATTGTGGAGTTCTATTTTTACTGCTGTGTTGACAGGTGATGTGGACGAGGAGGTTGAGGATATCTTACCCCAGCACCTGCAGCCTGGAGCCGGCATGGATCTAGGCTCGTCCCCCAACCCATCCCCACGCAGCAGCCCCTGCCCCTCTCCTACCCATGGAGAGCCTGCGCCCCCCATCCGGCCCAGCAGAGCCCCCCCACGCACAGCTGGACCACCACAGGGTAGTGCGAATATTTGACTCTACTCAACATTGAACAACCCATATGTATTTATATCAGGGTTTTTTTTTTAGCTTTGTCCTTTCCTACATTTTACAACATTTCATTTATACATCACAGTTCAGAATTTTGGGGTCAGTGAGATAAATTGATACTTTTATTCATTAAGGATGCATTAAATTGATCAAAAGTGACACTGAAATGTGACACTGAAAACTGGAGTAATGATGCTGAAAATTCAGATTTGGCATCACAGGAATAAATAACATTTTAAAATATATTAAAAAGAAAACTGTTATTTTAAATAGTATTATATGCAACAATATTATTATATCTACAATGTATTTTAGATCAAGCAAATGCAGCCTTGGTGAGCATAAGAGACTTTTTTCAATCTCATGACCGCAAACCATGTTAACTATAGAAGAGAAAATGATATCTTAATAATTAAATTTCTTTCCAGAAGACCAAAAATTCCAGTACATTAATTTCCCTTTGTTTTTACACTGCGAAAAGGAGGATTAAGCCCAGCATCCATTAGAAGGGAACTGGCAGGTAAAGAGTTTCAGATGTGTTGCTGATGTGCTTCAATGGTTCCTGAGCTCTTAGAGTGTGTATGTGTGTCTCAAGGCTTCGATGTGGTTTGCAGTGCTGTGGGTTGAGCTAAATCTGTCAGGCTGTTGTTTTGATGCTTTTGATGATGAGATATTTTTTTCTTTGCTCAGGTTCTCCGGTTGATGGTCAGCCAGCTGGAGCTCCTTCATCACAAGGGCTAGAGCCAAAACGTGCCCCTCCTCCACGCCCCAATGCCCCACCAGCCCGACCTGCACCTCCACAGCGCCCACCGCCACCCTCAGGTACAGCTATGAAGTCTATGTTCATTTTTACACAGGCATGACAATTTTCTGATCTGTTCTCACCAGAAGTTAAAACCCAAATGACACAAGTTTTACCTGGGATTGAAACGTTCCAAACAAATGTGTTCACTACATTAAATACTATGTTTTCTCTTGTTTTTTGTTTTGTTTTTTATTGACATTTTACAATGGTTCTAAAGGAGGTTCTACTACACCTGTTAGGAAAGATTCAGCAGGTAATGCTGTACATAATGTTGTGATATAGTTAGTTAGTTGGCTTAGATATTAAAAGTGTCTGGCTAACTTTTTCGAATTGAATGCACTATGATGCAGTTCTGTGTTCTGTTTGATAGTCTTTCATATGCTTTTCTTGAGCCTCATTGTAATTTAGGCTTTTTGTTGTTTGTAAAAATCAAGTTTGCACTATAAATGTTTTTGCAACTGTATTTTTGTTCACAATGTATTTTTTTGGAAACAATTTGAATTTTCTTTCAAAGGCTTTGCTGAGCCTCTCATACTAGAGTTTGATCTGACTGATTATGAAGGTAATTTCTGAAAGAAATTTAGATTTTAGAAGATTCTTGCAGTGTTCGTCCTTGTGTATGGTGACCTCCTGGTCAGTTGAGACCTCCTGCACTTGCTAACAGAAATAGACTAATTTACAGTATGTGGGGCAGGGGTGTTCAAGTCAACCATCTTGCAGTGCATGAAGTCTCAGTTGCTCCAATGATTTTGATTTAGTTTCCGAGTGTGAAGTGCTGAAATTAGGTGAATTAGCTTTTGTAATTGAATAGAGAAAGAACGAAATGATCTCTCCATCAGGTAAGGAGTCTGTTTGGTCAGATATATTTTCTCCATAGCTGAAGGCTTTAATGTGTTACAAAACTCATTTTGAATAATTCCGCATTTGTTAATAACTTTTCCCCTCATGCTGACAAAAGGACAAAAAAGCCCAGCCTTAGCACGTGCAGATGCAGCTGGTGAGTTCTTGTCTCGCTCATCTGTGACATTTCAGTGACGGACATATTTGGGCCTTCATCATGCCATGATTTTGCAAGTCTCCGGCTAGTTTTAACACAAAATAGAGCTAAAAAAAAAGTTTCTTCCATCATCAGATTCGTAGTATAGACTATTTGACTGGCATTTGAATTGGACCTGAAGTTCAAAATATAGGTTTTCTGATATTTTCACAAAAGTATTTTCTATAACTATTACTGAATGTTTGATTATGGCATCGGCTGTTTTTCAGGTCGAGGTCAGGCAACTGGATCAGCCCCTGGAGGCGCCCCAAGGCCGGTGGGTGGGCTAATTGACATGAATATTATAAAAAAATAAGATGTATATCATGTTAAATATTATGATTTTGCTTTAGATTCAGCCTCGAGCAGGAGTTATCAGTGTCCCTCCTCAGGCTAGACCTCCTCCTCCTCCTGCTCATCCCGGGGCCCCCAGACCCATAGCAGAGGTGCATCCTGGGGCCCCTCGACCTTCACCTGATAATCACCCCGGAGCACCAAGACCCACTGCTGAACCCCAAAGCAAGCCATCCGACCTGCCTCTGGGTTCGTTAAACTCTTCTAATTACCTATTAATTTTACTTGTATATTATAATTTTGTTTATACATTTCTTATTGAAGTTCTATTATGCTTTCTTGAATATTAGGCTACCTTTCATGCAGTGTGTAATAGCTGTTTGTGTATGTAAAAGGTCTGCAAAGTATCAAAGATTAAAGTGCACGACAAATAAAGTTATCGTCTCCTAAAAGAAAGAACCGATTCTGAATTGCGTAACGAGTCGTCAGCAATTCCAGTCTCACTTCCTGTTACATGCCTACGTAACAATCCAACAAATTGGCATAATGCCAACCTATGGTTTTCATTGGCTGTCCACGAATAATGTCTACTTTGACCCGCCCTCAAACACTGTTGTTGTTGCTGCAGCCTGAAAGAGTTTGGTTTTTGTTGTCGACATGTTGAGAAGCCGCTGTTTTCTGTGGTGGGAATCCACATTGTATGCGCTTCAAAAGGACGAGGGCTCGCACTGGAATTGATACGGAAAAACCGACGCCATGTAAGCTGTAGAACAACAGACTGAGCCATCTGACCAATAAGAGCAGAGTAGGCTCGCGGAAAGTAGGGGTTTAGAGAGACTGATTCCTCTAACCGTTTCCAGACTCTTTGAGAAATGAGGTGATGTCCAGTGAATATTATGAGAAAATTAAAGTGTCTTTGACCTTTAGGAGCACTTTAATTTAGTATTTAAAACTTTATATATAATTTTATATGAGATTTTATACAAAATTGAGATGTGTAATATATGTATGTTTTAAAAGTTGAACCAATCTTAAACCATCTACTGTGTGTCTGTCTTTCAGGTCCACCCCCCACACTGCCAGGTCCCATGAGACCTCAGATGATATCACCCATGCAGCCTCAGTCTATGTCACCAGTGCAGCATCCTGTCCAAGCCCAGCTCCCTATACCAATGCAGCCCACTTTCCCTGCCCCTCTGATGCCTCAGCCTGTCCCCCAGGCACCTGCTGGAGCCGCTGCCGCCCCTCAGCCAGGACTGGCATCTCCCAAGCCTCCACCCCGGAGCCGGTCCGCTCAAGCACTGCCACCTGAGTCTGCTCCTCCTACAACCCAGGTTAGTCCTCTTTCTCTGTTCACTTTTGCATGGAGCCCTATAATTAATTGTGATAAAAATCAACACTCTTTCAAAGATGCTAGGGACCCACAAGATAAAAAAATTACAAAAACGTGTTTGCATCCTAAACCCAAGCCGGGCTCAGGTGCAAGACAAAAAAGATAACGATAAATAGAAAGAAAAAAAATGGCCGCACACTGAAGTTACAGATCCATAATATATATTTATTTATTTATTTATTAACGAACGAACGGGCGGGGCAAAGTTTCAACCAATCAGGTCTTCTTCAGGCACATTGGTGATCAGTCGGAACATTGCGCTGTTTACCGGTGTATATATATATATATATATATGTGTGTGTGTGTGTGTGTGTGTATGGAGCTGTAACTTGAGTGTGCAGACATAATTTTTTCCTTTCTAAGGACCCACAAGATCCCATCCTGGGGTTAATAAGGCCTCTTCCAGATAATCCAAGGCCTCTTCCTCTTTCTTTTTTACTTTTCTAGTTATAACGACTCTGTTCAGGTGGTTCTCATAGTCATGTTTCGCTCTTCTTGATGCATGTGTCTTTCTCTTTCACTAGCAGGAGCAATCCTCAGGTTGACAGGTACTGGATTAAGTAATTTCTAGTATGTACGTTGTCTTCATGGCACCATAGCCTGTAGTCACGATGTATGGGGTGCTCATACATATAGGATCCTCCATGTTAAAGTTGGTTTTCCCCCTTTCCATCTTTAATTTGACCCTTTTTTTATTTTGAATATCAGAAGATTATATTGTAAAACTTAACTTGAACCCCTTGATAATATTGTATATATATCAAAAATGACCTGGTTATGAGGTTTATCAAGTTTTTCCAACAGGGGGGTTCAAGGAAAGTGTCATCCAGTATTTGTTGTGGGTATTGTTTGTTTTTAATCTGTGATATCTGTTATAATTGTTTTCAATGTTTCTTGGACAAGGATAAGCAATTCTAATAGCTCTATTAGACTTGCACACTAATCATATTAGTCTTTTTGATGTTTTATAATGCTGTTTTTTGTTTTATAATAGACGGTTTAATAAAACCGTATTCGGATCTTTCAGTTTCTTATTTATGTTGATGTCTGTCATTGCACCATTTATGTTTTAACCAACAAGCCATCATGATTTTTATCAAAACTTGTAACAAACACATTGTTTAAAATGAAAAGTCAACATGAAACTACATGGGTTTTCAACTTTTTTTACATCTGTAATAATGAAACAGGATATTTAAAGGTGCATTCAGT
The DNA here is from genome assembly GCF_949152265.1 of Phoxinus phoxinus. Lineage (NCBI taxonomy): Eukaryota > Metazoa > Chordata > Actinopteri > Cypriniformes > Leuciscidae > Phoxinus > Phoxinus phoxinus. The sequence continues at coordinate 13,059,096 of NC_136898.1, read as the reverse complement.
AATTTGGTACTAATTTAATGAATTACTATCTGATTGTTTTTACTACTTGAGGGAAATTAGAGTTATATAATTTAAATAAAAAGAAGTTACATTTTTACTGTTCTGGGTAATAAATGACCCCCAACAGCCAAATGGGGGGTGTTATTTAGGACCTTAGGAGGGGTAAATAAGATCTAAATAATCTAAAGTCCCCCAAAGTTATTATCCCCTTTTGCATTGGGTAGTTCTAAGAACTAGCCACCAGTGTGTTTCCCGGAGAACTAAATGTTCCCCTAGGGTTCCTGGTTGCATTCGCACCGCCAATAGGAACTCTGAGGTGATGTATACCACGCTTGTTGTTGTGACTTTTATTTTGACAGCACTGAGAACGCCAGAGCCTGAGCACACAGCACTCCCATTCTCTGTCTTCATTTGTTTACGATTTGTTTAACAGTTCTGTCTAATACGTTATTAGATAGAACTGTTATACAAAGCAAGTAGACAGTACATGAAAAAGTATAAGCATTTGCCGTGTGGTTGATGCGCAATGTCACTAGCTGAGCAGAAATACATAATCATGTTTCTCTTGTTCCCCTCAAAGTTGCGTTGGATTTTATCCCTAGCGTAAAGGTTAAGAGGTCCATCTATCACTGTTGTTCTGCACTGTGTTTTCATAGAGTTAGTTTGTGGAGTAAATATATAGGCTATAATCTGTGACTGTACAGCTTTTTTTTAAAATGGCGGGTGCTGTTGTTTCGCGTGCGTTCGGCCAATCAGTGTACACTAATGTCACTGATAGTTCCTATTGTTCTGGGTTAGACCCTACTCTGAAGTAGGAGCTAATTGAGTTCCTCCAAAAGGCATTCCTGGAACTAAAATCATTCCCAGTTCCTGCAGTGCGAACACGCCAAAAAGCGGATACTGCTGCCGTTAGTTCTAGGAACTATGAAAAGGTTCCTCCAGTGCTAAAGCCCCCCCATTGTTACTATTTCAGTGAAGTTAGTGTTATGATATTTCATAAAACACACAAAGATACACTCTTACTGTTCAAACAGCCAAAGTGTGACCAATTTTAAAAAAAATAACTTAGAAGGGTTACAAAAACAATACATTTTTCCCAACATATTTAAAACATTCGAATCTGATTTCATGTTGACTTTAAAACTCCAATATGTTCTAGCTTCTCATCATGTCATAAGTTTGATTTATGTGTTTTTATTTCCCCAGGCCAAGGACATGAATGGAGTCCAAAGAGAAGCACAATGGAAACTAGACCCCTTCGACATGTTTAACAACCAGTCCCTCTTCCAGAACACACCGTTCTCCGCTTCCCTCCCTCGCTCCTCATCCTCATCCACCACCTCCCCTTCTTCTTCTTCCTCTACGTTACCCAGCTCCCTCTCCCTATTCCCGTCTCCGGACGCCGGCAACGCTCCATGTCTCCTGTCCCCACCCGTCACCTCACGCAGCAAATCCCAGGAGTCCCTCCGTTCATCCCCCAGTCCGTTCCTCGCAGACGCCCAACCCAGACCCAACAGCACAAACCCCTTCACCGGCAACCTGCTGTCCTCCCCTCGCCGATCACTCACACCCGATTTCTACACCCAGCATCAGGCCCAAGCGGCCAAGCCTGGCCTGGACAGGGCCATGTCAGCTGTTCACAGTTCCACTCTTACAACATCTTTTTCCAGACAACAATCCTTAGTTCCTGCTACAGCAGCAGCCCCAACCAAACAGAGCCAAAAGTGGGTCACCTTTGATGACGATTCAGACTTTTTAAGAAATGCTCCGTCCGCAGTTGGGACCGGCCCGCCACTTATACCTGCAGCCTCATCCCTTTCCTTCCCTCAACCCCCGAGGAGCTTCCCCAACTCAGGCTTTGACTTCCTTTCAAGAAAGGCTCCATCTGCAGTTGGGACCGGCCCACCACTTATACCCGCAACCTTATCCCTTCCCTTCCCACAACCCCAGAGCAGCTTCCCCAGCTCAGGCTTTGAAATGGACAGCAACTGGGTGTCGCTTCCCACCTCTACGTTCCCCACAATCCCCCCTCCGATCCCAACCAGGACTAATACCAGCATCAAAAACACCCACATCCCTTCCAGAAACGAATTTACAGAGAGATGATACAGTGGAGAACATGTATGTAAAATATGGAGAAAATATTATTGTGTATCTATACGTGTATGGTTTGTATAAAAGTGCGGTGGTGGAAATGTTGAGCTGTTTGTACGAAAGAAAGAAATCTGGCTGTTTCTTTTAGCCCAATGCAGATAGGAAACCAAGAAGAATTCAAGCAGATGTATCTCGGTATGTTTTTTAGATTTTAAAATAATGGGCGGAGAACCTGTCATTTGCATATGAACCTGCATAGACGTACACACACGTGTGTAAAACTTTACTATTCAATGGCCAGATATTAAACATTTAGACCGCAAAATCATTCAGCATCAAGCTACATATTAATCAGATGTAAAAAATGTACAAATATAAAATTATATATCAATTTCATTGTTTACTCGCCTTCATGTCAGAACACAAAAAAAGATGTTTTGGAAAAAATAATTTGTCCATTCAATGGATCTCAATGGGGTTGTTTTGAGCCCCAATGACTTGCATTATACGCACAAAACCATTTTTCTAAATATGTTCTGCAGAAGAAAGCAAGTCAAACAGCATTGTAAAGACATAAGGGGAGTAAATGATGAGAGATCTTTCACTTTTTGGTGAAATATCCCTTTATTCCAATTCAAATAAGAAAAACGTATCATCAAACGCACATTTAAAATGCCTGGCTGTGTCCGACCTGTTCTACGCCATCATATCCGTTAAATGGGCTTTTCATTGAGCCAAGATATTTTGTTGTTGTTTATCTCTTTATGAATGTATCTCTCACCAGTTTCTATTGCCTATGTTACGACTCAGAGTGCGGTGTGCGCAGTACAGTTGCTCTGCTTTTCTGCATACTCAAATCAAGGGTCTAATTTTTACGAGTGTTCACACAAAAGACCCCCTCCCACCCCGCGTATCGTGTAGCACGACCAATGTGCTTAGCTTGTCAAAATATATCTTCTATACATATTCATAGTGATTATATGTCTTCCTAGTGGGGGAAAAAAAATGTAAAGTAGGTCTGAATTGTGTTTATATTTGCAGCATATACATGCCATATCTAAAGTGCACTGAAGAGCTCGGTCCTCTAGGCTTTCAAAGTTTGAGATGTTACGTGTGTGCGGAGAGGTCGAATGAGGGTCACAGTGGTCCTCTCATTCAGCGACAATGTATATACATGTGCTTTCAGTCTCATCGGATCCAAAGCTCTTGACAGAAATGCTGTATTAAACAAATGTGTAGTGTGTGTGTTTGATTTGGTGGGTTCCTCCTTCCTTCAGGATGTCGGTCATGCTTTCTTTTGTGCAATGTGTGTACTTATTCGCTCCATGATATATTATTTTTTATTTTCGGTGAACAGGTTGTGGATAAATCTATTTATTGTTGTGTGGAGGAATACTGTGCTGTATTTTGGAGTGTGACGTCTGTTTCTGTGTACTTTAGCTGTTCGTGTGAGTGCGCTTGAGTGTTTGCGTCGTCATGTTGAGGGATTCTGATATCTTTGTTATAAGTCATTATAGCATTATGTCTCCGAACTGTTTTAGAGAAATATATTTGTTATGGTATGAAGTGTGGTATAATCTTGAGGGGAAGACAAGACTGTTAAATGAACACACAGATTGATTATGAATGCCATAATATTTAAAGTTATGATGTTTAATAATGCCTTAGACATTTTGAAGAAGTTCAAATGTGTTTGAGTGCCCGAGAGTGTTTATTGGATTCTTATTGGATTAATGGTTCAGCCTCAGTTGTTTTTTGTTGATTGTATAGCATTCTGGACTGTGTAATGATGCATTATGGGTGAATGGTCAGCCTTCAGGCACTGGCATTTTATGTGTGCAGTTGGTTTACTCATATTATGCAGGTTTTTAAATGTCCTTCAAGGGCATTGTGAAATGATTCAGTCTTGGTTAAAGTGTAGGTATTTCAGGAAAGCAGTATTTTACTTGTACTTTTGTTCCTTGTTTACATTTTAGGTACAAATTTAACATCTGCACAGTTGTTCAAATGCTCTCCTGGGATGTGTTGAGCAACATATTTTGGCTTTGAGCTTACAGATATATTTTTGAACCTGGAAAGCACTGAAAAGTTTGTCTCCATTTGTGGTTTGGTTGAGGAAGGGGTCAGAAGAAAGCCAGCCAGCAAGATTATGTGTACTAATGCATGAGAAATCCATTCCAAAATGCATTCCAAAGCACTAACTGTGAACATCTCCGGAATACAGAGAAGTATCAGGTTATGGATAATAAACTATATCTATTTTTCTTTTGATGCCTGATAAACACAATGTAACCACTTAACATTTCAAAGGCATTAGAAGTGATTTGTTCAGGTGTTCTGTATGTAATGGAAGCGTTGAACCTGACATTGCCAGTGCTAGTTATTAAAAAGAAGCAAGATTTTATAGGAATTAATTAACTCCTTTTGTGAAGTTAACGTTCCATTGTAGCTTTTAGCCCAGTAGTGAACAAAAGTCTGTGGTATTAACCTTAAATGTATGTATACACAAACCACAAAACTGCAATTCAGTAACGAGTTCTCGATCTGTAATTTAAGTGCATATCAAAAGTGCACATTTATGTATGGAGCAATTGATGTTGTATGTATGCAATAATAAATGTAATTCAACATGAATCGTACTGGTATTTATTATTTGATGCATCAGATCTTATTACATGAAAAAATATTTCAATAGAATATATATATATATATATACATATAATGCAATATTACTGCAAAGCTTTTATGAGTATATGTTTTCTTGTGAAATATTTTGGATATATATATATATATATATATATATTGGGTGTTTATTTAATGTTGGTTATTAGAAATGTGCAAAATCACACAAATCAAGGTTGTAACTTGTAGATAAACGTTTAATAACCGTTGCAACAATTCGAAAATTATTTTTTTTTTAAATCAAGCTCTTATTATTTATTTGACCTCCCGAAGTTGACGTTTAAATTTTTGCTGAGGGTTGACCGTTTGTTAAAATGAAAAACTTTCCTTTTTAGGTGTTATAGGCCAGTTATTTATTCTATATTATTTAAATACTATTGTAGTATTATGTATTAATCTTTATATTTGGAATAGCTTTTATTTTTATATTTTTAATTTGTTTTAGCATGTTTGTTATGTGCTTTTGTCATTTTTATTACTTTTTGTTGTTTTTAAATAAGGTTTACATGCAATATTAGTATTTTGTTTACCCAGATCTGGTATTACATTTTCATACAGTTGTTCTCATAGACAGTATATAAGAGGTTGTTCTGCATGACACATACTAGACTTTAAGGGTCCTTTATTTTGTAATAAAATACTTCCGGTCAAACGGGGCAGGTTCAGTCACGGTTGTTATTGCTGCTGTCTTCACACCGTTCAAACCGCTATGTGGAGGTATCGCATCAACACAGCGCTGAACTGAACGGCAGACCAGTCTCTCATAATAAACAGCCATGATGGGATGTCAAAGAAGACGCACCTCCGTGTCAGGGGCTTTTATGCTTCCCCGTTTACTCTGCCTGATGTGCTTTGCTGTCATTAGTCTGGCTGAGAACACGGACATGGTAAATGTGGTGACGGAGAGGAAAGCGGAGGAGAGCCACAGGCAGGACAGCGCCAACCTGCTCATATTCATCATGTTACTCACACTCACTATTCTCACGATATGGCTCTTCAAACACCGCCGCTTCAGGTTCCTGCATGAGACGGGCTTGGCCATGATTTATGGTGAGATTTAGTTAATGTATTCATATTCAAGTTCACATTCATGAACCTTGTGTAGGAGGGCACCAGGAATCTTGTGCATATGAGCTCATTAATGTTCTCAAAGTACTTGTCAATCTGTTCTATAAATTATTTTGCAATGCAGCTAAAACATTTTTTTTACTTTCAATGACAACCATAGTATAATCGTATGCTGTAAATCACTAATATGGGGCAAATGTAAAATAAAGAATGTCCCAGTTTTGACAGATTTACAAAACTGCGCAATTTAGCCAGATTTATATATTTATATTAAGCTGTTTTTATACAGATTTTGACTGTTTTTAATAATCATTGCGTAGTAAATACTTAAAAATCTAAATTGAATTATTAAATATAAATCTTATTGTAATTGTTAATAATTATATTTTTAATAATTACATATTGTAAATCTATTTTAAAGCAGTTGCGTAATATATTTAAGATTCAAATTAAGTCTTAATTTGCTATATTTTAATAAATGTAATACTTTTAAGTCATTTTAATGCATTTATTGTGTAATAAATACTTTGATCTAAATTGAAATCTTAAATATAGCCTAAGTATTAATGTAATACATTTTTTATTCAATTATTGTTTACTTAACACTTAAATCTTAAATGTAAGTCTTAATTCATTTATAAAAGTAATAATAGTCTATAATAGTCTATTTTAATACAATTATTGTTTAATTCATATTTAAATCTAAAATATAAGTATTAATTTCTATATTTTAATAAATTTAATACATTAAAGCTTTCAGAATTTTTCTGATTGTCGCCGTTTTACTGTAATGGCAATAATTGGTATTCTTGTAGAAAATATAATTACCATGATAAATAATTGCTTTTGTTATTTCTCTGTGTGCTTTGCTTAAAGGAGAACTCCGGTCAATTTTAACATTGAGCTCAATTTTTAGTAAATTTGGAGTGCTGTCAATACAGAGAACATCGACAAAAATCGGTGTTGCCTACACTGTGTTATCCTATTTTTAAAATTTGCACCCTATTGACTTGAATGGGGCAAATTTTAAACCTGCTTTTATTTCTCTTATCATCCTTGATGTGTCATACAAGTGCCCAGCCATGTTAAGTGATTCCTTCAGAGTGAACACGGTGAATCTGACTGCAGTAGATGTGAAAGATATGAATAAAAATGATGTTAATTCAACAAGCGCACATACCTGTATTTAGTTCCTGTTTTCGGTGGAAGTCCAAAGTAGTCGATTGTCGTGTTCACGCGCGTGATCATAGGTAACTAAACCTATGCACGTGAACTCGACAATCGACTACTTTGGACTTCGACCGAAAACAGGATGTAAATACAGGTATTTGCACTGGCTGATATAACATCATTTTTATTCATATCTTTCACATCTACTGCAGTCAGATTCACCGTGTTCACTCTGAAGGAATCACTCAACATGGCTGGGCACTTGTAATGACACATCAAGGATGATAAGAGAAATAAAAGCAGGTTTAAAATTTGCCCCATTCAAGTCAATAGGGTGCAAATTTTAAAAATAGGATAACACGGTGTAGGCAACACCGATTTTTGTCGTTGTTCTCTGTATTGACAGCACTCCATACAGAGTAAAAGCACTTACTAAAAATTTAGCTCAATGTTAAAATTGACCGGAGTTCCCCTTTAACATAATGAGTATTAAAACACTATTTGATGTATATGTTTTTCATCTCCAGGTTTGCTTGTGGGTGTGATTCTGCGCTTTGCGGTCCATTCTCCACAGGACTTCAATGACGTCACCTTGAGTTGTGCCGTGAACAGCAGTCCCACCACCATCCTGGTGAACGTGAGTGGCCGATTATACGAGTACAGCCTGAAAGGAGAGGTGCAGGACAGCAAGGGCCATGATGTGCCAAATGCAGAGATGCTCAGGAAGGTACTGCTGTTAAATCCTCTAAAATAACAAATATTTGTAATATTGTTTGTGCCTTCTACTGGATGTGAATGTATAATATTGCATGCGGGATTTTGTTTTCACGCTTCTAGGTTACTTTTGATCCTGAGGTTTTCTTCAACATTTTGCTTCCGCCCATCATCTTTCATGCGGGATACAGTCTCAAACGAGTAAGAATATGATTATCCTAATGAAAAAATTCACAAAATACATAACTAATTGGGGGAAAAAAAATCAGTAATTCTGTCTCTTGTATCAATGACTGATGTGGATTAGCTTGTTTCATTTTTAGTAATCTTTTTTTTTTTTATTCATTTTAACTATCAGAGGCATTTTTTCAGAAATTTGGGGTCTATCCTCTGCTATGCCTTTGTGGGCACACTGACATCATGCTTTGTAACAGGGTGAGTGATGATATTTTAAAAAGAAAAGAGCTTTGTTATGGAAAAAAAGGGTAACACTAGTTTAGGGTCCAATTATCACTATTAACCAGTTGCTTATTAACATGCATACAGTATGACTCGGATATTGGCTGTTTATTAGTACTTATAAAACACATAGTTATGCCTTATTCTGCATTAACCATATTAATTGAGGCAAAAGTCATAGTTAATAGTGAGAAGTGGACCCTAAACTAAAGTGTGACCGAAAAAAGATAATATTATATCATTCATTTTGGTTTTGTCCTCTGTCCTCTGTGCAGGTTGGTGATGTACGGCTGTGTGGTGTTCATGAAAGCCATCGGTCAGCTTGGAGGGGATTTCTTTTTCACTGACTGCCTTTTCTTCGGTGCTATTGTATCTGCTACAGATCCAGGTATTGGTTTTGCTTTAAAATTAGTACACTGAGCTCTTATCTTTAATATATTTAGCTATATTAAAATTCACTTCGAATGATTTCTTACAGTGACTGTTCTGGCCATTTTCAACGAGCTGAAAGTTGACGTGGATCTCTATGCGCTGATGTTCGGCGAGAGCGTCCTCAATGATGCTGTGGCCATCGTCCTGTCGTCGTGAGTGCAATCTACATTACACAGATATAAGTTAGTTACTACAACCAGGGCTTGACGTTAACACTCCACTTTGGCGGGTTGAATTTTATATATTATATATGTTTTTCAATTGTGGTCTTTTAAAAAGGCATCTGAAAGAATAAACTAAGTGCAAGTGCAACATGTAGTGTTGTCAAAAATGTAGATTTTTCAATACATATCGATACTGAAATATAAAGAAAACGCACGTGTAACAGGATAATGGATCTGTGTGTCAGGTCTTAAAGTGACAGCAGCGTAATATACCTGCTGCCAAATTATGAGATAATATTAAAAATATCTATATGGTAGGTTTTCCCCATGGTATAGATGTCAAAATTGTGGCCAGTGAAAATGCTGAGTGGCTAGTAGCTTTGGAAAACCACTAGCCCCACAGTGGCTGATGAGCAAAAAAGTTTATGTCTGTCAAGCTACTACTACCGCTACGTTCACACTGCAAGCCTTAAGGCCCTTGCACACTGAGTGCGAAATTCGCGTCCGAAATTTTTGCACATTAAAAAATAAATACGACCTCACGTTATGTCAATCACGCTTGCACACTTTCGTCCGTCATAAAAAAAGTAGAAACGGGTTAGATTTTTTTTTGCGTTTTTCGCATCCGTAGCAAACAATTCAGAGCCACCAAATCACAAATAAGAAAAAACACATGCGAAAATTTCGGACTCAGTGTGCAAGGACCTTTAGTGCTCAATTCTGATTTATTGCTCAGATCCGTTTTTTTTGTTTGTTTGGCTATTCACATTAAATTTTAAATGTGGCCAATATCAGATTTGAATGTGAACAGATCACGTTCCTGAACTGACTCGCATGCGCAAAAGAACAATAACAAAGATGCACGCAGTACGCTGTCATATGGAAGTAAGCACGGAGGCTACTGAAGTCAGCGTTTACACGTTCATTTATGAGGTGATGTGCAGCGGAAGCCAGAGAATTTGTGGTAATAAGAAGGATGCAGATGAGTATGAGGAGAAAGGGAGCAACGTTTTTTTTTTTTCGTACAGTTTTTCCTCAAGTTTTGCGTATAGAGCTGTCACCGTAATACTTATGAGTGTAACAGCTCATCATCCCTCCACTGACGTCTTCCATATTCATTGAGTGAGCAAAGAAGAACTGGTTTGTAAAATCTTTGGAGTGACTCTCATCAGCGTGACGAATCTAGATTGACATAAAAGTCGCATGAAATCCGATATGACTGTGACAAAACATTAGACCTGTATCTGATTTAGGACCACGTATGGAAGTGACCCAAATCAGAATCGAAAAGATCAGATTCTATGTGGTTTGTGCTCTTCACACTGTCATGAAAAAAACAGATTCAAATCGCATATGAGCAAAAAATGGGCCACTTTTGGCTGCAGTCTGACTCTGAACGTAGCCTACTTCTGTTTCTTTGAGGTAAATTATTCAATTTTAATAGATCAAGATTAAACAGGTTGTTTGCACCACCGTTCAGAGGTTTTGGGTTGGTACGATTTTTTATGTTTTTGAAAGATGTCCTGTTTGGTAAAAACAGTAATATTGTGAAATTTTAAATAAGTGTGTCCTATTTAAATATATTCAGAAATGAGACGGCAAATCTGAATTTTCAGCATCATTACTTCAGTCTTCAGTGTCACTTGATCCTTCAGAAATCATTCTAATATGCTGAGTTGCTGCTTAAAAAATGTTTATCATTATTTCCAATGTTAAAAAGAGTTGCTGCTTAATATTTTCATGGAAATCATGATACATTTTTTCAGGATTGTTTGATGAACACTATTTTCAAACGAACCGAATTTTTTAAAATAGCATTCTTTTGTAACATTATAAATGTTTTACTGTCTCTTTAAATCAGTTTAATGCTTCCTTGCTAAATAAAAGTATTAACTTCCATGTTTTGAGTTATGTCAAGCACACTGGCTTTTCTATGTATTGTAAACATGTTCAGTCAATCATGATAGGCTATGTCTTGCTTTAATATGAAAAAGTATCTTTCTCACCTTCTAACAGATCTATAGTGGCATACCAGCCTGAAGGAGACAATCGTCACACATTTGATGGCAGTGCCCTGCTCAAGTCTCTGGGTGTCTTTCTAGGGTTTTTCAGTGGATCTTTTGCAATGGGGGCTGCAACTGGAGTCATGACTGCTCTGGTATCTGGAATCCTTTTCTTTTTTTTCATTTACATAACTACCGGTACCCAAAATAATCAGTCTAAACCCATCTAAGGTAGTTGATGTATTAATATGTGCTGTTATTTAGGTCACAAAGTTCACCAGACTGAGAGATTTCCCCTTGCTGGAAACGGCCCTTTTCTTCCTGATGTCATGGAGTACGTTCCTATTGGCCGAAGCCTGCGGCTTCACAGGTAACTATGGCAACCCCATGATAGAAATCTTTGTTTAGCCTCATGCTGCATATGACATAATGGAAAGTGAATACTGTGGGTTTATGCAGATAGGTGACTTCTCTAAAATTGCTTTGTTACAGGAATGCTTGATTCCAATCGATCGTGGCCTCAGTGCTCTAATATTTCTGTTTTGCAATATAATGATCGGCTGACTATACATTATCATTTATACAACATCATAAACAATATTTTGGTCACACTTTAGATCAGGGTCCAATTCGCACTATTAACTAACTATAAACTACGTTTATAAGTACTAATAAACAGCCAATATCCTAGTAATATGCATGGTAATAAGCGTTAATAATGCATATTAAAGGGGTGGTTGATTATGATTTCAATTTTCTAACTTTAGTGTGTAATGTTGCTGTTTGAGCATAAACAACATCTGCAAAGTTACAACGCTCAAAGTTTAAAGCAAAAGGAGATATTTTCTTTTAAAGAAATAGCTTTAGGCTGGTAGGGACTACACGACATTCCTCCCGGGTTAGTGACATCACAAACCTTAAATTTACACAAACCCCGCCCCTGGGAACGCGATTTATAGATTATCAAGACAGAATATTAATCAATGACTAGAAGATAACTACACATAAGCTACATAAATTCACCAACTAACCATTCAGAAATCTTGTCTACATGTTGTCACTTCTTCTTGAGTCTCTCCATGTTTGTCTGAAATTTTCAGTGCATGTCTGCGTGAGGTAATTAAAGCTGCTGTTGTAGCTCCGCCCCCTGTGCGGGAGCAGCAGCTCATTTGCATTTAAACGGACAGACACAAAAGCGGTGCGTTTTCGCTTTCCCCTTAAAAAGTGGCAATTTAACATGATCTGTGGGGTATTTTGAGCTAAAACTTCACATACACACTCTGGGGACATCAGAGACTTATTTTACATCTTGTAAAAAGGGCATTATACCAGTGAGAATTGGACCCTAACTAAAGTGTTACCTATATTTTTTATCAATGGTGTTGTTGTTGTTATTGTAAAAAAAAAATATATATATATATGGTGTTATTGTTAAAAAATATATATATAAATATATATATATAAATGTTTGATAAAGACTTAAACTAGAGTACTAAAATGACTAAACCTAAAACTAAAAAATATATGTTAAATACTAAAAAAGTAGATAATATTAATAATACTAAAATAATCTTCTTTGTTTCTGTGTTTAGGTGTGGTTTCAGTGCTCTTCTGTGGAATGACTCAGGCTCACTATACATACAACAACCTTTCTGCTGAGTCCAAAACTAGAACCAAACAGGTAACATGCGTTTAAAAGCCCTCAACAACTGTACAAACGGTTTGCATCTTTGAAGATCGGTGTACTGATAGTATTGTCCTCCATTTCCCCCAATAGTTGTTTGAGCTGCTGAATTTCCTGGCTGAAAACTTCATCTTTTCTTACATGGGCTTGACCCTTTTCTCCTTCCAGTACCATGTGTTCAATCCCTTGTTCATCATAGGTGCATTTGTATCCTTTTGAAGCGGTGTATTTGTGCTGTACTCATGAATTGTGTACGGATAAACATTCACACATTATCCTTGACCGTGGCTTTCATTGCTAGTTGGCTATATTACTTGGCAGGGCGGCCAACATCTACCCCTTGTCTTTTCTGGTAAACTTGGGCCGCAAGAACAAAATCGCCTCCAATTTCCAACACGTCATGATGTTTTCAGGTAATACCTTACTTTTTAATGCGCATACTTTCCTGTTTTCTGTTGTTCATGATGTCATGCTGACCTCACAGGTCTCCGAGGGGCTATGACCTTTGCCCTCTCAATTAGAGACACTGCGACATACGCCAGGAAGATGATGTTTTCTACCACCCTGCTGATCGTTTTCTTCACCGTCTGGGTCTGTGGGGGCGGGACGACCCCCATGCTGTCACTCATGCATATTCGGTGAGTCTTACTTGCATTTTGCAAGCAAACTGTATTTCTTTCATTTTTAAATTTTTATTTTATTTTATTTTTTGCTTAAATAACATTATCTTTCCACAGAGTGGGAGTGGACACAGATCAAGATAATCCTGTAAGTTCTACTCATGTCTGCTGGAAATGCAACTGCTGATATCAGAAAAAACACTGTTTAACATTCAAATATTTACTGTACAAATCTGTACCATAAGGGTAATATAACAGGCTATATTAACTTTCTTGTCTTTTTCTCTTTGCTCATACAGGTCACAGCACCAGATGGGATGACACAAAGAAGTACCAAGCATGAAAGCGCCTGGCCGTTCAGACTGTGGTACACTTTTGACCACAAGTATCCTTCAGTTGTTCGGCCGAGTTCTATCAACGTTTAATTGTTCTTATTTACAACCTTGCACCCTACATATTGGATTCGACAATCTTTGGTAACCGTAATGCATTGTAAATCTCCAATAGTATATAGCCCCTTTCACACAGAAAGTCCAGAAAATACACTGATAATGTGTCTTGGGATAACTACGTCATTGCGACAACACACGCGTCATCACTACTACACCCCTTATGGCATTGGTCCTGGCTTTTGTTCACACAGGGCGCATTCTGGGGCTGATCCCAGTAATGTTACTTGGACGTGTTTGTTTGCGTTTACACGGAAGGTGCTTTAACAAATCTATGGCAATTTTCTTGTGAAAGGGAATATCCTTAGTACAGCTTGTTAAACAGTAGAGGGCGCTCATGATCAACTGTAAAAAAATTATTAGATTTTTTCATCTGGGATTCACTAATAACTTCACATTTGAAGAAAAATTCAGCTTTGCCATTACAGGAATAAATTACATTTTGCCGTTTATTAAAATAGAAAACATTTACCGGTACTTTAAGTTTAAATACTTAAATTTCACAATATTTCTGTTTTTACTGTATTTTTTATCAAATGATTGCAGCCTGTATATGTAACAGTATAACTAATAAAAACTAGTAGTATTATAATTATTTAAGTCATTTTAAATCATGTTTAATCCTTAAGGAAGTGGTGCAGTTATTTAAAACCCTTCCTCACACACAGCGGGCCTCCTCTCACTACCACTCTGCCAGCCTGCTGTGGGCCAATGGCGCGCTGTCTTACCAGCTCACAAGCCTATGAGGTAACCCATTTAGCCATAGCTGCTTTTGGCTCATACTACAGTGTAGAAATGTGTAAAATCATATGAGCACATCATGGATTTTCTTCCCTCCTCCCCCCCTCTAGAACGCCGGTCAATTGCATGATGAGGACACCGAGCTGATTCTAAATGACGGAGATGGTTTTATGTACAGTGACATGACGATCAGCACGGATGCCCACGGCATGCCCACCACCTCCACGGGCCAGGCTGGTCTTTACTCACTAGCAGGAACGTCAGATGATCCTCTCGACAGGGAGCTTGCGTTCGGAGGCACCCGTCTGGTCCTCCCCACAGAAGAGCATCCAGACCCGCTGACATCATTTCCTCCGCTAACATCATTTCCTCCGCTGACATCATTTCCTCCTCCTCCACCATCCCCGCCTCTGTCGGACCCTCTGCGCCACAGAGTCTGAGCCTGCCGGACAGCTGCTGACCTCTTGCTCTCTAAGTGATGCTTCTTCTTTTTTTCAGAGATATTACGTTAAATGTTTATTTATGCTTTTATTGGTTTATTATTTTGTGCCATTAATATTTATTTATTTGTCTAGACACTGTTCTACTATGGTTGTGTTGGCTAATCCTTCTGTTTTATTCCTAATTTCTCAAGAATAATGTGCCATAAAAGATTCTAAATAAATTTTGTGTTTAGTAGTGTGTAGCTCAGACTGAATGTCTGCTTCTATTGTGAATGCATTGATGTGTCTTGATTGATCATTTCAAAGCCAGCCATACACAACTTGTGGATAAATCTATTTTAATAAGTGCCTCCGTCCTGTTTTCCTTGTGTTTGTACTGTTGACTCATCATTACCTCATTAACATTTACAAAAAAGAGGTTCATATTTGTGAAAAAGTGATTTATTTCAAAGTGTTTCCATACCCTTTGACCCTATAATAAATAAATGAGGATTGATGTACTTTTTAAGCCAGTGTTGAAAATTATTTGAGTGCAGTCATCTTTATTGATTAATTTACTAAAAAGATATAGGCCTACTGCCATCGATTTCGTATTTTTACAGGTAGGTAAATATTGCTTAACGTAGCTTTCTAGAAATTGCTAGACATAGCTACTGCCTGATGGAATTTCGAAGATATTTCAGAATTTGGCTTTAAAGTCCATTTTTGCAAATTGGAAGGCTCCTTTTTCATAGAATGTAACTGTTGGATCTTAATTTGATTGTTTTAGAAGCGAATAAATAAAAACCGCGCACCCTGTGATTTACGAATCTTAAGATGGTAAAAAAAAAAAATATATATATTCATGAGCCAAATCTTCGTCATTACATGGTAATTGCGCAGCGCTCGTATTACCTAATTAATATTAAGAAGAAAACTTTCGCCATTGAACGTCTACCAATGAACGTTAGCATTGCCTAATTAATATTTATGAGCTAAGACTTCTCGACAACCCACCAAAGCAAAACCGAACCAAGTGCAAAACACATTGAAACTTTGCTGTGGCTGCAGTGGACAGGACACTTAGAGCACCGTGTCCCGCAGAAAGAGGTAAGTTTAACTTTCTCAACGATTAAAAACTGAGGATAACAAAACAGCAAAATTTACGTTTTCTTAATAGGCCACGGAGTCACAACGTGCTGCATAACGTTACATGCAAATAAACAAAACATCAAATAATAGAGGCAGAAATTTGAGCAAAATAATGTTTTCATATTTAAATAAATAAATAATACAAATATATTTTCAATATATAGGCCTAATGTAAAAATATATTTTTCGTTATTTAAAAAAATATATTTTAATCAGTTTAGTGTTGTTGATCAACAGGAATTTATTTCACCTGCCACCAAGACTTTTAACAAACATCCATCAATATACTCTTGAAAAAAAGTTCACATTTTCAAAATGGTTTCGCTGTTTAATATTTAACCTGTCCAATACAAAACCTAACCTTACATGTGCAGTATGCTGTTTTGATTAACCTCTATGATCTAGTGAGTCTGAATATGAAATGCACTAATGTAAGTACAGTAATGGGGCGTTGGCTGCTGGGATTTTCTGCATGTTCTTTCAGCCTCTGAAATCTGTTTCTTATTAAAGATTTTCACTCCAGAGATCTAGCCACATGTCTAAGGTATGGACTGATGGGCTGAGAGACTCTGCCGGCCAGTTTGTCTAAATTGTCTGCAGAAAGAAATTCACCCCATGAGGATGATATTAATATCTGATATCTGTCTTTGATGTCCATAATTCTATCATTATCTTTTGCACATTCCAAAGAAGTAAAATGCACAGGAAAATTATTAGGCTATCATATCATACCATGTTCCCATTCGGACACCTTAATGCTGGCTGAAATGATGTGCCCTGAGAGACACTGAATTAAGCGTGTTATTACTAAGGTAATTAATATACAAAAGTGTTGTCGCATACCTTATGAATAGTCCAAGTCCATAGATGAATAACAATAAGTATTGACATAACTTACATTAAAATTGGAGCCAAACTCCCTGTTCATCCCAAGACAAGTATTGTATTGTATCAAGGGTGCATGGACGATCTCATGTTTTTGAGTCACTGCCTCATGACTGATTATGAATCAGCCAGTTGCAACAAACTTCCTAAAAAAATTAATAAAACCTTTGCGGATTATTATTATTGATTACGGACTGTAAAACAAAGGATTTTCTTAAAAATGATAATCAAAAACATTTGACAAGGACCATCAACAGATCTGTCTGTTCCTCGTTTACGTCTGATCCATGCAGATCCAGTTTAACGTCCGTGAAATGATCTCGTGTTCTCCTGCTACTAAGAACACAGCGGGGACCTGTAAAGCATTTGACATTCCCTTAAAGGGATAGTTCGCCCAAAAATGACAATTCTGTCACCCTCATGTTGTTCCAAACCTGTATGGATTTCTTTCTTCTGCTGAACACAAAAGAAGATATTTTGAAGAGTGTCGGTAATCAAACAGTTGATGGACCCCATTGACTAGTATGGAAAAAAGATACTATGGAAGTCAATGGCTACCGTCAAAACTGTTTGATTACCGACATTCTTCAAAATATCTTCTTTTGTGTTCAGCAGAAGAAATAAATTCATACAGGTTTGGAACAACTTGAGGGTGAGTAGCCTACTGTAAATAAGGATTTTTTTTTTTTTTTGGTGAACTATCCCTTTAATGTCAGATGAAAAGTGATACATTTCCTCCCCATTTTTGCTTGTTGGTAAAAGCATATGTCGAAACGTTTAGGTAAGAACAGTGGATTGATACTCTGATATTCTGTGTAGGTATTTCACTATGCATATAAAGGCAGATGAATATCAGTAAGCGCTGCCTACAACAAATATTACAAACTGTTTGCGTAGAGTGTAAATGGTGATATTTACACCATAGGGCTGATTTTAAAGCTGATAAGAAACGGCTTGTATTATTGTCCTCTGGAAACGTAAAATAACAATTAGGTTTAAGTGGAATCCGTATGTTCGTTTGGCCGGAAGCTAGTTACTTTACAAAGTTTAAGATATGAATATTTTTCTCACACAAGTGCATCGCTTTGCTTCAGAAGGAGTTTATTAGCCCCGGGAGCCGTGTGGAGTACTTTTATGATGGATAGATGCACTTTTATGGACTTCAAAATCAGAAACAGCCATTTATTGCCATTATAAAGCTTGAAAGAGCCAGGAATTTTTTTATATAACTCTGATTGTATTCGTCTGAAAGAAGAACTTGACTTGAGGGTGAGTAAATCATGGGTTAGTTTTCATTTTTGGGTGAACCATCCCTTTAACGGCTTGAGTGGGGGAAAGAACTACAATCCCATGAAGCATTGCAATCGAATCAAAAACAATGGAGAAATATAAAACAACTGATTTAAAGATGTTGATTATGTCCTGTTACTGTATATATACAAATATTTCAGAGAAATTTGCTTTTGATTCTCTGATTGGTGGAGATTTCTTTGCAGAATCATGGGTAGGCTAATGTAGTTTTTACCCAGAGTTCCACTGTTAAACATGAATATTTCAAAAAATAACTTGATATAATGTGCACTGATGGCTTCCTTCAACAAAAGCATTTACAATTGATTCATATTAATAACCTCATAGCTCACAGTAGGTCTGTCTTTAACGGTTTATACATTATTGTTAAAAAATCAATTCCCCTTAGAAAATGAATGGAATTTTTACTTCCCGAACACGACTGTTGTACTATATTGTACTTTTGACTGCAAAATCCAGTGACTGACCAATCAGAATGAAGTATTCCAGAACGCCATGTAATAAATAGCCTATTGTTACAGCCAGGTCCCTTTAAGAGAAACATTATAAATTATACTGAATTTATGAAGGCATCAGTGTAATTATATGGTGGTTTACATGTGGCCCCAGATTAACCCTATAGAGGAACGGTAGTCTTGTTTGAGTTTCCTCTTAGTGTATTTAGGACGGCAGATCAAGAGGACTAGGGTTACACAGTTGGCCAGCCGTCTCGCCTGTTCTTCTTACCGCCACTTCACTGGCTTCCTGTTTCCAAGCGTTTGCCACATTCTTCAGCGAGTAGATCATGCCAACACAATAACACTCTACCAACACCCCCTCAATTTTACCAGCTGTAAAACAGTGTTGATTCCATTGCCATATTTCAGATGACCAACATTTGCTAATCAGGACCATTTGTGCCTTAAAATCCATTTTAAAAAACAATTCATCCAACATATGTTTCTCTGTTTGGGTCAGAGCATATGCACAAGTGCGCTCATGTGTGGTTTGCGAATGCAGTAATTATTGTAAAAGTGATATTTTTGAGCTAACCAGCAGGTGATGTCATTGCCCAACTTCTAATTTGGTCGCCTTCATCATATGCACCGCACCCCGTCGTGGGCCTGCAAAGAAAAATAACTCGTTAAATGCATGCAAAAGCAGCATAAAGGAGGAAAAGACATGGTCCGTATATCACCATATTATTTTTCTCTTCAGCTGAAGTCTCGCAGGCTCTCAAGTTCCCTCATATCGCATCAACCAATGGGTCGCGAGCAGCGTGACTGTTCCAATTCTTCCCCTCGTTTGCTTTGGCTGCTACGCTCGCCCGACTGTGTTCCAGATGCAGGCGCATGAGGTCATCCTGAAACCAGATTCCAGTCTCAACAGTCTGCCATCTCCCTGGTGATCACATTAAATATTTGACTAAAACAAGAGTCTGTCCGCTCGCCATTACATCAGCGTCTGTAAAAATGCCCCCTTTCACACTTATCTGTGACCCATTTAGTGGGTTCCCTTATTTGCTCATTATTTGTTTGAATTGAGCTGTTTGCTTTGATATTTTAACCAAATAAATGAATCTGTGGCCTAGTGGTTAGCACATCTGCTGTGGTGTTCTTATGTGAGCGGTGTGAGTTCAGATCTGGGGTGGATTTTATTCAAATCTGAAGGAAAAATAATGAAAGTTGTTATTTTTAATAATAAACCATTCTAAAAAATAATAACAGTGTTACAAAAAAATTATGAAGAACATTTAAAAAATAAAAATACATATTTTATAATAAAATAATAATAAAAAAATATAATCTAAAAAATTATGTCTAAAAACAATAAAAAAAAAAAAAAATTAAGATAGGAATATGTTAAAGTCTTTAATGTTCTTAATTCTAAACTAGAGGATACAATGAAAATAATAGTTGAGAAATGTTATCCTTAAAATGTTTTGTGGATCCAGCCCCTGGTTCACATTGTTCTCCTCCTCTTTTCTGTCTTCACTTGACTCTCCCAAAAAAACACCATAAATCCCATTTGAAAACGTACGAGCCAGTGATCTTTGAACATTGCTGAGTGGCTGTGTTGGAACTGAGCTAAAATGTGATCTCCAAATGCCTATCTGGTCTGTCATTAAAGTTAACTGACCAGAAAACACAGAACTGGAAAAGGTATCATGAAGAACAGCAGATTTCGGAAGTCTTCGAAATTTCTGGAAAAACAAGGTCACTTTTGCCAAGTCCTGTAAACAGTATCCCACATATTTAAGCCTCATTACAGTTCAGATACTTCTCCTGTGTCCATTAAAAAATACGTCTGCTTGTCTAAAACAGACATGGACGGGAGATTTGGTTTCAGATATGTGTGTTAGCAGGACCACTGGTTCACACAGGGGACGAAACACTAGAAAAATAAGTCAGTGAAATAGAAAGATAGTTTATTCGGGTCTTGGCAGTGATGTTAGAACTTGAGCGAAACATATTTATGGACTGCAGTACAATTTGCCTAGTTTAATTTAAAACTTTGGGATTTTCCAGCTCCATACTCATTAAGGGTGTTAGTTAGAGTTTACATTTGCGAAGGAGACAGGAAAGTAGGAAACGTGTTATTTTTTTGGTTCAGACAACCCACCTAGTTATTCATATCTGATGCATGCTAAATAATTAACCAGACATGTGAGCTCACTGCAAAGTGAATGAGAGGTTCCCTCTTTAAACTTTGTTAAAGAACTGTTAACATTCCTCATCTCACCACATGCATACCAGACATACTTCAGCACGTATAAACCAAAGCGATCAAATGTGTGCCCGCATACTAAAACATGCATATATTCGCTTGAAGCATTTGCACAAAAGTTAATATTTCATTACCAGGAAGTGTTCTGCCCTCATTTTTAATGACTACATGGGAAAGTTCCCAATGACGTTTGTTTTGGCGAGTGAAACAAAATGTAATTCAAACCAGGCATTCGTTTATAATCGAATATCTCATAACAAATTACATTTTTATTGTATTTCCTTGGCTGGTTCAGGACATAATTTGATTTAGGCATGAATGTGTGTGTAATGAGTGCACTGCTTCTTATACAGAAGAGATGTAGGCCTATCATACTGAAAGAAGGATCTGACATTACTTTCTGCCAGTCTGCTATCCTGCTTTACAGCTGAACTGAACCCGCTATCAGATCAAGATAAGAGCTGAGGACAATAAAAAACATGTGCTGTTGCCTATGGTTACATAACAGCTCAAAGCAATTTGGCCCCTCCACCTAAGGGAAAACGGAACAAACACTATCTTATCAATAAATTACCTCAGTTTCCTGAGGAAACTCTGCACACTGTTAGTTAGGCCTACATGAGGGGCTGTGGGACTTGTTCAAACCTTTTCTTTTTTCTACGGCTATACATCATGATGTATTTTTATGACCAAATTTTATTATCACGATGAGGTAATCGCTGTTATTATTTCTCACAGTTACTCGTGGGTTTATTGGGGACTATGGCAGATCGTTCCAGCTGTTTTTACTGTCGCGAGGACCTCAGTGGAAAGAAGTTTGTGAGGAAAGACGAGAAACCAGTTTGCGTGCGATGCTTTGACAAGTTCTGCGCCAACACCTGCATAGAGTGTCGACGGCCAATCAGCACCGAGTCCAAGGTGTGTGTGTGTGTGTGTGTGTGTGTGTGTGTGTGTGTGTGTGTGTGTGTGTGTGTGTGTGTGTGTGTGTGTGTGTGTGTGTGTGTGTGTGTGTGTGTGTGTGTGATTCTGTTGTTGAAATGCCACAAAAACCCAGGCTGAAATCTTGGTCTGATGTTTTTTGTGCCCTTGACATTAAACTTGACATGCTTTATAGCTCTGACCCATATCTGTCAATGTCGGATAGGAGCACTTATCATAGGCTACTAATGTAATAGTTTAGAAAAAGTTTTACAACTTCAATAATATATATAAATTAGGTTTTGAAGTCAAGATAAAAGTAGAAATAGGCTACTGTATACATATACCTGTATTTCATTGTATTTCTCATGGTCCTTTATAAATAATTTTGAATAATATTTTTTATTAATCAAATGAAAATAATGATATGCTTTTCCGTTATAAAATGTTGGTGTTGGTAAGATGTTTGAATTTTTTGGCTGCATTTATTTGATTTAAGAAAATACAGTAAAATCAGTAACATTGAAATAATATTACAATCTTTTTTTCTTTTTTTAGTATATCTTAAAATGTAATTTATTTCTGTGATGGCAAAGCTGAATTTTCAGCATCATTACTCCAGTCTTCACTGTCACATGATCCTTCTCACAATGTTGGAAGCAGTTGAGCTGCTTAATATTTTTTGTGAAACTTTTTCCGGATCCTTTGATTTGATGAATAAGACCAGCATCTATTTGAAATAGACATATTTTGAAAAATGATAAATGTATTTACTGCATCCTTGCTGGAAAAAAAAAACAAAAAAACATACTGACCCCAAACTTTTGAACGGTAATGTATATTTATATATAAATATATTACTTTCATGTTATATTAGATGTGTGTACATCTCTCAGTCTTGGTTCCTTTCCGTGTAGGAGCTTCACCATAAAGGGCGGTACTGGCACTCAGACTGTTTCCGATGTGCCAAGTGCTATAAGAACCTGGCCAAGGAGTCTTTCACCTCCAAGGATGACAGGATCCTGTGTGGGACGTGTAGCTCACGTGAGGATGCTCCTCGCTGCCATGGCTGCTACAAGCCCATACTGGCAGGTATAAGTCTATTTTTTTTATATGAAATTATATATATATATATATATACATTTATTTTCACTGTGGCAAATTGAAAGACAGGGCCTCAGCACACATTTAACATTAAGGTGGGATTTGTTTTTGTTCTTCTTCCCACTCCTTTTCGAATATGCAATGGACATTGACAATGGTTAAAAAAAAAAAGTTCTGGCTGTAACTATTGTTAATTATTATTATTTTTTATGTTTAACTTGATTTTATTTTCTTGTCAGATGTTCTTTTTGCATAAATTCAAAAAAGAAAGAAAAAAAAATACGATGTAAAAATCATTAAATAAACTGAAACATAAAATAAAGACATAAATTGACATTTCTTGTTTAATTAATTTCCTTGTTTGTATGTATAATATCTCCCTTCATGTGTAACCGACTGTATTTTTGACATTTTTCTTTCTAACGTGTTTGATACAGGCACTGAGAATGTGGAATACAAAGGCAACTCCTGGCATGATGAGTGTTTCACCTGCTATCAGTGTCAAAAGCCAATCGGCTCCAAAAGTTTCATAACAAAGAACAGCAACATCTACTGCAGCCCTTGCCACGAGAAGAAATTTGCCAAACAGTGTGCTTGCTGCAAGAAGGTGAAAGATATAGTAGAAATGAATGGATTTTTAAGGATTACTTTTAAAGTGGTTTCTTACCATTCTGTAAACACAAAACATGTTCTTTTATAAAATAAAGATGTTTTATGATGATAATCGTATTGCTTCCACATGTTTTGTCCGCCAGCCCATTACCACAGGAGGTGTGAATTACCAGGACCAGCCGTGGCATTCGGAGTGTTTTGTGTGCTCCTCCTGCCGAAAGCCTCTGGCTGGCACCCGCTTCACCTCCCACGAGGAAAAGGTCTTCTGTGTGGACTGCTACAAAAGCACTGTGGCCAAAAAATGCAGCAGCTGCCAGAATCCCATTACAGGTTTGAATCCACACACACACAGACACACAATTCTCCACGTTATGCATTCTTCTTGAACAATGTGTATTTGACTTGAGCTAAAGTGACAAATAAATCTACTTTTTCTCATCCCACAGGATTTGCCAAGGCTACGAACGTAGTGAACTATGAAGGCGGCTCTTGGCACGATTACTGCTTTAACTGTAAGAAGTGCTCTGTCAATCTGGCAGACAAGCGCTTTGTAGCTCGCAATGGAGACATTTACTGCTCTGACTGCTCCAAGAAACTGTAAGCGCCTGCTCAGTGTGGAGACAAAAAGAGTGAGATTAATTCAGAAAAAAATGTCAGCGTTCATTTGAATTTATACAGAAATCCCACATAAATATGTGGAAGTATTGACAAAGGCTTCTGTTATGTTGGTTCTGGCTTCTTTATGAGGGGAGTTTGATATTTCCTGTGAGAAATGTTACGTTTACCTAGAGGCTTTGATGGGAAAACTTATCCTCTCTCTTTCCAAAGGCCCATTTGTCTCAGGAAAGATAGTGAAACAGGATGACAGATGGATAATAAAGAGAGGTGTGTGTGTTGTTTGAGACATGTGACCGGTACATCTGTGTTTCAGAACGACTTGTTTCATTGTATCAAATGAAGCTTTGTGTTGATAACTTTTAAATCTGTAACAGCTTGTAATCGTGGCTGCAGAACTTGTCAGTAATAAGTGTTTCTGTATCTTTTAGATTGCTTCCTTGTAATTTGAAATACTAATTGTAAAAAATGTTGTAATTGTCATAAAAAACAAAATACTGGAAAAATTAAAATGCGTAGCTTTTGTCGCTCTCTTTAATTACACATTATCCTTACTGTAGACTAACATTCAAAAAATACGTATTTTACCTTTGTATGATCTGAGAAAAAATAAATAAAGTTGAGATTCGGACAAAACTGCTTATGTCATTTGTATTTGCCATGTCGTTTTTCTTTTTTCATAAAACAGCGACATCTAGCGGAATTATTTATGTAGCTCAGAATGAGTAAATGTTTGATTATTTCAAATCAGTAGGCCCTATGCATGCTTTAAAACCCTCAAAATATGCTTTGTTTTTAAATAACAGTCTATTGTTAATTTAACTGTACCTTTTAAAATAGAATACCAATGTTACCAGTTTAGGAAAATAAATTATATTAAGTTATATTAATGGTGTCAAAATATCAAGATACGACATCATGGTTTCAGTGCTGTTAGATGTTAGCCTTGTACCTGAAAATGCCTCCATTACTCGTTACAAGTCTCAAAATCCAATAAAAGTATTATGCCCGGTTTTACAGACAGGGTTTAAGCCTAGCCCTAGACTAAAATGCTTGTTTGAGCTGTCTTAACTGAAAGCAACTTGCACTGACATACGCACTAATCCTCAACACCTACAGTATAAGAGACATGCCAGTGAATGAAAGCGAGGAGTGTGTGAGGAGATCAATCACGTGTTTATCTTTTTAAGCTGAAATAAAACTGAACACCTCAAAATCGCAATGATTCAAGGTCGACACAACAGCCTCAACGTCTGCAAACGCAAGTCTCAGTTAAATGGATAGTTCGCCCAAAAATGAAAATTATGTCATCATTTACTCACCCAAGTTGTTCTAACCCTGTATGACTTCCCATTGAGGTCCATAGTATGAAAAAAAAAATACTATGGAAGTCAATGGGGTCCATCAACTGCTTGGTTACTGACATTCTTCAAAAAAATTAATATCTTCTTTTGTGTTCAGCAGAAGAGAGAAATTCATACAGGTTTAGAAAAACTTGAGGGTGAGTAAATGATGACAGAATTTTCATTTGTGGGGTGAACTATCCATAAGTAAACCGATATCCTTCAAACAAATACAAATTGATTGACATTTGATACTCACACTCTGATTGTTGTCCAGCATCTTCTAGAAAAACATGCGGTCGCTGGCCCTCTAATTCGGTAGGTCGGTGGCGTTGTCACTAATAACATATGGGTCTTAGAAATGCGGAAATGCAGCCTCCGGTATAATTGCAGGTAGATGCTACTCCAAAAAGCCATGCAAAATGTAACGAGTAATTGCAATTTGTAATTTTGACGTTATCATGAGTGATTTAAAGCATTCAAAAACAAGTGCTTCTAGGTTTATTGCATATGTTTACATTGATGCTATGACATTTTGCAAATATGAGAGAGAAATTGTACAAATTGACTTAACCTCAAAGTTGCAACTATTGTTTGCTAATCATATAACAAACTATACGGACTGATAATTTAGCTGCACTTGGCTTTATGAAGAGGGTGTTCAGTGCATATGTACGCAATGTCATGCTAATCTGAATGATGATCGATGAGCTTAATGAATAACTCAATAGGACGACAGGGGAACTTGTAAAGATGAAACCGAGATCTCTCTCATGGTCATTCCTTTCACATCAATCAACATTCGTTGATGTACAGTTACTCTCTTGAATGAAGAAATTACCTACATGGAAATTTGACACTAGCACATATTGAATGTGGTGAGTAACTATTGTTTCATTTTGCTTGCATTCTGTTACATCTAAATTTTGTTTTGCCTTCATAAAGAAACAAGAATGATTGAATAATTTATATTTGTAACTGATATATCTACCGTATCTATGTATCAATCTATCTAATTGCAATATGTTCAATAAAGTATAAATGGATTGTATGCTGACAAATCTCTTTTAAACTGTTTGGAGTGGAGTTTGATACTATCTTAGTTAGAAATAAACCATTTTTTGCTTCCTTGTTTTATCTTTATGTGTAATTTTATTTCTCGCCTTTTGTCAGGTGGAGAATGGAAAAACGCAATAGACAGGTTAAGGCTTTATTTGTCGTCCTCATTCTAATAACATTGAAGAATGGAGGTATTATTGTTGCGCAAAATATATTTTAACATTCACAATCTGTTATGTTTTGTTGTTTTGTTATGATTTACATCATTTCATTTTTACACCTGAGGTTCAGTCAAAGATGACAGTCTGTGGGGAAAGAAGGTGGATTTCATGCAGAAGGACTGTAAATACTGGCTGCTGAAAAAGGAACACAAAATCCCTGACCTGAAAGAGCTCACTGTGTGTGTGAACATAAAGAGGAAGATCAGTAACTCACAATGGACCGTATTCACGTACCTGCACCCTGATAAGACACGCATAGAGCTAGGGATGAAGGGCTCTGGACCAAACCTACATATCATAATGTTTGGAAGAGTCTGGACCAAATCTTCCGTGGTGTCCTTGGAAAACTGGCATTCAGTTTGCATGACCTGGTCCAAGTCTATGACTGAGCCAAAAGTCTATGTTAATGGATCCAATGTGGACATAAAGGCAGAGTCTAGAGAAACGGCTCTGTACCCTGACAGTGTGGCCACAGGTGGCACTTTGACTTTAGCTGTGGCCCACAATTTTTCCAATGGCGAGATGAACATTGAAACTGGAAGAGAACTGAAGGGAAGTTTAAGTTTGTTCCGGGTGTGGAAACGTGAACGCAGCGCTGAGGAAATTTCAGGGTTGACCTGCACTGATGGGGATGTTCTGCATTGGGAGGAACAAATCTGGGACAATGATATGCACTGCAAGCCTATACGAGACAGTACGCAACAGTGTGGTAAGGGGCAAAAATGCACACACCAAAATTGTTATTGATAGGACATAATGGCCCTTTCCACAAATAGGGTACCCTGAAAAAAAAAAAAAAAAAAAAGACAGTATTGAAATATATATGAAATAAAATAATAATTTATGGGAATGTCCAAAAAAGAAATCTTCCAGACTATGTTTTTACTCTACTGGTCGTAAAAACAAAGAAATTGTCATTTATTTGTCCGCCCGCTCTGATAAGATGCCCTGTATCTGTGTAAGATGTCACATTCATGCGCGCAGGCGCGCAGTCAGCACCAAAACAATGTTCTTCCGCAAGACTCGGGAAGTTTTATTCTTTAACCGCTAGAGACCAAGAGTTACATTTTAAATGTCCATGTAATATTTAATAATTTGCTTGAATAAGCAGGATAATGACAGGCTGATGAGGTGACCTTGAGGTCCCTAATGTGGAGCGTTTGGTAATTGAGGTTGAACGCTTGTGTATTATGAAATCAACAGTCCAGTTTGTGTAAAATGAGAAAATTTTAATAACTTGCTTGTCTCTTCGCTACTTTTTTATGATAGTAGGTTAGTTTTATGTTAAAGATTATCAAATATAATAGGGCCACAAAAAAGGTTTTTGTTTCTAATGTTTTCAAAAGTAATGGAGTACAACAGAGTTCCCTATTTATGAAAAGTGCTATGTATATGCTGAAGTAATGAAATGATGTCCATTTAAATCATGTTAAATTATGTTTGCTAAATTGTGTCCTATTCAATATGTACAGTAGTATATATGCCATGCCACCTTTATTGGTCTTTTTTATGCCTCACACAATTTCCTCGTTTCAGACTGGTGTTATTATGAAGTAAAATTAGTGTTTATCATCTTTCGTGAAGACGGAAACAAAACAAGCACTCAGGATGCTAGAGAAGTTGCACATCAGTGGGTGAGCTACAACAAAACGCATATTGAATTTTTACTGCTATTAGTACAAGACAAAAAGTCAATAATATTTGTATATCATTCTCTCTCCAAGTTGACACATGTAATGGGAGAGGTACACTTGTGGGAGACATACATATATTTGCACAAAGTCATGGTGCAACCTTTAGGAGGGTAAGATCTTGCAATATCTCTGTAAACACAGTACAAAAGTTTTCAGGCCTGAATCTAAATATACTCTTGTTGTCTTTCTACAGCTTACACACACCCTCCAGTAGAAATGCAGAGGTGCGTCAGTAGCATTAAGACTATCTGTACAAAATAAAAATCTGCATGCTCATCAAACTAACACGATTTCTCTCTTCAGGAGGGAACCATGAACTTGTTTGCGACAAGTCCTGGCGCCAGCCAGTGAGGATATTTTCTATTTAATTTTTTTCACCTCTAAATGATTTTCACAATCTGAAAGAGTTTTTTAAATACCATTTGTGCTTTTCGTACATTGATTTTGGTATATTGAAATGATCACGTATTTACAAATTATCTTTAAAAACACAAGCACAAGCGGACTGACTACTGATAATGTCATTCTTGTGTTTCTTCATAGGTTTGACTGTTTGGCTCACCTGAATGTGATTCCTAGTGCTGATGTAGGAAAAATTCAGGATGAACTCTCTGAGATCCTTGCCAAGCGTCACAAAATAGACCACTACGAAATAATTACAAAGCCTGAAGCCATCTTCATATACCCTCTTGGTAAATCAGAAAATAAAGCATAATCTCCATCCAAATCAACAATTTCCCATAGTCAAGCATGTTTCTGATGTGGCTAACAAGTACCAGTGCAGGTATGCATGTTTTCAATGATCTGATCTCTCTTTAGAGGATCTCTCACCAGACACAACTCCACCAATAACAGCGACGGCGTCTTTGCCTCGTACAACTGAAACACTAGCAACCACAACTCCTCAGCCGATGCCTGTGACTACTCAAATCTCGACTACTGCAAAAACAATACGCACAACACCTATACAAATGGAAACAACAACAGCAGCAGTTGTTTCATCCTCCACTGAAACAAGTCTGTACAGAAACAGAGTAATATACATATGTGCAATTCTAGATACACACAGGATTCTCTGACTGTTTTTCACTACATGTCTTCAACAGTCACTATCTCCACACCATTCACGGAAACAACGCTGGCAAAAAGTTCCTCGACAATTAAAGACACAACAGTTTTATCCTCCACAAGCCTTACATTAAATACAACTACATGCTCTTCTACAGTTTCACCTGAGGGTATATAAGAATTACAATATTCATTTTTTTTACAATACTGCTCTTTTCAAGTGTGGCATATTTAATAATGTCTCTGTCCTGTAAATAGATAGTTACTTCAATGTCAACGTCAATGTGACTATAAACGGCTCTGGTGACCCTAAGAATATAATTGAAACCTGGGTAAGATCTCAACAAAGTAAACCTGAATTTATTCAGACGTGTTGCATGCACAACTGGAAATAGGTATCACATCCCGGTTGTGTTTTTTATCATCATTACAGCTTAATGAAACTCTTTCTAGAGAAAGAATATCTGTGTTGCACTTCAAACTCGTGACCTCCTCAACACATGCACGAAAACGAAGGTTAGTCAGTCTTGTTATATATTGCAGAGAACAGACCCAATCCCAAGACACACTATAGATTTTATTTTAAACATGCATGTCTGATTTGTGTTTGCAGTGTGGAAACAAAATCATACAAAGTGGTTGGAAAGGTACATGCTACTGTATGTCTGTCTATCTATCTATCTATCTATCTATCTATATATATATATATATATATATATATATATATATATATATATATATATATATATATATATATATATATATATACACACACAGTGCAGAATAAGTGAGCACACCCATGCTAAAGTTGACTAAAAAGAGGAATAAAAAAATAATCTTTTGGAAATTGATCTTAATGCCTTAATTAGAAAAATGAGGAAAACTCCAACCTTTAAGGACACCAATTTTCTTTGTGAATGAATAATGTATCGTAAGTAAATAAATAAATGTTGTTCCTTAAAATACAGGGTGCATAAGTCAGGACACCCTTAAATTCCCATAGAGGCAGGCATATTTTTATTTTTAAAGGCCAGTTATTTCATGGATCCAGGATAATATGCATCCTGATAAAGTTCCCTTGGCCTTTGGAATTAAAATATCCCCACATCTGGAGATTGGCATGGGGTACTTTCCATAAGATCATCTCTCAATGCAAATCAAACCAGCTATTAGGCTAACTGAAATAAAACCATGGCAATCTCTAGGTATGGTGAAGGGTATGTGATGATGTGGGGCTATTTTAATTCCAAAGGCCAAGGGAACTTTATCAGGATGCATATCCTGGATCCATGAAATAACTGGCCTTTAAAAATAAAAATATGCCTGCCTCTATGGGAATTTAACATAGGGATGTTCTGACTTATGCACCCTGTATTTTAAGGAACAACATGTATTTATTTACGATACATTATTCATTCACAAAGAAAATTGGTGTCCTTAAAGGTTGGAGTTATCCTCATTTTTTTAATTAAGGCATTAAAGGACAAGTTCTGTATTTTACACTTAAAGCCCTGTTTTCAGATCGTTTCTCGTGAAATAGAACGGTTCAGATTGAAATTTGGACACATACTGCTGGCCCGAGAATTTTTGGTTTCTGTGGTAGCAGACGCGAAACTCACCGAGTGGTCAGGGGTGTTGAAAAACTACGATAAAACCTGTTGGAAAGCATCTTTTGCAGCGATGTTTGTGGAAACATTTCTTTTGGAAATTGATCTTAATGCCTTAATTTACAGTATTTTATTAATTTATTAATGCCTCACTTATTCTAAGCACTGTATGTATATACACACTATGCAAATAAATGAAAATTGAAAATGTCTCTCTTAGATACACAAAATAACTATAATTCCTATTATCTTCATTTGTTTCGCAGCATCCCCAGCTCTCAGAAACAAGGTGAGATCTTTATTACAAGATCTCAACAGCAATTGAAGAAAAGTAAACAATAGTGAATAATAATCGTTATGAACGTAAACGTACAACATGATTTAATGTGGTTATCTGATATGGCTTGTTCCCAGCCATAGCTGTGTCTTTCATGCTCAGGTAAAAACTTCCTCAAACATCGTAGACACACAAAACCAGATTCAGGGGCTTCTGGAGCAACCATACACCAGTGGATCAGTATGCTTGAATGCCCAACCTCAGGAAATTGTCATTTCTTATATTGGTATGTGCCACATCTGAAGAAGAAAAATCTGATGATGAGGGGATCAGATCATGATTCATTCTCAGTACAACTCTCTTCATCTCCAAAAACAGAGCCATGTCCTAAACACAACCATCACACCAGACAAGGGCTTTTTAAATGGCCCCAAGTCGGGGTTCAGCGCATCACCTCACTCCCCTGTAAAGGAAACCCTGAAAAGACAGCATATAGGGAATGGTAAGAGCCTCTCTTGTAAATCTCTTGAAAATATTCCATTTTACTACAACAAAATTGATGTTATAAATTGCTTCCCAACCCAAAAGAACATGAAGCTTAATGGTAAAGTGTGTAATATCTGCAGCACTACAGCACCAAACATAATTTAGAATAATTCATGCCATTCCCAGCTAAGTATTGTTTTCCCAACATTCCCATTTGGTTATGAAACATTATATTTTTTAAGTTCTGGGAAGTTTTAAGAATTATTTTCCTTGCTTATACGAACATTAATTATGTAAACTTTAAGCAGAATATTAAATTTGTTCTTTGAGGAACTGTTGGGCCAATGGGCCCTATTCATACACCTGGCGCAATGCAGCGCCAAACACAACGCAAGTGTTTTTTGCTAGTTTCCGCCTGACGCAGTTATCATTTCCACGTCACATCTCTGGTCTAAAAAAGTGGTGTGTTCAGGCGCATTGTTGGCGTGTTGCTATTTATCAACTGAAATAGACTGCGCTATTTTTTTGTTATTTAAAGTGCCGTCTATAGTAATGTGCGCCTATAGACGGGTCCAAAACATGCTTACACACTGCTAATTACAAACACAGGGACGCGCAGCAGCACACAAACATACCAAATAAAAGGTTTCTAATGTAAAACATTAATATTGTGTAGGCTACATAAAGGTATGGTGGAATCCGGCTTGTCCCGTAGATGGTCTGCTTGCGCGCTTAACCTCACGCACGAGCAGATCCGGTTGCTCTCTGGAGACGCGTTCAGTCTTTCCGTTTGTAAAATGCGCCATGTAAATAGCGAATCCGCCATGGCGCGAGAGCAACTGGCTTTTAAAGGGAATGGGAAATTACACTCTGATTTGTATTTATTTTTTACATTACGCCCAAAACACACCCATTACTCATTAAGAGAATAGAGACAACCCTTTTAGACCGCCGACCATTTTTCCCATCGTTTAACTCGCAAAAGTGGATTCGGACACACCCTAAGTGCACTTGCGCTGTGCGCTTTAGACCATGCGCTTAGATCATTAAAATAGGGCCCATTGTCTCTAACAACCGAATGCGTTTCATTTGGTGCCACTAGAGGCACAGAAATTGTATACTTGCATCAATCTTTGATCATATTGCAATAATTGCATTAAATCATTTTAACATTGCCAGTTCATAGTTGCCTTTCTGTTTTGCTTAATGAGACCTTGATAACAGAATATTATCTGCCCATAAATCCACTGTCAGGGTTGTTGCTCCTAATCACCAACTCTAAAAAGAGGAAGTCGTTTGATTTAATATTTACAGGGGCTGTTGTAAACCAATTAATCACATGTATGTACCCATATGGTGGTATCATTAATGTCAGAACTGTTTGTATGATCGATTTCATTGCAGAGGTTAAACAATCTCTTGCATTTCAAGAATGTTCCAGTCGTTTCAGGTTTATTTACAGCCATAAAACGGATAGACAGGTACCCTGAACCTGAAGAGCATTATATAATGTTGTGTATCTTGGAGTCGGGCAGCTCTGAACTAATTATTAGAGGAAGTTGATCCAAATAATTCATGGTTTGATGTGTTTATTGATTGTGACTGTTTCACCCGTCTCCCGTAGTTTTCTGGATGCAAACTCTAACAATGCTCATTGGAAGTCTCCGGACCTGGGCCAGTGCCAGTTTGTGGTCAAGAGTGTGTCAGATCTGGAGGACATTATAGTCACTAATGGTAAACCCTTCTTAGAATTCATATTGGATACACAAGCTTTCCCTTAAAGTAAACAGAAGGAAGAAGAAGAACCATTTTTGGTTCCCCAATTTTTAAAAGAACCATTTCCAGAACCAAAATGTGTGAAGTTTCCACTATAAAGCACCTTCTGTGCACTGGAAAGGTTCTGTTGCTGTTAAATGTTCATCATGGAACCAATAATGCCAATAAGTAAATTTTAAGAGTGTAGAAATCTCTTTTAACACATTAGCCTCTATATATCATCCTGATATATTGTTATATGGACATTTCTTCAAAACACTCTCTTATGATTTTCCCTATTAGACAATGCAGAAGATATTCTGATTATTATTAAGGACTTGATACATGAGAACAAATATCTGGATGAGTACGAGCTCTCAACGATACTGAATAAACTAGCCGATGTGATTAACGTTAGCGTGATCACACCTCCGCTGGGAGGGGTCATCCTCAACATCACATCTGACATCATGGAGTCTAAAAGCGACCTGCTACCTTTTACCAACAGGTGTGTGTGTGTGTGTGTTTGTGTGTGTGTCCTGGTAAACTCTCCATTATAGGGACAAAATGTCCCCACAAAGATTGCAATATCTGAAATCCTTGTCCTTGTTGGGACATTGTTTGGTCCCCATGAAGATAACAGCTTATAAATCATACTAAGTGATGTTTTTTGAAAAGCAAAAGGTTGGGTTTAGGGGTAGGGTTAGTGTAAGATAGAATATACAATTTGTATATTATAAAAATGAGTGGGTGTGTGTGACATTGAATGTTTATTTAATATATTTGCTTGATTTTTATTACACAGTAAAAGTAATAAAACAAATATAGTGAATTATTTCATTGATGTGGTTGGCCGTGAAATGCGTTGTGCGTAACTACATATTAAATTAGGTCTGATGTTTTATGTGAGGGTTTTACAGGGAGATTTTATACTTTCCATGTAAACAGAAAATCCTTTCCTGTCTTTGTGTAGTATTCTGAACATCATAGAGGCTGTTGGAGACCAGATGGTAGGGCTCAATGGAAACTCAGTCAGTTTAAAAGCTTCGGCCCTGGCAATATCTGTGGTCAATATTGACCAAGAAAATTTTCATAACCTCACCTTTGGAGTCTCATCCACTAACAAAGGCTTTAACCCTGAGGTGAGCACAATTACGTTTAATAGTTGGAGGTCAGTATACATTTTTTAAACAAAATAAATGAATACTTTTAGTTAGCAGGGGTGCATTTAAACTTTAGAACCTTCCCCAAAAATATTAAGCAGCACAACTGCTTTTAACATTAATAATAATACTAATAAATAGACACTAAAAACTGGAGCAATGATGCTGAAAAATCAGCTTTTATTATATTATACATTAAATTAAATAATATAATACAGTATAAAATAATATATTAATTATCATCACAAGCATTGAGCTTTGAATGCTTCTACATTTCTATTTGATAATTTTTCCTACCTATAAAAATATAATGAATGATATACAGTGCTATGCATAAGTTTAGACACCCATGCTAAAGTTGCCTAAAAAGAGGAATAAAAAATCATCTTTTGGAAATTTATCTTAATGCCTTAATTTAAAAAATGAGGAAAACTCCAACCTTTAAGGACACCAATTTTCTTTGTGAATGAATAATGTATCTTAAAAAAATAAATGTTCTTCCTTAAAATACAGGGTGCATAAGTTTGGACACCCCTATGTTAAATTCCCATAGAGGCAGGCAGATTTTTATTTTTAGAGGCCAGTTATTTCATGGATCCAGGATACTCTGCATCCTGATAAAGTTCCCTTGGCCTTTGGAATTAAAATATCCCCACATCATCACACACCCTTCACCATACCTAGAGATTGGCATGGTTTTATTTCAGTTAGCTTAAAAGCTGGTTTAATTTGCATTGAGATATGATCTTATGGAAAGTACCCCATGCCAATCTCTAGGTGTGGTGAAGGTTATGTGATGATGTGGGGCTATTTTAATTCCAAAGGCCAAGGGAACTTTATCAGGATGCATAGTATCCTGGATCCATGAAATAACTGGCCTTTAAAAATAAAAATCTGTCGGCCTCTATGGGAATTTAACATAGGGGTGTCCAAACTTATGCACCCTGTATTTTAAGGAAGAACATTTATTTTTTTACGATACATTATTCATTCACAAAGAAAATTGGTGTCCTTAAAGGTTGGAGTTTTCCTCATTTTTTAAATTAAGGCATTAAGATAAATTTCCAAAAGATGATTTTTTATTCCTCTTTTTAGGCAACTTTAGCATGGGTGTCTAAACTTATGCATAGCACTGTACTGTATGTAAGGCATTTTAAAAGTCACACAATGATCAAATCTTATGCTTTTCTTCTATAGATTTATTTCAACCAGGAGCCTTTTGATGGTACAGTGGCCTTTATTTCTCTTCCCTCTGAAATACAAGACAGATTCCCAATCGTAAACGATACCAGCCCCCGTATTCAGTTTCAATTTTATGGTGTTTCAACTCTCTTTCAAACAAAGGTGAGTTCAGTTGCTGAGGCAGATGTTCATTTTACAGTTTGTTTGTGACACTATTTTGACACGCTTCTTTTTGTGAATTTGCCTCAGAATGACCCAGATAGGAAAAAACTGAACACGTATGTGGTGTCTGCAAGTGTGACTAATGCCACAGGACCCATTGAAAACCTAAAAGAATATGTTGCAGTCACTCTGCGACATCTAACAACTAAGAAAGTAAGTGGAGTTCTTAGAAATGTCCAGGAATTAAAAAAACACTGGCAGAAATAATTAAACTGTCTTTAACATTGACAGAAGGACCAGAATGTCCAGTGTGTCTACTGGGATTTCAATAAGAATGGCAAGTCACTTGTACTAAATGAATGAATACATTATAATTCTTCACACATTAGGTGATATGTCTCGTAAGTGTATTTGTGTCGGTGGATTTATGCATGTACTATTTTAGATGGATATGGAGGATGGAGTCCAAATGGATGCTGGACGTATAATATCAGCAAAGATTACACAACCTGTCTTTGTGACCACATGACCCACTTTGGAGTGCTGCTGGTACAACACAATTACAATTACTTTATTAGTTTGAAAAATCATATATAAATACAATAATAATAATACAATAAATATATAAAATATGTTGGCTTTATAAATAATAATAATAATGCATTTGAATATTATATGTATAAAGCCAAGATTTTTTTTTTGTATTTTTTTAAGGACGTGTCCAGAACTCCTATTGATGAAAATAATGAAAGAATCCTCACTATTATTACATACATGGGCTGTGGAGTGTCTTCATGCTTTCTTGGGATCACAGTGCTAACATACACCCTCTTAGAGTAAGATGATTTCATATTTTCTGTTAATAAATGGCATAACAGCATACATGCATTGCTATAATATTTGCCACAATGGGTATGCCATATTGTCATGTCTATTCAAACAGTTTTACAATAACATTTATATTTTAAAATTAATTTTTCATGTTACATTTCTTTGCCATTGACTTTGGATGCACTGCATCTTAATACAGGAAGTTAAGAAGAGACTACCCATCCAAAATTCTGCTGAACCTGTCCATTGCATTACTGGGACTGAACCTGGTGTTCCTACTGAATTCCTGGATTTCTTCTTTTGGCATTTATGGCCTATGCATTGCTGTGGCGGTGACCTTACACTATTTCTTACTGACTTCCTTTACCTGGATGGGCTTGGGGGCTGTGAATATGTACTTTGCTTTGGTCAAAGTTTTCAATGTGTATGTGCCCTCATACATCTTGAAATTCTGCCTGCTTGGCTGGGGTGAGAGATTTAAGCGTATTACAACATTCAGAGACAGATATTTTTAATTAATTCATTTAACAAACATTATCTCTTTGCACAGGGATTCCACTTATTATATGTGGCACGGTGCTCGCTATAAAAAAAGATGCATATGGCATGAACACCATGAATGATTCCCAAATGACACTGGATGATTCTGAAATGTTGTAAGTGAAGTTGGATGGTTTTTAGCATGAAAATCGTAACAGAACAGCATGTCAAATGTAAGTTAATATGTGTCATGCCTTTCTTTTTCAGCTGCTGGGTACAAAATGATGTGGTTTTTTACATGTCAGTAGTGAGCTACATAGCCTTCATACTACTGTGCAATGGCTCCATCTTCTTAGTGGTTTTGATCCAGATCCGAAACATGCAAGTCAATCAACCTGCTGGCACCCGAAGTGGGATCTGGAAAGACCTGCGGGCTGTGGTGAGCCTTACCTTTTTATTGGGTCTCACCTGGTC
The DNA here is from genome assembly GCF_949152265.1 of Phoxinus phoxinus. NCBI lineage: Eukaryota > Metazoa > Chordata > Actinopteri > Cypriniformes > Leuciscidae > Phoxinus > Phoxinus phoxinus. The sequence goes on along the minus strand of NC_136898.1, from coordinate 13,021,289 downwards.
TGTGGCTTTTCTCGCTTGGGGTCCTGCCAAAGTGTTCCTCCTCTACCTGTTCTCCATACTGAACAGCCTTCAAGGTGAGAAAGAGTTAATTTAGGTTAATTTAGATTCAGCTTTACGATCCAATCTATTAATATTCTATGTTGTGATTTGTTCCAGGATTCTTCATTTTTGTGTTCCACTGTCTCATGAAGGAAAACGTACGGAAGCAATGGAGAATACATTTATGTTGTGGAGCTTTCAAGCTGCAGGAATACTCTGGTACATCACCAATTTCTTCCTCGCAATATTAATCATCATGGAAAGCACAAGCACTAAATTTGTGATTGTTTTCAGAATGGAGCCAAACTGCAACTGTGGTTCCCAAACACAAACCCAATCCACCAAATACGTTTCCCTTCATGGCATCTGTGAGATCCATCAAGTCTAATTCAACTCAGAGCTCAACTGTTTCCTCGGAATCCAGCCAACGTCAGGTGACTATCACAAGACCTGACCTGGGTAAGATGTTACCATGTTAGATATATTGTTGATGCTATAATGTACAAATCTTTTACATTTACTAGTCTTAACCTTTCCTGTGGTAGGATTTGTATATGAAAACAGTTTGGTAATACCAAGAGCCAGGGCAGGACTGTCAGTTCTTCCCCGTGATGCATCTTCTCCTGCCACAGGAAGTGGGCTTGAGTTTCCTTCAAGGCCATGGAAGAATGGATTCAACACAGATATCTATTCCAAATAAATGTAACTGTTTTTTGGTTTGTTTGTTGCTCTGTACTAAAGCACGTGTTTTTCTAGAAACTATCAGTTTTAAAATGACATTTGGCTCTTCAGAAAAATAAATAAACAAATAGGCTAAACGTGTTGAAAACAGATTCCTCAAATTATATCATATGTTGTAGCTTAAACGGAAATTATGTAAATGTATGATTTGTTTGTAAAAATGTGAAATGACCTGTAAGTTTCCATAATAAATCTGCAATAAAGTCAACAAGTGGATTTGAATGAAAATCGTAAGCTTGAGAACTAAGTGAGAAACCTTAAGGCGGAACTACCATAGGGAACTACACACAAGCGCGACAGTTGCATTCCGGAAGACGCGCAGTGTTGGACATGCGCGTTACCCTCGGAAGTGCAACATTTATGTTTTGGAGTCTCGGCATTTGAAAAGGTGGGTTGTCTTTAATATTTTCTTAATTTAAACATTAAAGCAGTGTGCATTTTTGCTGTTAGCCTCTTATATTAAATGTAGACCGTGCTGTTTTTCTAAATAAGCCTAGGAACAGTTGTGTTGTTCACCCGTCAGATCGGCATTTACGGATTTATGTGGGGTTAGCTAGTTCTGTCTCGTCCAGGCCCGGACTAGCCACCGCGAGTACCGGGAGAATTCCCGGTGGTCTGGCGACTGATTTGGCCCGCTGCCCTGTATTTATTTAATATTATTATTCAAATTATTATTATTTTATATGCCTGCTCATTGTACCACAGCGAATCCGGCATTCGATAATAAATCATGAATCTGCTAGTCTCTATTGGCAACGCTACGGTTCGGCTCACGTCCGCCTTTGTGCCTCCGTCAAACGGTTTCGATCAGAGTAATCAATGCGATTGCGAGGGCTCGAGTAGTGGACAGTGATCCCTCCAGGACATTTTTAATGGGGTGGCCACTGGCCAGAGGGGGGCAGTAAAATCATAGGGTGGCAGTGGCAAACTAAAACAACGGGGGAAAAGTGGTAACCTGCATTAATTTATTTCAATATCTATTTTTCTTTAAAATGTATTTTATGTCATTTGTCAGGTTGATATGCAGATTGAATTATATTCATAAAACTAGGTAGTATGCATATAAATCACATGTTTAGCAATGAACTGTAAAATACATTTATAAATTCCTGTATAAATACATTTATACGAGTGATCCACCGAAATTAATATTCAGGATGCAGATGTCTGAAAACCAACACCAAAAATGAAAATAAAGTTTTAATAATAATCAATTAATACATCAAATGTATTTAATAATCAACACTCAAATAATACAGAGTTGTATAAACATTATAATGACACGTAAGGCATTTTTTTATATCAACTTTTTAATAACAGAATTATGTTTCTACAATTTGTTGGTGATTTCAACGACGGCAGTATTTAGCCTAACTTATTTTCATGACAGATTTAGGCCTATTTAAAAATAACCTACATTAAATAATCAAATGATGAATGATAAATATGTAAAAATATAATGAACAGGTTAAGTAAAAAGTAATCTAATGCATATATTTATTAAAATGCTCCTCTCTTAACCAACTAGTTATGGTCATTGAATAGTAAAAGTGCAAAGTTATAGTGATTATCGGATGTCAGCCGCTACAAAATGTTTAGTGAAGTTTTGTTTCGCGCATCAACTAAAAACTGAATGATTTCTTATTTGGAGTTTCATCAAATTAAAAACTTTAGGATGACTTGGTGAAACTAAAGCTACAAAATGCATCTCTTTAGAAGGGAAAACATGGTGAACTATTGTGCATTTTGTCAGTTTTTAAGTTCAAAGCAAAGCAATCCTTGAATGAACCCATCAGAATGGCCCTGTCCCAAATGACACACTTCAGTAAAGTATCTCTGCCTTATCTGTGTTTCTGTAGATGAGCGGGGACTCGGATGGTAATAAAGAGTTTCACGAGCAGCTCCGTTTGCAGCAGCTTTATGAACAGAAGAAAGAGGGTGGAGATGATCCATTCACGTACGTCGACCCCGAAGACGGCACTGCGTACGACTGGGACCATGAAAAGAGAGCGTGGTTTCCAAAGGTCTCCCATTACCAAACAAAATACTACATTTACACAATGTCTGTTTTAATGGAGCTGATTCGCTGTCAGTTCTGCATTAAATGTTTTTATTTTCTTTATAGATAAATGATGATTTCATCGCAGCATATCAAGCAAACTATGGATTCAATGAGGAAGGGGCCCCTGATCCTTCTGCTGCGGCCCCTCCCGCCGATCCAGAGGAGCCCAAGAAGACGGAGGAGAGCTCGGACCAGGACAAAACTAAGGAGGGCGCTCAGAAAGGAGAGAAAAGAAAAGCAGACCCAGGTTAGAAGATATTCATGATTATTTACCTAATAACTGCTGTATAGATTAACTAGTTTAATAATTGATGATCTTTACAATGGAACTGAGTCAACACTGAATTTACTTCAGCTGGTCAGTCGAAATGCATAACTTTCCTGTTATCACTGTTAAGATGCTTTGACACAATCTGTATTGTATAAAGCTCTAAATAAAACAAGGTGACTTGACATAAATGTTTTGTATTCTAACTATATGAACAAATAAAAAAATATTTATTGTATTTTACAGGCTGGTTTGAAGTTGAACAGGACAAAAACACAAATGTTTATGTGACAGGTAAATAATTTCCTCATTATTAGATTAGATTACTATATGTCTTTAATATTAATATCATGTTGTAAATACTGGTATGACTCCCTCTAGAGGCCGTATCTAGTTTTTAAATCAGTCGGTTGGTCTGATCCAAGAACTGATCATCAACAATTCAGTTCATGAAGTGTTTTTCAGTGCATGTGTCTTTCTGCTAGGTCTTCCTCTAGACATAACTCCTGATGAGTTTGTGGAGATTATGTCCAAATGTGGAATTATCATGCGTGATCCTGTCACAGAAGAATATAAAATCAAGCTCTACAGGGACAAGGATGGAAACCAAAAAGGAGACGGACTTTGCTGCTACTTGAAGGTCGGTCATTATAACATTATGATCATGTACATGTAAATATTCGATATATATTTCAAAATAAAAACACATACATGTTTGACGTGCAGTTATTTTAGTATTATTTATAGTTAGCCTTTATTTTTATAAATTAAAGTTTAAGCAATTTTGTTATGTGCTTTTGTCATTCACTTCATCTTCAACCTATATTGCTTTAGTTAGTTTTTCATCTAATATTTATATTTCATTTTATCTCAGCTTGATTTCAATGAACAAATACTATTTTGAACAGTTTTAGTTTTAAAACTGTATAGCATGCTCTACATGTGTATTTATATAATTTGTAGAGAAACATTTTAATTAGATTATTCCCTGCAGAAAGAGTCTGTAGCTCTTGCCGAGCGGCTCTTGGATGAGAGTGAGATTCGGGGCTACCGACTGCACGTGGAGGCGGCGCGATTCGAGCTCAAAGGACAATATGACGCCAACAAGAAGAAGAAAAAGAACAAAGAGTACCGCAAAAAGCTCCAGATGCAACAAAAGTACAAACCTTTTCTAGCTGAATCCTGTGGCTCAATTCTGACTTATAGTGCAACAATGCTCTGCTTATTCAGCATAATATCTTTTGTGACATGACTGACACTTCTGTCATTTATGATTGTCAGGCAGCTGGACTGGAGGCCGGAGAAGGCCATGGACGCTCGCAAAAGGCATGAAAAAGTTCTCATCATTCAAAACATGTTTCATCCCAGTGACTTTGAGGTAAGAGTCAATCTCAGAACATACCGACACGCCCAGAAGAAAAACTTCATATTGTAGATGTTATTGAATAGAACATTTTGTTGGCAACACTTTACTTTGAGTGACATCTGCATGAAAAAGTACCTCCTGTTTTGTGACAGAGCATTTGTCAAATGTCTTTTGCTGCAGCTAAAAACCAGATCCACAGAATTTTCTTTTCACAGCTCAGAATATGTTTAGCCTGGCACTGGTATTCAAGATGTGTAAAGTTAATTACAGAAATGCTTTTGATTAGTAACAGTTTAGTTTCTCTGTACCTTTGAGTCAGAGCTCAAGGCAGGTCTGTCTGCATTCCTGAAGTAGGTGCAGCCGAAAGGCTCGGAGAAGAGCAGGAATGAAGGTGTGGATCCGCAAATCTAGGATCCTCATGCTTTCTACATCTATTAACTGTTTAATATATGGGACTGATACTAAGATTGAACTAAAACTATGTTGTGATTCAACTTAATATGGCTAGTTTAACTAGCTACCATTCAAAAGTTTAAGTTTTTTTTGTTTTTTAAAGAAATGGATATTAGTTTAAAGTCTCAGTGAATACTGTTACATTGTTACAAAATATTTGTATTTCAAAGCAATTTAATTTCTGTAATGATGCTGAAAATTCAGATTTGCCATCACAGGAATACATTACATTTTAAATTAATTAAAACATTTTAATTAGGTTATTTTAAATTGTAATATTATTTCAATACTACTGTCTTACTGTATTTTATCAAATAAATGCAGCCTTTGTGAGCAAGAGCAAGAGACTTCCTTCAAAAACATTAAAATCTTACAACCCCAAACTTTTGAACAGTAGTTTATACTACCAATTAAACATTTAGAAAATAATAGCAAATGATTAAAACGTGTGAAGTAACACTAATAGGAGTAATAGGAATTGACTGCAAAAGTTAAACAAATCAAAGCCATGTTATACTGTAGCTTCTTCAAGAGTGTACTAGATTCCAGCTCTGCGCATACTCTGGACATTTAAAACTTCAACAAACATCATGAAGTGCATCCTGGGATGCTTTTGAAACATTTGAAAAGGGTCACATGTATTTTAGAAACTTATTTGGCTGCTGTCCTTCATTATTCAGTTATTTTAGTAACAGTTAGGGACCATTTATATTTGTATACTAAGCCCATTTCAATCTTTTAAGCCTTTAGATCAAACTTTTTTAAGATAATGAAGAATATAAATGTAATCAAATGTGTCCAAGCATTTAACTGAAAATGTGTTGAAGAGCTGCACCTTATGTGTCATGCAGGAGGATCCTTTGGTTCTGAATGAGTACAGAGATGATCTGCGGACAGAATGTGAGAAATTCGGGATAGTGAAGAAGGTCATTATCTTTGATGTAAGTCCTTTTTTACTTCTGTCCACAATTATGATGATAACTTAATTGTGTTTACACAAGTCTGCATTCAAATGTATCTTCTTTTTTTTTTGCTATTTCTTATGCTCAACTGTTTGCTTTCTTCCATTGGAAACAGAGGCACCCTGATGGAGTGGCATCTGTGGCTTTTAAGGAACCTGACGAGGCGGACATGTGTCAGGCGGCTCTGAATGGACGCTGGTTTGGAGGGAGGAAACTATCAGCAGAGCCGTGGGACGGTGTAACTGACTACCAGGTACAATACTCAGCCTGTTTTAAGTTATGAAGAATTGTAATTTGCTACAGAGTAGTTCCTCGATCAAATTTTTTCTGAATGAATCAGGATATTTGAAGAGAAAAAAAATATAGCGAGGGACATTAGTTTATCCATCAGGAATTTGCTGAATCACGAGAAGTGGGCGTTGCATACAAACCGAATGTGGGTTTGCTAAAACCTACATGATGTCATCAGAAAAGGAAACTAAACCAACACAAACATTTTTTATTTTGTAATCAAATGCACAATTAGACTAGAGATGTATATTAAGAACGTTAAAAGGGTCAGTATAGTTGACTAAAGTTAAGTTTCTTGAAATAAAATAAACAATAAAAAAGTGTAATTTAGTTTAACTGCATGCGCTAAAATTACTCAAACTAAAACTGAAATAAAAGTTATTAAAAACTATACAGACATATTATAATACAAAATCACTAAAACTTTAAAATTAGTTTAAAATATTAATGAAAACTAAAACTACAACAAATGTTACTAGAAATAAAATACAACTTGTTTTATTTCAGCTAGTTGCCAAGGCAATGTTTTTAATTGTCATTTATTTTAATGACAATGACATTTATTTTAATGTACTAAAATTACCAAAACTAAAATTTATTAAAAACTATAGACAGAAAATCTAATAAAAATAACAAAAATACTAAAACTTTACATTTAAAATAAAGTAGTACAAAATATGAATAAATGCTAATGAAAACTTGAACTGTACATTTTTACTTGAGATCAAATAAATGTTAAATGAAATATAATTATTTAAAAAATTGTAAACTTTAAAATCGGTTCTGCTTTTTGGGCTCACTTTTTGGCTCTGGTTACACAGGTTGAGGAAACCTCACGAGAACGAGAAGAGAGACTGAAAAGCTGGTCCTCTTTCCTGGGTGACGGATCTAAAGCGGACCCTTCAAAAGCAGCAGAACAACAGAATCCCAGCACACCAGAAGCAGCAGAACCGACTCCACAGGAGGAGGGTACAAACGAAAGCACCGCAAAACCACAGGAGGCGAAAGATGAAGAGGAGGACAAGGAGGAAGGAGGAATGCTGTCGACCGATAGCAGTTTAGCAGGAAGTGATGAGGAAGATGCGTAGATGTGGAGAGAAAACAGAACTTGTTTAATGTCTCTTGCTCAAACATCTCAACACCAATATACAGTGGTTTTCTTTTTTATCGTTCCCACGACATGCCAGTGCATTTCACCATTTCAAAATTTGGGGGACAATGATGGAAATTTAACTGCAAATAATAATTTGTGTGATCATCACTTCCTTTTATGCTAATGTGTGTCACTGTCTGAATCATTTTGAACTTCTGTTAATAGTTTTATAGTAAAAACACATTTTGTGACCTCTTCATTGTTTCTTGCTTTCATGAAAAAGACGTTTCTTATCAACTTTGTCACAGAAAAGATTTTTGGTTTAAATGGGAACAAAAAAAAACAAGCCCAGTGTAATTCCGTGTAAGCGTAATGACAGCTGTGATGTTATCTGTTTGAGATGACCTTGTTCAACTCGCTCGGGCACATTTCTCAGTGCACAACCTCCCGCACAAAGTATCACATTGGTTTTGTTTTAGTGCGATCGGTGGCTGGATGTGCGCTGGATTCAGTTCGGTAAGCAGCGTGTTGATTGTTTCAGGGATTTGGGTTTTTTGTGAATGCAGTTGAAGTCCTGTTTCAGTTTGAGGAAGGAGTGCTTTAGAGGATTTAGAAATGTGGCTTTCATCTTTGCAAGTCTTTTGCTGTTCTCTGTTTATAATAACTAGTCTAAATAAGAGATTATTATTCGTTTGTTTTTCCTAAACTATTTTGTTGCACTGTCCAGTTTTCTATCAAATAAGTAATGTTTAAATATTAATAAACTGTACTTTGCCATCTCAAGCTACATTCATACATTTTAATATACACTACCTTTCAAAAGTTTGGGGTTGGTAGTTTTTTTTTTTATGTTGTTGAAAGAAGGCTTTATGCTCACCAAGGCTGCATTTATTTAATTAAATTCAAAGTAAAAATTGTCATGAAATGGTACAATTTAAAATAACTTTTTGATTTTAATAAATTAAAATTTTAATTTATTCTGGCTAAGCTGAATTTTCAGCATCATTCCTCCAGTCTTCAGTGTCACATGATCCTTCAGAATTCATTCTAATATGCTGATTTGCTGCTCACAAAACATTGCTTTGCTCCAATGTTGAAATCAGTTGTGCGATCATGGTTTTATTTTTGTCCAAAACCATGATACATTTTTTTTCAGGATTTTTTGATGAATAGAATGTTCAAAAGAATCAGCATTTATATAAAATAGAAATCTTGTGTAACATTGTAAATGTTTTTACCATCACTTTTGATGATTATAAAAAAAAACTCTCACTGACTCCAAACTTTCAAACGGTAATATTGGATCAAAGTCATGCCTTTAGAAAGGTACCAGGGTTGACAGATTTACAGTTTGATTTAACAGTACAAGCTTTGTGCTCAAGGTAGAGAAGAAAAGTTAAATGCTGATATTAATATCCACTTAATTTTCCAATACAAAATCATTGTAACAGGGTTGACGTCGTAAGATTTTAACTGGAGAGATCATTTTTGAAAGATTGGTGTTATTACAGTGTTTACCATTTTGTTTATTTTAATGTATGCATTGCTTTAAAAGGGGGACATATAATAGGGTGGATGCACAACTTCATTCTTTTTATGATGATTAAATTAGTGAGAATAAAGACAAAATGCTAGATTTATTTCAATGTTAAGTACTCTTTACACATATGTACATGGGGGACACAAATGAAACCCATTTTGTAAAATAATATATATTGTATCCCTAAGTCAGGATGATGGAGGACAGACTGTTAGAGCACTCAGAGGAGTGTAAAGATTCTCCACAGCTGTTTACATACTATCAGGGTGATATCAACACTGCCGTGGATGAGCACTTCTTCCGTGCCCTGAACAGAGCCAACATACCAAAAGACCTCAGCACTAAAGCCAAGGAGAGCAATAGGACTCCCAAATCTGGTGTGTTAATGCCAGCAAATCTATCTATCTATCAATCTATCTATCTATATCAATCAATCATCTAAATAAATGCTTTTCTTATCCCAGATGCCCCCCTATCATCATCATCATCACCATGGGTGTTTCCTGGTCTAACATGGTCCAAGTCCACACACTCTTCTGGCTCCTCAAAGTTGACCCAATTGACATCCATGGAAGCCACACCTCCATCCCAGGGAGTTATCGTGAATCCCTCAGGACTATCATCCTCATCCTCCCTCTGGCACTGTCCACCCAGACAGAGCACAGCCTTTGAACTGCCTCAAATACTCTACCAACCGCCCGTGGCTGCTGAGGGCAGCTCTTACCTGAATCTTTTACAAATGGATCGGCCTACAGGGGGCATCATGATCTCGCCGCCCTTCTCAAAATCAGAGACCAGACCGGAGTGGAATTCTGGGACGGGCTTTAAAGACGTTTCTGGAAGCAGGATCGGCCTAGATTCAGGTACTGCAACTTATGCCATTGCTAACCGTTCGTTCACAGATGCATCTAATAGGGTATACATCGTTAAATTAAGGGATAATGAACAGTCTGCCGTTCTTGATCGCAAAATAAGCTAAGACATGTGATTAGATGAGCCTTTAGAACCCTGAAGGGGTTTGTTTTGTGATAATGCAATGCTAAATGTACATTATCAGTATTAAATGGCTACTCACCAAAAATTAATAAATAGGCCTGCCTACATAGGCACGAAATATTGATTTATTTTTAATGGATTTTTTAGGCCTATTATAAAGTGCATTGTCCTTGTAAAAATAAACAGTAAAGTAAAGATCCCTGTTCACACGGATCTGTGAAAGCGACTAAAAATGCTGCAGCTGCATATGTATGCTAGGCCAGAAGTTGGCGATGTCACTTTATAAAACACTACGCGTATATATATACTGAACACCTAATAGGCATGCGCATGACGTCACCGTTTTCACAAATTTGTGTTTTTGTAGTTTACAGGTAAACGATAACAGTATCGTTTTCAAAAACTTGCACTTTGAAACCCGTTTTCAAAAGTTTGTGTTTTCAGGACCCAAAACGCTATTGTCGTGTAAATGAATGGCCAAAACGCACAAAAATGTTTTAGTTTTTAGTTGAGAACTGTAGTTTAACCCCTTAGAGTTTCAAAATGGGTTTCAAAGTGCAAGTTTTTAAAAACTATTCAGTTAGCGTCTCTGTGTAAACTACAAAAATGCGAATTTGCAAAAACGGTGACACCATGCACATTTGTATTGCGTATTCAGTCAATGGGCCCTATTTTAACGATCTGAAACGCAAGTATCAAACGCGAAACGCAAGTAACTTTGTGGGTGCTGTTGCTATTATACCGGCGGGATAAATTACTCTTGCACCCGACGCAAATCTAAAATGGGTTGGTCTGAAGTAGCTTCATTACTGTGGTTTGGGCGTAACGTGAAATAAACCAATCAGAGCGTCCTCTCACATTCCCTTAGCAGGCGCGCTTGTTCCATGGCGGATTGCTATTATAATGACGGATTTGCCAGCTCACGCCAGGAGCGGTTCACAGCCGAGGAGACCGACGTTCTCGTCAGGGCCGTAAAAGACAGAGAAGTGACATTGTATGGGAGAAACCCACCCAAATTAGCTTTGGTTAAACAGGCGTATAATAATTTGGGTAAATGTGTAGCCTAAGCTAGATATATGGCTCTTTTTTCACATCCTTATGGACACAACAATGATTTGCCTCGTGTGTTAATATTTTTCCTTGTAAAAAAGTATGACTTGCGAAAATGAAAACTGCTGCGTCTGTTTAGATTAGAGAAACAAAGTGTATGCGCGTTGTGCACGGTACATATTGGCCAAGCATGCGCCCTTAAAATACCATATGACTAACGCGCAACGCGCCACTGACTTTAGACTGGGTTTTTCCTGGTCAGTGGCGGAATTGTTTTCTAAAACTGCAAAATAACCAACGTTTGCACCGGAACACGCCACCTCTTTTCGCTGAACCACCCCCGGGAGAGCAAGTTCATTCATTCCCTAATTTACCAACGTACGTCTGTGGAGGGAAAAGTCCGCTGTGCGCGGGTGCAAAATATGAATGATACATGCGTCGGTACAAAGTCAATTGCGCTGGGTGCAAGATAGGGCTCTTTAGGTGCATAGTGTTTCTCTACAGAGTGACATCACCAACTACTGGCCTGGCATACATAATACAGCATTTTTTGTCGTTTTCGTGGATCCGTGTGAAAGAGGATCGTTTTGACAATGTTGTCGTCTGTATGTGAAGGACGCAAAGGAAAAACCTTTCCGTTTTTATACATAGTTGTCGTGTAAACGTGCCCTTAAGTCTCTGCCATGATGTCCGTATTGATATGTTGGTGTGACATATTGTGTGTGAGGTACTGCCGTAAATCAATCCCCCCTTTTCGCAGAATTTCGTACCCTCTCACTAGACTTACTCCGAGAACAGACTTTTGGGGGGTAGCGTGGGAAAGAAGTCAGTGCCACCATAAGAATGATTTTGAAACTGATATATTATGATGAAAAATATACAGTTGCTTTAAATGTGATTGTCACTTCTGAATCTCTGAGTAGCTTCTTTGAATAAGTAATTATTTATTCTAATTTCATGACTGTTAAAAAAGTATGTTCTATATATTACGCATACTATTTGACTGTATGCCAGGCCAGTAGTTGGCGATGTCACTTTGGAAACACTACTGCCAGCTATTTAGTAGGGATTTATGCATATTCGGATACAGCTTAACATGCAGTGTATTTGTTTACTGTCTGTTTATGTGCATAAATTATTTGTATTATTTTGTGTTTTTCAGGTGTGCCCGTCTCAGAAATCAATAAGGATTTGTACTGGTATTGAAGAAGAGATTTCTGGTTTTACACTATGAAGAAAATACATTTTCAGCATAAGACTGCCTGTGTTTACATTATTATGTTAGCTTAAAAATGCTTTTGGACATTCTGTACAGTGACTCAAACCATTATATTCATGGTGTCAGACATTCCTCATAAATCTGGCAGTTAATTACTTCTTTTAGCCGTGAGCATGTAAATACGCTATCTTAGAATAGGGCATACGTGAGAAAACCTGATTGGAAATAGTTCACTTCTCTCTTAGCTGGATGAATGAGGAAGTAAAGTCTATTAATATGATTTGTAATACAATCATAGTTTTACTAAACTTTATTTTTGTATTATATGCTGTTTTGAAAGTTCATATTTTTACTGTAAGTCGTAAAAAAAACTGTTGTCATTTGACAAAAAAAAATATATTTAATGTAGTTACTTTTCTCTCTAAAAAAAGTTCCTCATACTTTGGGGGACCTTTAAAAACTTAATGTACAATTGTTACGACTCTTTAGAGCAGGTTACACAGAAAGCAAAGCATAATTCATGCAATGTTGAAAGTGACATGAGCAAACCAAAAATAAATTTCCTCTAAATTGCTCAAATGTTGTTGAATATCATCTTTACAAACCTGTTTTCTCAAAACCCGTTTCACACTTTTTTTCCCTCAGGCAATGATGTATTTCCCTGCCACAGTCCCTCACTTTTGATATACGAGTATGACAAAACAGCTAAAGCCTTTGCACAATTATGATGAATTTCCTCAATTATTTCCAAGAATAGTATACAGTAGTCTATTTTCAGAATGATCATGTGACCCTTTGTTTAATAAATCCCACAAAAATATAGTCCTTTTGTACCTACTTTACACATTTACATACTTTTTGTACTGACAGAATGACCTGTCAGAATTATGAATGCTTTACATTTTTTGACAGTCTGTTGTTAGTAAATTAGACTTATACGTTTACTTTATATTTACTTTTTTATAGGCAATTTACTGATTTTCAAAGTCAACTGCATTCCGTCTCTCCTGTTTAAAGCATTGATTTGCAGTTTAAGAGATCTTTTTTTGAGGATAAAGACATCTTTGCGAGCTCACGTGCTGCTGTTTCTGTTGCTCCTGAAGTGGGAGACAATGTCTGCTGAGCAAAGGTGCCAATGGGGGATTCGTCTTCCACTCATTCATAAATACACCAGCTTCAGCAGGAGACGGCTGTAGTGCTCTCTGCCCTGCATGTATTCAGGGGGTGTGGGGTATGAACATGCACATGAGGACAGCTTTTCACGCTCACTCCCACATCTCCGCAAAACTGCAATTACTGCTAATAAGACCGTGGGAGACTCTCTCTAGGAGAACAGAGTCATTCATTTGCCCGTCCACAAACCTTAAAGGGACATATAGAGAGCCACTAACTGCAACTTTAGCTCATTTTTCAAAAAAATTAGAGCAAAATTATAAATAATTTATCTTAGGTCAGCATATTTGCTTTAATACTTGCAAAGCTACTAGCAAACATACTAGCAAAAATACTAGATACTATAGAGGCAATTTTTAAAAGTTACCATTCTCATAGTGTGAATGGGAGTGTGTTCAATAAGTATATGCTTAATTTCTTTTTGAGCAAGAAGTGGTGGAAATGTTAAATAGCTTATTTTGTAACCAAGACTTTAAGATATGTGACTATACATAAATATAAATGTAAAATCATTCAGAAATATTCACTTAGGCCTACGGTACATGTAACTTGAGAATGAGAATCGTTTTAAGAACTGAAGGCTTTTTAACTCTCTTGGGTTCAATCAGTGGTTTATAACCCCAACATGGGATTTTTTTACAGTGAGTATACTATGTTCTTATTGTGCTTTTCTCTTTCCCATCATCCTCTCACATCCCTAGAGTGTGTTAATGAATGAGAAAATGCAATTTGAGATGTTCTCAAAGCATTTACCCTAGTTTAATAAAGATTGAAATGAACACTAAATTAATGATCTTATTATTTGATTTAACTGTTAGCAGTAATCTCAACCATGCTATAGGATGCTCAGTTTATTTTCTTATTTTAGTAAGCATGCAACATTTGTAACCCATTTTACTAGCATAATGTGACGTAAGTACAAATGAAACAGGATTCAATCTGCAGGCCAGAATGTAAATTTAAGCAATGGGAATTAGATTTAGAAAGTAAATTAGTTTCATTTTGACTGAACAATGTGGAAAGCAATGCTCATCTCACAGCAAAAATGGGTACATTATAGTGGACCAGATGGTGGAACTTTTCATTTCGGCATGCTCACTATTCGATTATTGATGCCTTGACACATTTTAAGTTCTCCCCCATCTGCCCTAATTTTTCTGCTCTCTTATGAAGTAAATAAATCAGGCTGATGCCTAACCAAGAGGACAACAGGGGCACATTAAATCTAAATCTGTCATGTAACATTCAACACATTTGAGAAACAATTTTGTTGCAGTTTACTGAATTACAGACTGACTGTTAAACTGTTTAATTCAGGAAATGAGCAGTGCGTTAAAATAGTTTGTTTTCTAATAAATGGACTATGAAACTAAATATCCCAATGACAATTTCTGAAACCTTTAGAGACGTGAGACATTCTCATATATGTCAGTCCTTATTAATAGTTCTCTTTTTAGACCAATATCAAAAGGCCCTAGACCTACAGTGCTATGCATAAGTTTAGGCACCCATGCTAAAGTTGACTAAAAAGAGGAATAAAAAATCATCTTTTGGAAATTGAACTTAATGCCTTAATTTAAAAAAATAGGAAAAATCCAACCTTTAAGGACACCAATTTTCTTTGTGAATGAATAATGTATCGTAAATAAATAAATGTTCTTCCTTAAAATACAGGGTGCATAAGTTTGGACAACCCTATGTTAAATTCCCATAGAGGCAGGCAGATTTTTATTTTTAAAGGCCAGTTACTTCATGGATCCAGGATACTCTGCATCCTGATAAAGTTCCCTTGGCCTTTGGAATTAAAATATCCCCACATCATCACACACCCTTCACCATACCTGGAGATTGGCATGGAGTACTTTCCATAAGATCATCTCTCAATGCAAATCAAACTAGCTGTTAGGCTAACTGAAATAAAACCATGCCAATCTCTAGGTATGGTGAAGGGTGTGTGATGATGTGGGGATATTTTAATCCCAAAGGCCAAGGGAACTTGATCAGGATGCAGAGTATCCTGGATCCATGAAGTAACTGGCCTTTAAAAATAAAAATCTGCCTGCCTCTATGGGAATTTAACATAGGGGTGTCCAAACTTATGCACCCTGTATTTTAAGGAAGAACATTTATTTATTTACGATACATTATTCATTCACAAAGAAAATTGGTGTCCTTAAAGGTTGGATTTTTCCTATTTTTTTAAATTAAGGCATTAAGTTCAATTTCCAAAAGATGATTTTTTATTCCTCTTTTTAGTCAACTTTAGCATGGGTGCCTAAACTTATGCATAGCACTGTATATAGGTGCATGCACGGGTATTGTGGCAAGCCATCTTTACCTTTATTTCTTTAAACTGCCTCGAATATTTTTATACTACTAGTATTTATTTTTTTAAATAATTTATAAAATGCAGTAGTAAATTGTATATTTTTCAGTTTCACCAAATAAAACAAAATATTCCCTACAAAATATCTTACCAGTATCTACTCCAAATGAATAGCCTATTGAACACTGCAGGTATTTATGACACTAATATATATCCCATTTGTTAGTCACATTTCTCACTCATTATTTGCCTTTTTACTTAGGCTATGTGTAATGATTGAATGCTGCCTATAGTTCAACTGCAAATCTTACTACACTGTTAAAAAAAAGTATGTAAAAATAGGGCACAATGTAGGCTACTATATGAAGTTTTTTTTTAAATAGGCCTACATGTGTTTTACCTGTATTTTGAAAGGCCTACCAGTAGGCTACATTTTCCGTTACAAAATGTTATAGTGTAGAACTTAATAGTGAAATTCAACAATAAAAGGCCTGGTCACTACTGGATTTCTTACCAATAATTAAATGTAGCCTATAACACAATATGTATTCTTTTTAAGGTATAAATGGCTTGCCATAGCCCACTTTGAGGATGTGCGCGCTTGAGTGGCGTTCTGATAGATTAAAGACGGGATGGTCGCGTTCTTCTCCTGAGGAGGGGGGCAGAGGGACCATAATGAACGGGATCTGTGGGTCTACGGGGTATTTAAACAGCCTGAGAGTGCAACTTACTTCCCCATTCTTAAGCTTCTCCATTCCAGCATACAGGTGCTCTATCCAGTCTATTATGGTTACTGTCCGCTATATGTTCCTCAGAGAGTCCTCAGAGAACGGCAGCCAGCTGGACACACCGACTCCAGATCAGCCCGGATTCAGCCGCACGGGACACACTGTAGTGGCAGTGTGTTTGGGAATAATCTTCGTTTTCGGTTTCCTAAATAACTTTCTTGTTCTTTTGGTCTTCGCCCGATTTCATGTCCTGAGGACTCCTATTAATTTGATACTGCTGAACATCTGTGTGAGCGACATGCTTGTTTGTATTTTTGGCACACCTTTAAGTTTCGTCGCGTCTGTATACGGCCGGTGGCTGACGGGAGTTCACGGCTGCAGGTGGTATGGTTTTGCAAATGCAATGTTCGGTAAGACTTAATTAACTAATATATTCTACATTATACTGATATAAATAAAAAATCGTAATGGATTATCACATTGAAAATATGCAATATTACTGTTGGTTCATTTCAGCTAGCATGCGGTTCAGTTGTGTCAGATTGGTTAATTATTAGGCTACAATTGGAGTTTGCATCATTGATTGTTGTTATTATCCTGTTTATTTTACTGTGAAGTTGTTTTAAAACCGTATTTTATCAAATAAAAAATAAAATAATTATATTTATATATTATATATATATATGGCACTTCACCCAATGTAAAATTCTGTCATAATTTACTCATCATAAAGTTGTTCCAAACCTCTATAAATGTCTCTCTTCTGCTGAACACAAAATAAGATATTTTGAATAATGATTGTAAGTTAACCAAACAGTTGTGGGGCACAATTGACTTCCATAGAATGGTATACAATAAAAATAAAACATTAAGGAAGTAAATGGTGCCCCTCAACTGTTTGGTTACCCATATTCTTAAAAATATTTTATTTTGTGTTCAGCAGAAGAAATACATTTATGCAGGTTTGAAATAACATGAGGGCGAGTAAATTAAGATTTAAGGTTTAATAAAAGTATAAGAGAATTTGGCAGCAACTATCAAGGTAAATTAAGGTAAAATAAAAATTTAGGTTGATAATAGGCCTAATTGATTCAAGGTGAACGTGATTTCACCAAGTACAACATGTTCCTGGATCAACATCTTTGTTGATCCTGGAACAATTTTCCAATCAACCAATCATATTTGAGGGACAAGTTTACAGTTTATGTCAAGTTTAGGCTTAGAACCAGGGTTAGGTGCTTCAACATCAGTGTTATTCACCTATAGTTTCCCTCTGATTTTAGGGGAAAGTTATGGGTAGGGTCAGGTTTAGGGGTAGGGTGAGGACTACATTTTGGGACAGGAATGTTATAATATGTTGATGCAGGAACATGTCTTACTTGGCAGAATCACGGTGACCCTTTATCCAACATCAACAGGTATTGTTTCACTGGTCTCCCTCGCTGTACTGTCATACGAGCGTTACAGCACCATCCTCTGCTGCACGAAAGTGGACGTGTCTGACTATAGGAAGGCCTGGCTCTTCATCACAGGCTGCTGGCTGTACTCTCTCGCGTGGACATCGCCACCTCTCTTCGGCTGGAGCAGTTACGGTCCCGAGGGTCCCGGCACCATCTGTTCAGTCCAGTGGAACCATCGCTCCCCAGAAACGACTTCTTACGTCATCTGCCTCTTTGTCTTTTGCCTGCTCCTGCCTCTTCTTCTCATGGTCTACTGCTACGGGAAGATCCTCATTGCCATTCATGGGGTGAGGGAAGAGTGAAAGAGGAAAAGGTTGAAAGAGAGAGAGTGGGAGTGGAAGCAGTGATTTTGATAAAGAGCTCTCTTCGAGTAAGACTTATCGATCTTTCTAGCCAAATGTTTGTTTGCCATAAATGAAGCATTTTTCATGCTACGGTCCAGAACCAAAGTCTTTTTCACAGGGTTAGTTCATCCAAAAATAAAACAATTGTGTCATCATTGACTTGACCCTCATGTCATTCCAAACCCACAAGACTTTTTAAATGAAAACTGAGAAGTTTCTGTCCCTCCAATGAAAGTCTATATAACCAAAACCTAAAAGATCCAAAAAGGCCATAAAGGTGTCGTAAAATAAAGCCATTTAAATTGAACGGTTTAATCAAAGTCTTGTGAGGAGATATGATTGCTTTATATGATGAACAGATTTCATTTAGGCTTATATTCAGTGCATCACATATTGTAAACAGGAGCTTGTGCCTGTGTCATGCGTTGTTTGTGTAGATCATTATTTAGAGGTTGGCTAAATAAAAGCCTAAATTAAATCTGTTCATCATATAAAGTGATCATCATCACAACACTTGGATTAAACCACTTGATCCATATAGATTCATTTTCCAATGCCTTTATGAACTTTTTTGGATATTCTAAGTTACCTGGACTTTAAATGGTGGGACAGAAACCTCTCTTAATTTGTGTTTCGAGGATTAACCAAAGGTTTATGGGTTTGGAATGGCATGGGGGGTTAGTAAATGATGTCAGAATTCTCACTTTTGGGTGAACTATCCCTTTAAATGGCTATGCAGAATCAGATTTGAGCATTTTAGCAGATTCTTGTAGGCCTTAACAAATGCAACAAAAACATTTTGAAAATCAAAACATACATGTTAAAAATAAAATGCTTTAAATTCTGTCAAACATTCATAGACACCATGTGGCGTTTCAAACCAGATGCAAATGTACAGCTTGATGCTGTTGTTCTTGAAAAGCAAACCTCAAAGCATGTCTCGTCACCCCACAGGTTGCTAAGATCAATCAGACAGCTGCGCAGAGGAGGGAAACACACGTGCTGGTGATGGTGGTTTCCATGGTGTCCTGTTACCTGCTCTGTTGGATGCCGTATGGGGTCATGGCATTGCTTGGCACATTCAGCGTTGGCATTGTCAGCCCCACAGCCAGCGTCGTGTCGTCCATACTAGCAAAGAGCAGCACTGTTTTGAATCCCATCGTCTACGTTCTGTTCAATAATCAGGTATGTGCTTCTTATAGGTGTATTTGTGTCCTCATTATGCTTATAGACTTGTATCAATTCTGAATTCATTGCCAGTTCTACAGGTGCTTTATAGCTTTAGTAAGATGCGGTCCAGAGCCTCCAGCCCATCTCACCCTTCACACAGAAGAAGGTGCTCAACAGGACTGCATCCCTATGGGGTCATATGGTGTTACTTCTCCACCTGATAGCCCAGACAAGTTTGGGACCCCCACAATGACCCAAAGGGCTTCACTACAGTGAGGTAATAAGACTTTGGTTCCTGTGGTGCACTGTTCTCCCTGAAAGTGCTGGATATGAAAGCACTTTCCGTGCAAAACCATATTAAGAGACATAACATTGTGTGCGGTTTTACTGCCATATACATAACTCAATGTGTGTTTTATAAGAAATATATTATATCAAAGTTTTGTTTTTGTGAAATGTTGATATTATTTAATTTGTTTAAATTTCTTGTAAATGTTGCATGAAAGTATTGCCACCAGGTGTCAGTATTTGTTCAAACGTGAAACAATGTAACTTGGGCTTGGCAGCATCTAAAGGTCATGCCTATGGTGTGCAAAGGAATGAAAAATAAGTATTAGAATCTATCGTTCATACTATCTGGAATCTTCTTTGAGTATATTGTTTTTGTCAACAACTAAACCCACTTACCTATTGAATACAGGGATTGTGACTATAATCCATTTAGTACCCATAATGTTACACCAGAGATGTTTTTCTCACAGATTTCAACAGAGTATTTTGACTTGGCAAATGATCTAAAGGTCTGAATCTTTCATTTTATGTTCCATTGCTTTCAGTGATCACTTATCATCAACTTCTCAATGTTTTTAAAGGGATCCTCCCACTCCAAAGGGAGATATTTAATTTAACAGAATCCCCTTTTCAAGAATTACAATGAACTGCTAGAGCCTCCAGCCCTCCAGTTTGGACTACAATGCGGTTTTTTCCGAATCTTATGAAGTCACCATGTTACTCGTTTAAATAATCCGCGCCCACGGAATACACTAAAAAAAGGGGGGCGAGGCCTGGCTGAGCTGATTAGAAAAGATGAAGAGTGTTGCTGCCGCTATGTCAAAGAGACGCCTTCTTTACCCCACCCCGGTTCCAAAACACCTTTGTTTGGCTTTCTTAAGGCAGACAAACTTAGAGGGGTTCAAATAGAATTTGTCTGTTCCTAAGCTTTATAACCCTAACATTTATCTCTGCGCTGCACATTTTATGTAGAGCTTCTTTTCTGTTGCTTTTGTAAGCTCTCAGATTTCTAAGATGGTTCACTGCTCCTTAGGAAAAGTAGGCTAACTATAGTTTTATTACCGATAACTCTTTGTATTACCTTAGTTTTCCGACAAAAATCACGATTAAATGGTGGATAACATCGTATCTATAATGCATAAGAAAAGTATAAAATGGATACCACTCTGAAACGTCCTGTAAAAAAAAAGAAGTGTATGCCATTCTGCATGATCCTCTTGTTCGTTAACATTGTCAGGGTCTGAATCAGGCTTGAATTGGTTTGAAATTGACTCCATATCCATAATATTTACACTTGAGCAGAACTCAGTTATGGAGGGGTGGGATATTTCCTGAACAATCGTGCCAATCACGACACACTGGGCCACCTAACCAATCACAGCTCATTTTGTATTTCGGAAGGAGGGGCTTCATCGAAACCAGAACCATACAGCACGTTCAAGACTGGGGATATATGTGCTGTAATAATGTAAAATGTGTGAAAAATAATGTGTTTTTTGAACAACCAAGCATGTAAACATATTCTGCTACACCTCAAACACAAAATCAATACTTTGTAAAAGGGCCATAAATGTCAATCTGACCCATGAACTTAAATATTAACAATTATGAGAAAATGTTGAAAAAATGTCCATATTATTACTGAACAAAAGGTTAAATCAGTCAAGCTAATTAATTGATAATGTGAATTTCTCAGCCTCATGAACAATGATAATTGAGTCAGTTGTTCCTATCACATGCTCATCCTGCCCCATGAAAGAGTTGGTTACCACTAAATTTTGTTAAAGTGAAATGTGGCATGACCTAAAGAGATTTCAGAAAACCACATAGGAAGAATTGTACAGGCTCATTAGTCTGGAAAAGGTTACCAGAGGATGTCTGAAGACTTCGGGCTTCATCAGTCCCAATTGAAGCAGATAGATCACAAATAGAAATTTAGCACCAGTCGTGCCTTGGCTGTCCTTTCAAAGGTCAGTGTAAAGACATGTCAAATGATTCTTTAAATGACAATGTACCGCGAGAGAGAAATGTATAAATCTGCAGGCATTTGAATATAATTGTTTTACATAGCACATTGCCAGGATGTTTGTGATCTGAAACTTTAAAGAAAGGGGGTCATGCAACGAGTCTGTTCCTAAACAAAGGAATAAATCACCATCAGAGTTGGTCCAAACAGGGGAAATTCCATATATTAGAGTGGTCAGGTCAGAGTCCTGACCTCAATCTCATTGATATTCTGTGGCATGATTTCTGTTCAAGGCCATTTGAGGCATCCCAAATATATGCAAGATATCCCAAAATATTTATGATACAGCTTGTGCAGAGGAAAGGACCAAAATGCCTCCTGTGCATGTCAACAATAGGATGAATTTGACAGCAATTGGGGTCCCTAAATGTACTAAATATAAGTAATATTCACATAAAACTTTTGTGGCACTGTAAAATATTGTCAAATGACAGAATTTAATTAATATTGACTTAAATGGAAGCTATCAGATCACACGCTGAGAGCCTGCTGACAGAAATCGAGACTATTTTAAAAGGTTCAAACTTTTTTTAACTGCTCGTCAGGATAGATGGTGCAGGTTCTATGATTAGCCTTGGCTGATTAAGTTCACGGGATATATGTGAGGAAGGCTTTCATTAATAGTGCTCCTGGTTCTCATCACAGAATGACTGGCTCTGAAATGGGCTTGTACCTGACAGAGATAGAACTGCATATCACACTCTCTAATTAGCCAGCAATCCAGTTGATGAGAAAATAGCTTCAGCTCTGAGAATGGCAAGTTGATCTGGAAAACCCTATCTGTGCTGACAAGGTTTGGTGAACTTAATTGTATTGTTGTTGTTGTTATTGACTTAATTGTATTATTGATCAAACTTATTAACTTAAAGGACAAGTTCGGTATTTTACACTTAAAGTCCTGTTTTCAGATCGTTTCTGATGAAATAGAACGGTTAAGACTGAAATTTGGACACATGCTGCTGGCCCGAGAATTTTCAGTTTCTGTGGTAGCTTTAAGTGTAAAATACCTAACTTGTCCTTTAAAATCTCGGGGGCTCCTTCAAGTAAATACATTAGATCAAAGAGGTAAAGCTGACAAAAAATTGCTGACAAATGATCAAATTCTGTGTAGGTCTCAGTTTTCAGTGACAGGTGCATGTCTAGTGGCTGATCTGTTTGTGCAATTTCACAAACCTGGATGACCTTCTGAATGTATACAAGCAGGAGGCTTTTTTTTATAGAAAGGAAAATTTAAAAGATAAAAAAAGTAGTAGGGAGAATCTATGAATTATGAAAAATGTACTGCCACTGTGAGAATAACATTGTCACGAGTAGCTGTAATGAAGCACACGGACAAGGACAAAAATAGTCTTTAATAAATCCACAAGGAATACTCAGGAGATCGTAGGAGAAAAACGCGTCCTTGCGCCATAAAAGTCCAAGGGGAATGAGGGGACTGTGGAGGAGGATGCAGAGTAGGTGGAGGGCAGAAAACCAGGGAAAATGACAGGAGAGACCAGGGTGGTGATGATGGTGGGAGGAGCCAGGGGGGACCCAAAGTGCAGCCTGGATGATGGCCCACGATGGAGTTGAGGGAGGGTGGAGACTCGACAGAGGACTCCAAGGGGACAACTTATTGAGATCAGGCCGATGGAAGTAGAGCCCTGGGCACAAACGAAGAGCCAGCGAGACTGTGTGCCATGGTGACAAGAGTTGAGATGGTCCTCACTGCAGAACACGAAATCCAGGGAGAGGAGTTGGATCCAGATCTCCCAATCTCCACCCCCTGATCCCTAAACCTACCAATCTCCACCCCTTAGATCTGGATCCAACTCCGCCCCCTGGATCTTGTGTACTGCAGTGAGGTGCTACTGCAAGAGTCCGAGGTGGAGCCAGACTGCCAGAGGACTGAGGCGGAGCTGGAGGGAAGGCGGAGCCAGATGGAGCCAAAGGGGTGGAGGGACAAAGCGTAGCTTAAGGTCTTTAAGTCTGTGGCGCAGACAGGGTGATATCTGACCAAGGTAGAGCCGGAGGGATGAGGGAACCCTGTGGAGCCGTAAGGACGATGGTTCCAGGTGGAGCCGAGGGAGGGAGGAGCCAAGGCGGAGGCGACCAGGCAACGGGCTAAGGTGAAGTGACGGCATCAGTGGCTAGAGACGGAGCTGGGGGATCCTCTTTACTAGGAGCTGGAGACTGGAAGACCAGAGGAAATTCTGGAAAGGCTGGAAGGGGCATCAGAGGAGAAGCCGAGAGGCTGAAGGAAACAAGCAGAGGCGGGGCTGAGGAACTGGCGGTTATTGGAAGAGGAGGTGGGAGATGGAGGCTAGCCGGAACCAGCAGTGGTATAGGAGATTTTTGAGCTGGACAGGACCAGCGGGGACGGGGGATTCATGCAAATATTGTCTTCAAAATTATATATTACAGAGGTCAGCTTCAGCTCACCCTCCTCCATTCCCTCGTACTCCACTAATACTTCCACGGCAGCACATGATGTTGCCGGCTCACACACCTGGTCAGGCATTTCATGAGGCTCGGGCTCCGGGGCGATGGTTGGCTCAGTCCTCGTTACTGGTGCTGGCTCGTGCACCGCTGCAGTCTTTAGCCATGCATGGGGTGATGGTTGGTTGGGCTCTGGGTCCAGAGTGATGTCCTCCGCTGGGCAGATGGTGAAAGCCAATCCATTATTCACCAGCACCCACTCCACAAAAGCGTCAAAATCCTCTCGAGGACCGGTCCTTGGAAGGTGTGCCTTGGACCGCTAGGCACGTCAAATCCAAAAAAATCTCTTGGGTGGTCCTCTAGAGAACAGTCCTTCTGCTCCAGACATAGTAGTTGGACAGCAGCCAGGTCCATTTGTGAGGGGGAGAGGGAAAACAACCAGGGAAACTAACAAGTGAACTATAAGGGCATTCTCACACTGGCAGTTTAGTTCGGAACGGGGTACAGTTCGCATAAAACATTGCTTATGTGAAAGCTGTCATGCGGACCCGGGTACTGAACCCCGAGACCTCCTGAAGGAGATGGTCTGAGTTCGGCTGCACTCGAACTTTGGCGCAATTCACATAAATGTGAACGCAACACGGACTCGCGTGCACGCTTTTTCAGGAAGCAAAGTAACATGCGTTTTAGCCGATTACGATGTATTTAGTTTCACGAGTTCACACTTACAGTACATATAATTTGAGGGGATAAAGTTTAATGCATATTTGGCGTGCTGTCCGGGGGGAGGGCTCCGAGCTCGGAGTTCGGCCCGAACCTAGAGTACTCCCCCCTATGTAAGTGCTTAGGACTAGAAGCGTGGAGAAGGGGTGGTGGAGGGATGCTGCAAAACTGTCAATGGGAAGAGTTGAGAGTGTATATATACCTCTTACCATTGATTGCTGAGTGCTCTCCACTTGCGTTAAAATATCTGAACGTGCTTCTCCCAAACTTTATTAATAAAACATAATTAAATAAAACACACGTAAGGGAGGATATTGTTGATGATTTACCTTGGATACGAGCTAGAGTGAGCCTGCATTGTATTCGCACTTAGCGAGTGCAATCAGGGCACCAAATTAATGGCAAAATTAGGTGGTCCTAGGTTTTTCCCTAACATCTACTTTCAATACATCACAAAGCAATCGGTGTATTTGCCATAATTAAATCCATAATGTGAGTGATTTGTGTATTATATCAAGCATATCCTCTGTATTCATCTCTGGACGTCATTATCCCGACACAAATCTCATGAACCTCATTGTCATTAATTATACAGGGCAAGGCAAAGGTTCACATGCATGATTACCGATAGACATTCATTTGGCTTGTCATGTCAGATAATCTATGGCGGTATTTCAATCTCAGCACAGTGGTAAACACGGCTTCGGCAGAAAAATGATGCATGGACCTCTTATAATTACAATCCGCAACCCTGTGGTTTAATGAATAGGAGGTACCTGTCTATATTTCTTTAAAAGGAGTTGGCTTTTGCATTCTCCCATTTGTATTCATGTTCAACTGCTTTCCATTTGGTCATGTTCACTCTATTCCAATTTCGATAGAATGACATCATCAAATCAAATAGCATCATCAAGCTGTCATTTTTGCTCTAGAGATCAGTCTATCCTTGAAATCACACTGTTTTCTGATCGATCAGGTGAAATGAGTGCCAAAGCCGAGCTCATACACACACAGCGCTCAAACCTTGAGCCAAGCACAGAGTCCAAGAAATCTATAAATCACTGCCAGTCTTATGGAGGTGTCCTTGGTTACCTTGGAATATATGGTGATATTACACAAGCCTATGCAGTAAAAAGTGTTGTATGTGTGAATTATGCGTGCATGGGTGTTTGGTTAGCTTTTATCACTACAGATGTTGTGTTAATTCTCACTATTTTAAACAATAATCTCATTATTTTAAACGAGTTTGAGATTTTTACGTGAATCATTTTTACAATAAGCGTTTCTAGCCGTTCATAAGTAGGAAACCCATAAAAAGTGTCCCCGCATTTCGATTTTTAATACTGTTTTGGATATATGGATATCAATTTTCTTTACAAGCAGTACAAAATGTGTTGCTTGTTAACAAGCTGCATGCGCAATAAAGAGCTGCTTCATTGCCTTGCATGACATGATTGCTAAAATATTATCTTGGAAAGTCATTATCAGGTCGGCATATGATAATCTCCATTGTTTTTTGCTAGGGCGCATCGATATTTCACTGGGGCTCATGCATGAGTCATGATGACACAATTTTAGTGGCATATGGCACAGAAAAACGGATTTGCCACTAAACAAAATGGCATGTGGCAATGTTTAATGTGCCATTTAATGTTATTTCTGCTACTGAAAACGCCCCTGATTTTGACTGACTCATTAAGAAGAAACCAGTTCAAAAGAGCCGTTTGAATCAGACAGCGTGGCTTGCACTGTGTTCATTGTGGCGTGCTATAAGTACTCACTTACTCTTCTCTGATGACTTGTTTACTGGTGCATGGACAAGACAACAAGACATCATTTACTTCAGATCACTGCAAAAGCAAACAACCTTCCAATCAATTCCCAATGGACAAAATAAAGTCTCGCCTTACATTTTTCTCATTCGTGAGGCCGCTTCACAATATAACAATAAGGAAGAAAAGACTATTGCAACGTCTGTTTCATGTCTACTTTAAACCCTGTATGGAGATAGAGTATTCCCAACTGTTTAGATATTAAATTGGCACAAAATATTGTTGTCATATTTGCACTGATAGTCCGTGTGTAACTATTTGTAAGCTTTTTTCACCTTGGGGCTGTGCCTCAGTAAAAAAAAAAAAAATGGGAAAAAAAATTCTGGCGGGGCTATTGAGGTGTTTTCCAGCATATGTACATGATAGTATGTGTGCGCATGTAGAAATCCCAAGATAAGAGTTTGAGACAAGAAGCTGTACATTGCCAAGCTTTTAAAAGATGCATAAAGCAAACAACGCAAGGTTTGATTTTTTTTTTTTTTTACAGAGTTTACATGCATTTTTAACCTGCTCTCTCCATTTATAAGATAGAAGCCCTAAGCTTTCAGATTCTCCTGATGGTCTGACTCAAAGCTTTTATGACACAGAATAAAATATGACTAAGCTAAAGCGTAGATGCACTCATTCATCACCAAAAAAAATAAATATATATATATATATATCACTCTTAGAAATATCTGTTTATTAACAGTTGTATTACTATATATTTTTACAGAAATTGTCCAATATGACAAAGTCCGGGTAATGAGCTGCCAGTATTTTTTCTGTTATTTTACGGATATATATATATGGGTTTTAAAGAGTCCCTTATTCCATGGCAACCAGTGATGATACAGGCTGTCAGCCCCACCTTTCTTCTGCACACTCCATCAACATCAGACTACTCGCAGCACACACACACCTAAACAGATGGGAACTTCACGCTTAAATCTGCTCCAGCACACTGCTGTACTGTAAATATAAACACAGACCTGCAACTATACTTTCTAGTATCTGCAGGTTTGCCAGTGTTATGTAAGAAGACCGTAGAACTTGATATTTCCCACAGTATAGCCGATAAAATGATTTTAAGAAGTTGGTTCTCACTGAGCCGTGCCTTTCCTTTATAGAGTCCAGGTTGACTGTGGTAGAGTTAGAGTGACCATGCATGACTGCACAAAGCAGGGGCTGCTCGGCCATACATGCAATTCAGCCGAGACTCACCTTTGTCTGGTCTCCCTCCGTTCATTATTTTCATTTACTGGTGCAGCACCGAGCACAATTTCCTGAATGCTGCTCTCAGAATCAGATTTTAAAACGGCAGATCAGCACTGAGCTGTCCATCATAACTTTACTCCTCTATCTCATTTCCTTTCTTCAGTATCTACACATCTATCCATCCCACATCACTCTTCCATATCAGTCAGTTTGTGCTTCTCGTTCAGGCACCATCTGGCAACCAATCAGGCGATGTCACATCCTCTCCACCACATGTAATGCTATTTTAATCATAAGACTGTTAATGAATGCAAAGTCTTTAGCACCTTTCCCAGGGGCAAATAATCCCATCTCACTGGGTTTATTGGGAACGAAAGCCCAGTTCATTCAAAATTAATTTCAGGTTATGAAATATTAACGGAGGACTTGATGGCTTTAGTGATGATGTAACCATCCCAGATTCGCCCAAGGAGCTTATTGAGGCACATTATGTATTCTTGAAGTGACCGCCATGTGTGCTTGAATGAGTGTAATGAGTTTTTCTATACTGGTGAAACTCGAAAAATGTGAATATCGTGCAAAAGTTCATTTATTTCAGTAATTCAACTTAAAAGGTGAAACTAATATATTATTTAGACTCAAAGTTAGATATTTCAAGCTTTTATTTGTTATCATTTTGATGATTGGCTTACAGCTTATGAAAACCCCAAATTCAAAATTAGAATATTGTGAAAAGGTTTTAATAAGGTTTTAATATTTAACAAATAAAGCCTTGAAATATCTCACTTTGCTTGTAATGAGTCTATATAATATATAAGTTTCACATTTTAGTGAAAACGAATTAGTTTCACAAGTTGAATTACTGAAATAAAGGAACTTTTGCACAATATTCTAATTTTTCGAGTTTCACCTGTATTTTGGAGTCAATGAATCACATTTGTTTTGATGTTTTTTCCCCTTTAGAATATGACAGCCAAAAACAATTAAAGTTAAAGCTATTTTTAAAGTTAAAGTCATTTCATTTTCCTCTGCTGCTTTAAATATTGGTCTGTCTCACTCTCAAATGCTCGATTGTGTTTTAAACATCTCGAAAACACAATCAAGCAAGCCCAACTTGCCTTCTTTATTTTCAGTGCTTTTCCATTAAAATGTCCCTATATAGTATTTAATGGTTTGATCATATTGTTTGAGTTAAATAGAGTTGAATTGGATGGCCATTTACAGTACATTAAACAACAGTAGATGGTTTTCAAATGGCCTCCTCATAGGTTATGCATTAGCCATTATCAAGGTTTCATTACACCACTCCAGTGAAGCAACGCACAACAAAATCAATTTCTTCATTCATGGTGACTTCATCAATATGAATTCATGAATATAAAAACAGGTAGAACTATCTACTTAAAAATCAAACTGTGCTTGCTGACCTGATGTTTATTCACGACTTATGGTTTAAATTCAGACTATTTATGCAGCGCAGTGCCAAAATGAACATTGAGTACGTTCCTGAGGAGTTCTGAATGTCACAGTCTGCATATTTAAAGGGTGTGATTTTCACTGACAAACTGGTACATAACTACGAATTCATCATGTAATTAAAGCCACTTTTTGTTATTTGCTACTGTTGTCATATTGTTCAGTTAATATTACTGATAACTTCAGCCCAGTATGTCAAACTTACTAAATAATGTTATTATAAATGCAAACAATAGTATACAGTCAGTCAGTCTTTATGATCTGAAGTGATTAGCCAATCAGAATCAAGTATTTCAGACAGGTGTCTAATAATTGCACTTTTTGTACCATATGTTTAAAACTAAGGACGCCTTGATCATTTTAACATTATTCAAGTCTGGGATATATATTTGTCACATTCAAGGTATAAGCAAAATATTAAGAGAAAAAAAATATATATATATTCTTATTTTATATAAGATTTTTGGGGTTATATCCTAACTAATACATACATTAATAAACACAAATATCAGGTTTAGTATGCCAAGATAATTTGTATATATTTATTTTATACTTAATTTTTTATTTTATATTATTTAATACATATTTATATTTAATTTCAGTATGCATATGCTTCATTCAAAGATTTCTGAGGATCTGTATTATGTAAAATGTTTTGCTTTTTAATGTAGGATTGTCACATACAACATACAGTTACTCTTATATTTACTTTGTTAATATTGTTTTGAAGAAGAGTCACTTAACACCATAATCCTCTCCACCAGTAAGCTGGTGTGTGGTGGGCGTTCTGGCGCAATATGGCTGCCGTCGCATCATCCAGGTGGATGCTGCACATTGGTGGTGGTTGAGGAGATTCCATATGTAAAGCGCTATATAAATGTGACAAATTATTATTGTTATTATCAAACGGCATGAGTGCTCTGAACATACAAAACATTTTATTCAGTGCAGCTTCTTAAATGCACAACATATAATAAACGTAGCAGTAGCAGGATAAAATGCACTTATATACATTTGTATTTTACTCCAGTATCCATTAGAGCACATGGTTCCATATTGTAGTTAATATACATAGCTACACAACATGCAGCGTCCATTGTCCCCCATGCATTAAATATGCTTCATACACACATACATACATACATACATATAACAGAAGAGGATTTTGATCAAAATTATAACCAGGGGCTGCTGCCTGAAGACAAGAAAGAAGAACTATAGGAATGAAGTTTCATACACAAGTTATTTCCTTATGCTGATTTAGCCCTGTTGAAGCAATGGAAGCTTCCTCTTGCTTGGTTTTCATTACATTTTTGTTTAGCAAAAAAAGAGGAGTGGAAAAAAGCCTGCCCTGTTTTTACGTAACGGAAATCTTACCGGGTTGATGTTAATCAATAATTTAAACATTTTCTGATTTGACACTTCTCCAAGATGCTGGGTTCCCAAATTAGAAGGGAAGTAAAGGAAGACATAAACAGACAAAAAAAGCAGGGACGCACAGCGAGTAGCCTTTATCTATCCTGAATACATTTCCTCTAGCTAAATGACGTTCACTCCAGTGGTTTTCTCAACCAGCTGTCTGAGGGAGCTGAAATTACACAGATTGACTTACCTCAATACAAAGACTAATGACATCTTTGGTGTGCAGACAGACCGAACCCTAAATCTGTTTCATTTGCAGAATAACAATGTGTGGGGTGGGGGCTGATAAGACAGAAATAGAGAAGAGAGGAGAAAAAACGGCTTGTCTAGAAAGCACACAACAATGAACCGCTGCCTCAAAAAAGCTGAGCTGAAATACTTGTGTCATATGTCCAAAACCTTTGGGATTTCTGCCTCTATATACCGATAAATGGGTCGCACAAGCTGCTATTGTCATATTGTAGTTGACTCAGCACTATGGAGTTGGCATCCCTAAGAAGAAATGGAGCAAAACACAAAAGTAGGTGTTCTAGAAGATTCTGCGACAACGCCACGGGGGAGAACCACAGCTCTGTATGCTACACATGGAAACGGGGATCGACCGCAAATGGAGGCAGACCCCTACATCAGTAAGATGGCTTGGTTTGTTTGTCTCAGGAGGTTGACCTGCAGAAGATTGTACAATGTAGGTTTGCACTTCAGTTCTCATCACAGTGATTTCAGGAAACACTAGCTAGCGACCAGCTAAGGGTTTCACCGCACTCTTGTAAACGCGTTTGTGCTGTTTAGTTGATGGTAGAGTCCAGCAGCTGTACAGCAGCAGGTTATGTCGACTCATTCTGGCTCAGAGTCTTGCCACCGTTGAGCATGGCCGAGGCGCTGCGGCTCTTGGTCGGGGTACCACTTCCGGAGCGGGAGAACTCAGTCAGTTCATGGAGCGACGGCTCTCTGTACATAGCAACTATAATGGGGAGACACAAGTAACAGGCCTCATGAATCTCGTGCTCACGTTCTAGCAAGCTTGTCTCTTTAATAGTAAATCAATAGCTTCTATTAGTGTCTACACAGCACTAAGGATGGGAATCACAAGAAATTTAATGACTCTGAATCCTTAAGGGTTCCTTTACTAATTCTTTTGAATTTGAGGAAGAAATATTTGGAAAGCAAATTATTTCAATAATAAAATAAAAAACAACAAAGAACATAAAATGTGGGAACATACTTCACACACACACACACACACACACACACACACACACACACACACACACACACACACACACACACACACACACACACACACACACACACACACACACACACACACACACACACACACACACACACACACACACACACACACACACACACACACACACACACACACTATACCTCTTTATATAATAAAGAATATAAAAACTGCTGATTCATAATTGTTTGCTGTCTGTATGTTCCACGCTGAACAGCAATGTAACATTGAACACTTTCAGAGTATGTCCTACCCCATCTCTGATATTTGCATAAGTTTGTCGCATTTTTGGCAGTCATACGTCCTGCGTCCTCCACTTATTCACCATGATAAAATGATTGAATGTATGAATATATCCACACAAAACAACTGACCGTCAATATGTTTGAAAGAAAAACATAGTCGATTTTCTAGCAATGTAAATAATTATTGAATGATTATAATATAATTATTTCGGACATAATTATTCATAACCGCTCATTTAAAAGAAATAGTGTTTTAAAGAAATACGTTTTAGTGGAGAAATATTGGTAATTCTCATTTGTGCTCATAGTTTTGATTAGAATTAGAATACTGATTGGGTGGTCACATACAGTCTAGTCGCAAAAGTTCAAATATTTCAACAAGATCAAAACGGGACCCAAAATTTCACATACCCATATATGATCGGAAACCCACTCAGCTCCCACATTATACTCTCAATTAGAAATTAATGACTTCCGGTCAGTTTGTCGGAACGGAAAATCGTCATTTGACAAGTTCCAGGTAAGTACGCTATTCAGCACAAAAACACCTGATTGCAGTAAAAGAATAATTTTGCTCTGCACATTGTTCTAATATAACATAACTTTGTTTGAAATCCAATTGCATGGAGCACCTGTGCTCATTTCAAGCAGACTAATGTCTAGTCATCTTAGCTTCACTTATGACTGTGCACAAGCAGCTGCAGGTTTTGATTTCCCCTCAGATTTAGCCCGTTCTGAGAAAGAAAGGCACCAATTTAATTTAGGGAGGAAAAACGATTTCTTCAAGGGGTAAAATAAGGTGTGCCTATACTTCACTATGCCTTCTTTTATGGTGTGTTTACTCTTTTAGCTCAATAGGAGAGCTATGTTTTAAGAATTAGGGATTGATATTAAGATAGTTAATGCAGTAATTATTTTCTTATTTTGGACAATAACCAATACATTGTTAATATTAACATTTGATTGTATTTTGTCTAAGAGAATAAAACATTAAAAACTAAAACCTACCTAGAATTTAGGGATCACAACATTGTAATGTTCAGTCAATAAGATTACACAATATTATGTAAGATTAGGATTATCTGAATCAAGGTTTAAGCCAGTCCCAGACTAAAGCCGGGTCCACACTGTGCGATTTTGGCCGTCTGAGACAAATTTAGCAAATCCTAAAAGAATCCTCTGATCCTAGGCTAAAATCTGAAGTCTTTGAACGTTAGTTTGACATGTTCACCGACAGCCGATTAATGACCGTTGCGATCAAATTTGATCTCCGACTAAATTCTGGCAGTGTCAGAAGATTTGACTCACATTCCTGCAGTGTGGTTTCTCCCAAGACAGCCGTCAAATAGTCTTTATTTTTCAATCCGTGACCAAAATGAACATTTGAGATTTCTTTGTAGCCACCATTTCAATCCCTTGCAATGCAGCTCACATCACCGAACGCGTCATTGATTGATGATGTAAAACTCCGGACAAGTTTCCTCGCGTGCGTCCGTTTTTAACGCGTCTTGACTGTCGTACAGTCTGACATTAATGACAGCTGAGATCTTACAGTGTGACATGGCTTACAGCGAGGATCGTGTTCGTACAGTCTGACAAGCAACAAGGACGATAATAAATCGCACGGTGTGCACCCGGCTTAAAATGCAGACTAAAATTCAGTTCCAGACTAAACTGTTTGAGCTGTTTTAACTGAAAGCAACTTGCACTGACGTATCTTAAAATATGTCAGTGCCATTGTTTTCTCTAAAGATGCTCACCAGTAATGTTTTTTTTTTCTAAGGCACATTTATAAAAGCTACTTAAATGTCCTAATTGAACTAAGGCCTAATCCTGGCTTAGTCTAAGGCTAAGCCTTGTCTTTAAAACCAGCCCATAATGTTTTTAAAGATTAACTTTAAGTCAGCGTCCGATAAAATGTCTGATAAAACATACGGTAACGATCATGCACCCTAAACAGAATTTGCTGAGCAAGTTAGATAAAGTTCGTTAAACTGTCAACATGTTTACAGCGCTACTGGTTTAACCAGTTTAATAGCACCGACATCCCTTACACACACCAAGATTATGCCATGGAACTTTGTACAATACAACCATGCGCTTCGAACACATTTTCATCTTTTCATAAACCAATAACACCAAACATCTGCAGATACGACCTGAAAGCCAACAATCTACTTGAATGCTTGTGCTACAATCAGCAAATATATATCCTTAATCTAAAGAAGATATTTTTAGAAAGCTATCAGCCTGGTGATCGGTGCAGGAGACACTTAAACGAACCTTTGAGAGGTTTGGGGATGAAGTGTGCAGCCGGCTTGGTCTTCTTTACATGGTTGCCCTTCATGACTTGACCCTCTTTGTTGAGACCCAGGTACCAGCCTCGGCCCGACTGCTGCTGCCGATAGATCATTGATGAGTAGGTCACGTAATAGTTCTCAAACACTGACTCTTTGAATTTGCACTCTGGCGTGAAGTGCTCCTGTGAGAGTGAAACGGACAGAGAAGACAACAGAGATATCAGAGACAGAGAATTATTCTTACGTGTTTGTGGAGGAGTATTTGCATAAGAGAGGGGGGGGGGGGATGTGTGTGCGAGGGAGATAAAGAAAGCGAGAGCTGAAGTTGGTCCAGACCAGCCTCCATCAATATCCACACAACACCTCATCATGATTTGTCTTTAAACCTGGAGGTACATTCCACTGATTGGAAGTGTAATAAGTGGTCTAAACATGGTAGCACGCCGCCCCGTCCAGTTTGTGGTTCAGATTGATTACCATTAAACTCCTGAGGCCCGAAACAATTTGACTCATTCCTGCAGATCAATACATTCATCCTGGGGAAAACAACCACTCAAAATCAACAAAGGAGATACGTGTATACCGGCACGACCATAGGTGCGAGTTTGAGTTATTCCTGTGGGCAGTCAGACGTGAACCCACACACAGTTGAAATGCAAAGGTACAGAGTAAAAGTGTTCCTGCGTTATGAAAGCACAGACCTGGCCAATGCAAATCTTTAGTATTTTAATGCCAGGAATGTTGCTCAAAATGTCCATTTTGAATTGACAGAAGCACTTATTGGCACGGCACTAAATTATTCAAGTCGCCACAGCACATTTAATCAAAGGAGAGAGGCGAGGGAGGCACTCGCAAAACAGAATATCCATTAGAGCATTATAGTGATTTCTCCATATTTAAAAACTGCGGAGTATATCGGGCGGAAAACCTTGGGTATGAGGATGCATCATCCCCCAAGAGCGTTCTATTCATAGTCCAAATACAAAGCAATTATGCGAAGTGTGAATTATCTTTGTGTGGATGCGAGGTGCTAACAAGGATGTCTAAATATGCCATCATCTCATCTTTGAATATGATCGCGATACAGTTCTGCGATAAATAAGAGAGGCAGATGGTGTTTGGGCAGGAGTTGGATCTCATTATCTCTTCAGTCTATCGATCGCCCGCTGTCTGGAATCCAACCCGCAACCTTTAAGTTAACAGCTCGGATCCTCAGGCATGCATGATGCTGTCTAAGACATAGATTTAACTCCAATGAGAGCGGCAGAGACGAAATGTGGGATGTTTACTACTGCCCTGAACTCAGAAGAGCCCACAATGTGTAGGAGGGACTCACAAAGATGCAGTATGAAGAGTTCATCACACTTACAGAGGTGTACAGGTAGCCTTCGTTGTTCATGGCCAGGTAAAGCTTGGTCTGAACGCCCTGTATAGCCACCACCCGCAGCCCGACAGGGATGAGGTTGAAAATAGCTGTGAAGTTACAGTACAACAAAACAGAATTGAACCCATGGGAAGGAAGCGCGTAGGCTTGGTCGTGTTTAAACATGTTTCGTGTAGTGAACAGACCATAGCTATTATCTTCCTCCTTTGTACCATTGATGGACCCATCAGCTTGGAGTTGTAGATGAAAGCCTTGTCGACTGTAGAGCTTGGTGACTATCCCCTTGAGCTGAGGCTCTGTAAAATTGACACAACACATATTAGGAGGAGGGGGGAACGGGAGGACATGCAACAGCACATTATATGAGAAGAAGAAGAAAAAGAAAAAGAAGAAGATGAAGAAGAATAGAACATCCAGAACAAAGGCACAGCTTGTGAAAGCTAAGAAATTACAGTCGGAAAAGCATAAAATGTGAATTGTGAAAACAGTGAGTGCTGGTGCCAACAGGACCCAGGCATTTGCCAAGCATGCCTCGGTGTTTAGGTGATAGATAACTATGGCTTATATAACATGCATTTCTGTAATATTCTGATTCCAGCTAAACGGCTCTGAATTTATGAGTTACAAAACTTTATTTCCTCCTTGTATACAAGAGAAAATGCAACAACAACAAAAGAGCAACAAGAGCACAAATTACATTAATGTTTACCGATTCTGTGCTATTGATATTCGATGATGCTGTAAAATAATAAATAGTTTTTAGTCACAAACAATTTTACAGACAATTCATTATAATTCCCATTTCCACACCTAAGCAGTTACCTTTAAGAGACATTTCTACTTGATCTAACTTAAAAATACAATTTTGTACTATTTATTTGTTTATTTAGTTTGCTATTATTAACAATAATTTGCATTTCTAATTTAGTTATATTGTATTGTAAGTTAGTAATATTGTATATTATATTGTAATATTATAAGTGGTTGTATTTTCAACGCTTTGAGCATGAATATCTCAACAGAATATATAATTTTTTTTTTTTTTTTTTTGATAATTTGCATGTTACCTGATGAAGCACATTTTCTGTGACCCAACAAAAACCCCAACCTACCAAACCCACTATATTAATTAATAAACAAGGTCATTTTTTATTTATTGCTGAATAAAAGACTGAATATAAAAGACCAGCCAGTGATCATATCAACAGCATATTAACAACAAATGTTGAATATCAGCAATAGCAATCCATCAAATGAAAGTCAGTGGCAGATCTCTGTTTGGCCCAATCTCTGATTCAGACTGCATGATATAGTGATGAACAAGTGAGGAGCTGTGCCCTGGTGATATTGCAACATCAGCTCTAGCTCAGAGTGTTCAAAAGCAGTGGACTGTGAAATCCTTGTCTTGTTACTCTGCGCAGCGGATCTTAGTACAGTAAAGGAGTTAAAGATAGAGCAGCGTATTAATTATGATGAGGATGACGACGATGATTGATGTACATGGCTATCTGGGTAAAGTCTGATAAAAAGAACACACATAACATCAGACCTGGCCGTCTTCTCTTGCGTTTCTTTGAGCCGAAGAGTTTGACGCGTGAGAATAAGTTGAGCCTGCTGGGCTTCTCGCAGTTCCCTATGCTCTTGTTGGGGCTGCTGGCGCATCGGTTGGCATTGGCTTTCTCCCGCTCCCTCGCTTGCCTCTTCTGCCGAATGAGGGAGCTGGCGATCGCTGCGGCTGTAGCCAGTTTGGCGTTTTGTTGTAGCGACGCGTCCCAGATTAAAAATGACCATATGTTGTGTATATTAAAGTCCTGTGTGCTCAGAACATTGTCACTGATGAAGAATAATCAGTACTCCATGACGGACTGCGTAATGGTCATTTCAGAAGAAAGAGCATTTTTTTTATTGACAAATCCCTTGGTTTGAAGCCTTTACAGCCGCTTCATTCAGCGTCGGCTGTTGTGCCCTGCCATGGTGCAGCAGATCCCGGACAGCAGCTCCTCTTCTTCTCTCCGGGGAAAAAAGCTGTCTTCTAGAAAATGTTGCCTTTTTGTTGCGCGTTTGTTTGAGAGAGAAACGCGTGCCATTGTGCCATGGTCCAAAGCTTTACTAAGCCATGCGCTGATTCAGAAAAACGGGCACCTGTTAACACCGCGTCTGAGGAAATAATTAAATAGTGTCTTTATGTGAGAACGAGGAGGTGGGTGGGGGATTGTGCTGGAAAATTGTGAGCAATAGGTCCCCGCCTTTCAATAATGCAGCCTTTAATTGAAGTTGAGTAGATTAATCGTCTTCCCCTGCAGATGCGCTCTCGTTTTCAGCAGTGGAGATCTGCATAGGTACTCAACAGATTCCCCGTCCCCGTTCCCCAAAGACCGCCCAAAATATGGAAATTCAGAGGCGTAGGAAACGGCATCTAAACTCTGGTGTCAGCAATATGATCCATGAAAGAAGAATATCCACATCCACTATTGCAGAGATTTCAGACTGCTCTCTTTTCGACAGTGGGTTGTATGTATTGCAGCAGCAGCAGCAGCTCGTTCTCCTGCAGCAGCACGGCCCCAGAGACGTGACTGTGGTCTTCAACAAGCAGCCGTGTATAAACAGGCAACATTAGAGCCTCCTGAAATGAGGAGTGGCCTTTGTGCCACATATAATCCAACTCATCAATAGTTTTTTTTATACCATTTTTTGTTTTGTTCTGTAGAATTATTCACTCTTTAAAAATAATGGTTTCATAACCTCAAACAGCCGTGGAACCTTTCCATTGCAAAAAAAAAAAAAAAAAAAAAAAAGAAAGGTTCTCTATGGGGGGAAAGTTCTATAGATTATTCAAATGTTCTTTACAGTCAGACAAACAATTGTTCTTTTAAGACCAGCTCACTGAAAGTTTAATTTGGGAACCAAAAATGGTTCTTGCTGCGAAAACCCACTTTTGGAACCTTTATTTTAAAGAGTGTAAAAAAAAACGGTGGTTGCTAGAACTTTACCGTAAAATACAATTATTTCAATGAAGCACAATGACAAGTTAAGTTTCATAACGGCATATCCCATTTATAATGTTAATTTACCAACTAATTTGTGGTATTCAGATATGTTTGTTACTGCAAAATACACTGATGATTGATAAGGCCGCATAACAACTTAAAATTAATAAAAATTGGCCTCTGCAGCAACTAATAATAACATACACCATCAGTGCGACACACGTCACTAAAATAATGCAGTAAAACATTTGTTTAAATAATAAACAAAAGATTGTTCGAACAGGGAATTCTGGGAACGCATCTTTCATTAATTAAAGGTGATTATTTTTATTCATAAAAACAATTTCACTAATATGTAACTACATGTTATTTTCTTTTTAAATATAAATTTAACTCAAGGATATTCATACTTTGAACTTATAAAATGTAAAAAAATCTTAATCTCAATTTTACATTATTTATCTATACATATAATATAACATAAAATAATCTTACTGTATAAGGTAAAGTTAAATAAGGTTAAATAATAGTTTATATAATATTTTTCACTGAAGATGATGTTACCACATCAAACACATTTTTAAATGACCTAACAAAACATTGTTACAGTGTATATGGATGGATGGTGCCAACTACATTGAAGAACAGCAGAAAATGTATTATTTTCCAGAGCGAATACGAGTTTTTAAACTGGTTTGTTTTTTAAAACAGCAATCCTCCTTTGATGAAACAACTTGAAAACTCTTCCGAGCCACTTAAGCTGAAGTTCAGATGAACTGGTGAATTTCAGCACCACGGACAGCACCAATAAAGACCCACGTCAAACAAATAAACCCATTACTCAAACATTCCATGCGTATAAATGTACATCTCATTCATTTGTCAAAATCCTTTTAAACAAAGCCCCCTGACGGGATATCTAAAAGTGTACCTGATACAGATCTTCTCAAGGGAAACGCCATGCTACCCTCAGAGGCAAGATGACTTTTATTCTTTCGCACTTCTTCACAGTATTCAAAGCAAGAAAAAGGGCGTTGCGAACTTTCAACTAATTCTCATGAGTATTCTGTCCATTAAAAGAGCACAGCCCGGCGATCATAGCAGATCATTATCGCCTATTATTGACAGACCACTATGTGTTTAGGGCGTCTTATCAATGATTCATCAGATGCACTGGAGATAATGCCAACTCTAATATTCTCTTCAGGGTCATTCACAGCAAGAAGAGGAGGAGAGAAGAGGGTAGAGTGAGCAAACACTCTCAAACCTTTGTGAATGACTCCTAATCACAAACCTGAGGACTTGCTTAAATGTATGCTCTATATATTCATCTTATAGTTAATAACAGATTGCAGTATCATTGATTCCAAGGCAGCGTCGTAAAAAATAACAGGCCAATGAATAAAACCCATTTGGAAACAAAGCAGAGCTTCTAAAATTATTCTTGATAATAAAAGTGTCAGAGATCTGGCTGGTTTACAAGCTCTGAAAACCATGCAGTTTAGGAACAGTCCAGAACAGCAGAGCGAACCAACATATTCAGAGAGAGAGAGAGAGAACAGCAGAGCGAACCAACATATTCAGAGAGAGAGAGAGAGAGAGAGAGAGAGAGAGAGAGAGAGAGAGAGAGAGAGAGAGAGAGAGAGAGAGAGAGAGAGAGAGAGAGAGAGAGAGAGAGAGAGAGAGAGAGAGAGAGAGAGAGAGAGAGAGAGAGAGAGAGAGAGAGAGAGAGAGAGAGAGAGAGAGAGAGAGAGAGACTAATGAGATATCAGGGTAATGAGGAAA
This sequence comes from Phoxinus phoxinus, assembly GCF_949152265.1. NCBI lineage: Eukaryota > Metazoa > Chordata > Actinopteri > Cypriniformes > Leuciscidae > Phoxinus > Phoxinus phoxinus. Next base: position 12,980,673 of record NC_136898.1, on the reverse strand, counting down.
CAGGATTTTTTTTCTCAAACAAGGGGAATCGAATTAGTCTGGCCTTCCTTCCTGTTGTGTGTTGGGCCAACATGTGACACAACCAAGCATAGTTTCCTGCTCATCTAGTGCAACTAATCGAATGTGAGTTTAAGATCATATCAAAGTCACTGTCATACACAAGTGTTTTATGTAATCCTATTATGTTTATGCAGTCTCTATATTACTCATGCACATCAAATCTCTGGTGATAGTGACTTATCTATTCGTGATGTCTTTACAGTTAAGGGACCCTGAGCGGGAGCACTTTTTTTCTACATTCTATATTTTCTGTGCTGCTATTAACACATATGCTGCAGTTGTTTCTGTATCTAGGAACTGAATTGAATTAGCCTGGCAATAACATAACCATAAAGGCTCAATCTAATTTATTAGGGCTATTAGTAACCTAATAGTTTATAGAACTTAAGCAGATCTTGGTATGATGAGAAAACAGTCTTTGTAGTCTTTGTATGGCACAAAGTCATAAAAATCTCTTTGGGTTATTCTTTAATGACTGAATGTGCTTATGTTTAGAGACATATTTCAGATGAGAAGGCGAAAACAACCCCACCCCGATGAAGCTGATCTTAAAGCGCACCACAAGATGGCGCTAAAACATGTGAAATGGGCTGAGAGAGAACATTGTCATCATCACATCCAAGCGTTCCTGAAGTGCACAATAAATCAGACCTGGGTCTGAAATACAGTCAGTGTATACATGCAGGAGTAACAAGAACTAGTGCGGGCCTAGACGTGAAAACATTCCCTTGCTATTCAGAGACAGAGAGTCCAACCGAAAGAACATAAAACAGTTTATTCAAATTCATAACAGCACTGGTACATCGTGCAATGAAATAATAGCATGCGTTGCGAATGCGATGTTAAACGTTTACAACGCATGCTACTTCCGGTGGGTTAGTACGGTGTATTTTGGGTTTTTTTTATATTAAAAACAATGTTAAGGCTCGTCTGTGGTTATCTTTCGTGAAATTAACATTGAAGGTGCTAGGCAGGCAGAACCGATAAACCTCTCATCTCGACAAACCTTCATCGTTTTCTTTTCTTTTCTTTAGAACGAAGAGTTTCCAGAATGGACAGCAAAAGAGCTCCTGACATTTACTATGAAAGGAGTTTTCTTTCTGATCTACTGCAAGAGACTGAGTTGACTCCGCCCGCAACAGAATGTACTCCTTGCCATCTTGAACTGTGTATACTTCAACATAGTGACAGAACAACACGTATTAGAAGAAAATCTGGTAGGACAAAATATCGAAATCATACACTATACTGACGCATGCAACAGTGCACGTACACGCACACAGAGGGCGGACGAAAGAGACCAAATAAGTTTGGAAAGATGATACTGACATCTGGTGGTAAAGCCTTGGATTATACACTATCTATTTCTTAAACTATTAACTTAAACTGTCGTGTTTTCAGTAATGACAAATATATAAACAAATTAGTTACTAAGCTAAACACATCACAGTATTAGGCTATCTAAGACTGAAAAATTTGTCAAATGTATTCATGCAATTACACATACACACACAAATTTGACATATGGCCTACCCTATAGTTTGCAATTATACCAACTGCAAAAACAAAGGGGGAAAAAATACATATTTTTTAAATGGTCCAACATAATGTGGCTATATCATGATTTTGCTATATTTTATATATAGCCTGTAATTACATTTTTGAAAAATATTTTGTTTTGTTTTTTTGTTTTGTTTTGTTTACACATGTGGGGTGAGGATGTATAGTAGATCACATGATGAATTCTTGTCACTGACACTTTTATGAGGTTACAAAATGAAAATACTGAGGTTTCAACATAGAAAATCAATGTTGTTAGTTTTAACACAGCATATGATGTATTGGTAACACTTGGTTAATGGATTGACAACATTAACTAAAAATGAGCAATACATTTGTTCCCGTATTTATGAATCTTTGATAAAATTAATTCATGACAATACAACTGTTCACTGTTTGTTATATGCTCAGGTCCGTTAATAATAATAATACTAATCAAATAATAATAATATTAATGAATACAACTTTTGATGTTAGTAATATATTAGTAAATTATCAAATTAACATTAAGTTAGATTAATAAATGCTTTGGTTTCACAGACAGGGCTTAGATTAAGCCAGGATTAGTCATTAGTTCAATTAGGACATTTAAGTAGCTTTTATAAACGTGCCTATAAAAAACATTACTGGCGTGTGCATCTTGAGACAAAACAATTACACTGACATATTAAGATGTCAGTGCAAGTTGCTTTCAGTTAAAACAGCTCAAACATGCATTTTAGTCTGGGACTATAGGCTAAAGCCTTGTCTGTGTAGTATAGTATAGTGTATTGTATAGTATAGTATAGTATAGTATAGTATAGTATAGTATAGTATAGTATAGTATAGTATAGTATTGTATAAATGCTTTTCTAACTAATGCTCATAAATGGAACGTTATTGTTAAGTGTAAAAATTTATCTTTAAAGTAACTAAAAACATGGACGCAAGTGACATACAGTGACCAGAATTAATGAAGGTGTTCTGAATGAACGGTGTGTTCAATTAAAACTCAATACAAGATTAATCTCTCATTTAGGCTTAATCCCCAAAGGTCTATTAAATATAATTAAAAGCTGTGTCTTTTTAATGACCCCTCATTTAACATGGCCTCAGTGTAGATGTGTAGATCGGTCCTCGCTTTTCCATGACGTAATAAACTTTAATGAGTTTTTCCTAACAGTTTAATCAAACGTAATCCTCGGCTCTGGCATTTACAGCTCCATCTCAGGGGTTTGTGAAGCTTTATTACTTATGACCCAACCATACAACACACATTTTTAGGCTAAAAATCAGGCATGCACTTTAATGCTTGTTGACCTTATATAAAATGTTATGCAATGTATGTCCAGTGAAAGAACCACTGTAGACACTAAAAACAGAATACATCTGCTTTATACAGCATGTTATGTATTTTTTATGAGGCAGCCTCTGCGCCTCTTTGTCTCCATGGCAATAGGTACCCAGCATCCGTGAACTGAAGCGCGGATAGTAGGCTATATCACGCTCAAGAAAAATAAACAAATACATATTTTATTGTTTTCTTGCTATCAACAGGTTTTATCAAAAGAACGCTTTTTAATAAAAGCGTTTGTTGTTTTGAGGCAAACCGTCAGAAGACTGGAAAGCTATTTTTGCTTCTCGTGAAGCGCGCGCGCTCAGCTGTTAAAGTAGATTTAAAGTGACCGCATCACGGCAAATATGATCTCAAAATAAACATCACACTTGTTGGTTATGCGTATCCTTAAGCTTAATCGCTAACATAATTTATATTTATATTAATCTATAATTTAATGTTAAGTTACTCTGTTTGTGGATGCCTAATAGATCGGCTATAGCGACGAGGGAATCAATTTTTAATGATTTTCAGTGCAATATGCTTGACAGCGGCCCATTAATTGTAACCGTCTGCATAACCAGAACTCAATGGCTTCCAACGTGCGCCTTTTCCGCGTAATTATAAACAACCAAATGTATGTCAATACATGGATAGGAAAAAGGTTTAAGTAAAATAATGCGATGTCTTACCCTTGTTTGCATCCTTATCTTCTTTCGTCTTTAGTAATGCTTTCCCACTCATAGATCCCAGTTTTGATGATGAATTCCAGATGATACCAAATCGGTCCGATCATTTAAAACTGGCTCTTCTATTAAACAATGGACAACCCCTCCTTAAAGGAACCAGAGCTCAGTTCATAATTATTTCCCATTGTATGATATCTTTTAAATTATGTTTTTCATTTATTTTAAATCCAAGAATAGGCTGTTATCCAGAATAAATAAATTCTGTATGTTTTTACAATCACACTCATCAGGTAATTACATTAATTTAATGTAAGCCTATTTAATGAATAATTTAGTCAGAGCATTGTAATGTTGCTGAATCCTTACCGTTTGCTGGTCGTTATTATTTTCTCTGGCAGGTGTGCATAACGCTTTGTTCCTTATGACAAAAGACAAGGCAGCAAAAAGCAAGGCGTGGAAAAACTGTCACAACAGTCTTCAGTTAAAATTAAGACGTGAAAGGCCACTTCCCAAGCTGTTTTAGTGTCGTTCAGTTTGCAGTCTGCAAGATTACAATTCGTGCGCTCATGATGTGCTTTGACACATCAATCAGACCACATGGCGGTGTATCACCCTCGCTACGCAACTATTGAGGTCGTATTGTGAAGCCCAGTCCCAAACTTCACCACGTGACGCGTGACGTCGGCCTTCAGTTAGAAGAGTCAGAATGCTCTCTAGTTGACAAACATTATTACGTAGATTTACGCAAAACCAATCTTTAGCTGAACGCACCGCATTTTTTTTTACATGCTGGTTTTGTTTAAAGAGCAGCTACAGTTCGGTCCTAACCATATAATCTATGATTTAAAAAAAAAAATATATATACCATTACCAAGTAGGCTAGGCTATAGTTCATTTCATTCATTAATTTTCTAAATAAATAATTAATTAGTAGCCCACTGGATTTTCAGTAAGCTAAGGCCTGTTTCATTTTCTAAATCGTTTTCTGCTGAGTAATCGAGTTCGCCTGAAAAGGTAGGCTAGGGTGCAAAAATTTAGTTTGAGTGAGATCAAATCTTTACATATTGAATACCTAGAATTATCTATTAAGATGCCAAAGAAAAGGTTGACTAATTGACCACCAGAAAGCCTTAATTCCCATTTCATTCACCCATCCAAGAGCAGCATTAATTATGTAGTTTAAACTTCCTGTTTGACTACCAGAGATAAGTCACAAATCCTGTTACATAAAAAAGATGAGGCAAGTCTCTCTTTTTTTTAAAGTTGGTTTGTCGGATATGAGCACTATAAATATTTAAAACTTTTAAACTAGGTCTGTCCGGTAGATAGCTACTGTCATAAAAAAATTTATGTCGGCCTAGTTTCTGTTGGGAATTTTGGCTTATTCACAAAAAAACACTAAAGGAGAACTCATTGCAATGAAAACAAACAAAACATGCTATACAGACTGTATATTTTTTTTGACTAAAGAGTTTGTCATAGAAGGTGTAGTTGTATGCCAAAATAGCACATCTCAACTCTTAGCACATAATGTCGGTGTTTGTTGTTTCTTAATGGACATCAGTTATGAGGCCAGTATTAGTCAGCCAAGTCTTGTCAATATTTGCTGGGTCCCAAGTCTGAACCGAATTCTTTGAATCAGTGGGGAAAAGACAGAAATGACTCTGAGTCAGGAATGTGATTGGTTATCCATACAAATATAATCATCCACTGGGATTGGGCGGCTATATAATCCACATATATTGTTTTCATACTTTTATTTTCTGAAGTCTGAAGTGTGACAAAATGCATTATTCAAACACTAGGATGCTTTCTCATGACACTACAAACTGCTTATATGGTAAAATCCAGGGACAATTACCCACAAACACTGCAGGTGCAGACTGAGAGAGAGAAAAACACCCACCGGATGAGATATCAGTTTGCATGAAGTGCAAACAGATATGTCCTGAACTTTGGAACAAATCATGAAAGTATTTTGACTGCGGAGAAAGATTTCTGCCTGAAGGGAAATCATCAAAGAGAAAATGGTGAAGATGTATCACATTATTTTGATATGCACTTTGCTGCTTGAAACATGGCTAATGTCTGAAGGTAAGTTAACGTTGTTATAATCTTGTTTATGTATGAAATCATGTATGTATATAATATGTGTGAGTGAGTTTTTTTAAATAAAATGAAACAGTTTGAGCTGGTTAGTGTAATATAGTTTTAAAAAATATGTTTTAATGGTCAATGTATGTTACATGTAGTCTTTTGAAATGTAAAAAACATTTGTAAAATTATCCCTATCATGGTGGAACTGAAATTAAGTCTTTGCCTCAGACTTTTGTCCAAATTCAGCATAAAAAGCCTTTCAAAGTAAAACAATATTCTCTTGCCAAATCTTCGGTGCTTGTAGACTACTTCATCTGTGCCCTAGAAACAAGACCTTGGAGTTTGTGATATCTCAGTGTCTCTGTTGTGTATGTAGCTTCAGTGTTTCTGCCAAGGGAGCTGGCGGAGTCTCTTCTGAAGAGACAAAAACGCTTTAACACAGGATGGGAGGAGGTTGTGATGAAGGCTAACTTGGAAAGGGAATGTTTTGAAGAGCGCTGCAATCTAGAGGAGGTCAGAGAGGTATTTGAAGATCAGGAGCAAACCGTGAGTAGCATTAACACATTTATCTCCTAAAAAAACATTTGTAGGACTCTCTCTTTATGAGTTTAAAACTTTCCAAACTTTGTTTCAGGAGAAATTCTGGAGGAATTATATAGGTGAGTACGAATGTTGATGTATGTGCTTGCTATGTACAACTTTTTTGTATCTTTCTATCCTTTATTTTGTTCATAGTTTGTGTTAATTTTTCATTACATTGACAAGAATGTATTGATAATGATCATGGCCTCTCCTCTTTCAGATGGAGACCAGTGTCAGTCGAATCCCTGTCAGAATGGTGGGAAATGTGAGGATGGTATGAGTGCATACACCTGCTGGTGTCCAACACGCTTTAGTGGGATAAACTGTGAGTTAGGTAAGATCCGTGATGAGCTGACATTATATCAGCTAGATCATTACATGATATCTTCTAGTTCAGACAACATCATTTGTAAACAAATATGCCAAAATGTGTTGTCTTATTTTAGAGTTTTAGTTATAGTTTTTATTTTGGGGGGGAAATTGTGTGAAAAAAAAAAAATATATATATACATACATACATACATACACATACTGTATGTTTTAATATATATTAAAACACATAACATTAATAAAATTAGATATGACATTTATTTTGTTTTTTAATATATAAAGATATGAATTATACATACCGGTGCTTAGCATAAGTGAACTCACCCATGCTTAAGTTGACTAAAAAGAGGAATAAAAAATCATCTTTTGGAAATTAATCTTAATGCCATAATTAAAAAAATGAGGAAAAGCACATAAAAATCACATTATGAAATAAATGTTTTTCTCCAAAACACGTTGGCCACAATTATTGGCACCCTTTTATTAAATACTTTTTGCAATCTCCTTTTAACAAGATATCAGCTCAGCTATAGTCTTCTCCTATAATGCCTGATGAGTTTGGAGAACAACTGACCAGAGATCAGAGACCATTCCTCTAATACAGAATCTCTCCAGATCCTTCAGATTCCCAGATCCATGTTGGTGCTTCTTCTCTTCAGCTCACTCCACTCATCAGGTCAGGGAACTGGGACGGTCATGGCAGAAGTTTCATTTTGTGCTCCGTAACAAATTTTTTGTGTTGATTTTGATGTTTGTTTTGGATCGTTGTCCTGATGGAAGATCCGATTATAAGATTTCTAGCAGATGCCACCAGGTTTTGATTTTTGTATCTGTTGATATTTGATAGAATCCACTATGCCATGTATCTGAACAAGAAGTCCAGGACCTCCAGCAGAAAAATATGCCCACAACATTAAAGATCCAACGGTTTATTAAATTGTACACATGGAGTACTTTTTATCCTTGAGTGCAGCAAACCCATCTAGCATGTTTGCTGCCAAAAAGCTATTTTTTTAGGGGTTGTTTGATATTTATTTATATGCTTTCTGACCCCAAGACTCAACTAATCTCTGCAATTCTCCATCTGTGATCCTTGAAGACTCTTTGGCCACTCAAACTTTCCTCCTCACCGTGCAATATAGACACACATCCTCTTCTTAGCAGATTCGTAACATCTTTAGTTGATTGGAACTTCTTAATTATTGCCCTGATGGTCAAAATGGGGATTTTCAATTCTTTAGCTATTTTCTTACAGCCACTTTCTATTTTGTGCTGAACAATCTTTTGCTGCACATCAGAACTATATTCTCTGGTTTTACTCATTGTGATGGATGATTAAGGGAATTTGGCCTTTGTGTTTCCTCATATTTAAACATGGCTGGACAATTTCATGTTCCTAGTCACCCTGGTGTGCTAAAAAATGTAAATATTAATGGGAATATACTTCAGAGATATTTTACTCGTAAAAAATTCTAGGGGCACCAATAATTGTGGCCAACGTGCTTTGGAGAAAAACATTTATTTCATAATGTGATTTCCCCCCGGCTTTCAATTATTTTACTTCAATAAAAGGTTAGATTTTTGGCAATTTTTTGAATGAAAGATCAAAAGGATAAACGATGCAGATTAATTTTTTACAGCTAGTTTTGATCATATTTACCAGGGGTGCCATTCATTCTGAGCACGACTGTTTTATAGATATACACCTTTTAATCTCATTACATTAGTAGAAATTCTTAACCTGCTTTAGTTAATCTTAAGGTCTTCCTCTGCTAAACCTTATGTTGTGTTTCATGGGTTGGTCTGGTGCAGAGATGGCAAAACAGTGCAATGTAAATAATGGAGGCTGCATGCACTTCTGCACTGTGGATAAAATTTATGGAGCAGTGTGTGACTGTGCCGAGGGTTACAGATTGGCTCTGGACAGCAGGACATGTGAACCTATAGGTACTGGAATCTATTCCCACTTATTACGTGCTATTTTCCTGCATTAAGCCACTGTATTGTCACTGGGACAATAAGCTTTTCTTATATTGTGCAGTATGACCTTTCATCTGCAGGAGTGTATTTTGAATACCATGATTGCATGTTTTAGCAGACCCTTGGGTTGGTTTGTTGATTAGATCTTGCTCTTGATTCTTCTACTTGCATCTTTATAGGGCAAAACCCATGTGGACGTCTCGGTAAGATTATTGCTGAAACTCTTAACTCAAGATCCCTTATCAGTGCTGAGAATGAAAATGAAAATCAATCCGTCAATCACGTCAATACAACCGAAGGCAATATGACAGAGTCCAGTCCCACAGATGCCCCTGAAGTGAACAGCACAAGCACACTTCAACCTACACTGGACAACAACTCCTCCTGGGCTTTCTTTCCCACTCAACCAACTATCAATGCAACAAACAATAAACATCGCATTGTAGGAGGCAATGAAGCAACACCAGGGGAGATTCCCTGGCAGGTATTGAAGAGATGAATTGTGTGTGTGTGTGTGTGTAAATAAAACATTCATGAGATTGCTCCTCGTCTTATGACGCACGGCTGGCATAATCATTGGTTTGTGTCGAAAAATCAACAGAACAGAACCTTATGTGGAGGAAATAATACAAAAAATGTAATATTAATCTTTTTCTCTGGAAGGTGGTTTTTATGGCAAAGGTGAATCAGATGGTATTTTGTGGAGGCTCTCTTCTCAGTGAAGAATGGGTCATTACAGCTGCCCACTGTGTTGAAGGAAAGGTGGGATCTTTCTTCATCAGAGTGGGTGAGAGAACTACACTGTCTGTCACATACTTGTTATTGCTATTTGGTTATAGTTTTATATACAGTATATATAATATGCAGTTCTACATATAAAGCAAGAAAATCATTATTGTTGTTTTTACTACTACTACTACCACTGTTATATGTTTATATAATATTTGTTTTATAAACCCATTTATTATTATTAATTTATTATTGTTTTATTTCATATATATATATATATATATATATATATATATATATATATATATATAATTATAAATAATTATTTCATTTATTATCATTGCTTTTTATTTCATTTAAGAGACTCTTAACAATCAACAGTTTTGTCTTTCAGGGCAAATGTGATGTGATGTCATGCATATTGTAAATTATTTGCTATATTTCTTTAGGGGAACATGACATCTCAAAGATGGAGGGAAAAGAGAGTGACCACGGCATTGCGGAGTACCATATCCATCCACGTTACAACTCTCAACACAGTCTTTACAATCATGACATCGCCCTGTTAAAGCTCAAGGGACCCGTTAAATTCTCAGACTACGTCCTGCCCATCTGCCTTGGCTCTAAAGACTTCACAGAGAACCTGCTCAAGAACGCGCAAAACTCCCTGGTGAGCGGCTGGGGAAAGCTGCATTTCGGGGGCATCGAATCCAAAACACTTCAGAAGGTAGAGCTCCCCTACGTGGACCGGACAGAGTGCAAAAGCAGCAGCACTGACGCTATCTCGCGCTTCATGTTCTGTGCCGGTTACAGTACGGTACACAAGGATTCCTGTCAGGGAGATAGCGGAGGACCCCATGCCACCCGCTATCAGAACACATGGTTTCTCACGGGCATCGTCAGCTGGGGTGAAGAGTGCGCCAAAAAGGGAAAGTATGGCATCTACACCCGCATCTCAAGATATATGTACTGGATAAGTAACATTACTGGGATCAGAACAGGACAAATGTCCAATATTGGTCAACAGAGTTTGAATTAGGCCATTTTCCAGGTTTGTTTTGAAGAAAAATACACATTGGAATGATTGAGAGCAGTCATTTCTGTACAGATAATATTTACTAGTCATCATTCAACAAATATACTGTAACAATCAAGAAAATATATAGTTTACCATCTTATACTTTGTGCTTGTACATCTAGTGAAATTATTTTCATACATGATATACAGTACCACTTTCTTCTTACTAACTCTGTACATATTATACACCTATGGCTGTATGGCTTTAAGACGTGTCCTTCAAACTGAAGTACACATGAAACTCATTCAGACCACATCTGTTTTTCTTCTTCCACCTTTTAACTTTATGACATGCACGTGTACACTACCTTTCAAAAGTGTGGGGTCGGTGAGATTTCTTAATATTTTTTTAAAGACATCTTATGCTTACCAAATTTGCCAATACCGTACAAATAGTAACATTGTAAAATATTGTTATAATTTAAAACAACTGTTTTAATATATTTTAAAATGTAATTTATTCTTGTGATGGCCAAACTGAATTTTCAGTATCATTCCTCCAGTCTTCAGATATCCTTCTGAAATGAGTATGGTACTAAAAACAGTTGTGCTGGTTGCTTAATATTTTTGTGGAAACCGTGATACACTGATATATTGATACATTCTTTAATTAATAGAAAGTTCAAAAGAACAACATTTATTTACAATATAAATCATCATCAATGTCCTGACTGCCACTTTTGATCAGTTGAATTGGATGAAATTAATATTTAAAACCCCAAACTTTTGAACGGTGGTGTATTTATTCATTGTAGTTTGTAATGAGGCTAACTAATAAATGGCATCTTGCATATTCACCTCAATGGTTTCTAAGGTTAACAAAGTTAAGTGCACATTGCTGAATAGTGATTTATAAATTTTCACCTCACATACTCTCTATTTCTTGCACATTTCTCTGAGATATTTCTGAAATACTGATGCCAAAGCAAATACAGAATAATAATAAAAAAAAGAACCTAATACTCTTTGAAAAGGGAATGTTAGGTTTTGGCACATAGACTAGTTACTGATGTGAGCTTTCATCTTGGTATCTATTCCAGCATTAAATGGCTTTTTTAAAACAAGTGTCCAACCACCGTACCCATCTGAGGAGAGAGAAAAAAAGTTTGCTCTTCTCACAGCTCAGTGTACACGCCATGCTATAAACCTTCCTGTTTAAAAATACAATTAAATACTGTGCTAACTACACAAATACATGTTACATATCATGTGTTATGGCACAGTACGCTGATGGTACCTTCCAGGGATGAAGTGGATCAGTGTAAAGTCTGTGCTTCGCAAAGCTCCTTTTATTTCCACACTGTATTGTTGTAGGTGGTGTCTCTTTTTGTCTTTAAATCCGACATAATCCACAATCCCCACTGATGGCAGATGGAAACTTTCTCTTGACTAGGCGGCTCTGTTCTCCTGACTTTGTGTTTGTTTGTGTGCGTTGTTTTGGCGTGACTGGGTTCAGTCCTGAATGACAGTAATGGCCTTTAGGGTTGTCACATGGTGGGAGCTCTGTGTACATGTGGTTTATGTACTTAGGTGTTGCTGGGCTTCCTGCTGTTTATATTTCCCGTATCTATGAGACAACACCAAAGATTTTTAGAGAAAGAAGAAATTATACTGCAGTACAGCACAGTATGCTCAAGTCAGATACAAATAATCAGTTTGTCTCTTTAAAGGGAGAGAGAGAGTTTCGATATTGGGAGATCTCACACGTGCAAATACATATGACTGCCTCAAGAGCAAGACATTGACAAATAGTTATACATTATCACAGCATGCCAACTGGCATTCAGTCACTTAAAGGGGTGTTATAATGCCCTTTTCACAAGATGTTAAATAAGTTGTTGATGTCCCCAGAGTGTGTATGAAATGTGAAGTTTTTGCTCAAAATACCCCACAGATATTTTTTTATAGCATGTTAAAATTGTCACTTTTTGAGGGTGAGCAAAAACACACAGTTTTTGTGTCTGTCCCTTTAAATGCAAATGAGCTGCTGGGAACAGAGGGCGGAGTTTCAAGAGCTTGTGTCATTTTACCTCACACAGACATGCACGGAAAATTTCACAAACTTTTAGCTTTTTATGTTCAAACCGGAGTCAGACAATGATGGAGAGACCCAAGATGAAGTGACAACATGTAGAATGCAACAGGACATTTCTGAATGTTTTTTGTAGTTTATGTGTAGTTATCTTCTAGTCATTGATTAGCATATTCTGTCATGATAATCTATAAATCGTGTTCGGGAGGTGGGGTTTATGTAAATTTTAGGGGGTGTGATGTCACTAACCCGGGAGGAAGCTCGTGTAGTCCCTACCATACGTTTGTAGTTCTTAAAAAGCAATTTCTTTGAAAGAAAATATCTCGCTTTGCTTTGAACTTTGAGCGTTGTAACTTTGCAGATGTTGACAGATCAACTCAAACAGCAACATTATACACTAAGTAAAGTTAGAAAAGTGAAATTATAATCAACCACCCCTTTAACGGCTGACATTTGCTTAGACTGAAGCAGCCAACTGGATCTGACAGCAGCTTGCATCACAAACCATCCATAAGTAAATTATTTTATAATGCTTTGTCTGTAAATGACAGTTATGTTTTCAAAACATTTACTCACATACAATAGCGAGTCGCTGTTTATACTGTTTCCTATGCAATGACGTTAGCCAATTATACCAGTTGCCGTTTACCGATAAGCCTTAAAGGAGCCGCCCCTTTAAACCGGGTAATTTTTGAAAGAGGGCCAGAATGAAGGTCGAATATAATCGGTTTTACACATGTTTGTTGTTTTTTTGCCAAAAAACTTTATTAACATTAAAAGTGAACCTCATAAAACATAAAAATATTTAAATGCATGTCATGACCCATTTAAAATAAAATGTTCAACATATTTTTAATGAATGTTAATTTATGTATAAGCTGCATTTTAGAGCATAGTGTTAATGATAAAGGTATTGTTTCCAACATCACTAACACTAAGCAGGAGGAGACAAAAGTCATTAGGCCTGTACAGTTCACTCACCACAAGTCCACTGCCCGACCTAATGGAGGGACTTCTGCCTGCATCTTCCAGCATTCTCAGAAGTGTGTCTACAGGGAGTTTTCCTTCACCTCCACGAGTCAAATTCTTAACATGCCTGTGGGAATTACAGCATGATATTAATCAGTAACTTGTTAATTAGAGTGATGCTTGTTGCGTAACTAATGATCCAGAATTATTTAATATGTTTTCGCCCTGAGGGCAATGAATCAATGTTATATTTAAGAATGCAAAATGATGTCAGCATTTTGGAGCTAAATATATGGGGGTTAATAATTATTAAGTCTTAAGTAGGCAAGAGCGTGTTGGTGGCGTTTTATGCACAATATATCAGTATTTGGTACCATATCGGTTAATGGAAGATATAAAAAGATTTTAATATATTGTCCAATATATTAAATTATAATATATATTATATATATATATATAATATATATATATACACATACACTGTTAAGTGTAATCTCCAAATGAATATCCATTTTATACTGATCATTATAATGTTGTGATGCCTAAATTCACATGTAGCATTTAAAACTATTGATTTTAAGTTTAGTGTTTTATTTTTATTTATTTAGACAAAATAGTATTTTAATATTGGCCATTTAATAGTTATAAACAATAACATGAAAATGATCAGCTTATCAACATCGACCAGAATTGTAACATCACCCATGGCTTATATTTTTTGGTGCACTTAAAGTCACCTTGAAATCAAAATGGACAATTCTTCTTGTTTTTTTTTATGGAATATTACAGTATTTACCGGTATTCTAAATTATTTATTCTTCCCCTTCCCCTTTATAACTTCCCCTCCCTCTTGCAGAAACATCTCTTCTCTTCTCTGATGATGCACGAGGGCGGGACAACCTGTCACTCACATGACATCACAGCAATAGCAAACCACAACCATCCAATCAATTCACGATGGACAGAATCAAGTCCCGCCCTCTCAGCGTTGCTACATTGGGCAGATTTTGAATTTGATTATGCGGGTAAAAATTGGTTTGGGCAGGAGGACAAAATCTGGGTTGCTGTTGATGTTGCAGCTGAGTCTGCACTTTTAGCCAATCAAGAGCGATAGCGGGCAGATGTGATGATTCATGAGTGACGGGTTTTTAGCTCAATAAGGGGTCAGATTTTGAATTTGTAACTGTATATTCAAGTAATTGCTATTTCAAAGTGGCATAAGTTGTAGCTACAGTAAAAAGTGGGAGAGTGACCCTCTAAAAAGATGGATTACTGGGAGATGACTCGGAGACTCTTTGTAAATATAACCATAACTCTGAGAGAAATCGAATATGGGACTAGTTTTGTCCATCATCATGTGCACATTGGTCTGACCAGGACATCTTTTAAACTGTTTAGACTCGTGAGCTGAATGTGGTTTGAATCAACGATTAATATATTTTTACTGTTCAAAGCTCTGCTTTATGTTCTACAATGTGTACTTCAAGAGAGACGCACTGTAGTTATTTTTGAAGTTAAAGCACATCACAAAGGAAAGTGCATTCATATTATTGTTGTTCTTTTTTTTCTTTTTTCAGCTTTTATTGTGTGTTAAAGTTGTTAATTTCTTAATCCGTTTTACTGTTGTATTATTCACCTGGCAGGGAAATGTATTCATTTTTATAATTTTATTTTGTCATCATTATTTAGTTTTTAAGGAGGTAAATAGTCCTCCTGTGGTTGCCATGACAATTGAATTCTATCACTTTCTTTTGGCTGTGAATATATTTGCAGAGCTTTGGGGCTGTAAATCGTCAACCTTATCTGGCTTACTCTGACCTACATTTGTTCTTGTTTGAGAGGCCATTTCACTCAGATACACGTCACAATAAGAAAGAAAAGACTAATCGCAACTTAAGCATAAATAAAAAATGGAAAATGACTCTCACCAAAGCCCCATAGCACTCTCCTGCAGCACGTGAATGACATCACCACATTTGATGATAACGTCATCCTTGCCGCACTTCAAGTGATCCATCATTGCTCTATACCTTCCAGGAACCTAAAAAACAAGCAAACCAGCATACAACAAGGTTAAAGCAAATCATTAAGACAATATAAACCCATTATCCTTCATTGTTGAAATCTGATTAAACAATTAAAAGTTCCCCCCAAATAACTCTGAATCTGAGCGATATCTTAAAGGGTTAGTTCACCCAAAAATGAAAATTATATCATTAATGACTCACCCTCATGTCGTTCTAAGCCTGTAAGACCTCCGTTCATCTTCGGAACACAGTTTAAGATATTTTAGATTTAGTCCGAGCGCTTTCTGTCCCTCCATTGAAAATGTATGTACGGTATACTGTCCATGTCCATAAAGGTAATAAAGACATCATCAAAGTAGTCCATGTGACATCAGTGGGTTAGTTAGACATTTTTGAAGCATCGAAAATACATTTTTGTCCAAAAATAACAAAAACTACGACTTTATTCAGCATTGTATTCTCTTCCGGGTCTGTTGTGAATCTGCGTTCAGGACTCCACAGTGACGCTGCTGACGTAAGACGCTGCTGACGTGTTATCAGGTGCGCCCGAGCTTCGTTTACAGTCTGAGGGAGACGCACGATGTAAACAAAACAATCTTCGCAAACATGTCTAAGGATTTCGACACAGAGGAAGACTTGCATTTTTTTTTGCCCATCCATATTTATTTGAACCCGAATACTACACGGACGAGATAACACGTCAGCAGCGTCTTACGTCAGCAGTGTCACTGCGGAGACGTGAACGCAGATTGACAACAGACCCGGAAGAGAATACAACGCTGAGTAAAGTCGTAGTTTTTGTTATTTTTGGACAAAAATGTATTTTCGATGCTTCAAAAATGTCTAACTAACCCACTGATGTGGACTACTTTGATGATGTCTTTATTACCTTTCTGGACATGGACAGTATATCGTACATACATTTTCAATGGAGGGACAGAAAGCGCTCGGACTAAATCTAAAATATCTTAAACTGTGTTCCGAAGATGAACGGAGGTCTTACGGGCTTAGAACGACATGAGGGTGAGTCATTAATGACATAATTTTCATTTTTGGGTGAACTAACCCTTTAAGGTCAAAGCTCACCAGCAGCACATCGTCTTCTTCATCAGAGTCGGAGATGTTTGAGATGTCAGTGGTCCAGTCCTCCAGACCCTCACAGATGTCCACTGACTGAGAAGTCCCAGGCCAGCCTGCAACCCACAACCAGCCAAACCATAATGACATTCCCACCATATGGATTGTAAATCTTTCATGCGTTGCAATTACGTGATACAATTTCATGCATATAAATGTGCCACAATTTACATATTACAAATTAAAAATCCCATTCCAAAAACCCATTGAGTTCGATAGCATAGTAAATTTTTCTGCACCTTATCAACCAGATTTAATTCCAATCAAAATGGCCTTCCCACGGCCTCTGACTCACTGCGGCGGTTGTGGTGGCTGGGACGTGGAGAAACGAGGACTGGGTCTGTCAGAACCGGACTCACGCGGCCTGAATCGGCCTCTTCTGAGCTGACGGACGCCCCCTGGAGCTTGCTGTGAGGAAGGACATCAAAACAACCTGAGCAGCCAGTGATCTGTGTGGAACTCCAGGGCATGCACACGGACATATGCCTCACACTGACCCCACCAACCGATGGACCGGACAGAAACAAGGGCATCAAAAAAACACAACAACAACCATCAAACGTCGTCACAAACAGGATATTCTTGAACAGGACTGCGGTCAGTTGGCAAGTAAACTCGGTTTTAATGATATGAGTGTAATTTCAAGTCAGTCAATTAAATTTGAGTAAATATTCAATAATAGCTGAGTTGACATTATATTGACTCCAATCCTGTTCCGTTGAACAACATAACATTCAAAGAAATTGTTTTGAAAAACCAAATATAAAGTACTATGTGCTACAAACAACTTATTTATATAAATACACAATTATTATTTATTACAAATATACATTGCATTCATTTAGGGTGAAGTATATACGTATATGTCTGTCACATAAAAAAAATCTATCCTAATTGTTACATCAAAATAATAAAAACTTGCACATTAGCCAATTAATTAGCCCATGACTATTGAATTTGATAGTAGTTATAGTAGATAGTAGAATTTTTATAGTGTTAGTCACAATACAATTTAAACTAGATTTAGATGAATGAATAGGATTCAATGCTTCTTAGAACTTCTTCTTCAACTTCACACTAAATGTTTGAAAATAGTTCATAATGCTTATTAAATTTGCTAATAGCATTTTACATTTTGGTTCTCCAAAGTCCAAGCCCAATGTTTCCATCGAGTAGTTTTCAAAAATGAGGAGATCAAGAGTGTTTTTCATGCCAGTATGATACAGATTACTATATCCATCATGCAGATGGGCTCAAAGCTAACAGTATTTATGAAGGTGATTTACACACAGTAAGATAAAACCTGTCGATTATTGTGCTAAGTTTCAGATCCTTTCATATGCAGATGTTAATTTACACATTTTACACCCATGCTATGAGATTGCATAAACAATGTGAGGGGTTATGGGAATACAGTGAGGATCACCTGTCGCCCAAGGGTGGAAATAATGGCTGCTCACTATCCAGGTGAGCATCGCCTGAGAAAGAGAAAGGCAGAGTTTGACCCACCAATCACGACTGATTTATTCAAGACCGATATTAACAGAAACGAAGATGCAAAGTAGGAACCTTTGTCAATCTTTTGCTGATTGTTGAGAATTTTTCTAATCTCAGTGAGCCATGCAATCTTCACATCTACTGTTGGAGCCTGCAAAATAAAACATTTAGGCTACAAAATATAGATAATTTTTTCTCACAAGCAAATATTTTTCTTATTTAATTTTTTTTTTCTGATTTAATATTTATTTAAAAATGTTTACTGTTATATATTTTTATATAATGTATATATATATATATATGTCCGATTTTTTAAAAATATTTTAAATACTTCATTTTTTATTACAAGCTATATAATCATCACAACGATTTTAGTAATAAGTTAAACTAAACACATCATACATTTCTTTTCTTTCTTTTTTCGCTTTTATTAAAACCAAAAACGTTTTACTTATTTCCAGTTTTCAAATATATTTTGAATCCCACACTTTAAATGTGATTTCACGACTTCTGGACCGCAGTGTATGAAATCTGAATAAAAAAATGTCTATTTAGTTCTTCTGAAGTACAGTATATCTAAAATCCCACATACAGTATTATTTAGTTCTGCAAGTTCTACAAACAAATTTGCGTTCAGGACTTGACATTAGCGTTCACTGTGAGGAGGTATTGAGGAGGCGTTAGTAAGTGATGACAGAGGCCCTTGTAACTTTTTATCTATTGAATTCTGTGGAGTTTTAACCTTGATAAAATGACTCACCTGAACAACATACACCTCCTCTTTTCCGTTGTACCAAATTTCAAACTTCTTAACATCCCCTTTGACGTTTTCTGTGATACCAACAGCACTCATCTGCAAATGAAACAGAGGAGTCAAAGACCTCACTTGGAAATTCAGTAATGCAATATTTTAATAACCTTGTGGGTTTTTAAACTGCCAATGAAATTTGAGTTAAGCCTAAAATCCCTTTCATAAAAATCTCTTTGAGCACACCTAAAATAGGGCTGGAATAAACAAATAGGTGCTTAACTCCAACATCAGTGCAACACAACAAGCTCAAAAATTGGTTTAAGTGTAGAAAGTAGGTCAAAGTTGGCTGGTTAGCTGCATGGTGGATGTGGTAACTGCACCATCTGGCTGCCAAAACCATCTTTGTACATTGATGGTCATTCAAAAGTAGTCATGCATTCTGACCGATTAAATATTTAAATGCCAAATAGGTCGGTCTCTCACTCTCTCTCACCATCAGGCAGTGTTTGAAGCTGTACGAGGCTGTCCGATCATGTCCCTCTCCACTCTCCTCTCTCTTCTTGCAGAAAAGCAGAGCTCTTTCATGAAGGAATAGATGCCTTTGCATGGGTTTAAAGCGAGCCATGTCCTTCATGCGCGTTGGGCCTTTCCTATGGTTGATCCAGACGTTGAAAGAGCCCTGCATAAGGACGCGGCCCAGGTCACTCAATTCACCCTGGATACAAAGAATGTGGGAATGCAAATAGAAACACGTTTGAAAGTTAATTGCAGGCCATATTCTAATAACAAAAACATATTGCATCAACTGTCAGTCACGATAACATTAAAATGACCCATTATGCTTTTTCGGATATTACCTTTCATGTAGTGTGTAATATAGCTGTTTGTGAATGTAAAAGGTCTGAAAGTTTCAAAGATCATGATAAATTGTCTCCCAACAGAAAGAACAGATTCTGAACTGCCTGAAATGAGTCGTCAGTAATTCCAGTCTTAAAACTTCCTGCCTGAACCTACGTAGGTTTGTAACAACTGAGCATAATGCCAGCATGTTGTCTTCAATGGCCGTCTGCGAACAACGTCTACTTTGACCCGCCCTCAAACACTAGTTGTAGCTGAGGCCTGAAAAGGTTTGGTTCGGGTTGTTGACATGTCGTGAAGACGCTGCTTTCTGCACTGTGAATGCTAATCCACTTTGCATGCACTTCCAATACTGTTACAGACAGTATCGGTACTGTTTGTATCACTGAGTATGCAGTGCTGAGGAAGCCTCCGGAGCTGAAATTCAGATATAGTAATGGGAGTTTTGTTTCCGACACGCGCTTTAAGCGGAAGACCAATCACAACAGACTGAGCCATCTGACCAATCAGAGGCTGAGCAGAGTAGGCTCGCAGAAAGGCAGGGAGTACAAAGGCCGAATCCTTGATCAAACCGTTTCAGACACTGTGAGAAAAAAGTTGATGCTGGTTTTTGACCTTGGATGCATGTAAACATATTGTTGGAGACCTTCAAAACAAAATTAGGAACCTTTAAAATAGCATAATAGGCGCACTTTAATACTCCGCCTGTCTCCATTCTCATTTGTTGGCCACACCTCATAACCTGTGATGGAAATTTGATGCATGGAGTCATTGACGGACTTGAGGAGATCCAGCATGGCATTTAGCGCCCCCTGCAGCTCAGATGCATATTGTGAGTTTGAGCTGTGCTTTAGTAGTTCCTAATCAAAGAGACAGGAAGCACTTAGTGAAAATACTGGGGGAAATGTGGAATTTTGGATTTGTTTTGTTTTGGTTTGGTTAAGCACCTTCAGAAGAAGCTGGTACTTGGTTAAACGTTGAACAGGTTTCAGCAAATATGAGTCCAGCCCTAGTTTATGATCCAGCTTCCTTTTGCACTCCTAAATAAGAAAACAGAAAATAAATGTAGTAAAATAAAAGATTTAAAACTCATAACAGGATATAAACCATCCCACTAATCACTACCTATGCCTATAGATATATGCGAGTGCCGTTTATTGTAATCATTGTAATCAATTGTTATTGTATGGCTGTGTGAATTCAAAAAAAATATCCACATCAATACCTGGATGAAGACTGAATCAGAACACTGCCTCCAGAGGGCATCTGAGCGAGGTTTGTTCTGGCAGTAGCGCTCGTAGACCTGAAAATGTTCTTTCTGCAAAAAAATGAATTACAAGAGAACTGTTATAGGAAATAGATCAGTGTTTCCTATACTACTTTTCTAAGGAGTCACTACTGAATCTTCAGCACCGCAGCAGAATACATCATATTTACCTGAATTGTGAATGTGAGTTCACAGTCTATTGAATGAGATGCAATAAAAGGGAGTGTACCAAAAATGTAAGGCAAAAAATGTCTTTCTGTTGAGATGTCATCAGAGCCTGCATGCAAAAACAACGCCCAACGTGACCAGTCTAGTCACGAACAAACAATTTACGAACCAATGATTCTTACGAGTCGGTTCTTTTTAGTGAATCAAAGACATACAGCATGACCGGTGTAGATTAAGTCCACTGTGAATTACTCTTTTGAGCAGGTTCTTTTAATAAACAGTTAAAAAAAATACCAGTTTCAGTCAGTGTGACTGAATCAACGTACTGTATAACTCACTTACTAAACAGCAAGTTATCATTATTTTCATGTCCATATCAAAATGAATGAGTTTTGTGTTAGTATCATTACTGACCAATTGTTCATACTGTATGATATGTCATTAAAGATACATAGATTTGTTGAATTGTATATGTGTGTGTGTGCGTGCATGCGTGCGTGACTGTGTGCATAGTCTAATGCCTGCATGTATTTGATCAAAGTACAGTAAAAACAGTTATCAGTAATATTGTAAAATAATATTGTAATATTGTTACAATTTAAAGTTTTTAATAATAGTTTCAATATATTTCAAAAATGTAATTTATTCCTGATGTTCAGCATCGCTATTCCAGTCTTCAGTGTCACATGATCCTTCAGAAATCATTCTAATATGCTGATTTGTTGCTCAAGAAATCTTTCTTATTATTATCAATGTTGCACTGCTTAAAGGAGAACTCCGGTCAATTTTAACATTGAGCTCAATTTTTAGTAAATTTGGAGTGCTGTCAATACAGAAAACAACGACAAAAATCGGTGTTGCCTACACCGTGTTATCCTCTTTTCAAAATTTGCACCCTATTGACTTGAATGGGGTCTAATTTTAAACCTGCTTTTATTTCTCTTATCATCCTTGATGTGTCATACAAGTGCCCAGCCATGTTGAGTGATTCCTTCAGAGTGAACACGAGTGAATCTGACTGCAGTAGATGTGAAAGATATTCATAAAAATGATGTTATATCACAGCCAGCGCACATACCTGTATTTAGTTCCTGTTTTCGGTCGAAGTCCACAGTAGTCGATTGTCGAGTTCACGCACATAGGTTTAGTTACCTATGATCACGCGCGTGAACTCGACAATCGGCTACTTTGGACTTCGACCAAAAACAGGATGTAAATACAGGTATTTGCGCTGGCTGATATAACATCATTTTTTGACCGGAATGATGTTCCAAAATTGACCGGAGTTCTCCTTTAATATTTTTGTGAAAAATGTAATACTTGAAATGTCAAAGAAAAAGCATTTAGTTGAAATGCCTTTACATAGATATGACACAGAATTTCTCACCCTTTCCAGAAAGCGTGCTCCCACTCTCTCTGGGGACTCTAAGCAGCTCTCCAGGTCCTGCAGGAATATTCTGCACAACAAAGACAGGATCAGCATGAATGTGTGTTTATGTATCCATGTGTGTGGGCATATTTCTCACCTGCTGTGGAATTTATAGATCTCAGGCAGATTTCCAAACAGCTCTTCTTTCTTGTTTCGCAGTACAGATGGCAGTATATGAGAGAGAGATGGGTTATCCATCTCCGCCCTATAACCCTTTCACCCAGGAACAGGAAAAAATGTATGACTTTCAAATATTCTAAATATTGGAGCAGTAATTAATCATTAAATATTAATCAATATTTTTCCTTCTAAATATCAAATGAGTTTAAAGACTTCTCTAGGCTTGTGATATTTTACTTTGTTATAAAAGTTACCAGTGATTACTGAAATGTTATTTTCGTGTATTCTCTAATGTCTGTATTTGATATGAATGCAGTAACAGTGCTTGCTCATTTAGCCCGGCTTCCAGAAATTAAATATGGAAAGATGTTTTGTTTGAGAAAGTGTCTTTAACATGTCAATACATACATCTGTTTTTCTGACAACTATGGTCATTGAAGTCTATAGTTTAAGGGATCATTTCTCAGTTAAAGCCTTACTTTCCAGGTATATTAAAGTGTCCTCTCTTTGAGAGAAAGAACGTATTATCTTGATGTTTTGAGAAGACTCTCCTGTTTATAGTTAGAGCCATGGCCAAATCCAAACTTGGAAAAGCTGTGTCGGTGTGTGTGTTAGTCTTTTTGGTTACAGGTTAAGGAACCACTGGCATTATTGGAGATGGACTGAGTTGTTGTTCTGGACAGGCTGGCGCCCAGCAACACAAATCTGCGACCTGGAAGGTCGACGTGCCTAACTTCAGGGTCCGAGTGTCAGCTGCATAATACATGGAGTGATATACAGTACCTCAGTCTATCTGTATGTGTATGGAAAAGTACTATGTTTATCTATTTCTTAGCCAATCAGAATCATTCAACCTGAAGCAAGGACGTAGCTTAGACCTTGCGTAACTGCTGTGGTCTTTGTAACTGTAAGCGGGCCGGCCTACGTACTCCATTGAGTCTTGAAGCTGACTTCTGCTGATGAAACTGCAAACTTTCTTTAAATTTATTATAATTCTGACTCTTGTCTTAATTAATCTTTTTTTGTTCTGGGTCTTTGACTCTAAATCCCCTTGCACTCTAATAGTACACTTTTCATTTATTTTGCACCCTTAATCATTGTGCCAAGTGATCAGAGCCATCAGTTTACTTTCTTCTTATATGGCGGTCTCAATGGTTGTACAGAAAACATCAGAAAAACGTGTATGTACATGACCATTCTCTGACTCACCGTGGCACTATAAACTACAGTGTGAAAGGAAAGATGTGAATTCAAAATGATTGGATCATCAACTATATCACAGCTGTTAGGCAAATGGGATGTGGGAGAACAAAACACAGACCAATTATTTCAAGGTCATTCGGTCAAGACATTACCAGCAAAACAGACAGTAGCTCCTCTACGTAGATTCTCTCCGTCTCAATCAGCTCCTTCATTACGTGGCTGTAGACGCGAGGGATGCATGGGCAGAGAGAGGGGAAGAAAGAGATGAGGACAGAAAGGGAAAGAGACTGGTGAGAGACAGACAAAAAGAGGAGCTTCAGAAGGAATTCGTGATTCGTGAACATACATTTTTTGTCGAGATATTGCATAAATGCTCACCGTTTGTGCTGGTCAGGGTTCTCAACTCCATCGGGGCCGTAGGACAGACAGCTGCGGTTCTCCTCGTAGTCGTGCATCACCTCTATCTAGGGTACAAGAACCAGGAAAAAGTTCCTAAAGCTGTCAGCAACGAGTAGAACCGGTGCGCTTTGTATGATTTTGAGACGAACAAGGACGGTCAGCCAAACCTTCTTTGTGCTGGGGCCTTTCCGTGAAGCCCTTTTACCAGGGAGTGCAAGATCAAAAGAAAACCTTAAACTGGAGTTCACATCAAAACCTTAGAAAAAGACAGGCAACAGTCAGACCGATGGCAATCGTTCACCATGAGCAAATGCAGTTGAAATAGATAAACATACTGTGTTTAGGAGAGAACAGGGGGGATTTGCAGCGTGGCGAGTTCTCGGGCCTTGGAGCGACCAGCTGGATGGGTCTGACCTGAATATCAGCCAGTTTTCTCAGACAGGCCTGTCTGCTCTGGATCATTCCCTGTACTGTTGATACCTTCTCTGTGACAGCCTCTATCTGAGACTATAAAACCAAAAGGGGGTTAACTTAAAATAGGCACTTTTTATAATAGGCTAAATTTCTACTCTGTAGAAAAAGAGGGGCATTTTCACTACTGGTCTCAAAGGGTATATTTGTGCTCTATGTGTGTCAGTACCTGCAGCTGTGGTGTGAGTATTGCCTCAAACTCCAGACTGAGGAAGCCCGGATTAGACCGCAGGACTGAGGGCGCTGTCTCCATCAGTTTCTCAATATCCCGCAGGGCTACCTGCGCCCCCTCTTTGGACTGAAACTTGTCCAGCAGCTGGTTAGCCATCATATAGGCCCCCTCATCACACCAACGCACAGTCTGCCCATACATAGATATGCAAAGTCTGTATGTGCTTTGCATAAAGTGCATATACAGTATTACATGGTTCTTGTTTTTGCATTTAATACCTCCTCCAACCGCAACAGCAGGTCCCGAATGCGTGTGAGAGATGCCCGCTTGGCACGCAGAGCTGTTGTGAGAGTGTCACAGTGATGCCTCAGTTCATTGCAGCGCTGAACTATTAAGGCAAGAGCGTAGTGATGACTTGCTGCAAGCTGGTGCCCATGAAGAATAATAATCTGAGCACGGCCCATCTCATCCTGCAAGAACAACAGAGCTATTAATCAAACACTTATATTACTTGAAATACAGGTCAAAAGATGTTTCACCTTGTCAGCTCTCAACATCAGCATCAGTCAACATTTGTGGAGTGCAATGCATTTGAACTGAAGCACAGTCTCAAAAAAGTTTCTTTTCATTTTCTATGAATGTTTACTGGTAAAAAAAAGAAGAAATATTTAAAATGTTAAACCTCTGCTGTGGTCTCCAGCATCTCGAGGTCTTTGAGCAGCTGCTCCATTTGGGCCACTGTTGTCCCCACAGATGCAATTGCTTTCTCCTGCGTACTGAGTCTCTCCAGAATGGCCTCCATCTATGCACAAAGACAAAATAATTATTTTCAAAAATGCATTGAAGATCAATATTTCATATTGCATTCATTCAAGATTTTCACAAAAATATTATAGAGGATTTTGGCATTGGTTTGATTACAAAAGATGTTTTAATGGATTTTTTTTTCCACAGCTGTTAAAGGGGACCTATTATGTCCTTTTTACAAGATGTAATATAAGTCTCAGTTGTCCCCAGAACCCCAGTGTCTGTGAAGTTTCAACTCAAACTACCCCAATAGATCATTCGTTATACCATGTTGTAAATGTTAAAGCTGCCCGTGAACCGATCATCTCTTCTTTCTAGTTAATTTAAAGCATCAAATAAACATGAATGAACATAAGAAGGAATGTACACTCCATTTTTCAAGTTCAAATCCTCCCATGTTAATCTACTAACCCTCCTGACTGCTTTGTTGGACAAAATGGCGGATGGCGAAGTATGATTGGTCAGATCACCTGTCGATCAAGCTCCCTGCAAAGGGTCAATGCCTACACAGTGTAGCTTTAAAAGCAATTTATTTAAAAGCAAATATCTTCCTTTGCTTTGAACTTTGAGCGTTGAAACTTTGCAGATGTTGTTTATGCTCAAACAGCAACATTACACACTAACTAAAGTTAGAAAAGTTAAATCATAATCAACCACCCCTTTAAACTAAGTTCTCTTTCACGTCTTTTTGCACTTAAACTGTCAAATACACTCAAGGTTATGTAAAAAACACAACGTTTACATAAACACAGTCGGTTATGTCTATGAACGTCACATTGCATAAAAACTGTATACGGCTTATTCTGAGACACTGATTATGATTTATTGGGGTTGGATTTATGTAGGTGGATTTTTTTCCATTATAGGGTGGTTGTGTACACACACTGCCGACACCCATTTATGTTCAAACACCATGTAAAAGTAAATTTTGCATAATATGTCCCCTTTAAATTGTTTGTATTAAACATAATGTGCAGTAAGAGTAGAGTAATTGAAATAATTGAGTCGAAGGTATAAAAATGAACAGAGACTTTAAATAACACAGCAACTCAAATTGGTGCAAATCAACAACTTTTTTCTGTTGATTTACAATAACCATCCGAATTAACCGATTCACTAAAATGAAAGGACTTTCCAATGCTGCAAACAGAAAGTGGATCATTTAGGACTTTCCAATGCTTCAAATGAGAAAGTAGACCATTTCAGACAAACCGATATGCTAGATAGATGCAGACTTTCCATTTCTGCAAATGAGAAAGTAGACCTTTTCAGACTAACCGATTTACTATAAAGACTTCCAGCGCATCTTATAAAAGCGGCGAGTACACTGTCTTTAGGACCAACAGAATCACTAACAGTAACTTTCTAGCATTACATACAGTATGATGGAGAAAGCCGAAAGATTGTGTTAAACCTCAGCTCACAGTAGTCGACTTAATGAATGCGAAGTACTATTCAAAACAGCGATATAGCATTTGGTTGTGCATACCGTGAATAGTTGGAAAAGCTTGTTACTACAAAAGCAGTATTGTTAAAGTACCATAGTTAAGCTAGTACACTTTTAGCTCATTACTCCAACACTGGTCTGTACCTCATGGAAGCTCAGCTCGTATTGGAGGAGTTGAAGGTATTGTTGAAGCTTTAGGTGGTGCTTCTCAAAAAAGCCATCAAAAGCCATTTCCATGTCCCGTAACTGTGCCACGAGACTGCAATAAACAAGTGGAACATGATGATTTTTTACACAAAGAGCCTCCCTGAATTTTACACAAAGAGCCTAAGCTGAAGTCCATTTTGATTGGCACAAAACTGCATTGTGAATTAGAGGAAGTTGAACGGATGTCAACCAATCCAATAACAAGAGGATAAAAATTAAAAGAAGCAATAAATACTGCATGATTTTGATTACCTGAAAAACATAAATACTCCTTGGAGAGTTTTTCAGCAACCCGAATGAGCTGACAATGATTTACTTACTCTGCTGGTGGCGAGTAATACTGTATGAAGGCTACCTCTGCACTCTTTCTTTGTCTTGGCTGATGTCTCTGTCTTCTGCCGCAGCGCCTTCCATTGCTTTTGAGGCCTCGAGGTTTGAGAGCAGCTGACGTCCATCCCTCATAACTGACCTAATGTCATCCTGTAGTAGTTTTCAAATCATATGTCTTATTCAACCATATCTTAAATAATTATAAAAAAAAATCCAGTATTAAAGCTTTTTATGTGTCTCCAAACACAGTCATTGTGTTCTATATTTAATATTTCCCAAGTTTGAAACCACATTGAAAGTCTGGGATTCAAAAAATCTATAAAATTTCACATTATTTTTTCTATTCCGTTTTTAAAAAAAAAAAATTGCTGTGCTGATAATATAATTTGCATTAGATCAAATTGTATTAAATTAGACCATTTAAAAAAGTGTCAGACCCCACTGTTTATGTGCACAATAGGCCCACTCAATTGTGAGACTCATATCTCCATACCTTCATCTGTCTGTATTTGTCAGTGTGTGATCTGAGTAGGTACTCAATGCCACTGGCTTCATCGGGCAGCTCAATCTCAGACAGCTCTGTGCCGAATGTCTGCAGTAGTTGAGCGATCTCCTTCACTGTCACTGCAAAACTCTCTATGGCCTGGAGGAGGCAGCACAGACAGAAATATGCATTACTCAGCAGTTATTGCAAATATAGTTCAAAGCCTCCTTATCCAAAATCAGATATAAATATATTTATAGCTGCAAATCTAAATTAATGAATAGGAAGTAAACAGATATCCTTTAGTAAGTGATTTGGTTCTCTTATCAGCATTAAATAGTGACACATACAATGCGATTTTGCAATTTAATTCCATTTTGTGAGCATATAATGGCATTTTTTGTTACAGCATAAATGACTGTCATTTTCCTTTCTTGAAATCAGAAAGCTTACCGTACGCAGAACTATCCAGTCACTATGGCATTGCTCCAGGTTACCCCCAAACTCAGTATTCAGCTGATTTTCATCAATGAAGCGAAGCAGGTCTGACAGGGAGCTCAGCATTATCATCTGAATAAGGCAGAAAATAGCTAGGGAATTAATTACGCACAATATATTTAATGAAAATTGCGATTAATAATCCATTCATTAAGCAGACTAACCTTGTAAGGGTGGAATGGCCTTTTAACGGCCTTGTTATGGATAAATAAAGATTGAATAAAAATAGATGCAAATGTTGTCCCACATAATCAGTGGGGATTAAAACAAATGAAAGGTCTCAATATTATAGTTACAACTTGGTGTTTGTTTTGCTGTTCATGACTTCAGGTATGCATCTCATCACTATACATAAACAGAACTATTGTTTTGTACCACAGAGGATTCTTGTCAACTCTTACCGGCATCTTGAGCGCAAAGTCGTCCTGACTGAAGCGGAAACCGAGGTCAGTTCCAGTGGTCTGAAGGTGGGTTTTGGGCCTCAGCACTAGAACTAAATGCAAATGTCCAGGGAATGACATCTGAAGAAGAGATGGGATATTTCAGCAATTTCAGTACATGTTCAACTTCTTTCCTATCACATAATTCAGGATGATTTAAAGAGTAATAATATGGTAATTTAATCATAAACAGCAAGGTTGCTGCTTGTATATCATCCTCCCACTTCTAATGTGTTCATAGATGTAGAAATCTAGGTCAGACACCCACATGTCCCCGTGGATGAACATATTTAAATTGTAATTAAGTAATCACAGAAAAAGTTACTGTAATATCCATTAAAATGTGTTTTTTTAAAGCCTTTACAAAGCTAAAAAAATGTGAAACAATTGCTTTTTGTAACACATTTCTTGCTGATTAAAGCAGGAAATTCAGTCTGACTACAAGCAATGCAGCTTTTCAGACCCTATGAAGACAATCAATATCCGAGGAAATCCAAGGCTGAATTTGTTGACTGTGTTAACCTACTAATGCTGACAAGAAAGTGTAGGCTGTCTGTCTTCTCCCTTTTTGACAGACTGGTTATCAATAAACTTCATCAGAGACACTCACACTTTTCACTCAGATTGCTGTGCTAGTCTCCCATAATCATCAGAGGTTAAAATGTACCCTTCTGGTGCATATGTGTAATTGCTTACAATAAAACATGCACAGTTAGTCATAATGGAGTTAAAAGCGTGGTCAGGTGTTTAAAAACATGGCGATCATTGCACATAACTATTCAAAGGTAACACATATCATTGCTGACTGCAATAATTATCACAGTAGGCTAATAACTAACAGTTAACATTACAAAAGCGCGCGTGATCTAGTTTTTAGTTCCTCTATAAAGCATAAGGCTCCCATCCAGCGCCCGCATAGCGTGTTACAGTTCTGCAGTAAAAACCCGGTCCAAAACAGAGAAGAATCCATCTTACCGCAGCCCTCTGGATCCGGGGCAGTCCCCTGAGTGGATTAGCCTCCGCCATTGTTTCTAATTTGCCCGTTTAGTGGGGATGTAGACCCACTTCTTAGCCTCACAACTTCCCTCCCTCCATGACTTTGTCTGCGGGACTGTGAGCAGCAGCAGAAGCAGCGAGCAGTCGCAGAGCGGATGCTGCAGTGGCGACGACACCTTGACCGCACTTATCTGCTCATTCATGTCACACCTAGAAAATGACACTCTTACGCGTAACAAAATCTATCCGTGAAACCACATTTTTGTGTGATTTACTCGAATCAGACCTGATTGGATTATATTGCAAGTGTTACAGATGGTGAGGGACACGAGTAATCAAATCCAGAACCATGGACAGAGGTCGATAAGCACTCGGACCGATACCTTCTTCCCACCTACCACCACATCATCACCTCAATTACATACGATAATTATACAAATATAGGCCTATTTTAAAAATGGGCTACAAAAATTATAAATAAATTATAAAAATATATAAATAAGTTATGAATACTGTGTGTGTGATATGATGTTAAATGTATAATCAATTAGTAAATATATAAATTAACAAAATATAATAAATGAATCGATTACACAGTTGGCATAATTTATAAATGAACTGATTTCATCTTATTTGGTTAAAATACCATTTAATATGACTAAATCAACCTAATTATAGTAGTAATATAACAATGTAGTAATGTACCAGTCAATAGTTTGGAAAAAAAAAAAGCTCACCAAGGCTGCATTTATTTGATCAAAAACACAGTAAAAATAGTAATATTGCAAAATATTATTGAAAATGAAAACAACAGATTTCTATACAAATATGTGAATATTTTAATATATTTTTAAAATGTCATTTATTCTTGTGTGTCACGCATTGCTAGCCTGGGAAAACCCAGACCACTCTCAGTTGTAACTGAGTAAGGGTCTGGCAAAGCTCCATAGACAATTCATTTCCACAGGGGCGTCACCAACGGACGTCGGATAGATCTAAACCAATCAGAGCGATGAATGACATGACGTATGCAGAGCGACGGAGAAACATCTGAGACTCTCAGCAATTCTCTGTTTGTGTTAACGAAAATGACAATTTTAAATCGCTTGAAACAGATGCGATAGCTGATTCGAACGAGTGATGTTGTGATGTTCCACGGCGGCATCCATCTTTGTAATGTACAAAATCTGCGTCACCGTCTCTGCTCTGTCGTCATCGTGTAAAGCCCGCCCCAACGTTTCTGATTGGTGCCGCGATTTCGACGGATTGGAAATGGGTTTCAATGGGCTCTTTGCCAGACCCACTTGCAGAGCAAATCTAAATTTGCCGGAAGTGGTCTGGGTTTTCCCAGGCTAACGCATTGCTGCAGTGAAGTGCAAACAGAACATACACGTTACAGAACGCCCCCCTCCAGGAAGGCGCGTCCTAGCACCGTAACAGTCTAACTGAGGAGGGAGGGTGGGGTATCTGGAGGGGGACGTCGAGCGGGCAAAAGGCTGGAACCTGGTGACGAGAGACCAGGGCGGTGCATTGTGTTGGTTGGAGGAGCCAGGAGCAGGAGTCGTCAGGTGGGGACCCAAAGCGCAGCCAGGACGATGACCCACGGTGAAGTTGAGGGAGGGAGGAGCTATGGTGAAGATTTGGCCGATGACACCAGGGGGATGACTGACGAAGATGGAGCCAATGGAAGAGGAGACCAGGATGCAGACGGAGAGTCAACGAGACCGGCAGCCACCAATTGCAATCAAGGCCAAAGCGGGGCCGCAGAGAAATGGAGCCAGGGTGCCAGAGGACTGAACTCTCAGTCTGCCCTGTTATGGCCAAGGTCGCCATCCATAAACTCTCTGCTTGTCCAGTATCGGCCAAGAAGGCTGCTCTTGAACTATTTGTCTGCATAGTCACGACCAAGAAGACTGATTATGAACTATCTATCCTATCTGTTACGGCCATTGAGGCTGTCAATAATCTCTCTGTGCTCTGTTTCAGTGTTGCCGTAGTATCCAGCACCAACAGTACCATCATGGTTCCAGGCTCCAACATGGTCTTTAGAACAGCCATAGGGGTATTCTTCAGCCCCGTCTACTCTGCTATGGTAGTCTTCAGCTCCACCTTAGGGGACTTCTGCTCCACCTGCTCTGCCATGGTGGTCTTATGCTCCACCCTGGTGGTCCTCTGCACCTTCAGATCCACTCTGGTGTTCCTCAACTCCGTCTGCGCCACCGTGGTGGTCTTCTGTTCCGCCTTGGAGGTCTCCTGCTCTTCCGGCTCCACCTGGTCACTGCCAACTCCACCCTGGCACCCTGTACTGTCAGCTCTGCCCTGGTCTCTATAGGCCCACTTCCGTCACACGGGCCTGACCCTCCATCCCTCCCCCTGAACACCCTCTGCTCCACCACCCTCCTGGACTTATTACCAGTTTTAGGAGAGCGCTATTTAGCATCTTCTGGAAGAGTACAGAAACTCCTGATCAAAACACGAAAAAGAAGCAGAAACATGCAATATCATATGTAAGCAGATGCATATTTAAAATGTTGCGACCATAAACATTAAACAGCAAATTACTGCCTAATGTTACTGAATGAAATGCCAACCCAGGACGAGCTACAGGACTGTGAAGCTTTGGGGGTGTTGATGGATTCGATCTACTTCATCTGTTTTGATCCTTGTTCTGAATCCGATCTGGATGTAGGCTTTGACAAAAATGTGATTGTTTTTTTTTTTTTACTTACCCATATTCAAGTGTTGATAAAAAAGGAATGCACAAAGCTAGAATGAAACTTCTTTTTTTAATAATAATAATAATAATTCGTTACATTTATATAGCGCTTTTTCTGAGACCTCAAAGCGCTTTACATAGAAGGGGAGGGAAACGGCAGCCATATTGCACCAGAACGCCCACCACACACCAGCTTACTGGTGGAGAAGAGACAGTGATGAAGCCAATCAGTATATGGGGATGATTAGGAGGCCATGATGGACAGAGGCCACTGGGCATATTTTGGCCAGGATACCGGGGTTACACCCCTACTCTTTCGAAAGACATCCTGGGATTTTTAGTGACCACAGAGAGTCAGGACCTCGGTTTAACGTCTCATCCGAAGGACAGCGCTCTTTGGCAGTATAGTGTCCCCATCACTATACTGGGGTGTTAGGACCCACACAGACCACAGGGTGAGCGCCCCCTGCTGGCCACACTAACACCTCTACCAGCAGCAACCTGGATTTCCCAGGAGTCACCCATCCAGGTACTAACCAGGCTCAGTAAATATTCTGAGGGCCATGAAACATTTGTAAAAATGATCATAAAGGCTTCTTTTTTTTTTGATGGTGGCATGTAAAGAGTTAAGGGGGGCGGGGGTTCTTTCACGATTACTGTCTCTACGGTCTCCATCGTTATCCTGTCAGCTTCCATAGTTACCCTTATTTGTTACCATGTCAACTAATCACCTACACCTGTTCTTTATTTAAGCCCCTTGTCATCTTGAGTATAGAAACCCTCAGTTATCTTCTGTTCTTCGTCTTCTTGCGTTAACATGTTGTATTAGTGTTTCTTGTGATGGTTCCTTGTGTTTATTAAATGTGATTCCCTCGTTCATCTGCGTCAAGCCTCTTTCAGCTGGATTATCAAGTCAAGCCAGTACGTGACAAGGGGACACTAACACTTCTTCAAAACGTCCAAAACGTTTCCTCTTTTTAATAAGGACACTGATTAAGTTTTTACTATTCCAAGAAAAATGAAATTAATCAAGTTTTATCATAATTCAACAGTCTAAAATGAAATTCAAGAACAACTAAGCAAAAGAACAACTGAATAATCAGAACACAGTAAATGGTCCCAGGGGAGACACAAAGGAACTCAAAATGATCAAACATGTAACAGTTTGTTCACTGAATGTCCATAACAAAGATTAAAAAGCTTAATGACAATGGAAGCCATGCTGAAAACATGCCAGGAAGGTGCTGAGCGCCATCCAGATCTTTGGGATCTTTGGGCATTTACAAAAGGTCAGGCCGGAGTTCATAGGTCTTTACTTCATTTGAGTGACATTGGTTTTGTCACAGAGAACTGCGAGCACTTTCTAATAAACAGGGAACCCATCCTGTGTGCTCAGTCTACACAATCCCATTATGGACAAAGTGGGAGTGTAGACAGATTAAGAGAGATTAAACTTTGAAGCAATCTGCGCCAACTGTGGGTAAACCGCACCAGAACCAAACTGTATTCATCAACAGACAAAAAAGACTGTTACGTGGTGTTAGTGTTATATCTGTTATAGATCTGTTAGTGAGTTTTTTATGCAAACAGTAATCATCCAGATGCCATCTAGGGAGGATGTGTATGACATATTTGTAGATCCACTTTAAGTCATTCATTAACATAACTTTAGATCATTACTCAAAGTTAATTCATTTCAAAGACAAATCTGCTCTGTTATTTCAAGCACGTTTGAAAAGGGTCTGTAGCTGGTTAGAAAAGTCAGTAAAGTTTAGAATAAAAAAATATTATACAATCCTGTTTGAAGGATACAAAACGTGAAAAATTACTTAATTATTTTTCAGAAGGATTCGAAAATATATTCTGTGATTATTTAGAAATAAGTCATTCTTTATGTGCACTACAGTCTTTGACACTTTGTTACCTGGGCTTTACCTCTTTCTCCACAAGCCTGCCCACTCCCTTCCTAAAGTGTAATTACAGACGCCCCTGAGCTCTTCTGTAATTACCTTTGGATTAAATCCTAAGTCTTCACACTTTGAACTAAAAATGGACCTTGGATATTCGAAGTAAGGGACTAAGGTGTTACTGACTAGTTTTATTTTCTTACAATTTGTTTTATTCATTTTTAAATATGGAGGTTGATTATGTAATGCTTGTGTAATTTTCTTTAGTTACATCATTGCAATCAAAATGTCCCTAATATAAGAAAGGTTTAAGTGAATCAATTAACCTATCACACTTTTTATTAAAGAATGCTTTGATAATTTGATGCTGTTTAATATGTCCTTAAAATAAAGATTCTTAACTTAATGTTTTGACTCGACTGTAGCTATTTTAGTAAATTCTTAGCAATAAGTGGATTACGCTCAAGAAATATCCTTAGGGTGCCAATTCATGGACCAGCGAAACACGCGCCATCTGATTGCTCTTTCTGAACTCCTGGGATTGGTCAAGAGCTTTTTCATAAACACGATGTCATTGGACTGCTAGTACCTGATAGGAGGGAACAGATGGAGGGAAAAGCCATCTCAGTGAGCAGTGACGTTAAGAGATTTACCTGGTGTTGGACAAATTGGGATTTCATAATAAGCTTACATACACCTTTTGTGCAAGGAAGCACCTTTAATGTGTGGGGATTACAAGTATATAATTAAAATAATAAAGAAAACAATTTAAGGAACATCATTCAACACAAAAAGCTTTCGGATAAGGAAAGGCTTATGTGCCCATGCGGTCAATGGGTTCCCAAGCCTGTTGGCCATCTGGAGCAGCAAGACTCCTGTTTTATCCCTATACTATTGTCTTTCTTTTTGGGTTTCCTTGATTTTTCAAGGAATGATGATGATGATGATGATGATGAAGCAGCCAACATACAATGTTGTGTCATTTTAGGCATAAGTTGAAAAAGAACAAATAAATGATTAATAATGGAAATCATGACAATATGTACACTGTTTTCTATCTAAAATTGTGTACACAAATATGTGCAGGTCTATATTAAGGTACAGGGTGAATGGTCTATGTTTAGGCCTTCCACTTTGTTTTGTCTACCAAATCGTATCTCAGAGGAGGTCCTGACATCACTCACGACTGTTTTGAAGTTTGACCCATTCCGCTTTGTGTAATATTTGCTGGTGTGAGTGTCCTGCTCATGTTCCAATTGCTTTGACTTTTATATGAATGTTTTATTTACATTTATATCGTGAGGCCTTGTTAAATAAAAAGCTCAATTAGGCGATGATGGACATTTCATAGGACTAAACGAGGTCTTCGCCTCACTTTCTACTGTTTGTTTATTTATTTATTTGTTTGTTTATTTATCCGATTAGCATAGACAAATTTATTAGACTCCTGACATAATACTTTAACAATTTTCTTAATTCTGAACTTTATACAATGTCTTTGTACTATAAGATTATGTATATTAAAAATAAATTAAATGTATTTATATTATATTATATTATAAAATTCATACTTTACCATCATTTATTTAGATGCTACTGTAAATTCTTACAAGCACCTCTGGTTAGACCCTATTTTATTGGCTTTGTCCTCATGCTAAATTGTTTTGTTTTTTTTGCCTTGTTTTTATTGTTTAGCATTTGAAAGGTGAGTAAAGCAGAGTACATAATTTATAAATTTGTTTAACTTGATGGTTTGGTGAAGACAATGCTCCACATGCTTATTGGTTGTTAATAACCTACTATTACAAGGGCTATGACAAATCATTTTGATATAAAGCTGAAAAATACACTGAAAATTCAACCAAAAAAAAACAAACAAAGTAAAAACAAAAAACTATTTATTGCTTCAAGTCAATTGTAAATCTGACTAATTGAGATGCATAACCTTGTCCCAATCCAGTCCACCATAATTCTCTTCTTTTCATAATTATCTTCTCTTGTTTTCTTGTTTAATACATTTATACATACATACAAATGTAATACATACATTTTAGACTAAACCATTGCAAGCTTCCCGTACGTATTTCTTTGGTGTAACTCCCCATTTTTATTTTTATTTATAAACATTGCGTAGCCCTAAATAGCATGTTAAGTGTTTAATTGGATTGACAGAAAGACAACGGCATCTAAATCAGAGGAGCACAAGCCATCAGAGCAAAGGTCCGAGTATAAAACCCTGCGCCCCGGAGTCTCATCCGCACTCTCCGACTACACCAGACGGGCTGCGGATTACCAAAGAGAGAGAGCAGATCACCCTAACAGTCAACAGGTAAGAACTCAATCAATTTTACATCAAAAAGTTCAGTAACGGGTATTCTGGTAACAATTCTTCCTATCACCCTACAAAAGAGAGCAGGACACTATTGTCTTTAGTACAGTATTAAATGTACTTCCTTGAGTTCATTTAGCTCTCTTTCGCAGATTATCAGCAGGGACAACCAATATTTGATTGCATTCAGAGGAGTCACTCAATCAGCTAAATTGATATTGGACAACGATGAGCATTAAGAACCTCATGATGTGCATTGGAGATTTACAGCTGAGAGACATTACACACATTAGATTTGTGCAGAACAATCTAAATGGTCTCCACATGGTTCATTTGCATTTATAAAGGCCATTATATGCACAGTGTTTGACAGCCTCTAGTAGCTTTTTTTTACTTTGATAATTTTTATTTAAAATGTAGGCATATTGTGCTCACAACCTGTATGATTTATCTTCATGTTAGGTTTAGTCAAATATATATCCTTTCCATCCAATTTGCATTTAGAAATTAGCTTAAAGCCCATAAATTGGCATATATAGAGAGGGTTACATCAAGGTATCGGAGTTCACTGGATGAGCAATGGCGTACAGGCTTATCTCTGTGCCAAGATTTGTTTGAGAAAAACATAGGATTAACAGCTGCTCTGCTGTTATCATTACATTCAATAAAGAGTGTCTTGCAATAAAGAGACACTCTTTATTAAAATAGAATAAAGAGTGTTGCTCTTGCAATAAAGAGTGGGGAGACATACACGCATAAACACTCATGCAGTGAGAGCCATTTGTTTTGTTTTTTCATAAAAATTAATAAAATTCAATTTCCTATTTTATTTATTTCAGGAAAATCCTTGTACAATGGCAGACAAGTGAGTATTCTTTCCTTTATGCTTTCACTTTTGAGAATTGTCACACTGCTCTCATACAAAAAAAAATACATTTTACTGTTTTATTTACCATTAGTCTTGTTGTGCTTTTCAATACCAAAACAATTTATTAAATATTTGGAGAAAGCCGAAAAGCAAATTATGCATAGCAACCTCTAACATTGCTGGATCATACTTTTCACCATAGTATACCAAGTATTAGTTAAGTAACTAATTTTTATCTTCTTTTTATATTTTCTATTAGGCCTATTGCATGCTTTTTTTTGTCACTTTCCAATTTTATGTGCTTAATAAATATTGGCCTGTCGGGTTATGTCTAAGAAATGACAAAGGGTCCATCCAAAGTGCAAATCACAACAACAACAAAATATATATATATATTTTAAATAATTTGAGAAATCAAAAATTAACAAACCACTTTATAAGTCATCTCTAAGTAGGATAAGATAGGACAAGACAGGACAGGACAGGATGGCAAACATTACAGTAGAAGCTTCTCATAGTAAGAGAGAAAAAAACAATTACTTTACATGCCACAATGAGGATGTTCTTGAAAGTTTAGAATAGATCTCATCAATTGGGAACATTGATTTGAGTCCAGCATGAACGTGTCATAAGCCGGCAGTCACAATCAATTACCAGACATCCTCTTTGGAGTAAACACAAGCTGCCTCCATTCATGAAGCCTGGATTAATAGCAAAGGGCATTTCAGGCCTTGGCCTTAAAGTGTCTTAAAATACTAAGCTTTAACAACAAGATGAACGCTTGGGGCAAAAAGGTCAAACCTGCAAACTCAGATACATTGCTGAGAGGTTAATACCTGAGGTATAGACCTAATAGGACAAGTGATCCCTGCTCACTCCTCTTTGACACCCTCTGCAATGTGTGTGTATATATATACATTGTGTATAGCATTAGACTTGTTGTGCTTTTCAATACCAAAACAATTTATTAAAGATTTTCCAAATCTTTAATAAGATACATGGTTGATGGTGTAGTAAACACTGATAAAACAAGATCAAATTTGTAAGTGTTACAACTCTGTAATGCCTGACTCATACATATATATATATATATATATATATATATATATCTTACTAATTTGATCTTGTTTTTATCAGTGTTTACTACACCATCAACCATCTTACTGTTCCTTATTCACATTTTTCTTTTTTGTGTTTTCAGAGTTTACAAAAAGACCAGTGGAAATGGCCAGGTACGACTGAACTTAACTGAAGATCTTTCAGTTGATTCTGAATTTATTGTTACAGATGCATGCATGAATTTTCATATTTACATGGAAATAAATGAGTGTAATGCACTGTTTATGTTTCAGCTCACTCTCTACCTGGGGAAGAGAGACTTTGTTGACCATGTTGAGTCAGTTGACACTGTTGGTGAGAAACTGCTTGCATTTATTTTTGAAACACAGACAACAGGTAATATCCAACAACTAAATATGAATTGTTTCTTATTCTAAACAGAGGGTGTAGTGAAAATCGACCCTGCAGACCTTGAAGACAGAAAAGGTATTGTCAGGATGAAGTTTCTTTTATTTTTTATAACAAGTATATAAATATATACAAATTAAATAAATACTTAAAATTATATGATTGTGTAAAAAAAATTCTAAAAAAGGATGAAAATGAATTTAAGACAATAGAACAAATAAAAAAACAATGTTTAATGTTC
This sequence comes from Phoxinus phoxinus, assembly GCF_949152265.1. Classification (NCBI taxonomy): domain Eukaryota; kingdom Metazoa; phylum Chordata; class Actinopteri; order Cypriniformes; family Leuciscidae; genus Phoxinus; species Phoxinus phoxinus. The sequence goes on along the minus strand of NC_136898.1, from coordinate 12,941,016 downwards.
CTTCATGCAGTTTGGATTCAGCTGGCCTGCGCTTTCCGTTATGGTCGTGAAGACCTGGATGTGATTGGGCTTTCCTTCAGAAAAGACATCTGGATTCAGCACATACAGATATACCCTAATGCTGGCCACAAACCCACCCTGACAGAGATGCACGACACTCTCCTAAAGAAAGCTGGAGAGCAGGGCCATCCCTTCACTTTTACTGTAAGTCATCAGCCAGCACCAACAACAGAATCATTCATTTACACTGTGAATAACACAGCTAAATAATACAGACAATGATTAGGAGTAATACGTTTACACACCCCTTATAAATAAAAACTATAATTTGTGCACCATTTGTCACAGAAAATGTCCTCATATAACTGATGTGTCAATGAACTGTCTTTTTCATTCAGATCCCTACCAACCTCCCCTGCTCTGTCACGCTTCAGCCTGGCCCAGATGACAAAGGAAAGGTGAGATGAAATGAAATGAGAGCGAATTCAAAATATTATCTTCAAATGGAAATGCGCTGAATGGACTTGCTCATGGCTCTGTTTTTGCAGGCTTGCGGTGTTGACTTTGAGGTCAAGGCCTACGTGGCCAAATCAGCCGATGACCCCGATGAGAAAGTCGACAAGAAGTGAGTGTGTAACAAGTTATTTTGCACATTTATCCCGTAAACAATTTTTACAAATATTTTTTTTCTGTCGTCTCTCTCAGGGACACTTGCCGCCTTATCATTCGTAAAATCCAGTTCGCTCCTGATAACACAGGATCCGGACAGAAAGCTGAGATCTGCAAGAGCTTTATGATGTCTGATAAGCCTGTTCTTCTGGAAGCCTCTCTGGACAAGGAAGTGTGTAAACGATGATGCACTGCATGCTTTGATATTTACCAAATCGGGAAGATATTCATGTGTCTGTTTCCCATTGATGACAGATCTACTACCATGGTGATCCCATCCCCATCAACATTAAGGTCAAGAACGAGACAAACAAAGTTGTGAAAAAAATAAAGGTTACAGGTGAGATTGATCAAAAGCAATTTCAAGTGATACACAAGTTGCATGTGTAACAGGTTATGTTGAGTAATCCTGTCAATATTACAAAGGATAACACCTGACACAGGGTTATTGTACCATACTTATTTTGCTATAATGACCACTTGACTGTATATTATCCTATTACATGACTACTTCCAATAAATGGACATCAAATAATGATTCAAGTTATTTTATGATGATTATTTAAGTTATATATATATATATATATATATATATAAATATATATATAGTCAAGCATTCCAACGGGGTGGTATAATAAATATAGCTGTATATTTGAATGAACTGATGTTGTATCCATTACTCTCTATAGTTGACCAAACCACAGACGTCGTTCTCTACTCAGCCGACAAATACACCAAGAATGTGCTGACTGAAGAGTTTGGGTGAGTGTCGTTTTCTTTAACTGTGATATGCATGTATGTCAGCCATAGCGAAGGTCTCTTCGATGATCAGTTGTAAGTTATCTAAACCATATGATTCCATTTTTTTCTGCAGGGAAACTATAGAAGGGAGTGCAAATTTTGAAAAATCCCTCACGATCACTCCTTTGCTGTCAACCAACAAGGAGAAGCGTGGCCTGGCACTGGACGGCAGGCTTAAAGATGAAGACACCAATTTGGCCTCAACCACTATGTGAGTGTTTGTTTCATCTTCAAACAAAGTTTTACAGAACACCCAATAGAAATGAGTAAACTTATACATAATCCAGTTATAAAAAATATAAAAATATGTGTGCTGTAATGAACTGCTTCTAATACAGCACATTCACTATGATACTATACTGTAAACTCTACTAATTATTCATTTACTTTTCCGTCCTTTCTTCAGAATAAGGGCAGGAATGGATAAGGAAATTTTGGGAATTCTGGTGTCCTACAAGGTCAAAGTTAACCTCATGGTATCAGGTGGAGGGTAAGGATTTCTTTCTTTGAGATATCTGTCCAGTTTGCTAAACTAACACAGTCTCACCCCAAAACGTCACATACTGACGGGTCTTGACCATACGGCAACATACGACGAAAAGGGTACCCTTTAACGTCCATGTGTGACAATTCGGGTATGGTTGGGTTTAGGTATGCGTTAGGGTACCGCTAGGAGTCGCTGCTGGTGCGCTTATGTCTGCGTCTCATATTGACGTTATAGGGGTACCCTTTTCGTCGTATGTTGACGTATGGTCAAGACCCGTCAGTATATGACGTTTTGGGGTGAGACCGGGCTGGCAAAACACAAACTAAATTATTATTTGAACATATATTTATACGCACAACATAACAATATGTTAACTAAAATTGTATATCATTTATACTCTTTTTTTGAAGTCTGCTGGGAGGACTGACAGCAAGGTAGGTCAAAAATGAGAAAACAATTTAAATGCATTATGGGAAATGAGAAACGGCCTTTATCTAACCTGTTGTTTACTTCTTACAGTGATGTGACAGTAGAGCTGCCTCTGACCCTGATGCACCCCAAACCCAAAGGTAAACAAGCACCCTCTTTGCTCTTCGTTTTTTCCATGGCCAAACGTGGTCTACCAGTGTTTTTTTTTTTTACTGTGAAGTCTCTTACCCAATTTCTTTGTCTCCCTCTCTGATTATAACAGACTGAATGGCCGTGTAAGATTCCACAGGACAGACGTTACCCTCGAGTACATTCCCTCACAGCGAGACAGCACAGTCTCCCCATTAAGCAAAGAAGGTGTCTCAGACAATGCCAGGAGTCCCTCACAACAAAGAAAACACATCAATATCACTTAGCAAAGTCGCTAGGTCATACTGATGGCAATGAAATGACAGTTAAAGCATAAATCCAACTTGAAGACAAATGTGTGGGGTGAATGGTTGCCTTGAGGTACTCAGTCCAGGAATAACATTCCTCTTCTTGGTGAAAGTGCTCCCTGACGGTCATCATCTTTCCTATACTTTAGCCCATAGGTTACAAAGTGTGTCTGAGTGAGGAATTTCAAAATGTATGGAGTTTGATCACTTCATTATGTATGCTTGTGTTAACTTGTCCTGCCTAGAGTCTAGTCCTTTAAATCACAGCAACTCATGTGACTTTGTGTAATGTTTGTTTTGTCATGTGTGGAATTTTTGACTCTTGAGTCATTAAACCAAATAAAATACCTCCAAAACCTTCATGGACATTTGTGTTTATATGGATTAGTATAATTAAAAAAAAAACGAAATGGTAAACATGTGAATATAGGTTAAAGAGTTTAATTTGTTAACATTAATAAACAATACTTCTGCTTGATTTATCAATCTTAGTTAATGTTAACCTCAACTTACATTCTTTAAATCAAAAGATCTATTAACATTATTTAATGTGAACTATCATGAATGTGAACATTTTATTAACTAACATTAACAAAAGTTATTTAATGCTGTTTGTTGCTCATAGTTAGTTTGTTAATTAACAAATGAGACCTTGTAAAGTTTTACCATTTAAACGTCAGAGAATTGATAAACTGACAACTGATGATAGGGAAGTAGCAAACTGCTGCATGTTGTTCGATGATTTACAGACAGACTATTTGTTGGTCAGAACAATACACAGCTACTGGGGCATGTTGTCACAAAAGGTTATTGTGTCCAAAATAAGCAATAGCTTACCTTTTTTTCTGGCCAGTAATAGTGCCCAAATGTATGCAGTGACAGAAAACTAACTGAAAATCTCTTCTTATTGACATGACACATGACTAGGACAAGTCAGAAAATTCACTTTTTACATACAGAAAAACATTCTTGTGCATAGGACTGGAGATACGTAACCAAATTGTCTTGCCCTTATCTTGTTCTTAATAATTACAACCTTCTCATCAGTGTTTTTATAGTCCAATGATGATACAAAATCTGGATTGTAGCTCAGATGTCAATGTAATGTTAATGGGGGTTAAGAGACTTAATACTTTAATATTTTACAATATCTATCTATAAATCTATTTTATTATCATACTAAAAATGTCAATGCAAAACCTCACTCTCACTCTTTTTACAGTTTCATGTAGTACTCATCATCACTAATTGTGATTTAACAGCATTTAGCAAGACTGTAAGCTGTTAAACCTTAGATTTTTAATCACAGGTGGATCTGTAGTAATCTGCACTTAGCATGTGGGTTTACTTAAAGCATATTACTGGTATGAGAGCCCGAGCTCATAGAGAGAGGGGCTCAGAACCCTGACCTAAGGGTTAGGTTTTTTTTAGGAGAGCACAACAAACAATGAACAAACTCACAGCCAAGATATCTCCTTCCTCCGGACCCCTACCCATCACACTTCACCTGCCCACACCAGGTAATGTTTTTTTTTTTTATCTCTGCGTAGTTTACTGGAGTTTTGATATCATTTAGTTATTGGGACAATCTAACACATAAAGATCCATAAGGAACCTTTATCATCCAAGTGTTCATAAGTTAATTATATTGTAACTACTATTTTGAAGTGTTGAGTTCTGAGGTAATGTATGTGAGAACAAAAGTGAAGGAGTAAACAAGATAGATGAAGTTTGCTAGTCCTTTCTAGTGTGCTTTATTGTTTAATAACTCCTGACTTCCATTGCACAAAAGGATCTTTATTGCAAAGATTTTTATTTTGTGGGAGATTTTAATCTAAATATCAAGGAACTGTTTTTCACACTAAGAAAAAAACAATTATTTTAAGAACTGTTCACTGAAAGGTTCTATGCATGGGGAATCAAAAATGGTTATTCTACGGCATCACTCTTTTTTGGAACCTATATTTTTAAGAGTGTATGGAAATCTATCAAATGTAGAAGTAGGAAAAGGTGACCATTGTAATTCTCTAAATGACTCCGTCTTTGTTTTCCTTAGCAAGTGAGAAGGATCCCGAGGAACAGAACTTAGTTGAGGATGAATCTGATGCAGAAAGACCATCTAAACGTTGCTGCACTCGATGGCCATTCCGAGCTGTACGGAGGGTGACCTGTGGCCTCATTTTAGGGGCTTTTGTGGCTGTTTCCTGGGCCTGGGGTACTCACAGTGCTAAAGAAACTCTGATAAAACATCCCACCCCTTTCTTTATCATTTGGTTCTGTAGCATCTGGAACATTCTCTTTTTTCCCTTCTACTATCTGTGTCATCTTCTCACGGAGAAACAGAAGCAGTTGCCAACCACCGAGTTCAGGTCAGAGGAAAACATTTGAAATAAACGCTGGATTGTTTTAAATGATCTTCATGACTTGCTCATATTAGCATGTTTGGCAGTCCAGTATTAATTTGCTAGAGTGCTGAAGCAATTAAATCAAGTAAAATAAACATTATTGTACTGTATATCATTCTTATTTTGACTTAATGTTCTGAAAGCTGTTTAGTGCAAGCTGCTTTCAGTCTCTAATCCTCCCAGCTTCTAGTACAGCTAAACAAATTGCCACTTTATTAATGAATCTATGCCTGGCCAACAACCCATAATGAGTGCAAAGTCATCACTGAAACTGGCTTGCAGTTGTTGGTATAACAGCAAAACCTTCAGCATTATAATTTGGGGATATGTTAAAGCTTTATTATAAATTGCACTGTGCATGCACAGAGTCCTGACTAAGCTGTATTTTTACACATGGGGTTTAGGCCGTTCTATTAATAAAACTGCATACATTCATCTTTACCAGTGAAAGAATTGTGGATATTGGTTTTTGTTGCAGAAAATTCACATGCAAATAAATCATTCTTTTAATTATTTGACAGGGCAAGTTTTTACTCCAATTAATATTTCTCAAAGTTCTTTTCAGACTTACTGACCTTTTGTGACAACATGCCCCAATAGTGAGACATTGTTTTGACCAATGCAAATTTTAAGAAATACATTTTGTACATTGTTTACATTTTGGATCATTTACTTCTAACCCTGATTTTTGAATTAAGTTTTACAAACCCTCTGCTAGAGAAAACACATATTTATAAAACTGATAAATCCGGTTCTTGATTCTGATTGGTTGAGCTGCGTTGTAAATTACTCTACAAACATACACCGAAATTAATATTAAAATAAGTATTTTTATGGATTAACCGTTTTATAAAAGCAATAGGCCCCGTGAAGCCACGTCGTGCCTATAACTGTTCTAAATTCACTGTAAACCACGGCTTCTTGGGGCTTATTGCTTTGTTGTATTATTGGACTTTTGGATTAATGACTGATAAAGCTCTTGTGACTACTTGCCCCAGTCTACCCTATTTCACTATGAAAGAATAAGTGATAGAGAGTGTTGTGCGATCATTTTGATGTGACGTCCTGCTGTTGCCTTATAGGCCTTTCTATTCTCTTTTGACGTACAGAAAATGTAGTCAGTTCCTGGGTGAAGAACTGACCGTAAGGATTGTTCTGAAAGGAGCAGCTCCATTCTCTGTGCTATGGAGTTTATCTGGTTATTTGTACTTATTGGCGCTTTGCCGCATATCCAAAGTGGACGTAAGTGCCGTTCTCTGCTGCAGCCAAGCTTTTACTTTCCTCCTTTCATGGATTGGACTCAAGGACCGCTTCATGGGGGTCAGGGTGAGCAATCAAACAGGATAGCGTGTGTGTGTGTAAAAGGCAATTCATTAAGGCAATCAGAAATATTTATTTATTTATTTTCATTTCTATAGGTAGTAGCTGCCGTCCTGTCCATCACTGGCATTGTTATGTTGGTCTATGGGGACGGTTTTCACAGCGACTCAATCACAGGAGTGGCACTGGGAGTTGGCTCAGCTTCAACTTCTGCTTTATTCAAGGTCAGCACTAGAGGTGGGGATTTTAATTCATCCCATGTGACTTGAATCCGAAAAAGATTCTTTCATCAGAAAGATTCTTTAAGAAACGTTCACTTTCGTTTAGTGACTGACCGTGTCTCGTTAATCAGTTACTATACATTTGCACCTGTAGGTGGCGACAAATTTTGTGTTATGAACGAGTCATTGAATCATTAATTTAGCCCATTTGTTATCAAATCTGAGTCATTCACAACCGAAACAATTATCCGTTCTTAAAATGACTAATTCACTACAAAACTCTAGAAGACTGTGTGAGGTTGATAAATTAAGTGCGTTAACAACTGAAAAATGTTTTACTTTAACAACTGATGGCTTCATGTCTCAGGTGCTTTTCAGAATGCGTGTAGGGAATGTCCACCCAGGCCCTGCCAGTGTGTTGCTATCCTGCGTGGGTCTGTGTAGTTTCGTCCTCCACTCCTGGGTGTGTGTATTGCTTTATTTCACACATGTGGAATACTGGCCTCCATCTCAGCACATCCCCTGGGATAAACTCTGTGTCATGGCTTCTCTACTCCTTGGTAACTTATGCTTTTGTTTTCCACGATCCATTATGTAATAATGATTGCACACATTTAATGTTTATAAATTGTGAAGTTATAAAATCAAAATTACTCATGTGTTATATTTGATTGTATTTAAATGTTATTTTAAATTATATTATTAATTTCATAATTTATTGTTGATATTAATAATATTATTAAATATTAAAAACTAAATAGGTCAGACTTTTATTTGACATAACTTTTTTTTTTAAACGTGTCCTGTTTTCTCCTAAGTTTTCAATGTGCTGGTAAATCTGGGAGGAATGTTTACGTACCCCAGTTTAATTTCTCTGGGAATTCTCTTGACCATCCCAGCGAGTGCAGGTATGTATTTTTACATAAATAAACGTAAAAATAGACCTTCTAAAGCCTCACAGACATGTGAAATAAGCTCTGCGACCAACAAGAGTTTATGATTATCTCATACGTTTTGTTCATCATGATATATTTTTGTAGAATAAAATGTTAAAGTATCTTGAGCTTGTGTACTGCTGACCTTATAGGCATTTAACCAAAAACCAAATCAAAAACCCCATTCACCTTTGACAGAAAGTGCTAAAATGCTAACTTTTGTCCAGGTTTTGGCCTACAAAAATACGTCATCCCTGCCGCACTCTAGGCCTAGATGTATAAAAATGATTGGACGTGTAAAGCATTTAATTTCTGTTTTTGCACCTTGCATATTTTTCCATGGTCAAGTCTATTGCCCTCTCTCTCTTTCTCAAGCTGTAGATACATTTGTGACCGTAACTCTGCAAATTAGCCATGTGCGAGCAGCAGCAGCCAGCATCATCTCAGCTGGGTATCTCATGCTGCAGCTTCCAGAAAACTGGGATGAGAGCACTTTGCGCTGGCTCAGCACACTGTGGCGTGGAAACTGGCGAGAGGACAGTGTCCTTGGAGAGGAGACTGTAGGGGACCCTGCTGGGATTGCGCGAGCAAAACCCAAACCAGCCATAGTGGCACTCAGCTGAGACTATCATTGCAATTGAGTGTTGGTCTGATAACATCATAAAAACGTTTTGTGTGTTTGATGTGTAAATGCAACTATTCACATTGTTCTGTGTTCATGTTGTTTGAAATTAAAAATGTCTTTATTAGCTGCTGACACACCAGATTCACCAGATTACACACCAGATAATAAGATTATAATAAAAAAGTTTCAACTTTACAATATGTTCAATTAGTTAACATTACACTCTTTAAAAAAAGTTAAAGTTTTTTATGATTTTACTTTTTTAACTTTAGTTGGTAGCCTATGTAATGTTGCTGTTTGAGCATAAACAACATCTGCAAAGTTACAATGCTCAAAGTTCAAAGCAAAGGAAGATATTTGCTTTTAAAGAAATTAAACTACCTCTCGGGTTAGTGACATCACCAACCCTAGAATTTACATAAACCACGCCCCCTGAACACGATTTTATAGATTATCAAGACAGAATATGCTAACTAATGACTAGAAGATAACTACACATAAGCTACATAAATTCATCAACTACCAATCAGAAATGTCCTGTTGCATTATTGTCACTTCTTCTTGAGTCTCTCCATCATTGTCCGAATCCGTTTTGAACATAAAAGGCTAAAAGTTTTTGAAATTGTCAGTGCATGTCTGTGTGAGGTAAAACACGGGAGCAGCAGCTCATTTGCATTTAAAGGAACAGACACACAATGGTGCGTTTTTGCTCACCCTCAAAAAGTGACAATTATAAAAATATCTGTGCGGTATTTTGAAATAAAACTTCACATACAGGGGACATCAAAGACTTATTTTACATCTTGTGAAAAGGGCATTACTATGGATGCCAAAATTAAATAAATCAATTAAATGATAAAAATTCACCATTCAACATAGTGAAAGCTGCCCAAAATCTCCTATAACTTTCTCTTACCTCATATGATACTGTTTAATCCTCAGTCTGATGGTTCTCTCGCTCGCTCCGAAGAAGTTCGCTATCCCTTGAGCAGTAAAACCGTTTAGAAGATACATTCTAATGGGATGTCGTACCTTGGACGGCCCGGGCCGACGACACTCCCCGGACAATTTGCTGCCTGAAGGCACTGCACAACCTCACCTAGATTATTTACAACTCGATGATCGAGATCGGAGTTTGTGACGGCTGCAAAGTGTCCAAGTGTATCAAGATAGATTAAACTCGAAGCAAAATGAAGTCATCATCATCCAAAATGTTTGCTAGCTGGTTTAATTCTGCTGCTATAACTTACTGGTCATAACCGCCATTTTCGCTCCTCCACATAACATTTACATTTACATTTACATTTATTCATTTAGCAGACGCTTTTATCCAAAGCGACTTACAAATGAGAAACAATAGAAGCAATTAAACTAGCAGTAGACCAACAGTATGTAAGTGCTATGACCCTTCACAGTACAATCCAACGTACAGTTTTTTTTTTTTTTGTTTTTTTTTTTTTTTTTTGTTAGAATAGAGAAGAGTGTGTTAGTATTACTTAACAGTAGTATTACATAACAGCGTAATTGAGCCCCACCCACTCATTAACATAGAATTTGCATACAGGTTGTCTTTGAAAATGAAAACGAAAACTACACCTGTGAGATAAAAGATTAAATAAAATGACAACGAAACTTTACATTTTACTTTGAATTGTGTCACTATAATTGTGTGAGTGTTAATAAAAAGCTTTGTAAAAAACTGTAATTGCAGTTTCACGTTTGCCTTTTCATTTTAATATTGGCAGTCTTGCCTCGAGATTGTAGTGAAAATGAAAAGTGAAATCACCAATTGCATTTTATTTTTTAATTTGACAGGGGTTTTTATTATTATTATATTATTATTTTTATTAATTTGACAGGGATGATGCACTGTCCCCGTGAAAATGAAATCATTTAATTTCATTCTCAATTTTGTCACATATTTTGCGTACATTTTAAATAGTTAATCTGGTTTTAGTTTTCATTTTTATCATTTAATTGATTTATTTAATTTTGGCATAATATAGCCTACCTTCCATACCAAATAAATCAATATTTGGACACAAAATATTGATTCAAAAAGAAGTTTATTGATTTAAAAACGATTGTATTGCTTCCGTTAAAGAACACCGTGTCCATGGCAACGCTCTGTTTTTCATGGCAACGGTGTGTTATACTTAGAAACGGTCTGTTATCAAGAAATAACAGCCCGCATTCTACATTCGAATTTAACCAAGTCATGTAATAAGTAATGTTAGTTAATGCATGTAGGATTCTATATAGAACATAAAAATAATTTAAAGGGGTGGTATAGTATGGAAGGTATATTCTAGTTTAGGCTACTAGATATTATTGTGTACATAGGCTATACACACACACACACACTAATATATATATATATATATATATATATATATATATATATATATATATATATATATATATATATATGTATATATATATATATATATATATATATATATATATATATATATACACACACATATATTTATATATACATACATATATATATATATATATATATATATATATATATATATATATATATATATACACACACATATATTTATATATACATAGTAGGCTATATGTATATATATACACATAGGCTATATTACATTTAAAAAATTCTATAAAAAAAATATTAAAGTTAAAAAATGACCATGAATACCAGAATATTTAATTGGATAATCATTCTTTGCTTTCCGTCACCTTTTCTCTGTTGTCAAAATGCGTGTCTATGTAAGCTATCAAAATCCTAAAACTTTCTTTATTTCCAGTTTTAGTGAAAACAAAATGTCAGATTTACAATGTGGTCATATTGAATAAAAGTGAAAACAAAACTGCATGAGTCAGGCCTACATTCAGCTCGCTAGATGGCGTCAGTCCGTTTTCTCATCCCTTTACACACACATTTGTTCCGAGCAGCAGGAAACGTTATCTGTGTTGTGAAGCGGCTGATGAGGAAAGCATGGCCCTTAACGCAGGTAACATGATGTGAATAAAGTCATATTTTGCTTATTCTGTTGTTGACTTCCCTATTTATATCTCTCAATAATCTTCAGTCACTTGACTTACTTCCGTCGTGCTAAAGTAGTGCACGTGCAGCCGCGCTAAAATAACATCTCACGCTAGCAGGTTAGCGCTTCAATGTCTGTCGGTATGAGTGTGTAGCTTTAATTTAATCGAAAAATCTAGGTCTTTACAATGCCTTTATCATAAATTATTATTATTGACAACCTTATGTTATACAGTCTATGGACAACCGAACCTAAAGTCTTGTAACTGTCTGAAATCTCCAAACATGGATGTTAGCTGTCTGGCTGTTTGTCATCCGTACATTAATGACTCACACACACACATGTACACACATGAGGAATCCATGTGCTTTGATGAATCTAGATGAAGACTTTGAATGGGAACCTCCCTCCGAGTCGGAGATGAAGGTGATTCAGGCTCGACGGGAGCGGCAGGACAAGATCAGCAAGCTGATGGGAGACTATCTGCTGAAGGGATATAAGATGCTGGGGGATTGCTGTGAGCTGTGTGGGGTGAGAGAAACACCTTACATTCACTCAGTGACTTCATAACATTTGTTGGTAATATACATATATAATCATAATATATACACACGCACACACACACACACACATTTAGGGACCATATTTAAAAAACTGTAAGTATGCCCTAATATTAAAATTATGGCCAGTAATTATAATTATATATAGATATATGAAGACTTCAGATGCAAAAACCTCTAAGTGCCATCTGGCATTTTCTTCTAGAATGATAATTTTTAAGAATCTTGTATGTTTATGTTCAGCTATTTCACTTTAATGGCAATGAACTATTGTCATTGATTAAAGTGAAATTACTGAACTTAAATATATTACGAGCTTGATAAAAATGCTCATTTGAGAAGAAAACAGTAAGATTTTAAAGAAAAGAATACTTGTATTCACCAAGGATGTTTCAAAGACAATATGAAATATTATTTTTTATGGAATAAATGAATTATGGAAAGTATTTTAAAAAGATGTATCCATGGACATCACTATTTTTCTACAATTGATTTGCCCTCGTATTGACAATGATCCAATTAGCCTTTTTCTCACTTCCGGGTTTTTTGTTTCCGGATTGGTGTACGCAGGGTCAACTTTTTTCTCTGGTTACAACAATGGCTGAGCCTAACAAGAATAAATGTGGCAATAGAAGTCTTTTTACAAATAAAAAATAATTCATAATTGTTTGTTTAATTTATCCTTGGGGGGGAAATGTGTATTTGTAGTCGGAATAATTGTTTTAAATAATTTCTCATGGTGTGGTGATGCGAGGGAAATTACTGAATAGTCAATATTTCAGTTAATGACATGGCAGCCGGTGAATGCCAACCAACCATGGCACATTTGAGCGTAATAACTCACATAAGCATTCTCAGGCGTTTAGACCACTGGAATTATAATAATTAATATTTATATTTGATTACAATATGTATGAATAATGGAATACAATGAATTGTCCTATATTTTCAGACAATTCTGCTGCAAGATAAGCAGAAGAAGTATTACTGTGTTGCTTGTCAAGAGCTGGACTCCGATGTTGACAAGGACAACCCAGGTACGTTTAAATGCAGCCTCTTGGATTGTTTATGAATGTACAGTCTTGACTCTTGTGTATCTCTGTTAACTTGTTCACTTTCCTTTTCAGCTTTGAATGCCCAGGCAGCCTTGTCACAGGTACGAGAGCGTCAGCTTGCGAGTCAGTCTCTCCCTGAATCTAACGGAGCCTCATCCAGCGAACCCCCTCTCTCCATCACGGGCCAGCCCCGGCCAGAGCACTGCGAGGGGGCCGCGTCTGGACTGAGAGGTCCCCTTCCCACCACACAGTCCACTCCTGTTTCTGCCCCCCCTGCCAGCGCAAACTTCCTGCCACCTGCCAACCCTCCTGTCCAGACTACTCCTCCTCCAGGGCCCTTGGGTAACACCCTCCAACACGCAGCCTTGTCGAGCGCAGAGGAGGCAGTGCTACACAAACTCAGATGGGCCACGCAGGAGCTCCAGCACTCCGCGTCAGTGGAGGCCAGTATCCAGCTCTGCAATCTCATCCGAGGCTGTGCCGAATCCCTGCGTAGCTTGAAAGAGCTGCAGCTCTCATAAGACTGAACTACAATCAGGGCTGTAACAGCACACACACATATAATATGAAATAAGAACAGCACTGATATATGTATGTGTATATATATATATATATATAGTAACATACTCAATGGAGTGTTTCAGTTGTGTTTGTTCCAAAGCAGCATGTGACTGTTGTGTTGAAATACATTGCTTTAGCTGCAAAAGCTGTTTTTTTCTTTTTCATGATTTTTCCCCATTTCTTTATGAAATCCATATTTTCTGAAAGCACTGAATTGACCGTTGTGACACACGTTGTCGTGGTAAGGAATAGCAGCATCTTAAGTTTGATACTAGCTGTCTCGTTTTGAAGACTGCGTCCTCCGGTGGTCGCTTTCGTCGGCCGCATACGTCATAAAGGAAGTCTTATTTCAGAATAGTAACTATTATAAAATTGACTTATTCCTAGTGAAGCATAACTTGTAATGTCTTGATGACTTTGGAATGTAGTGGTCAATGAAGCAGCTTCAATGACGTATACAGACGTTTTGGTTTTTTTCGCTGCCCTGCGTCTGCTGTTTTTAAACGCAAAAAAAAAACTGTGACGGGCCCTTAAAGGGCCAGTCCCATAGAACACTTTTTGCATTGAAAAAGTGAGATGCAGGCAATGGAATGGGGAAAACCTGTTTTTGCCTTCCACTATAGCGCTTTTCTATAATTTTTCTTTGTAAACAAGCAATAGACAGAAGTGACCATTGTGCTAGCGTTAATAAAGTTCAACTTTAAAACAGGGTGTTTGTAGGCATTGCCTTTTTCAATCTATTGCACGACTATTTCATCGGTTTTCTGCGTAAACACTTGCTGGACAGACTTGTGCTTGCGTTTTTTTCCATTCCACTATTCTGTTTCGCGTTTTAAACAAAAAAAACACAGTCTGTTCAAATGGCCCGTTAGATATAAAAAAAATTCCCACACAAAGCTCAGATGAAGCCTTTAAAAAAGTATTTTAGACTCAAGAAAATGCTTAAGAACATGATCTGCTGCAATGGGTTTATTACGATTACTGCTGAAAATGAGAAACCGTGCCTCGTGGCCACCAAAATTCAGATGAAACCTTTAAAGTCCTGCTGTTGTCAATAATTGTATCCCTTAAAAACTCATCTTTGATCATCAAAATGACATATAAATGTTATTTCCTGTAAATTTAATTTTTTCCATGCCTTAAAATAGCTTGAATGTAACTGCTCCCTTGCTTCATTTAGTATAGGTGTAATCATGAATATGCAAAATAGCCCTCCGCTCAATCACACGAGCTCAGACTACCTGATCCACTCGGTCAACTTTACTGTAGTGAATGTATTAAGAAGTGGAACAGTGAATTTTAAAGGGTCATCTACAAATCAATGTATCGGAATGGTAGTGCGTTTTATGTATCGCTCTCTTCAACTTCGGACACAACGGTAATTAATATGATTAGCCTTTTTCTTGACTACGTTGTCAGACAGCTAATAATATGTTACACAAACCATGTTCCCGTGTTCGCCATCTCAGAGTCAGCAGCTGCCTTCTAAAATCAGCATCCTTAACGCTTTGAACAACTTAGAATGTCAGTAACATCGTAATATACATAATAAACTTGCTATATTGCTAAATGTAGGCCTACCTGATTTTTCATATCAACAGAAAAATATAGCGGGACAACCTGGCTTCTCTCGAGACCCCTGCTTTGCAGCAGTTAATGTTAATGATACGTCTGCATGTTGATGTGATTGTTTACAACATATTTGTGACCTAGATTACAGTGATTTCAAACCACGTTTTTGAGACTGTCTTTGGTTCACTGCAGTTTTAAAGAGAAAATACTCAGCAATGGTGCTGACTTATGAATTTGCACATGGTTTGTCTTAGAACATATTAAAAAACACATATAAATGAATTACATTAAAAATTTGATTTTCACCACAGGGGTCTTTAAAAATTAATTGAGACTCAAGAATATACACAAGGAAAGAAATAACATGATTGACATCAGATAGGCTGTGTGCTAAATTGCATAGCCTACTCTATTGAGTAGGTAGACCTACTTATTTTAAGTAGCCTAAGTAATTATTCCATGACCGTTAAAAAGGTATGTTCTCTTTCGTATCATGAGTGTGTTTATTTTAAAATGTATACTACACACAGTGACACTCATAATGCAGAACATACATTTTTAACGGTCGTGAAGTAATGTGCAGTGGAAAGGTGGCTTATGAATGTATTCCGGATGTATGACATACTACTTTCGCTATGCTGTCATTACTATCACATCACTACCATTCACAAATACTCTCCAGTGGCCATCATATGCACACTTCAGAATCTCTGCGGAAGTAGTAGGTCATCCTTGTACCTTTTGCCTTTCATGAGTAGGCTACAGTGAATTCGGACATATTTCTTTTGTCACATAGCCTACTTTTTTTGCTTACTATAAAGCCTAGGGCCTATAATTATCCTTTGGGAAGTATGCGATTTCGGATGCAACCCGATGCAACCATATGGTTTTATTGATATTACTGCTGGAAATGAGAAACAGCGCCTCACTGTGGCCAAACGGCGCACTGGGCGGAGAGATTCAGTGGGCGAGGTTTGGCTGCCCAAGACAAAAGAAAACGTTATACGAAAACAAAGCGGAGCGCCTTGATCTCCCGACCAGGATTCCCTAACCAGTTTTGCTGGGATTGTTTTCATCTCGAGCAGTAGAATAAATGCGCTGTTTTACGACGAAATGCAAGTAAGGAAGAGCGGAAAATCAAATGCCTCCTGGCGAGATACTGTAAACGAGCTGTTAGTAATAGTTATAATTTAGTTTAGACCAGCGGTTACTGATATGAGGAATATCGCATATGACTTTTCTTTATATTTTCCGGAAGTTAGTCTTTAGACGTGACAGTTGGTTGCAGTGAAGATCATGCGCTCACCTTAAGCTTGTCTTTTTATAAAGATAGTAGGCTAACGTTACATAATATTAATTGCAGATTTTTAATGGTGTTATTTTTTTTTTTTTAGAAAAATAACAACACCAGGCCTAGAAAAGTTTTAAACCAGGATTTTATTTTTAAAAGCGAAAACAGTGAAATCGGAAATGAACGGGTTTCAGTCCAGTCCAGCAGACTGTCCGGCTGGAAGCGTCTGTTCCATTGAAGGTTTGCCTCCGTTACCCAAAGGACTGAGTGGCATCCTAAACTCGAGCGGGGGATCATGGAGGGACATTGAGAAGGTCTACAGCAAGAGGACACGCATCCAAGCGGACATCAGCAAGTCCAGAGTGAGCGACTGTCTTGGCCGCAGTAAACCAGCGAGCCTTGACGCAGCGCTGGCCGTGCTGCGCAAAGAGATGGTACGAGACAACGCCTGATTGCTGCCAGTGTGACCTTCACTGGATATCTGCTGAATTGACAGCTATTTATGGGTCAAAGACAAATGTCAGAGTTTATTAAAAAGTAGGCTACATATTTTAAAAGTCTCGTTTAAAATAAGTTTTTTGAAAATGTAAATTAAATAGGCTACACTAATCGTATTCATTGTAGTTTCATACATTTGTTGGGGGGGAAATTCACAAAAATATTTTTTTAAGAATATCAAGCTTTTTTGGTTTACTCCTTTTTTTCATTAAAACGTCAGAATATTTAAGAAAAATAAACCCCCCGCAAATTTCTACTTACAAGAAAAATGGGTAATTAAAGTAGCCTAATATAAAATAATAGGCTAATAAAAGCTTGTCCACTTTTTTTCACGAATTTTTATTTATTTATTATTTTTGCAATCTCTGGACAGTTACCCTACCTAGACATGTTTGACTTGAGCTCTAGGCCTAGCTAAAAAAAAAATCAAAACAACTTTTAATTCAAAAATGAAAAACATTTTCGTTAACATTTCATTGACCTTTTGAAAGCAACGTCAAAATTAGCTGTCTTACATTAAGTACAACTAAACTTACCAACTACAACTTAAATTGGATTAAACTGACTTAAAAAATTAGTTGAGTCTTGAATAACTTTAAAAAAAAGTTACGGCAATGTAAAAACATATGTTGTTATAACTTATGATCATATAATTTTTTACAGTGTATTTTTTTAAAGGGAGTGTCTTCTCCCTTCAAAATGTTAAATTTTTACTATGCAAACTCATAACAGCTGTTTGAACATATATTGTTTGTACATTAAAGGTAATTAAAATATCCGAACTCCGCATAGCTCATGTTCTCGTGTCTTTTGCAGGTTGGTCTTCGACAGTTAGACATGTCTTTGCTGTGCCAGTTGTGGTCTCTATATGAGTCCATACAGGAATACAAAGGAGCTTTCCAGGACATCTCCTCTTCTTTGTGCGAGAGCTCCTTCAACACCGAAAATGGCTATTCTGAAGATGAAGAGGAGGAGGATGAAGATGAAAATGAAGGGGAGAGTGGGGAGACTCTGTTATCCCTTCCTCAGCCCACTCAGAACTCCCGAGACCAGTGGATCAAAGACTCTTTCCACATCCCCATTTAAATGAAGCATGCACTCTCTTAGTTATAGATCTGATCTCCCATGATCCTCATCGATATAAACCGTGACAAACATGACCCCATTGTTTGAAGGATTCTATAAGCATCAAAATGATCAAGGCCTTTGTTTTTGTAGGATACTATTACAATGGTGATTGTAAGCTTGTTTCAGGGGAACCATGGAAAACTGCCTTTTTACTTCCTGTGAAGTCATAAAGACCGGATGTGGACTGACAGGAAGAGGATGTTATGACCAGAAACAGTGTAGTCTAGGATGTTTTTCTACTAATGGTAAAGCATCAGAAATTGAATTAAAGACATGCCTTACTATTCTCTCTTGATATATCGAGTCACAATTTCATTATAGATTTGTATTATCACTTGTCTATTTTCTTACATACCAGCATTTAAGATAGTTTATTTTATTATACAATATTATTTACCACCTCGTTTTTCCATTAGTAAGTTAAACTTGCATTTTGTACTAAAATGAAAAACTAATAAAACATGTCAAACTTTTCCTTTTTGCTGATGGTCTCAAGAATGTATACAGTAAAAGTGGTTTGTTTCCTTTATAGTTTAGCTAATTTTTTTGTTGTCTGATACTTTATCCAGCAATGTTTCAAAATACATGCTCAACCCGTTCAGAACAGCTGTCCAGTGCAGATATGAACACATCAGCCATTAGGTGGCACTCATATCCTTCCTAAAGTTTGTAAATTGATGTTGTTTTGAGTCATGATGTCAAGAATATTAGAGTAAACAAAATAACTCCTTGGGGAAACATCTCTTCTTTCCATTGCCTTGGTACAGTTTAG
This sequence comes from Phoxinus phoxinus, assembly GCF_949152265.1. NCBI lineage: Eukaryota > Metazoa > Chordata > Actinopteri > Cypriniformes > Leuciscidae > Phoxinus > Phoxinus phoxinus. The sequence goes on along the minus strand of NC_136898.1, from coordinate 12,922,230 downwards.
CGCAAAAGAAGATTGCTAGATTCTTCTCCTTTAATGTTTATCTTTGAGTCAGACCAGATACATGCCATCCGATTAAAACAATTTTTCTAAATTTGAATGTTTGGATTGAGATTCGTTCAGATCTTTCTGAACCACTCACTCATTACGCAGAAAGTATAAACAAATGGTTCCAGCTTTTGTGCTTATTAGGTCATACCGCTAGCTTCTTTTGCATTAGGGATAGGGAGAGAAGGGAGGGAACAAGTTCAGACACAGGCCAGGCAATACTAAAAAAAAACTTTCCCATCACTATTATTCATATTATTACAGTAACACAGTGGCATGTCCTGTAATTTCCATCAAAATTAAGCTTTAGGTTTTATCAAGTAGTCTATATGTAAGTCTATAGCAGTTTAATAACAAAGTTCTGTCATAAAACTCCAGATGGCACAGGCTGATAGGTCCTTAACTCGATCTTCTTGCAATCACATGATTCTCTATATGTCAGTTGATTGGTTCTCACTGTATCCGTAGCAATGAGCTCGCTGCTCAACTTTCAAAGACTTGGTCAGCAGTTGCAGGTTGCAGCGCGCTTTCATAAACCCTCCACCTTCCCCAGCTCCACCTGTATAGATCTGCTATGGGTAATTCATGTATGTATACTATATTGTACAGCAGCAGCAAGTCGTATGTCTTATATTGGCAGTAGCAAGTCTCTGTTTCTCTGCAACAACAGCATGCGTAGCAGATCTATTCCGCCAACTTGCGCCAAGACCAAACATATCAACATTGTCATATTCATTAACATGCCAAACACTCATGTTGTCATGACAGAAATAGCAATATACTATAGCACGTTTAATGTAATATTTAACAATATATATACTGTATAATTTTCTATTATTCAAATTAATTAAAATAAAGGGGATGTTTGGAAACTCAGTCATGACCACAAATTTTACATAAGCTATATTTGCATAACTAAAATTACACTGAAGTCTATGTGTCTATAGCATTTAAAATGTTATATATAGCCATTGGTTTAATCTCTGACATTTATTTGGGTTGAAGTTGAGCAGGTGGATGAACCACAGTGTCTAAACTCTGCTATTCGGGGAGGTCATGGTTCTCCATGCTCACTGCAGCTGCTGTCAGAGTCTGTCTGTCCTCCAAAGAATAGCAAACAGTTATTAAAGGTTTCCGTCTGGCGCTCTAAGTGGTCGTATGTTTGAGTCTTTGCAGGTAGACAACAAGAACAACGCTCTGGGCAGTCTTACAGCACTGAGAATTTGTCATTGTCAAGCCCCACTCATGTGCCAAAATCTTGCTGAAACTCACTGTAGTTTCCACTTCTCCAGGGAGACCATCTCAAACTCCACATATTTGGTATGATGGAGTGATTAAGTGAAGGATGTGGCATTTCTGTAGAAAGCTCTATAAATAAAATACAGATGTAAGATATTGTTGGATACAATATCTCAACAAGGAATGTCTGTTAAAAGTAACTCAAACTAAAGGTCACATTGCTATCTTTTCAATCACATTAATATGAAAAATATGCACTTTCTGCCCTTTGATTAATCTTAAAGGCATAAATATTATGGCAGAAATTATTACTGTGACAATCAGCGGCTGGAGTGCCCGCTTGAGCCACTGGGGGGCACTCCTTCTCTAGTTTTCATTACTGCTTATGGTTTCATTTGGACTGATTATGCTTTATATCTTTCACCTGGTTTTGATTATGCTTGTTAGCTTCTATGATTTAAGCCTTGGTTTTCCTTTGTGTCTTGGCTCAGTATTGTTTGTGTCTTACTGCATTACCCAGCGTTTTCCGAGTTCCTTTGTATTTTCTAGTTTTACGGTTCCTGGATTCTTTGCCTGTATCTGGTTTTCCCGTTTGCCTTCTCCCTGCATTGTACTTCTGATATTGGACTGCTTACCTGGTTTTGACCCCTGCCTGTTTCCTTGTACCTGTCTCTGGATTCTCCTCTTAATAAAGCCTGCGTTTGGATCACCTCTGTCTGTTTCCACGAGCAGTTCATGACAGAATACTGAGCCACTACTGATCCAGCGGCTGAGAGAGACACGGACCTCGTCATGGATCCCACAGCGCAGATCGTATGCCTCCGTCAAGGGGAACGTCCTCTCAAGGTTTTTGTGACCGATTTTTTGAAGCTCTCTCGTCAGTCCTATTTAGATGATTTCTGTTTAATGATGTTCTTTCGGGGAGGACTGTCTGAACCGCTCGGCTCTGCTATACCGTTTCCAAGTTCAAGCTGGACTCTAACCCAATATATTGACCTGGCCCTTTCCATGGGCGGTTCGCTTTTTACTGTGGATTTTTTGGAACTTTTGCTTCACAGAAAGCCCGACGATTCGCCATTGTACACTGAATCCACGCATCAATTGTCTCCCGGTGAAGCAGCGCTTCGTAAGGGGTCCGCCGTATCCACGCAACATGTGAATCCCGACGTTCGGACACTTCACGTGAGCTCAGTTGTATTCCTGCCTCAAGGGTTTTCTACTGAGTCTGAGCGCGTGCCAACCGAACCCACGCTTCACGTCAGCCCAGCCGAGACCGCGCTCGATGAACCAGAGCTTCACGTCAGCCTCGACGAACCGAGTGAGCCGAGTGAATCGAGTGAGCCGAGCGAGCCGAGTGAGTCAAGTGCATCCTGTGAGTCAACTGAGTCAAGTGCATCCTGTGAGTCAACTGAGTCAAGTGCATCCTGTGAGTCAACTGAGTCAAGTGCATCCTGTGAGTCAACTGAGTCAAGTGCATCCTGTGAGTCAACTGAGTCAAGTGCATCCTGTGAGTCAACTGAGTCAAGTGCATCCTGTGAGTCAACTGAGTCAAGTGCATCCTGTGAGTCAACTGAGTCAAGTGCATCCTGTGAGTCAACTGAGTCAAGTGCATCCTGTGAGTCAACTGAGTCAAGTGCATCCTGTGAGTCAACTGAGTCAAGTGCATCCTGTGAGTCAACTGAGTCAGGTGCATCCTGTGAGTCAACTGAGTCAGGTGCATCCTGTGAGTCAACTGAGTCAGGTGCATCCTGTGAGTCAACTGAGTCAGGTGCATCCTGTGAGTCAACTGAGTCAGGTGCATCCTGTGAGTCAACTGAGTCAGGTGCATCCTGTGAGTCAACTGAGTCAGGTGCATCCTGTGAGTCAACTGAGTCAAGTGCATCCTGTAATGAATCAAGCCCAGTGAAGCGCCGTCGCAGAAGGAGAAGGAGGACTCGTTGGGCTCGCCAGGCTCCGGAGGGCGTTCCCAGACTCCTCGCCCTGCCGGCCCCCGCCTCTGCGCCTCGCCCTGCCGGCCCCGCCTCTGCGCCTCGCCCTGCCGGCCCCGCCTCTGCGCCTCGCCCTGCCGGCCCCGCCTCTGCGCCTCGCCCTGCCGGCCCCGCCTCTGCGCCTCGCCCTGCCGGCCCCGCCTCTGCGCCTCGCCCTGCCGGCCCCGCCTCTTCGCCTCGTTTTACCTGCGCCTCTTCCTGTGGCAGTTTCCAGCCTGGAGGCTTTAGCCTTAGACTTCCCCAAGTATTTTTTGGGGGGGGGCCGTAGGTACCCTGTGAGGGCCATGGAGGCGGCGCCTACATGGACCTCTGCACGTCCACCTTCGGCTGAGCTCTTGTCACTGGTCCTGGCCAGCCCTGTGCTCCCTACGTCTTGGTCCTGTGTTAAGTGTGCTCCGCCCTGGTCCCCTGTTAAGTGTACTCTGCCCTGGTCCTGTGTTAAGTGTGCTCCACCCTGTCTCCCTTCTGAGTGTGCTCCGCCCTGGCCGTCGGCACGCCCTGCTCCGCCCTGGTCGCCCACGCTCCATGGCCCAGGCCCGGTCTGCCTGTGTCCTGGTCCCGTTCCCCTGCACGGGCCTGGCCCTCCATCCCATCCCCCGTTGACCTCCCCCCGGAGCTCTTTGGAGCGTCTGGAAGCCGCTCCTTAGAGGGGGGGTTATGTGACAATCAGCGGCTGGAGTGCCCGCTTGAGCCACTGGGGGGCACTCCTTCTCTAGTTTTCATTACTGCTTATGGTTTCATTTGGACTGATTATGCTTTATATCTTTCACCTGGTTTTGATTATGCTTGTTAGCTTCTATGATTTAAGCCTTGGTTTTCCTTTGTGTCTTGGCTCAGTATTGTTTGTGTCTTACTGCATTACCCAGCGTTTTCCGAGTTCCTTTGTATTTTCTAGTTTTACGGTTCCTGGATTCTTTGCCTGTATCTGGTTTTCCCGTTTGCCTTCTCCCTGCATTGTACTTCTGATATTGGACTGCTTACCTGGTTTTGACCCCTGCCTGTTTCCTTGTACCTGTCTCTGGATTCTCCTCTTAATAAAGCCTGCGTTTGGATCACCTCTGTCTGTTTCCACGAGCAGTTCATGACAATTACACTTACTTTTTATATATACTTCTGTTGTTTAACTAAGCATTTTAAAAAAAACATTCCCATCATTCTAACGTGAATGTATTTGCATTTTGCCATATAAAAGTTTGGGGTTGGTAAGATTTTTTAAAATGTTTTTTGAAAGACATTTCGTATGCTCCTCAAGGCTACTTTTTAATAAAAAAATATTGCAAAAACAGTAATATTGTTACAATTTTAAATAACTTTTCTATTTTAATATAATTTTTATTTTAATTTATTATTATGATGGCAAAGCTGAATTTTCAGGATAATAACTAGTGTATTATGTGTATTAATTACTATAATTACATTTTTCATTCTCATATGATCCGTTAGAAATCATTCTAATATGCTGATTTAATGCTCAAGAAACAGTTGTGCTGCTTAATATTTTTGTGGAAACTGTAAAACATTTTCTTTAGGATTCTTTGATTAATACAAAGTTGATTTGAAATAGAAACAGCCTTTATTTGAAATATAAATCTTAACATTATAAATGTCTTTCCTGTCACTTTTGATTAATTTAATGCATCCTTGCTGAATTAAAGTAATAACTTTCTTTAAAAAGAAAAAATCTTACTGACCCTAAACTTTTCAAAAGTAGCATATGTGGTGAAAGGAGAACAGTATGTCATCTTCATGTTCTTCGCAAATAAATGAGGCCCTTGTTTTTTTATACCATAAGGTGGTGTGGCACGTCATTATAAGGATGAGGCATTTCTTGATCCACCTAGTGAGTAAGCATGTATTATGAGTGAGCTCATGTCTTACCCAGATACAAACTCAGCTTGTGATGTCCAGTGAAGGGAGGGGCCCATTTTGGAAACTCATAGTCATGACCACAAATCACTGTTTCCCAGTAGACCTTAGTCTGTTTGCTAAGTTTTATATGAGCTGGCTCATATTTGCGTACCTGAAATTAGATTGCAAACTATATTCAACAACTCTCAAAAACAAACCACTGGTAGTTAGTTTCACGCATCAATAATCACATGTGCTGATCAGTTATTGTTAATGAGCTTTACTGAAATGCATATAGCTTTATAAGGTAGAATGTATAAATCAAGGTAGCATAAGGTATATTGAACATTGAAGAGTTTTTGAATTTGTTTTGTATTTTGAAATTGTAATGTCAAATTCTTTATTTGTTTTAAATACAGAAATATAATGGGGTTAGCAGTGAGTGGAAACACCAGACAGGAAGAGGTTACTGTCACACAGAAATATGACTAAGGGGGTCACCGATTTGGATTCTAGGTCATCAACTGAGCCAAACGTTTGTGCTCCCCCTCATAACGCACGCAAGAGGCACCACTCGTTCCATCCCTCCAGCTGCTTCTGTCCATTTATCCCTCGCTCCCAGCCTTCTAAAATAGATCCTGTGTGACTTGAAAAATCCCCTTCCCAATGTCTACTAAAAATACCCATCGTGATCAAGGACTGGACAGCCTCACATTGCTGCTCCAGATCATTATGTTGATAAATGCACTGAATGTACATTATGTTTTTCTATCTATCTGTCTTCTATCTATTTGTGTAAAGTATTGTCAAATTGCAACATAACTTAAAATGTGGTAAAAACTACCCAAAATGTTTGGAGACAACATAAATGAACAATTATATGCAATCATATGTTTACCTTTGAATTATTTTGCCCTAAAATCACATACCAATTTAATTTATTTTTATTAGCCATAATGCAAGTCCACAGTTAGCCTATATTTTCTTTTCTTTTTTATACCTTTATACCTATACCTTTTAAACCCCACAAACAGCGTTCATTTTGTAGCGCCACCTATTTGCAATACAGTTTTAACAAATGTATTGTAAATAATTAAACTAGTTTTTTTAACTGCTTTTCATAAAACCATCACTTTGGACTTTATCTGTAATTTTGCAACTAAGATATTATAATTATTCAAACTTATTCATAGAGTGTGTCCTCTTCTGACCCCTAGCTGACTGGATGTAGCCTAACCCCTGATCCATCACGTCACTAGTAGCCTACCTTTAGTACTGTACGGAATACAATGAGGGAGATTTTGCATAGAGCTGCATCATATGCGTGTTTGCATAACCCTTCCCACCAACTCCTGCACTTCTTCATCCACTTTCATCAGTTCATGGTCAGACAGCGGCTTTTTAGAATAATTTCGTATCGCGTGAGTTTCCACGACTCAAAAACGAAACCGTCCCTCAAGATTCTATACGCACAAATGTTTTTGCTCCAAGGCAACTAATTGCAATACACTGACAATCTCTAGCTCTGGTGTGTAACGTGATGCAGTAGTTTCCGTAAATGGTCTTTACTCGATGGCGACAGTTCGGTGGTACTGAGCCGCATGAGGTGCAGCTCGTGCTCCTCAACAGGAACATTTCACTTTACGAGCCACTTGACAGCCGTATATTTCAGTAGGTTTTACTTTTTGTTCAGTGGCGGGACGGTAAAAACATAATTTCCATGTGCCTGACTTCATTCGCGGATACTGCATTTTCTACAGAAGAATGACTTCAGTGTGGAAAAGATTACAAAGAGTTGGCAAAAAGGCTACTAAATTTCAGTTCGTTGCTTCGTATCAAGAACTTGTTCTGGAATGTACAAAGAAATGGTAAGTTATGATTTCTTTTCCGTTATAGCGCGTGTGCTCCCTAAATACGCAGTGCTGAAGGGCGGTTCTTCTGACTGAAACAGTACAATGCGCACACACTGTATCTTATTTTAATTTAGCGTTGGTAGGCTATTCTAAATGATTGTGAATAGAACAATTAATACAGCTCTCGATATTAAGACTGTATTTGAAATGCATAGGAGAACGTTGACAGCCACACACACCTCTACTTCCGCCTCCATCACTCGTGCTGTCAACACTGAACATATTATGAACATCCATCATGATAATCTTCAGAATAAAGCTCTCATGCTTTTTTTTATTAAGTGGTGTTGTCTTTTCCATTCTTTTTAGGTGTTGTCCTTGTCATTTTTCGGTTATTCATGTATCATGAGAGCTTAAAAGAGCATTGAATTCCTCTTGACTTCACCCTTAAATAGTTGGGAAATACTTTATTGCTGTTTTCCAACACAAAACACAAATTATAAGTTTTGTGCAATAGGACTTGGCTTTGATTTTATTTTATTTTTTCTTCAAAAAAGTTTTCCATATAAACAGTGTTAAGGTGAGAGAAATAAACAATTCAACTATTTCTGCTATCATAAGTGTCTTGATCAGGAGACAGCTGTTTACAGACAGGGAGTGTTTCGGTCCTCACATTCATTAATGACACGTGTCTTATATGGCCTATCTGTTCTTATCTATGACCAAAGACAGCATTATCAGGAAGAATTCAGTTTGATTGGATTTGAAAAAGATACTGCTTTTCAATCACTATACAGCAAAGACAAAAAGGTGTATTTGATCAAAGCAATCAAATCAAATAACTTTATCATCACTACACCATACACAAGTGCAACAGTGAGTGAGTGTAAATATTGGGTGCATCATCCGCCAACATTGCAGTCATGTAATAATGTCAGTATAAGACAATACAAGATGCAGAATACCCATATGCACAACACACATAATGCGCTAAGATGTTCTTGAGTGCTTCTGTTGGACTGGAGAATTTGTGTTTTAATCATTTTGCTGATAGTAACTATTGACAATATTCTATGAACAAGTCTTAGCCTGGCAGATGAAACAACCCTCCGTTATTCAACGGTTTGTCATCTGCCTTTCGGAAGAACTGAATCACTCTGTAATTTCTGCCTATTAGTAAGCACTATGAGAATGAGATTAGCACAATCTCTGTCATAGAATGCCTGAATCATCTTATTGGTGATCTAAATGATATCAGTTTCACCAATTCTATATTCTACAAAGTAGTTACTCTTTCTTATTTAATATGGACTCATATTCAAACTTTCAACGTTGTTATTGGAAGAAAAAAAAGGTTGGGTTAATAGTAAACTTAAACCGTCGTAATTGTTGTTATCACCTAATGAGCTTACAGCTGATGTGTAATGTCCTAGATTCTCTTGCAACACTGAGGAAAGAAATTCCTGTGTATCTTTCTTTTCCAGAGCTTTCTTTTGCTGACCTAAACGTGTATCGTAGTACAGCTTTCTTAAATTCTCTTTTGTAGAGCAGGTAGTGTTTCTAAAGGTGAAAAGAAACTACAGAATGTGTATTTCTGTAAGCACGTCTGATCATGTGCAGCTCATAGAGGTGATTTTCATATACTGCCATTGGGCCAAAGTCTGTTGATGTTACGCCACAGCTGAGGAGGGTGTGAGCAGGAGATATCAGACAGCTGAAAATGACACAGCGGTTGCTTCTGATGGGGTAATAATAACTTGAACGGGGTGTGTGTATGTGAGCACGTGTGTGTTTATCTGACAGTTGGCCATACTTTACATGTCAAAGTGATAAAAAAGAAGGACTGAATTACAAGAAGAAAATGACAGAAAGAGAACTAATTTTTCCAACCAGACGGGCAGTCTATTTTTACGTCCATCCGCGCTCTACCCACGTTCCCCCTCTTCTCCTCCTAATTTATCCTTTTAGACCGTTCTGCCCTGTTGCTATTACTAGCTGTAACCTGAGTAAGAGTTGGGTCTCGCTTCTCTTTGTGTAGCGGTTCGTCCTGCTACTGACACACATTACCTTTTCAAACATCAATGTGAACAACAATAGATGATCCAGCTGTACTGTGACATTTACATCTGGACCACGTTCAAGAATCATATTCTCGGTTAGTTTAAAGGGATGTTATTCATTTTCCCTTCGTTGAAACTCATGCCATTTCAAACCTGTTTGACCTTCTTCTGTGGAATGCGAAAGTAGCAATTTCTATTCATATTCTGGTCTTGGTTTTCCATGCAATAAGGGACTTCATTAAAGCACCATAACAATATCTTAAAAGTGGTCCATGTGACTCATACGCTACAATAGCAGAATTTAGAATTCCTGCGCATCTTGCCGTTTACCGAACATTTACCGAATTAATCCCTCGATGCGCAACAAAAAACTCACATGACTTTGCCTCAACAGAGGATGGGATTGGATAACTGGACTAACCGGCGGACCAATTTCATTGCACAGCATCTGTTTGATCTTTCTGAAATACCTCTACCAAAGTCTGTCATCAGAATGACTGTATAATGATGACTTCCCAGAACTGTCTCACATGATTGCATTACCAAACATCAGGCATCCAAATGCAAGATAACATGTGAGTGTTTGAGTTTCGTCATTTATGCAAGTCAAGTAAAGCAGCAACTTCCATTTTTATTAGATATTTTGCGCTATTTTCCCAAGAAGTGACAATTTTGTTCTCTTGAACACATGGGATGGAAATGCTGCTTTATTCACAAATATTTTAACCCATATTCCAATTTTGCGCATAAGTTAAATTTGCAACTTTGGATGGAAACATGTTTTGAATGTTTTGAAGCCGTGTCTATGTGTGATGAACAGGGCAAATCCTCATTTTGTGTTTGAACATCATGAGAGCAAATACTATATCGTTCAAAAGTTTGGGGTCAATAGTAGTTTATTCTGCAAGGATGCATTAAATTGTTCACAAGTTACAGTAAAGACATTTATAAAGTTACAAAAAATATATATGTATAAATGCTGTTTAACTTGTTTTAAACTTTCTATTTATTAAAAAAAAAAACTGGGAAAAAAAAACCCTGTTTCCACAAAAATATTGAGCAGCACAACTATTTCCAGCATTACTAGCCTAATAATAATAATACGATTTTTTTTTTTATTGGGCAGCAAATCAGCATATTAGAATGATTAAAATTGTCTATGTGACACCGAAGACTAGAGTAATGATGCTGACAATTCAGCTTTGACGTCACAATAATAATTGGTATTTTAAAATATATTAAAATAGGAAACAGTTGCTTTAAATTTGTATAATATTTCACAATATTACTGTTTTTTTATCAAATTTTTTTATCAAATAAATGCAGCCATGGTGAGCACAAGAGACAAACAAATCTAAAACTTTTGAACAGTAGCTTATACAACAAATCGTTTTGTTCCCTTCAGCGTTTTTTTATGCTTAATGACAACCCTCATATCCCAAAATATAAGTCGCTATTATTAAATGTGAACAGCTGTTTGTAAACACAGTGAGATCAGAGGCCAACACCCCTTGTGCTGTGAGCCAAAGTCAGCTCGGTCATGTGACCTTGCCGAGTTTCCTCCAATTCTTAATGCAGCGAGCATGGCAATGAACAGCTCAGAGGTGTACAATGGGCTCACATCTGAACAATTCACTACAAAAGGGCAAGTTTATTTAGGAAACATGTGCCAGAGCAGATGTGTACATGTACACTGTACACTTGGTAAATGATTTCCATTAATTTGTTTTTAAAGCTCCACACTTATTGATTTGCATTTTTCTGGCAATATATCATCATAATGTTCTAGATATCAGATATAAGGCTTATCTGGGACTACAGGGTGCGTGTGACCTCAATAAACAGACTTTAACATCACAGGAACTTTTTTAAAGGTTTTTTTCTTAACCTTTATTGTCCCACAAGGGGAATTTTTTTCTTTAACTTGTTTACATTTTCATCTAGCAGTATGGTAGCAATGCTGGGGAGTAAATGTAATAGATACCACATGTCCCAAATGACACCAAATTGACATTTGGTTATTTAGTAAGACAACGTTTCATGCCTCAGCCTCACTCAATTATTTGTTCTTGGTGCTTGTTTGTGAGTAAAAGGTTCCCCCAGTTTGGATTCGTCTTGTATGCAAGGCCTTGCATCATGTGCTCTTGTTTTGTTTTGGGTTTGAAACATTTGGCAGCATTTATTGATTCCTTTCTGCCTCTGGGTAACACTGGGAGACCAGATCGCAAGATCTGTTTCACTGCCTGTAGCTTTTTGTAGACACAAACAAACAAGCAATGCCACAGTGGCTTTCTCAAGATCATTTCGTATATGCTTTATATGTACTTCCTGCTATATATGTATAATATGTACTTCCACTTTAAGCACTGAAAAGTGATAGTCTTATTGTAGAAGTCTTTATCAATAGTAAAAGACCCATTATTCAACTTGTAAACTCCCACTCAGCACTCTTTTATTTTTGTTTTATAGGCAACCAGACAAACTGAGAGTGGTGTGGACAAGGAGGAACAGACGCATTTGCTCCAAGGTACAAAGATAAACAATCTTTAATTGTCTATACAATCACAAACCTGACTCTCGATTTCTTCCATTCCAGATAGGATCACACCAACACTTAGTGATCAGGCAGTTGATCAGGAATCGAGTATTATTTTATGAATCTTAATCTTTAAAGGGTAACTGTCGCCAAAATTGAACCAAGGCTCTTTTTGTTAATCTAACCGAGTCAAACTTTCATGTAAAAGCATAATTAGAATGGAAACGCCATTTTTAAGATTGACCGTATTTTCGTTTTAGCTCAAAATGCCTTTTGAATGGGAGTGGTAGGGGCACTTCTATGATAGCTAATATCGAGCCTTAGTGTTTTAAAAATAGCGATTTTGATCATACCATAGAACTGCCCCTAGCACTCCCATTCAAAAGGCATTTTGAGCTAAAACGAAAATACGGTCAATCTTAAAAGTTTCCATTCTAAAATAGCCTAGGTTCAATTTTGGCGACAGTTACCCTTTCATTTTTTACCCTTCTGTATGAAAAAATGTGGTATACAAATAAACTTGCCTTGCCTTGCCTATATAAATAAGATAGTTTGGTAACACTTTATTTTGATGGTCCCTTTTGAACACTCTGTTAACTATAAGTAATTGTGCAACTACATGTCAACTAAGTTGATTTTCTTCCCAAGCTTTCACTCAGAACAGTGTACTGACACTCAAATTATTATGTTTAACTATCCTTTATTTACAGTGATTTACAAGTGCTTACAATGATTACAACTGCTGTACAATGTGGATTATTATGACTGACAGTGTTGTTATTTTCTCATCAGCTTCATGCATGGCAGCCAGGCATCAAAAATCCCTACAGGGGAATGGTGGTGTGGCCAGTACCTGAGAATGTGGATATTACCGCCACACTCTACAGGGTATGAACTCATGCAATACACAACTTGATACAGATACTGACAAATGCTGAACTATGCTATAATTTGAACTTTTTGAATATGCTTTTGTTTCACAGGACCCACATGCAGATGAGTTTGAAGACAAAGAATGGACATTTTTCATTGAGAATGTAAGTTTTTTTAGTGCTTCAATGTTGTTTACAACAAATCGTGACCCTACCATCTGAATGTCTCAGCAGAAATCTTCCAGTCTTCTATTGTCCAAATCTGGTGAGCCTGTTGTAGCATATTATAGTCAGTTTCCTGTTTTTAGCTGACAGAAGTGGCACCCAGTGTGGTCTTCCTCTGCTGTCCATCTGCTTCAAGGTTTAACATGTTATGTGTTCAGAGACACTCTTCTGCAGACCTCGGTTGTAACCAGTGGTTATTTGAGTTACGGTTACATTTCTATCAGCTCGAACCAGTGTGGCCATTCTCCTCTGACCTCTGGCATCAACAAGGCATTTTCCCACAGAACAGGATATTTTCTCTTTTTAGAACCATTCTCTGTAAACCCTAGAGATGGTTGTATCCTAGTAGATCAGCATTTTCTGAAATACTCAGACCAGCCTGTCTGGCACCAATAACCATGCTACATTCAAAGTCACTTAAATCACATTTCACTTCTTCAAATTTCATGTTTCTGAAGCTCAGTTTGAACTTCAGCAGATCGAAATATATTGAGTTACTGTCATGTAATTGGCTGATTAGATATTTCTGTTAACAAGCAGTTGAACAGGTGTACCTAATAAAGTGGCCAGTGATGCGTAAATGTGTGTGTGTGTGTATATATATATATATATATATATATATATATATATATATATATATATATATATATATATAGGTAATTCAAAATGCAAAAAGAACAAAATGTGAAAAATTACCTTTATTATTATCAAAGTTACCTTGTCTGATGTTCTACAGGAGACAGCGAAGGGCAGTCGAAAAGTTCTGGCATCTGTGGACTTGAACATGAAGAAGTTTGCCAGTGCAACACACTCACAGACGGACCTGATGCTCAAAATGAAGCCTCTGTCGGTGAAGGTGGTGGAGGCCACGCTGAAGCTCTCCTTATCCTGTGTGTTCCTCAAGGAGGGGAAAGCTACGTGAGTTCTCCCTGTTGACCTCATCCACATGGAGTCCTTGCTCAGGAAACTATAACACTTGCATGTGGTGTTTAATTATCTAGATTCAATCATGTGGGAATGTGACCACAGCAAGTCTTTTTTTGTGATTGCACCAAAACCGAATGCATGAAACTTGTTGCAAAACAAAAGGCAAACAGTTCCTTGATTTCGGTTGAAAATATTTGGAGTGTGTTTGAATCCAACCAGAGAAATGGTTTGCCGTTGAACACTGGCGTGAGTTTCTTTCCTGACATGTGCAGGTCAAGAAGCATGCAGAGCAGAAATTTCCAAAACAATACAGCCTTGTAGAGATGCTGCATTAGGATGTAATGCAAAAGAATTTCGTGCCTAATCTCCATTAGATCAAATAACTTTACATAGCTTCTGGAAGTAAAGACGCACATACAATTCGCATAGTGGGGTTTTCACAGCTGGTTCAATGAAATACCTACGCCACTTGACAAATAACCTTTATATCCCCTCACAGTTCTTGACCAGTTATGGGTTTCCTCTGTAGGGACGAGGATATGCAGAGTCTCGCCAGTCTGATGAGTGTAAAACCAACAGACATTGGGAACCTGGACGACTTTAATGAGAGTGATGAAGAGGAGGATAAGAGATCCAGTACTGGGCTTAATCTCAGTACTGCAGCTCCAGGTATTATAAAAAACAATGAACATATACAATGGGGACCAAACGTCTGAGACCACATTGAAAATCTGGGATTCAAAAATACATTTTAGACTTGGAAATAACTTTTTGGATTCTGGAAAATGCTAAACAAAGTAACATTATGATGTAAAATGCAGAAGAAATATACATTGTTTTGCTGATAATATGATTTGTAATGAAAAGTTAAAGCATTAAGTTAGATAGCACAATAGATGCATTTTCACTTGTGGTCTCAGACTTTAGGACCCCAATGTATTTATAAAACACTTGCATACTCATGTCTTGTATTCTTTATCTTATATCCTTATTCATCTACCCTCTTGCATGAATCATTACTGATGCATGTGTATTTTCTCTTACCATAGTAACCCTTACTTCCTCACATGCTAGAACTTCTCCTTCTCTCTTTCTCTCTCTGTCAGCACCCCACCTTCCTCTTCGACCAACACGCTCCCAAGAAAAGAGACCTGCATCTCTAAAGAGCCATTCAGCAATAGGTACTTTATTTACATATGCTCTTTGCATATTCTCTCTCTACACTCTTTTCAGTCATATCACGTGTCTGATCATACTGATATCATTTTCTTTCTTAATAAAAATTAAGTTCATATAAAACCACATCCAATTAATTATTTCCATTAATTGAAATATCCCTAGAATGTTTCATGGATATGATTTTTCACTGATGTGGTTTTGTTGCATATATGATGCATATGCACATTCATTCTTTGTCCTTCATTGCTTTGACTTGCATTTCATCATGAATTTCATGAAAATATTAAAATCTAATTTAAAGGGTGTAGTTCAACTCTCAATGAAAAAAATCATTATTTACTTATCCTCATGTTGTTGTCAGGACCCTCACCCTTTTCCTGGAACACAAGGAATTTTGAAACATGTTCATGCAACTCTTTTTCTTAACAAAGGTTTATGATTCTTCACGTCATTATTGAGATGCATTGTGAAATTTGAAATCGTGTCCAATTCGATTCGATTTGATTAGTTTAGATTATTTTAGAATGGTGCATAATTATTTCCAAAAATATTGAGAATGACAAATTACATAAATGTAACTGAAAAAGACAACTTGTATTTGTCAAATATTGAAAAATTGATACATCAGGCAGTCTCAAATATAATCTCAAATAAAATTTTATTATCTCAAATAAAATTTGGATTTCTCGGACCTACATAGTGCATTTTAAGGTGTTTAAAGGCCCAAAAATGTAATAACAATAGAAGCAAATAATGAATAAAAATAAGATTATTTGTATTATTTACAAACTTCATAGCCGAATAGCGTGCCGACACCGGACTTCGGTGTGCTCAGATGTGTGCGTGCGCGCTGGAATTGCTAAACATAGACGCGCGCGGACATGGATTTCTGTCGCGTGGGTCAGCTTCTGTTGTCGGTTAAACTGCCTTGCTTTTACAAGCGTTGATTGTTTTATTACTGCGTTGCAAATAGATAATTTCTATTACCATATAATATAATTTCTATTAAATACACTGACAAATAAAATAAATTGTTAAACATGGCTACTGTGAACTGTTGTTGCATTAAATCCTCCTTTAGTGTTACATAGAAAAAAAACCTGCGTACAAGTTTGGAATTACATGAGGGTGAGAAAATAATATTTTCTTTAGGGTAATTAACCCTTTAAATGTTTTTTATGACGATGTACCACCATCCTTAATGTTACATTCATGACCTTTCTCTCTCTATCACCTCTTTTGCCTCATTGCTTTTTCTCAATACTGCTCTTTTACTTTCTCTTTCACTCTATTGCTACTTTCTCTTTCACTCTTGCTGTCTTTCTCCCTCCATTTTTCATGCTAACCTCAGTCAGTGGTAAGGAGAGGCCTGCTGATGGTGTCCTCTCACGCCCAGCATCTGGCACTATCCGTAACCCTGACCTGCCAGCACGTCCACCTTTACCCACCCCACCCAGTCCAACCCCTCGCACCATGCCCTCACCCGCCCGCTCCAGACCACCACGTCCACCACCCATTGCCCAACTACAGGCCCCACCTGACTCCCCCACAGAGCAAAATACTACTGGTTTGCTCCCCCCAGCATTGCCCAAAGTCTTCAAGCCATCCCCTGGCTCAGGTACCATAGATCGACTTAAATTAAACCGCTGGAGGTCAGCAAGTCGCCTGCTATACTGTTGGTTGCTAGTTGACATTCCTACTTGATTACAGTCATTTGTATGTATGGTTATATGGCTTCTATGGTAACAACGTGTACTTCAAATGGAATTGAAGTTCTTCTCTTCTGATAAAATCACCATCTCAGATACAATACCAAATTAGATGCATTAAACCATTCAAACGTGACAGCAAAGACATTTGTTACAAAGAAATATATTTCAATTGCTGTGATTTTGTCAAAGAATCCTGAGAAAAATGTATTGTGATTTCCTCAAAAATATTAAGCAGCACAACTGTTTTCAACATTGATAATAATAAGAAATGTTTCTTGAGCAGCAAATAAGCATATTAGAATGCTTTCTGAAGGATCATGTGACAATGAAGATTGGAGTAATGATACATAAAATTCAGCTTTGCCACCACAGGAAAAAAATATTTTCTAATTGAAAAGAGTTATTTTTAATTGTAATGATATTTAACAATATTTCAGTTTTTACTGTATTGTGATTAAATAAATGCAGCCTTGGTGAGCATAAGATACTTCTTACCAAAAAAATCTTACCAACCCCAAACTTTTAACAGAAGTGAATATTTATTGACCTTTTCGTTGTTCTTATATTTCTTCATAAAAATGTGTTTAAAGCACTACACAAATGGTAATTGTTTCACTTGAGGAAGTGAAATCATTTTTAAGCATTTACAGGTAGTCTGTAATTTTATTTAATATTGAACATTTTGGTAGTTTTCTTCCACTCATGAGAAAATTCCTGGTTGATTTGCGTAATGTTTTTGACAAACACCAGGGTCATGTGGTATAATTCCATTCCCTTCTGCATTGTCATCTTAGACTTTACATGGAGGATTTGGCCAAAAGTTTTAGAAAATCTTTTTGATCACTATGAAGCATGTGTAGGGCTGCAAAAGAAATAGTTTCAGAGAACTGAGAACTGAAATTCACTATGGCCACATACGCGTTGCAAATTTTGAATAGTGACAACCGCATTTAAAAAGAAAAAAGAAGCGTGAGAGTATTTAGCTGCAGTGTGCATGCGTGAATTCATTGACATCCACATGCATGTGTTGCAAATGGACCCATGCAAATGTTCTTTTACAGTCATCACCCAGATAAACAATTCTAATAGTGCTTATGCATCTTTGTATTTCTCGACAAAGCCTGGACTACTGTACATATTGTTTATCTGTCTATTTTTCCCTCTACGATTATGTCCAGCTCCTGTGCCTTTTCCAAGAAGACTGTCAGGCTCCGAGGCCCCTCTGGAGGGTCCGGTGACCTCTGACTATCCTCTGCTCAAATTCCCTCGGGCTTCTCTTTCTTCCTCTTCCGATCCCTTCCTCTCTCACTCTCCCTATCTTCCCACTGTGCTCCCGAAAGGTAAAGACTCCTGATTTCTAAACATTTACAGACTAAATGCAAGTCAGAGTACATTTACGGTAATTCTAATAGGAATAGTAAATCTTAGCCTGACTCTAAAGGAAACTTTAAGATAGCTTTTGGAGAAGTCAGATTCATTTCCTCTTAGCCACTGTCTCTTGTTCTCACTTTTTCAGCATCTCTGACTAATCTTCTTCTTTCACGTGGTCTGCGTTCTCTTTGTGTGATTGCACTTCTGTCTTAGATTCTTTTGGAGCACCTCGCACCAATGTTTTTAAGCCCAAGATTGTCCCTGGTGCTCGCCCTGTATCCCCCACTCCTGTCCCTGTCCTCGAACCCAAAACTTCTTCCCTCTCTCTTTCTGAAACGCTTAACCATCCATCTGCTGGCAGTGTGCCAGGTATTGAGAAATCTTCCAGACTGCATGTAAACAATAGAGGCAGCAATGCTAAAGTACAGTAAACTAGTGCACTTAAAGGTTGGGTAGGTAAGAATTGTCTAAAGAACTTTTTTTCAAATTGGCTTAAACTGTCTTTATATACCAATACATAATTAAAATGTAAGTACTTTGAAAAAGAGAGTATAAAAATTTAGTGACTATAGTTTATTTAATCTTTAAAAAACACAGCTCATTAATTCCTACCGGGACGAAACAAGTGATTGGCTTGCGCGACTGTCACTCTCCGCCGCTATTACCGCCGCTATTACCCACGTGCGCGCAGTCGCGCACCCGTTTTTAGGTGGGAGTGAATGGAATTAATGAGCTGTGTTTATTGAAGATTAAATACACTAGAGTCACTCAGTTTTTTATACTCTCTATTTCAGAGTACTTGCATTTTAATTATGTATTGGTATATAAAGACAGTTTAAACAAATTTGAATAAAAGTTTTTTTTAGACAATTCTGACCTACCCTACCTTGAAGGTATTAATGAAATTGTTGAACATTTTGTTCTCAATCACTTCATTTAAATTTCCTTTTAAATTGAATGTTACTACAATACTTGGAATGTATTTAATTTTGCTTTCTAAAGACTGGTCAGAAATTGTAAAAAAAAAAAATAATAATAATAAAATATTTTTATAGATATTTTAATTTACTTTATTGCAATGACAATATAGAAGTAAAATTATTTAAAGAAAATAATAATAATAATTTAAGTTTGTCTTCAAAGTGTGTGCATAATTATTATGCAAGTCGATATTCTGTTCATTTTTTCCAAGCACATTTTACCTATTCCAAACCACATCAATATTAGTAACTACTATTAATTTAGTATATCATATATAATCTAGTGATATATAATTGTTAACAAGAGCTGGAAGTGAAAACCGCCTTATATTCAAATGGGCCAAAAATATTGCTCATACTGATTTCAAAATTATGAAATGCCCAAGAGAAGGATGCAATACTAGAAATTGCAAAAGCAAGGCATCGACCATTGGACAGCAAAATGCTCATTGGGTCACCAGGGTCACGCAAAAAAAAAAAAAAAACAGGTTAACTGCTTAATACTTTAAGACTAAAAGTGCCCTTTACTCTCTAGTGCCACCATTTTCCAGAACCTACTTGGAGTCTCCAGAAGTGTAAAGTGTAAGATTCTCAGAGACATTGCTAAGGTAAACAATCCTAAAATATAACCCCGACTTAATAAGAATAACAAGCTGAAGTGTTGTGAAAATATGATCCTAATAACGACTTTCATAATAATTAAGCACACACTGTATCATATATTTTTTTCTTAAACAGTATAAATGTGTTGTTTTATACATTAAAAATATATAGATGCCTTTATACTTTAGAAAAGGTTCCATCATCATCATATGTGATTGTCCCTCAAAAAGTTTGAAAGCCCCTACTCTGATGTTTAGATCAATATTTGCTTCAGATAAATATATATTGATTCAAACTGAGCCTCTAACACTGGATCAAGTAACAGCTGTTATTTCAGTTGATCTATCTTAAAACTTCCTTCACCTGCTTTACTCTTAATTTTCCATCTTTTTCTCACAGCTTTTGCAGAGGTAAATGAACGGACGATGGAGGCTTCTACATCTCCTTTCTTCAGTGTCCCTCTAAATGAACCTGCTGTTCCTTTGCTGAGCAAACCAGATCTTGAAGCTCTTTGTGAAACATCTTGCCCTTCTAGTCAACTCCCCAAGCCACCTCCACCTGTCTCCCTCTCTTACCCCATTAGCAAACCTCTACCTGTCTCTTTTACCCCAGCAACTGTCTCCTCCTCTATCTCTGCTCTTGCTCTGTCAACCAGTGAAGCTCTCACAAATGCCCCCTGCTGTTCACCTCAATCTTCTTCCGCACGGTCAGGTACTAAACTGCCTATCGTTTGCTTTAAAAGAGATCTGTAATAGGAACTAGTGTGACTGGTGATAGGTCTAACGGTTATAATGTACTAGAAGATTTATTTTGCGATTTAAGGGTACATTTACCGGTACACAACAATGATGAACTAAAAACGGAAATGTTTTTTCTTTGCGCTTTTGAAAAGCTTGCTTACAGACCTCAGTGTCGTTAACTTTAACACATAATACGCGTGCACATGACGTCACCATTTCCACAAATTTGCGCCTTTGTAGTTTACACGGAGACCATAACAGTATCATTTTCAAAAACTTGCACTTTTCGAAACCAGTTTTCAAAAGTTTGCATTTCAGGCCCCCAAAACCCTGTTGTCATGTAAAAGAACGTCCAAAATGTGGTTATTGGTCCACACTTTAGAGATTGCTTATTTGCATAAAAGTCTGCAATGACGTTTCCACTCACGTCATCACAAAGAAAAATCAACAAGTTTTTATTGCAGAGAAACCACCTTTGGCTAAAGGAAGAGCCTGATTTTAAAGTGGCTGATTTTGATAAAGTGATCATAAAGTGATCATGACAAAATGTGTCAAAGTTTTGTTTCACATCTATCATTAATATAAGGTTTTTGTTGTAACTAGCTACATCCACCACACGCGACTAGATTAATTATGTTTGCCATGTCATGCTAGATAGTCCCGCCCACAGGGAACTCTCATTGGTCCAAAATCCCACTTTAGAGATTGCTTATTTGCATAAAATTCTGCAATGACATTTCCACTCACGTCATCTCAAATCAGCAGTTGTCTTTGAAAATTAATTCAATAGTTGAAACTTAATAAAACTCATAATGCATTAATACAATTATTTTAAAATGTTGATTTTATTGTATATCAATTGTTTTCCAGAAATACCCAGGGAGCTCAACACACTTACAGAGGAGGATCAAACAAATCCATTTTTACAAGGTGAATACGTATTCTTCACTCTTGTCGTTAATGATGTAAAAGGCCTAAAAATGATTGAAACCCAAATAGATTAAGATTGATTAGCTTTTATTTATTTTAATAATTATTCTGATTCAATTTGCTGTTATGTTCCACAGATTTACTCACTGAAGAACTAAAGACCTCTGAGCCCAAACAAGAGCAACATCGGACAGTCTGCAGCATTAGCATAGCGAATCAACAATCTTCTTCCTCCCTCCGTCAACCTGAAACCAGCAGCACTGAAAGAAAAGATTTCAGACCTGCCACAGCTGTAAAAAGGTGGGCATTTAAACATTTTTTTTTGGTTCTGGCATCAAGTATAAATCACTAACATACATTTTAACTTTAGAATTCAGTAAAAACTAACATAATATCAACTTTGCAGACAGTCTGATTGGCAGAGGTGTATTCATAATTTAGTATTTTGCTCTGTTTGTAAAGCGTTTCTGCATGAATATTCTTTTAACTCTTTAAATAAGAAAAACTGTTCCTTAATAACAATAGGGGAAATGCATGACCTTGTGATGAGCCTATCATAAACAGACCATGACATTTGCCTACACCAGCTGTGTAAATGTTTGAACTCTCCATTGCTTTCCCTCACCACTCCAATCCTGCGTCCCTCTTTCGCCACTAACATTGCTGCCACACAAAGTGCTGTCTAAGGAAAAGCTGCATCTAATCTTACCAAACACTGCCATGCTTTGTGGCCTCTCACCCCATATTTTCCACCTTTGACACCAAGTATCTTTGTCCCCCAGTCTTGGGCCTGTTGGCAAGTCATCTTTAGACACATCTGGAGTACCGCCTGTGGAAGCTCCCAGATCTGAGCAATTGGACATTGGGACTGCCCCTCCTCCACACCCATTCTCTGCTCCAGCAACAATACCTCACTCATCAGTGGTTTCCCCTCTTATAAAGAAAAATCAACACGTTTTTATTGCAGAGAAACCACCTTTGGCTGAGGAAGAGCCTGATTTTAAAGTGGATGATTTTGATAAAGTGATCATGACCTTCCAACCCATTAAAAATTTTACTGTTAGCAGTCGCCCTGAGAAAGAACCACTCAAAATTGACTCTGAAACGCCAATGCAGTCCAGTCTGGTTCAAACCTTTTCAATAACCGATGATGACTTACTAAAGCAACCAGAAAACCCAATAATTGACTCAGCAGGGGAAGTTTCTCCAAAAGAGGAACCGAATGAGCAGAATGCGAAGGGTGCTCTGTTTTGTGCCGACCTCAACAAGTCAGACGAGGACAAAATAATCAAGAAATTTGCTTCAACTGTGGTTACCCCTACAGAACAAAATATCCACAATGTTTTATCCAGCTCATCACCTCCACAGCAAGAACCTACGGATCTTCCCAGGGAAAATAGTCAAATGTGGGTGGAAGAAGTCCTTGCATCTAAGGTCGAGAGTAGTTTGAGAGAGCAAAAGTCCCATAAGGATCAGCTGGACAAGATTTTAACTATTGTGGAAAGGTTAGTGTGTTGCTCGCATGGTACTACACTCCCAAACTGCTGCAAACTTAAACTTTCCTCTTTTGTGCTACTTTTTGTGTTTCAATAAACCCTTATCTGTCTTTTAATGATGTTCATTTGAATAGTTAGGCACATAAAATTATGTTTTATAGATAACACATTTATATATACTAACTGACCTCAGTATGAGCAGATAGGTTTGTGTATATCTTCTTCGCCAACCACAAAATGACACTTCTGTCCTTTACATCATCCACATCAATTCTCCAGAAATTTGTATTTGAACTTCCTAAACTCTACTAAATACTAATTTCCTTATTTTTCTCTTTCTGTAACCATTTTCTTCCTGTCTCATTCTTCTGTTCCCTGTTATTCTCTCAGTCAAAATGAAATGGCCTTCACTCCAGATGACAGGCCTAGCGTTAGCCTCAAAGCAGCTGCCCCTCAGATAACAGCACTGCCCAAAGAGCTTCCTCCTATTCATCCCCAATCCCTGGAGCCCAAAGTCCTTAAATGCATCTCAGAAGAAACTCCAGCAGTCAGTGAACCAGCTAAACCAGAGCCGATTGTAAAGGAGTCAGACAACACAGTGTTAACGCAGAAGAGCATGGAGGTCCATTCGCTTCCGTTCACCCAAGCAGAAGTGCCAATCTGGAGTTCTCTGGAAGAGAATGTAAAAGATCAGGAGGAGGAAACAAGAGATGAGGAAATAAATAAGCACAAAACGCCTCACAAGATGCCAAAAGAAGAAAAAAAAGCTGAAGTGTCCACAAAAAAATCTTTAGATGGAGGGTAAGAGACATTTTGACAGTGCCCAACATGGTCTCTAATGTTCAGCCATGGTCGAGTGCTTGCATGCTTGAGTTTTGTCACGTCTCATACGATTAAGTGTGTTAAAATGGTCTTTTGGGCATTTTGTGCACTCTCATGCATCAATAAGCGAGTGAGTTTCGGCAAGCCATATTTGATGATTTGGATATAAACGTGCTGATATTGATATTGGTACTGAATGTTATAGCAGGCAAATGAATGTGGATAAAGTTTCATTAATGCATGTTTGATCTAAACAAGGTAAGTAAAATGTGTCAAAACCTATTCCTTACCTCACAGTGAAGAAAAAGCTGTAAACCAAATTGAGGGTGCTGAGAATCTCGTTTTAACTGAACCAGTGTCCCAGCAGCCCTCCAATGTCCTAAAACCACAACCAGCTGAGACAATTAAGGAGAAGAGTAAAGAAGCTTTCAAAGTCAGTATACAGGTCCGTATGAAACCTCCACTTCCTGTGATCTCCCCTGCTGTTGCTGCAAAGGAAAACTGGACATCACTGCATCTGGAGGAACTTTGCCCTCTGACGCCCAATCTGTCTCCGGATACCCAGTCTGACGAAAATGGTTTAAAGAAAGAGGTCACGTTTGAAACAGAGAGTGTGTTGTGGGCCACAGTAGAGGAGAAAACTAAAGAAAAAAGTGATGAGGTTGTTAGCATGGCCAAGTCGATACAAGAAAAAGAGGTCCTGGATAGGGGGTAAGTGCATGAGGTTTGTTAACCTCACTGCATGGAGTTTTGTGTGGACTGCAAACTGGGCTTGCATAGATTCGTCCATACTATAGTTTGGAGTCAGTAAGATTTTTTTGTTTTAAAACAGTTCATACTTTTATTCTGCAAAGATGCATTAAATTAATAAAAAGTGACAGTTCATATATTGACATTATATTAACAACATTGACAATTTATTAATTTATTCTGCCTGTGTTTCTAATGGATCTCTTAAAGTAAGCAATCGTTTTACTTGCTGGGAGTATAGATGTTAGCGAGAGAATATTAAAATTCAAAGAATATATTCTTGTCACTTACACTTTTTGGTCCATGGCAGCCAACGTGGACAGGAAACATCAGAAACCAAGCCAGAGGAGCAAAAGGATTCCTTCGATTTGTCCCCTTTCCACCACAATCTGAATAAAAATGCTATCAGAGAGAGTCAGAGAGAAATAAATGAAGAGAAGACCCCTGAAGTGGAAGATTCAGATGATAAGATGCTGCTGCAAACGGGCAGTGAGAGAATTTGGACAACTCAAGCTGGACCTAAAGAAGATCTCAGGACTGAAGGTGTCTGTTCAGGGACTGAACTTGGCCTTGAGATTGATGTAGGAACAGATAGGACCATAGATACATCCAAACAAGAACTTGACTCTGTTTTTGATCAGGAAGAGGTATCTGTAGGCTTCATAAGGGGGATTTTCGGTGTTCTGTACAAAGGGTAAGTGTGGGACAATTCTGAGACTTGCACCGAGCTTCTTTGGCCTCGGCATCTGCATGGCTATAATTTAATTTCCTGAAACACTGAAAGGTTGTTATTAGGTGGGATTGTGCATTTGCAAGGAAGCTTTTGCATCCACATTTAGGGTGTCCTGTAGTGATGAGAAGCATAGCTTGCTTGTTTGATTGATTGATTAAATACTGGCTGGTGATTCTCGCGGCTAAATCAAAAACAGTCTTTTTGTGAACGGAAACCATTTGTTTTGTCATGGTGTAATGTAATTGTGTCATTTAAATGTCCTCGTCCTTTAGTTATGAGACCATGAGATCTATACTACAGCAGCCAAGTGCTGCAGAAACCGATGTTCAAGATGACACGATCTTGGACAATCAAGATGGATCTGTGGTTGAAATTCTCCCTCCCGAGGCCTTCTGTGACACCGAAAAGGAGCATCCAACTGATGATGAGCCCCAGGAACACCTAATCAAGGATTTGTTACCGTCTAGCGAGTTCCAGATAGATATTCAGACTGCCGAGCCGGTGGCCATGAGCTTGGTGGAGTGCTTGAAACTGGCTGCCAGAGAAACTCAAAGCGGATCCATTAATTTCAAAGCCCAGGATGAAGGAAGTCCTTCTAAACAGAAAACCGCAATTGAGAAAACCCAACGTACATCAAAAAGAAGTGACAAAAGCATGAAGATGGAATTAAAGTCTGAGAGTGTGATATCAAATGAAAAGATAAATGAAGAGATATGCTTGCCTCTGGAAACCACAAAAGAAGACATACCTGCTAAGAAAGGTGTGCAAAACGCCAGTGCTGTGGAAACAGATCGTCTGGTGGTAGACTATGAGGAAATAAAAATACACAAAAGCCCAAAAAGAAATGGACATGGAGAACTTCTGCTTGGCAAGATGACTCCTGGAAAGATAAAGATAAAGACAGCAGATTTAAGGCCTATGTCGGAGGAGCTGGAATTTGAACTGGGTCAGGAAGACTTAGGGACAGTGTGGTCTGCTGAGCTATATATGGATGGAGGGTAAGTGCATGACCTCTGCCTGCACTGCCTCTCATTTTTATGACCCTCCTTATATGATCGGCACGATTTTGGCAATGTTCCGTCTGGCTGACAGTCAAGCGTTCTAGTCGTTATTCGTATTTGTCTGTGACGGGCTGGTGGTGTCTGCGTGTGACATAAAGCAGTGCATTTTATGAATCTTATGTCTAAGAGATGGGTTGGGATGCACTACCATTCAAAAGTTTGGGTCAAAGATTTTTTATTAATACTTTATTCAGCAAGGACACAAGTGCCAGTAAAGACATTTATAGTTACAAAATGTTTCTGTTTCAAATAAATGTTGTTCTTTTGAACTTTCTATTTATCCTGAAAAAAAAAAATATCACTATTTTTCACAAAAATATTTAGCAGCACAACTGTTTTTAACATTGATAATAATAAGAAATGTTTCCTGAGCACAACATTAGCATATTAGATTGATTTCTGAAGGACCATGTGACACTGAAGACTGGAGTAATCACTGCTGAAAATTCATCTTTGCCAGCACAGGAACAAATTCAGTTTTTAAACAATAAAAAGCAAAAGCAGTCAAATAAAAGAAGCCTTGGTGAGAATAAGACATTTCTTTTAAAAAAAAATCTTACCGACACCAAACATTTGTGTGGTAGTGTATTATGAGCATGAAACCTATTGGGTTGGTTCCTTTTTTTTTTTTAAAGTGCAGGCTTTGGTTTTGGGCTCTCTGTGGTTTATCAAAAAGGACTAAACAGCAATTTTGCAGCTTGTTTGTCTATTTTGCAACTGCTGCTGCCAGCTTGCAAAAAAATGTTAGCAGAAAACGTTACACAGGGACTGTGGGCTAACGCTGCTGTTTGTAGCCCCTTGCTGGAACTGATTGTGCCATTTTCACTTAATTGCATTTTTACTGAAAAACATTTGCACGCTATAATAACCAAATTGGTAAGGTGTAAAATTTTTATATTTTGTTCTGGTGTCCCATTTCTCACAGACCAGAGGAATCCTCAATACAGCCAATACTACAACCAAGAGATTTCACAGCCATACAAACACTAGAAGCACCTCAGACTGCCAATCCATCAGAATCTGTGTCTATATTAAAAGACACTACACTAACGGAAACCATTTCCCAACCTGTTAACAAAGTTATCCCTCCTTGTCAAGATGAGTGTATGCAGTCACCACCCCCAGTGCCTTTACAGGAAGTCGGCCCTGATGCCATCAATCAAAACAGTAGCGGTGCAGCGGATAACAAACATGTGGTTCCACAATATGATGAAAAAGGAACCACTCCTTTACATGTAACTACAGAGACAACAACTGTAAAGACTGCTGAGATATGCGATGATGTTGCAAAGGAGATGAGTGAGAATAACTTATCACCACTAGAGGGCGACACTTCAAAAGTTGAGATGGAAAAAGACAGCAGCCCAGTCATCACTAAGGCATCAGAAAGGATTATTGCAGCAGCCACAGTGAAGCCAACAGATATAAACATTGATGAGAATGTTATTTCCGGGCAGGACATTTCTCCGAGAAGCTCTGTGGTCCCATGGCCATTCCCTTCTCCTAAACTTGAAAGACACAGTGAGCCAACAAAGGGTACAGAAAGTTCCAGTCTAAAGGATGACGACCTCTCAGAGGAGAATGTTCTGTTAGCAAAGATTTGTCAAATGGTAGAAGAGGAGACGACACAGCCTCCAGCTCCTGCTCCTGCTCCACGCACTAAGAAACGCTTGATCCCCTGCAAGTCTGATTTTGAACTTCCTCCAACTCCTCCCCTGCAACTCAAGTCTAGCATGAAACCGGTCGTGGATGAGATACAGACATATTTAGATAAGACTGAGATCACAAATACTATTGGACCTCAACCATCAGTGATTTCTCAAGATGAGATAGATGAGAAAATTGACATCAGTCATCCTCAGACTTCCTCTGTGCCACTGGAGAATTTGAAGTTAGATGATAGAGAAACCAATGCTAGAAATGCTGTTTTAGATGATAGTGTCCGGTTAAACAAGCAAGAACAAAATGTCCAGCTGGAATGTATGGCAGCTGAAAGGGAGTGCCAAGATACGCCAGCTGTTAAGCCCACAAACCAGACAGAAAACTCAGAAGATGAAACTAAGAACAAGGAACAACCAGATTTAAGTATTGATAGAAGTGAAGAGGCTCAAATAGAGCAGGATAGACCACCATCCGTGCCTGATGAATTGTAAGTTTGAGTGGCGTGTAAACACTAAAATTCAGCCTTATTTTACCATATTATGTTGTTTGAGTACCATATTATATCTGTGAACACTGTGTATATTAATATTTGCATGTCTTTTCATCAACCTTTAAAACCACACCCCAAATGTTCTAAGCATTGCAGAGGAAAACTACCCGTTTTGCATAGCTGAACAATTTCATTTTTACTTTAACTAGGTTTAACATATTAACTGTCCTTTTGACAGGTCTGGTCATCCTCAAGAAAAGGATTCCTCTAATGTAACCCCAGAGGCTAAAGGGAACGAGACACCATCTAGGAGCCCAGGCAGTGTGCAGGTTAATGGCCAGACCACTGTAGACGCATGTCATGTGATTGTGCCCCCAATGCGCAGTAAAAAGAAAATCATTCCACCACCTATGGACCTCACAATAGTAAAATCAATAGATGAATCAAATAAAGAGGGTTCAGGAGTGCCTGCATGGGATGTGAGTGGCATTTGCTGTTTAAAGTGCATGTTAAATGTAGACTGTGTTTTGTTTTTTCTAATCAAATCTCTTCTTTTTTTTTCGTCTTTCCATTTGTCACTATACAGTTTGCCAGTCCACTGCCCAGTCCTGGTCTGGTGACCTCCAGTCAGTCCTTGCTGAAGTGGTGTCAAGAGATCACTAATAACTATAAGGGAGTAAAAATCACAAACTTCAGCACCTCTTGGCGTAATGGCCTTGCGTTCTGTGCCATCCTACATCACTTCCACCCTGAGATAATGTGAGTTTCATGTCTTTCATACCCAGCTCAAAACAAACTTATTCTTTCTTAGTATGATTCCATTTATTCAACAGCCTAAAAGACTGTTTTATAGATTACTTGGTTCAATTAACAGTAATTTTGTACAAGTAAAACAAAAAAAATAGCGATGCATTATGTATTTGTAGCATATCGGTTGATAGCTTTAAATGTAATACCTAATTCTGCATGTTCAATTTCTCTGTTTTATTTAATTTATCTTTGCCATCATATAACACTCATTTAAAATCTTTAAAAACTACAATATTTTAACAACACTAGAAAATTTATTTTTTGGCAAATTCAAAATGAATATCCATTGTTTATATTGTGCAATATAATGTTGTGATGCCTAAATTAACTTGTAGAATTTAAAATAATTTATTGTATTGTTTTATTTGAATTTTATTTATTTTATTTATACAAAGTAATGTAAAATATTAATATTGGACATTCATAGCTTATTGTTCATATATGACAACAATTACAGAATTCATTCAAATTAATTATTAAATAATTACTTGAATGATTCTCCCAAATACAGATGTTAAAACAAAACTAACTGCTAGGGTTAAAAAAAAAAATTAAAGGCTTTATTTTAATTTATTATTATTTATTTCTTGTCGCCATTTAACTGTTTACAATAAAAAACATTCATTAAACACTGTAAAACATATCAGAATGAATTTGTTATTATGTACTGACCTAGTTGTTGTTTTCCAGTGACTTTGATGCATTAGAGCCTCACAACATAAAGCAAAACAACAAAAATGTAAGTTTGTTTTATGCAGATGTTCCTCATGGACAATTTTTAACTATAAACACAAAATAAACCTCATCATTCTTGCTACCTATTTTTTCTTCTCTTTCAGGCTTTTGATGGTTTTGCATCACAGGGAATATCTCGTCTGCTGGAGCCCTCAGACATGGTGCTTCTCTCTGTGCCAGATCGTTTGATCGTCATGACGTACTTGTGCCAAATCCGTGCTCACTTCACCGGACAGGAGTTGAGTGTGTTACAGATTGAGCAGAACAACAGTCAGACCAGCTACGCAGTGGCCGGGCCAAACCAGCGGGCGGATGTACACGCAGCGGCCAAATTCTGTGCGGAGAGGCTCCAGGCTGGATCTGTGTCAGGAGACAATAACAGCAAGGACTCACTGGGAGAGGAGGGAAGTGACACTGTGGCGAAGCCCAACGGAGGTCTTGTTCCTCCACCTCGGACTAAACGTGCGGGAAAGGTGGATGAGAAGGGCAGTAAGGAGACACAGGAAGGTGCGCAGACACCGGTGGCCCCGCCACGACCAAACGCAGCTGCTTCCAGATCAGGATTCGGCCACATACGAGATGCGGATCTGGTGAAGAGACAGCGGTCACGGCTGAAGAGTGAATCCATGGATGAGCCTGATTCAAAGGAGCCACCAAAGGAGGTAAAGGACATTAAATATTCCCTTTCCACGCATTTATGTTTCAATATTTAATCTAATAGTATCGTTTCTACTAACCTCTGACAGTCAGATAAACATGAACCAACAGTTCAAGGAACAAATGGCTCAACAGCTGCAAGAGAAAGTGCTGAAACAGGTAACCTACCTAAACATCTTCCTAAAAAATTATAGAATTTGGAAAGATTTGATATTTACATCTTTTCGCCATTTGATATGTGTTTGCAGAACCTCACGAAGTAAACCATGATGTTAAATCAGCAGATAATGAGACAATGGTCAGTATACCCTCCGTCACTGAGAGAATTACAGTGTTTCATCTTTTAAAAACAAAAGTGAAATTCTTGGATAACCACAAAGCTTGTGATTTTAAAATATGAATGTATCAGCATATCGCATTGTTTAACAAGTTATTGCACATCACATTTTTCATCAATATTGTGCAGCCCTACTATCTAAATTTACAATAACCATCATAATAGTCCAGTTCTGGGGCTGGATTCACAAAACATTCTTAAAAATAAAAGTCCTCTTAAGTGCTGTTGCCTCTTATTTTTTAACTTAAAAATAAAGTCAAGAATATTTTGCATTCCCCCCAAAAAAAATTTTAAGACCCACTCGCACCACTTGCGTCTGGTGTAGACATTTTTAGAATGTATCTAAAGAAATTTCCTTTAAGTGAATCCGACCCCTGATTCACAAGCTTTTACCATCCCATATTTAATTACCTTGTATCCAGTAAAATCAAGCCTGTCCTTTCCTCTCCATTATCTTTGTGCTTCATCTCTCTTCCTCCCCATTTCCAACCATTTTCGCTTTCTTTTTCTCTCTCTCTCTCTCTCTCTCTGTCTGCGATACTCTCTTGTCTGGTTTTATGTATGTCTCCCTGTGGTCCTTCCTGGCCAGTGTCTGCAGGACACCAATCAGTATGTGTTGAGTGAACTCCAGGCCCTGGAAACCGAACAGAAGCACATAGACAGAAGAGCTGATATCGTGGAGAAAAGGCTCAGAAAGCTCATGGAGACGGGTAAGAAAAAAATTCACATTGAAGGAAAGAGAGTTAAACTGATTTCAAGTTAACTCTTGGAATCCAGCATGATACTTCATTATTGTCTGTTTAACAGGAAGTGATAAAGATGACGAAGAGAAGCTGATTCAGGAGTGGTTCACTCTGGTCAACAAGAAGAATGCTTTGATCAGGAGACAAGACCATCTGGAGCTGCTGTATGTCCTGATAATCTTACTCGCATTCACAAGTGATGTGTCAGTCCACACCGATAAACATTAATGATGTTATCCTTGCAGGCAAGAAGAGCAGGATTTAGAAAGAAGGTTTGAGCTGCTAAACCGAGAGCTCAGAGCCATGATGGCTATTGAAGGTAAGACATGTAACTGATATGAGTTATTTAATGGAAACGCTGGTCAGTCACAGCTCAACAATACACTCATATTTTGGCTATATAAGATTAATTTAATAAAAACAATCCATAATAATGTATTAGTTATGGCTGATAATCAATAAATGGCTGACATTATAATTTTATACTTTTATAGATAAGTATTAGGCCAACATTAAATTAAACAAAAGCATTACAAAAATGAAATCAGTCCATTTAAATTTGTGCTGTCAAACCGATCACATTTCACATCTAACGTAAAAGTTTGTGTTTACATAATATATGTGTATATATTATTCAATTTATATATGTCATATGTATGTGTGTGTGCGTGTTTGTATATGTATAAATAAATGTGTGTACTGTATATACAGTATAAACTTTTCTTTTTTTTAAGTGCTTTCACTTTTGCAATAATCTGCTGAGTGTCTTCCTAAAAAATACCAACTTTAGGTCTGTATTCCAAAGCATTCATGAACTGCTGCAACCATTTATTTTTCACATCTATGCTTAAAAAGGGGGG
Source organism: Phoxinus phoxinus (assembly GCF_949152265.1). NCBI lineage: Eukaryota > Metazoa > Chordata > Actinopteri > Cypriniformes > Leuciscidae > Phoxinus > Phoxinus phoxinus. Next base: position 12,889,966 of record NC_136898.1, on the reverse strand, counting down.
TGTCCATTAATGGGTTAAAAAAAAGCGTGCACACACAAAATGGAAAAATAATCCCCTGCTTGGCCCATATATTGGTCTATTAATATGTTAAACTTTACTTACCTATTTCCTTTGTGGCTGCAGCTTCAGTAGTCAGTATTTCATCACTCACATTCATATTCCATCACTCAGACTGGCAGAAGACTCAGGCCCAGCAGCACAGAGAACAGTTACTGCTGCAGGAGCTGGTGTCACTGGTCAACAAGCGGGACGAGCTGGTCAGAGACATGGATGCAAAAGAGAGAGGGTGAGTCTACACTCTGTGCCTCTGAAATCATGTACTCTCTGAGTATGTACCACCTTTGAATTTGAACTTACTTTGTGACCGTCAAAAAAGTATGAATGAATGTATGAATGAAAGTATGAATGTGTGTGTACTATGAATGTAATCCGGACGTAATCCATCCGCCATGTTGTCATTAACATGTGACCTTCCAGCGTCAGTTACGTCGCTTCACTGCCATTCATAAATCCTCTCCCATCGAATGCACACTTCAGAATCTCGGAAGAAGTAGTAGGTCATCCGGGGACTTTTCGCCTACTGTTTTTCGAATACTACTCTGCTGGCGTACCGTTTTCCGCATACTAGCCTATATAGTAGGGAAGTATTCGATTTCCCGACGCAGCAATTGTGTTTTGGTGCACTGGCATGGTGAAAATTATAAATGGGTTATGTGATTTTAATTTACACATTCACTGTATGTATTTTGTATGTGCAGAGCTTTGGAGGAGGATGAAAGACTGCAGAAAGGTCTGGAGGAAAGACGTAGAAAATACAGCAATAAGGAAAAGTGTGTCCTTCAATAAAGAATTCATATGAAAACTGAGGCTCACAGCACAAGAGACAATCTAGATGACTTTGACTACACCAGGACATTAGTGTGCCTTGTTTTAACTTTCAAAGACATTTGGCTTTAACGTTAAGCCTTTCCTTACAACATCTTCAAGATCTCAGTGACATCTGCGAGATGTATGACATGTCCAGTGTGGATCATACTAGTTATACCCTGAAAGTTTGCACAATGATTTGAAGGTTCTTCCAGGTTGCATTGGTAAAGAGCTTGATTTTATAAGCAATATTACTTTAAATCTGAAAAGGTCTTTATTGTTTTATTGGACAATAAACAAACACCCTTCACATACCTGAATGGTTACAGACAAATGAACTGAACACAAGAAATAAAAGGGAGTAAAGAGAAAAATCCTTCATACTGCTGTAGATTGCAAAATAAAAATATTTGAGACTTCTGTCATGTGACCTTCGTCAGGATTTGTACATTTTTTGCTGAAGTGAACAAAACAGTGCTCAATAACCAATAGAATTCTTCCAAGCTACAGCAGTGAGTAAGATTATTTTCTCCTTTGTTAAGTTTTATTGGAAATGTATTATTTCTTGTAAAAAAAAAAGTTTTACTTTGCTCCAGATGATTAAGATGATTTGACTGTCTTTAAGATGTATCGAACAGGCAAAGAGAATTGCGCCAAAGTTTTCTGTTTTTACATTATTTATTTAAACGTGTTGTTTTCTGGTATGCCAAAATGTCTCTGTTGGGCTGTTGTCTTGTATTAGCTGCAAATTGTATTCTCTGATCGTTTATCAGACAATATGTCTCCAAATGAATGTATTCATAAAATTGTTATGCATTGCAGTGCCTTTAGATATTTAATACCTTTTGAAAAGGGGCTTTTTATATTCTATATATCGAAGCCTGTATTTTTCAGTTTTAAACCTTGAAAGATAACACAAAATGAAAAATATTTATGGATTGTTTTATAGATATACAAAAAAGTATTTTGTCTGACTGTACTCTTTTTGATATTTAAATGTGTTGTTCATTCCTATTGTAAGATTTAGAGTGTTTTATTCAATAAAGTTTGATGATGTTTGAATTAGTGTTATAAATTTAATTATGTATTTTTTTCTGGATAAAACACGTAGTTTTTTTTAACAACAATCCCATTTGACGACGAATGAAACGAACTCAAACGTTATACCTTTGCAGCTCGAGTATCTTCAGTCAGGATCACAAATCACCCTGAGACTGGGGATTTTTTTACTTGAACATAAAAAAGCAGCTACACAGAAACCTCTTAGCAACCGCATTTAAACGCCTTGGAAACCACCTAAGTTAAAAGCATCGTGGAGGTTTGTTTTTTAGGGGGAAAAACAACACGTTTGATCCGTGTACTGTCTGTATTAGCTAATCTACACAACCGACCTATTTTATAACCACAGAGTACAAGCTAACTTTACGGTTGTGTTATGTGAATTCTGGCTACATAAACAGCATTACATTTGAATGGATGGATCCTACCACTAGGCGGCGAAAGCGGATAAGAAAAGCGGCGCATCCTCATCCGTCACTGCCGCACCTGCGCGGCTTGTAAAAACCTGAGAGAAGAGAGGTGGCGGAAAGTCAGACTGGGTTCATTTTGCAAGGAAATCTGGAAACGGCGCACAAAGGCTTATCAAAACTCAAAGATAATCTTTTTGTTGTTACTATTCCAGGCTAAATACTGGCTCAGAGTCTGCGGTCAGCCGGTGAACAGTAAGCGACCCAGAGCGCTTCTACCAGCTGGACAAACAATAACAATCCCTTTGCTGTCACATCATGAACCCTGAATAGTAAGTCGTCTTACCCTGTCATATTTGAACATTTATGATGGCCTATTAATATTTTAAACCTTAGGTTTTTCGGGTCAATCAAATTTTCTTTGCAGTTGTTGATCAATTTCTATAATAATTAAATAATAAATTGAATGAATTGTGATACGAGTGACAACAATTGTCAGAATGCAACATAACGTTAGTTGCTCTGTAAATACAACTGTGATGATAGGTATTTATCAAACAGGACTATATACACACACACACACATATGTATGTATATATATATATATATATATATATATATATATATATATATATATATATATATATATATATATATATGTGTGTGGCGGAAAGAATATATATATATATATATATATATATATATATATATATATATATATTAGTTCTGTTTGATCAATATATGTATTTGCATATCTCTCCAGTGACTACTTATTCAAGCTTCTTCTGATTGGAGATTCTGGAGTTGGAAAATCCTGCATTCTCTTGCGTTTTGCAGTAAGTGTCTTCTTAACAGCATTTTTGGATATTTTTGGATATGAACGATATCTGATCTTGTGTTCTTGACTCTTCTCTTCCAGGACGACACCTACACAGAGAGTTTCATCAGCACGATCGGAGTGGATTTCAAGATCAGAACTATTGAGTTGGATGGAAAAACTATTAAATTGCAGATAGTGAGTTTGTAGACTTTAACATTCAAATTAAGTGTGTAATTTAACGTGAAACCACAGATAACAGTCCCGTCCATGTTTACAGTGGGACACCGCTGGACAGGAGAGATTCCGCACGATAACATCCAGCTACTACAGAGGAGCTCACGGGATCATTGTTGTGTATGATGTTACGGATCAGGTTTGTGAGACTCCTTTCTAAAAATGCAAATCCTTGCTTGAAACATTTATGGCTATTGCTTGCTTAAAGATTTAGAGGTGAACTGAAATGTAATCTAAACGACACACTTTTTTGAAAAGTTTATGCTGGTGATTTTCAGGAATCCTACAACAACGTGAAACAGTGGCTGAAGGAAATCGATCGCTATGCGAGTGAAAATGTCAACAAACTACTTGTAGGAAATAAGTGTGACCTCACTACAAAAAAAGTTGTGGACTACACTACAGCTAAGGTTGGTTGGTAGGGCAGTAAAATGAACTTTCTCTTTAGACTAGTTAAACGTGAAATCTGTCATTTCTATGCCAAACACATTCCCTGGTTTCACAGACAAGACTTCAGCCTAGTCCCAGACTAAAATGCATGTTTGAGCTGTTTCAACTGAGGGCAACTTGCAATGACATATCTTAAAATATGCCAGTGTCATTGTTTTGTCTCAAGATGCACACCAGTAATGTTTTTTTTCTAAGGAACTATACGGTTATCCAGACCCACACGTCTGTCTTTTAGTCCTGTATAGTCATCCCTGATTGGTCTTAACCCCAGTGACGGGTAGGTTTAGGGGCGGGTTAGGGGTAGGCCATCGTGTGGTCTGGATAACCATATAGTACCTTTTCTAATGCATGTTAATAAAAGCTACATAAATGTCCTAATTGAACTATGGCCTAATCCTGGCTTAATCTAAGCCCTTTCTGTGAAACCAGGCCTTTGTATATTAACTTTTCTGAAAACACTTTTTCTCCACAGGAGTTCGCTGACTCTCTTGGCATCCCTTTCCTTGAGACGAGTGCCAAAAATGCCACGAACGTGGAGCAGGCCTTCATGACCATGGCAGAGGAAATAAAGAAGCGCATGAGACCAGGGACTTCAGGGGGTTCCGAGAAACCTGATCTTAAAATCGAAAGCACCCCGGTGAAACAGTCAGGCGGCGGATGCTGCTAGAGCATATTTTCTCAGGGAGAGTGATGAGCATGACTGGACACTGATGAGTATTGTGTAGAGATGACCAATTTGGATATTAATGACAGACTTTCTCCTATATGGTGCTCAATAAAGTCAGACATCATTACTGTTGTTTAACAAAGAAGCATTCATGGCTCTTCCCACATTTTCGTTGTGTTTGAAAATAAGATTAAAGCACAGACACACTCTGATTCAAATGAAGGTGAAAAATGTCCAGATCACTGTGTTAATAGTTGATCCAATTAATTGATCCAATCGTGTGAATATTCATAACCTATGAACTGGGATTCGCAACTCTGAAGTGGTGCCTTTTCTTGTTCATGCTTTGAAGAAGATCAAGTGGTTGAGTGGTCATTGTACATCAGCATGGTAAAGCAGTGACTCTAGCATTATCATGTGGAGTTTTACTGTGGTTCTGTGATAATAAACTAAACTATGTTGTTTTGTGTGTATTAATTAGTTTCTCCTTTCATTTGTGCGTGCGTGCGTGGCCCGCCCGCGCGGGATCTTACCTAAAACTGAAAGTCATTTGATGTCACTTCCACGTCGCTGCCACTATCCACTGGCACATGCCAATGAAGACCGGATGTGCCAACGCATAGTGACATGTGCCATTGGCTTCTGTGCGTCCATGTCACTTAATGTTAAAACTGCTACTGACATTCTTTCGTCGAACGCAAAACAAGAATTAAAATATATCGTTTTTCATAAGTCCCAAAAACGACACTCATTGAGTTCCATATTGTATGGGGGGAACGATCTAAATCAGGTTTTGTGTTCTACAGAAGAAGTTATAGGCTACAGACTGTGAACAAAATGACCGTGAGTAAATTTAAAAAATTGATTTATTTATTATTTAGTCAAAACGATATTCGGTAAAACTAGAGCCTACTTTTTGAACATTTAAAATTAATTGACATTTTACATTTAAAAGTAAACTAAACTGCTTTTTTGAATCAAAATAGGCTACTGCAGTCCCCGCCCAAAAAACACATTTAGGAATCGGATCATTCCATTTCTATTGCCCTGCAAACATCCATTCTTAAGCTAATGGTCGCGTTGAATCGATTGTGATATCAGGTAAGGCTACTATGGTCTAAAGAGCGATTTACACACAAACTCACAAACATCATCGTCCATTCACACCTTGCGGTCGCGATTCACAGATTCAAGACACTCCCACAACAATGCACTATTAAATACATTGAGATCCACCATTCATTCCCAGAACAAATCAGCAGAGGCAACTGTTTAAGTTACGTTTAAGCATGGAAAGTGTGTGCACGAGTGATTCCGGACTACGCAAAAGGAAAAATAAAGATACTGAAGAACAAGGTTGGTATTCTTGATTTTCTTGACAATAAGAAATTAAAGTGAGTTCATCTGATCTGGTGGTCATATATCTTAATATAAGCAGAGGGGTGTAATAAATAATATCCACTAAAAAGTTAAATAAAATGGTTAAACAGTGTATGGACATTGATTTATTAACCAGAGAATGTCAGATATCTCATAAAAGCATTTATTTCACATTTTAATGAATTTATTGACAAAATGCTGTGCTCATTTTAGACCTGGTTGAAACCCAAGAAGAACTGAGCAAAGTGGAGAAGAATAATTTGATAACAGGACAAAAATCATCCAGTTGCTCACAGACTGAAAACAAAGCAGGAGCCAAAAAAAATATCTCCTGCCCTCTGTGTGGAAAGAGCTTCACACAAAAAGGAAACCTTAAGATTCACATAAGGATTCATACTGGAGAGAAGCCTTTCGAATGTCATCTGTGTGGCAAGAGTTTCACAGATCCAAGGAATCTCAGAGATCACCAGCTCTCCCACTCTGGAGTGAGAGCGTTCGACTGTGATCAGTGCGGCAAAAACTTTATGTTTGCAGCACACTTGAAAAGACACATGAGAATCCATACAAATGATAAGCCTTACTTGTGCTCCGTTTGTGGACAGAGTTATTCACGCATGGACCATTTTAAAGAGCACCAGAAATTGCATGTCAATATGAGAGCTCATATGTGCTTTGAATGTGGGAGTGCCTTTAATTTAGCCAGTCACTTGAAAGACCACCAAAAACTTCACACTGGAGAGAAACCGCACAAGTGCTCACACTGTGGAAAGAGTTTCTCGCAGTCAGGATCAATGAAAAAACATGAGAGAATTCATACAGGAGTGAAGCCATACATCTGCCCTTCATGTGGGAGGGCCTTCTGCCAGTCAAGTGCTCTACTGAATCATATAAAAAAGCATTGCCCAAAGTTGTCACAGTGAGAAAATAATGCAAAATGCCGTTTAAAGAGAGAATTTCATTTCAGAGGGTAATTTTTGGGGAGGTCAAAGAATTCATTCAAACATTGGCGTGAAACGCCATCATTTTCTAGATTAATGTTTTTTTGTTGATTTTTGCCCAGTCTTCAGTGCTAATTAATTATGCATTGGATATTGCACTCTTAAATAAAAAAAAAATACTGACTTTAACTAATCTATTTAAGTTTTGCAATTTAATTTGTTCTTCCAAGAAGGTGATAGTATTCATGTTTTTTCCCCCATACTATCAAAAAGTCAGTGCGGGCCCATCAACTGTTATGTTGCCCATTCTTCAAAACATCTTCTTTTGTGTTCAGCAGAATAAAGAAATTAATACAGGTTTGGAACAACTTTGAGGGTGAATAAATTATGACAGAATTAAACATTTTGGGTGAACTATCCCGCATGCTCTCTGGAACATATTCTATGGGCTGTACAGAAACATCCTAACTCATACAATCCTATATCCATACGTTTAGAAACCTTGGCCGTTTCATCTAGGAAATAACTTTTTCCCATCTTAAATCAAGAATTTATATTGGAAGTTTCTGTAATAAAGCCCCAGATTTCAGTCCAAGATTAGTGACTGAATTCACTCCTTATTACAATATGGGCAGATCAATGTGAAACTGATGGTTGGTTCTATACACACACACACGCACACACACGCACGCACGCACACACACACATAATAACAACAACACAAAGTAGATTCGTATGAATGTATATTTTGCCCAAAATACCACAGTACACAAGCAAAAACTAATTCGTAATTGAATGGAATATAAAATGAATGCAATGGCTATTAAAACTATCCTCAAAAACATCTTTATTTTCTAGTTTTGGCAATTCAAAGCAGCAGCAGATGGCACTAAGTCGCGCCAATGATGAAATCACGTGGACCACTTTGGCGCCGCACAGAAATGATTAGAACCTAGAGAGGAGATGAGATCATAGACAGTATATAAGAGGATGAGATTCACGGGACCTAGGAAGCCAATCAAAGAAGTCAAATAAAAGACGGTGCACTCATTACTTATGCATGGGAGAATATGGCTAAGTCCCGCTCAAACTAATTTTATTTTACATAACTATATAAATGTGTGACCAGTAATTTATTCTGCGCCTCAATTTAGCATAGGATTTTAAAATATCTATATCCAGTTGTTTAATGTGCAAGATATATTTGTATTTATTATATGAAAAGACATGTAATAATAAAAGTTTATAAAGTTTATAGTTTAAAATAAAAAAAATCAGGATACATTTACTAAATATTCGAGTGTTCACAGTGGTGGTGCGCCCTCTGTTGGGAATCAATAGTACGGCGCTTCTTCATTCATGAAGCTTGTTCCAGGTTTTTGTTGATTTCACTGGTGGGCGCTGTTTTGAGAACATTATCCAGATGCGCTTCTGCTGCCGTCACACTTTCAGCTCTTTTATGTAACTTAATCCATTCAAATTATCGATGATTTCTGTCTGTTTTGATCGAGAAAGAAGCTTCTGAAACGAAGGACAGTGTCTCGGTATGTTGCTGTTAGTAGTTTGGTTGCCAGGCAGTTACTGGAGTTAACGTTAGCTAGCTAACGTTAACGTTAGCTGGTCAGAATAGGGACGTCAGCTGTGTTTCCTTTTATTTTATTTCATTTCTCTACTTTTTTGATAATATTATTGTATTTGAATCGATTATATATGATATTTATGGTACAACTGAGCAAAAACTAACTGTAAAACACGGAAAGTATACTTCAGGAATTTAGAAGTTGCTAGGTTAGCTTTTAATAATTACTTAAACTTGTTAATGCTTATGATTGATCATTTTTCTGTGAAAACTGCTATCTGGAATGATGACTTCGTTTTTTCTTTGTTTGTTAAGAACATGTCAACAACAAGTAGCAAAAGTATCTTATATAACAACGTATTATGTTTCCTATTCAGTACTTGTGTTTGTTTCTGGATTAGATGGAGAGAGATGATGGCGACTTCCTCCCTGAGCCATCAGAGGACTCTCTGTCCCAACGAGGAAGTGTGGCTTCCTCAGTCACCAGAGGTTTGTTCTCTGTTCCTTAATGTTTATTTGGTTCCTCTCTGGAGATCCCGATCTGTTCAGTGTTGACCTGAAATGACCAGTGTTACTCTTGTGTTTCTCCAGCTCAGGATTTGCTGGTGTACTTGGCGAGCGACAGTGCAGTGCACTTGACTTTGGAGGGTCTCGGCTGCATGAATGCGCAGGAGCTCGGCCGCAATGTCCGGGAGGCTCTCAACATTCCCAACTCAGTCGTAGATGTGTTTGCTTTCTGGTTCTGCTCTCCTTTGCTTGGTAATTCATGTTTTTTTGTGCCTTGGCCAGATGTCAGACTGATACAAGATCGTATGACCTATTCGTATTTAGGCTATGAAGAAAGGCGAGACACAATGATGGCATTTACAGCCTCTATGGCTGATTTGCAAGTGAAGGGTCGGGAGGGGACTTCAGGAAGTCCTCTGGGTGTTAATGCCACCAACTGCCATTTATTAATTGTTTGATGTCTCTTAAATAAAGCCATAACTGTACTTATCTATTAAAGGCTGGAATACACCACACAACTTTTAAAATCTTGACAGATTTTAAAATACTTGGCATCATACACTTGCTAACTTTGTAATGGCTACAGAGGAAAAACTGGGCATCATACACTCAAGGCCTGTTTACACCAAGGATGACAACTATACATTTTTAATTATTGTTTTAATTCTATGAGAATAGTGACCACACCATAAATACAACGATAATGACAAAGAGGAACGATATCAATTGAATCACTTTCAGATTATTTTTTTCCTGCTGATGAATGATAAAATCACTGACAGCCAATCAGAATCATCCCGGCTTCAAAGAGCTTGAGCGTGCAAAACTGCAGCGAAACATAATAAACAGAACAATATTGAGCATTGGTGTGGCCGCTAACATAGTTATTGTTATAGTAATCTTTATAGTTATCGTTCTTGGTGTGGATGAGCCTTAAAGGTGCAGTAAGTGATTTCTGAGAAATGCTGTTGAACGTGGATTGGGCTGAGCACCAAAACACACTTGCAGCCAATCAGCAGTAAGGGGCGTACACATTCACGAGGGGGGAGGATCCTGTGGAGCATAGTGTGTTTGTGAATTTGGGGGCGGAGCCATCAAGATAGGGGTGTGATCCATTTGTTGAGAGGCATGTTTTGGTGATTTCAAATATTAACAGTGTTTCTCAAAAACCGCTTACTGCCCCTTTAATTTTCAAGTAACAACACAAACTATGTGTTCTAAAATTGGCTCAAAATATCAGACATGTTTTGATAACCGCCAAATAAAAGGAATCATAGTCTGAAGCTAAAAAAATTGAGTCTGTGCCCATCATACATTACACGATTTTCTGTGAAATCTGTTAACACTGACTGTCCAAAATCTGCAGGCTGTCTCTGACTTTTACCAATTGGCATTTAGTTGACATTAGCAAAAATGTCCGTATTCCAGCCATTATTTAATATATTCTAATAATAACATTATTTGTGTTATAATAATGAAAAACAATACAATAAAACATGTTTGATTATTAACAAAGGAAATATGCCCTAGTCTGGGTTTGGTCATCATCATTTTTGCCTCATTGTGCTGTGAAATGTTTGAACAGACCTGCAGTTGAAGCCGAAACATCTTCCCTACAAGTTGTGTCGTCAGTGGCAGGACCTGCTGTACCGCTTTACTGAGGCCCCTGCAGAAGACATTTCTCAAGGTGGTTTTTGTGTGTGTTTTTTTTGCTTTTGCATACTTCACTTCACCTGAAAGTTTAAGTGTCTAACAAAAACACATCTCTGTGTTTTTCAGATGAGCCAGTTCTGATGTACAAAAGAAATGTTTTTTGTCCTAGGTCAAAAGAACTTCAGGTAATGAACATGTTTTTAGATGTTTGTGTCTTTTAAAATTAAGATTGTTGTTCCAAATTTGTATGTCTTTTATTATTATTTTTTATACATAAACTGAAAAAAATAATGTATCAACTGTTTAATACACAAACTGAAAGTCAGTGGGGTGTAAAACAGTTTTGCACCCCATCAAAATATCTTCTTTTGTGTTTTACAGAAGTTAGTACGTCATATAGGTTTAGAATGACATGGGGTTGAGTCTGGTGTTTTTTATGGTGATCTATCCCTTTAAGCCCAGAGCACACTTTGTGTTTTTCTCTGTCTATTGCGATTGTTGCTTATCAGATTGTGCAATTTGACCCCAGAGAGATCTTGCGTAAAATCCAAGGCTCGTGTGCAACATCAAATGTCTCTTATGTCAGACAGTATACATCTCATCTAAGACTTTAGACTTGATTCCTTGGACAGCATTTGTGTCTGGAGTCATTTGGCTTTGGCAGTGGAGGTCATGACATGGATGGACTGCTTATTCTCAAGAGCGATCATAACATGAAGGGACCTTAAAGAGATTTATGTTGCATATCAATCATAGACACGCAAAATCTCGCAGCTGCTCGTTTTCAAAATTGCATTTATTAACAGAAATGGGAGTATTGATGTATTAAATTAAACATGATTTGTTTTGTGAACGGTGTTCTTCAATATAAACAATAGATATTGATGGGGGTAAAAAAAAAAAATTTAAATGTACTTTTTTTAAAATTAATTAATACAAATATTCATTTTTAGATTAGTCATCTTGAGGCCCACTGCTATAAGATGATTTGAATTTCATGTTGTGTAACATTTGTGTTTTGTAATGTCAGATTGATGATGAAGGAGTGTTAAGGTTGCTTTATGATGAGGCAAAGATGAATATCTTGGAGGGTCGATACCCCTGTGACCCTGAACACTGGCTGACGTTGGGAGCGCTGTCCTGTGCTGTCGAGCTGGGGACTGGGCTGGATGACCAGGCTCTAACAGCGGCAATCAGGTGATCATATCAGTGATTAAATGAGGATAATGTGAAGGTGTTCAGCTATCATTTTGTATTGAAAATGTACCTTGTATTGCTGTAATTAATTTCAATTTCTCCCCTTAATGTTATTCCAGAGAGAAGAAGCTGTCCTCATTCGTTCCAGCCCACGCTGCATTAGGAGGAGGAGGTTTTCTGTCCACACTGAGGGGGAGAGGAGGGCGGAATGCCGAGATGGAGCATAATCTCATAAAGGAGTATCGCACGGTCTGCTCCTCCGCATCCACTGACCCCAGCCAGGAGCCTGTTTCTTTACTGCACCAGTACCTCAAGAGCTGCCACACACTGCCTTACTATGGGTACGATCGACGCAAGTAGAAAGTTGTTTGCACATGAAGTGACTGAAGCTTACATTTGTTTATTTTTGCATTGGCAGATGTGCTTTCTTCATGGGCGAGATAGACAAGCCAGCCCAGGGCCTCCTTCACAGAGGTGGTCGTAAGGCCGTGAGTGTGGGCATCAGTCTGGAAGGAGTGTATGTCATGGATGTGAAAGAGAAGCATGTCCTCCTGGGTCTCAAGTTCAGTGAGCTGTCCTGGGATCACAGCTATCCAGAGACAGAGGGAGACTCGCATATACTCTGGCTGGAGTTTGATGGAGAGGAGGCTGGCGTGCATGTCAATAAGTTATTAAAAATTTATTCAAAACAGGTGAGCACACAATAAATGAATAACTAATAATGTTATATTTGACAGTGTAAGCAAGCATATATTTCAAATGTTTTGGAATTTGTAGCAATAAAATTAATTTTTTTATTATTTTTTTAAATGTAAAATTAATTATTATTTATTATGCATTTTATAAATTAATATGAATTCAAATGTTTCCATGATATACTTGTGCATTATTTACCAAAATACTTTTTTTGTTCTCTAGGCCGAACTTATGAGTGGACTCATTGAGTTTTGTGTGGAGTTACGCTCTGTTGGTGAGTCAGCAGCCGCGGGTACTGATGGTGAGGTCACGCCTTCCCAAGAACCTGCAGGTCAGGAAACCAATGAGAAAACTCGAGAGCGTCGACAGGGGAAACTGCGCAGACAGAGCAGCGTGGTCTGTAGTCGAGTCCATTCACTCAACACCATCAGCTATGTTGATGACGGTGAGGGACTAAAATTGTGTCCATGCATACATGGACTCAGTGTTCATTTGTTATGCCCATTAACTTCTATCATCTGCAATAAATAAGCTCCGTTTAATTGACCTCTCTTGTTTCAGGCAAGGAGATTAAACGTCTAAAGCCCAAAAGAGCTGCTTCTTTCTTCACGCGACAGGCGCAGCCTCCCACCTACTCGGCTGTTCAGGTGACTGAAAGTTTAGAGCAAGGGTGAGCCCCGGCTTGAACACTGCCCTCTTCTGCCCGGTGACCAAAACTACATCTGTCCATTGAGTTCCTTAGAGACGCAGTGCAAAACCACCCGAATGGACAGATCGGACCAAGATCAGACCGAAGAGCTAAACCACTATTTATAGATGATTTGAGCATTATGTGACAGGTTTAAGTTAACTTCGTTGGCGGTTTAAAAAAAAAAACGAATGTGAAATTTGCTTCAGTTATGAACATTATGGTGGAAATGTAAGGCTTTGAGACTATCTGAAAGCCCTGTTTAGGTCACTGTTCTGAATGTAGATTCTACTATGCAACCATCAAACCAAACTACATCCCAGTGGCTGTAAATCAAGACTACAGCAGTTCAGCACTTTGATCCATGCCACTAATTCAGCTAAAACTAGACCTTCTGCACCAAAGCGAACAGTCAATGCCTCTAGTATAGGACGACCTCTCTTATACACTAAACCAGGGCTGCAGTCTGTGGCAAAGCATTGCAAAGACGGCATAGAGTGAGATTATGACATTCTGCGTTACTTGTCTACCGAATGTGTTTGTTGTTTTGGCTGTCTGTTTATTATAGGGCTTGTTTGCATATGCCGACTTCTACTGAGCAACAAGGTCAAATAGATTTTTTTCCTTTTCTTTTTGTGTTCACTGGTGACCAAAGTTAAATCATGAAACAACATGTTGAGTGTTCACTACCTTGTTGCTCTGGAGAATCATGCCTTTCTGATGGGGTGCAATGTAATGCTCTGTTGAAAACAACCCAGGTCTGCATTTTTCAAGCAGAGAGAACTTTAATTAATACATCAAATCACCAGTTGTGTTGGTGCTTGATGATCAATCAGTGATACTTCTATTTAGTAATGCTTTTCAAACAGTGTATGAAACCCTAAGCATTGTACTGTATTTCCAGGCTTTCAGAGCTTGAATGTATCTAACTAAATGAAATGTATCTGATTTTTGACTAAATTATTGGCAATGCAGGGCCTGACATTAATGTTTGCTCAGGAAAATTGCTAAAAATGTCAAAGGAAGTTGGTTGATCTGGGAACTAAAGTGTCATGCTAATTGTCAGGTGTCATAGTTTATCTGATCGTAACATCTGGTCCTCAGTGTCCAGTTATTCTCCCTGTGGCATCATCATCATCAAACAATTCAAGATTTTACCAGTTGTCTGAATTGTGCAAAAAATATTGAATTTATGTTCATTATGCATCCTGTTTTGGTATTAATATGCACTGCTGTTTTACAAGTGACGTAAACGTTCAGGTACCTGTAAAACCTTAATGTCAAGCCTTGCATTAACAGGTCTTCAGTTACCAAACACAATTCTGTATTTATCCATGCATGACATCTGTTGTCTTAAGTAGATTTTGTGGTGTGCATGTTTCTGTAATCATTGTTTTTACCTGCTTAAACATGGGACTCGCTGACATTTAAAAGTGTGTAAAATTAAACTTATTTCTTTTGCATCACAAGCTGAATTGTGAAAAGAAAACGGCCAACTGAATGGTGTAAAATTATCAGTACACACTGAAATCAGAAAATCTTACTGCATTTCTGTATTTATGCTAAACACATTGTCGTCAAGATGTTAATCCTAAAATGCTTAATCCCAGATCTTCTGTACCATATTATGTTTTCCATTCTAAAACTAATCCAATATTTGTATTTTAATCTGAACATCTTTCATGCACATAATAACTGTACTGTAGATAGTCACATCTATGTTATAAAAATACTGAGTCTGTCAATACTAATTTAAAGTGCCTTTTTTTTTACATATACATTTTATCTGTTGTTTTAGTTTTGCTGTCATCTGTCCCTTGAAATTGTATCTCCACTACCTTTTGTTTGTGAAGTTTTTATACACAAATTTCTTTACCAAGATTTGTGACTGTAAAATTAACTGAAACCATTTATATGCAACATTAAACCTTTTTATTCCCACTTTGTACTAACTTCTGGCATACTGATCAGTAAATAACTCTGTATATTTGTTTTATTTAAACGAACTATCCCTGCAATAAGGTCTTTGATGTGAATAACAGAATTATATCTTCAGGAGAGAAAAAAATTATCTGCTTACAATTTTGCATGTTTTTATGTTTATTCGCAGTAACAAGATTTCAATTTTCTCTATTTTTAAAAGGCATTTTGTATTACATTAACATTAAAACGCATTTTTAAAAGGCATTTTGTATAACTGTTTAATTAACATTAAAACGCGTTTTGTATAAAAAAATGTATTGAATTAACATTAAGAACACTACTATTTGGTCCAAATAAAAATGGGCCCAAATAGTACATTTTTGCTTTTATTATATAAAAATTTGAGTCCCGGACTTCTATTTTGAAATACAGTCTACAGTAGTGCCATTTTGGATCAGATCAGCAGCTCCATACACAAACTGAGTTGGCAGGTAGCAACCAGAGCTCTTGCAACAGATGTGTTGTTGACATCTGTCATTCATTCATGAATTAAAGTCCTATTCGTTCTGACTTTTGGCTATAGTTGAGCTGTGGTGGAAATGAGTTCAGCTACAACCCCACCGGATTCGGACCCGGCCCAGCGTCGACGGGTTCACAATAATATGCTGAAGCTCTACTACGGCCTGAATGAGGAAGGAAAAGGCGCAGAACAAGCCGAGTCTCTGGGTCCGTGTGATATAAACGGACCCCATTTCGACCCAGAGATTTATTTAAATAAGGTATTGTGATAAATAGTGAGTGCTTATTGTTTGTTACTGTTAGAGGTGTGTAACTTACACAATACATCCGTCAGCAGTGTGGCATGGAAGTATGCGGTCACTTTGTTTATATCATATACATTATTCTCCAATACATGTTCTGTATTTTATAATAGAAGGTTAAAATGTACTGTGGTTTGGCTTTGAAATGTCTTGTTTGTCCCAGTTGAGGCAGGAGTGTTCTCTGGCTGAGCTGATGGATCATGAAAGCTGTATGGTGAAGCAGATCAGATCTCTGGACAGTGACATGCAAACCCTGGTTTATGAAAACTACAATAAGTTCATCTCAGCCACAGGTTAGCAAATGGATGAAATTATAAATATCGGAATGGAATGTTGTTCAGATTTACCATCACCAGGAAATCAAAATTTACATTTCTTTTTTTTTTTTTTTTCATGGAATATTGCAGTGTGCCTTTAGGGCTGCAACGATTAGTCGACATAGTCGACAACGTCGACAATAAAAAATTGTCGACAAATATCTTTGTTGTCGAGTAGTCGTTTGATCTCACGTGACCAATGTATGGGCCTGCAATATCGCATTTTGACCGCTACGACGCTGTAGCGCTAGAGTGTAATGCAGCCGTTAAATGCTTTTGCGGTAGAAGAAAAAACAGCGCGAATTACATAGACAGTAAATAAACGGCGAATTATGGCGGAGTGTAAACGAGTTCGGACCAGTAAGGTGTGGGAAAGTTTCACAAAACTGCCAACTAAAAATGCTGTCATGTGCAATACATGCAAGGCTGAGCTTGCGTTTCACGGGAGCACAACATATGTTGGAGCACTTAAGAGAAAGCATCCCGGATCAAAAGGAGCCGGTGAGAGGTGAGTGTTCAATCTCCAGGTGAAGCTAACTAAATAGTTGTAAATCTCTTTATTAGAGAATGCAATACTACCATTAATAAAAGTGATAATATTAAAAATTATAATATAAATACAGTAATGTGATTATTTATTTTGCATAGAATAAAGCTTGATCGAGATTAGGAGTCAGGGCTGTTTTTATTATTGTAACACTATTAGGTAAATACGTTAGCTATTACATTAATATAAACACAATTAACTAACATGAACAAAAATGTTAACAAAAATTAATAATGTTACAAATGTGCTGCTCATATTAGTTAGTTCATGTTAGTAAATACATTAATGTTTACAAATTAAACTGTTACCTTAGTGTGAATTGCTTCTAGATTTCAAACTAAAAACCCAGTAAAGATGATGACTAAACAACAGTTTAATCACTAAGAGAGTTAAAATAAAATGTTTTTTCTTTGCAAAAAAGATCTTTTCTTTGCATTCCTGCAACATCCACTCCAGCAGAACGGATCTTCAGCTGCAGGAAACATTTGCTCACAAAAAAGAGCAAGCTTGTCACGTGAACATGTTGATATGCTGACCTTCCTTCATTTTAATTCAGCACTTATTTGAAAATCCAAAAAAGCCAGTGCAGAAAGGACACGAGTTACTTACTGCTTTTCATTAAACTGAACACTTGGTTTTAGAAATAAAGCTCTTAATACTGCTGCCTGCCAAGAGATATTTACATTCAAACATATTTTTGTCTGCAATGCAGCTGATTTATTTTTGTTGACCTGTTTAGTTGGAGGTTCATTAAAGTTAATTAAAACACCATTTCAAAAGCTGAAGTGATTTTTTTTTTTTTAAAGATTATAATATGTATAACTCAATGTTTTAACTTATTGAAAAGGCTGAATAATCATTCCAAACTTACGGATTAGTCGTCAATATAATCGACGATTAGTCGATTAATCGGTCCAATAATCGTTAGATTAATCGATTATCAAAATAATCGTTTGTTGCAGCCCTAAATTATTTATCTTTTCAAATCATCATTATTATTATTGTGTAATTCATGTGCCCTCGTAATCTTCTGAAATGACGTGTTTAGTGGCGTGAGGGCGGGACAATCTCCTGTCACAAAAAGTCCCGCCCCATATTATTTTCTTGTTCGAGAAGCCGTTTCTCCGTTTCACTTGGATATAGGCTATGTCCCAATAGGGAAGAAAAGACTATCTAAACTTGCGTTTCATACCGACTTTAATAATGCTTAACTTACCATAATGTACTAAAACGGCAATATTGAAAGCTCAAATTCAATATACACCTACAGGCAAGCAGATGAGCCCATAATATAAACGCAGTGCGCTTTCTGAACACATCTGTTAGTCTGTAAGGTGTATCTAACAATCCAATCAGTTCCTGATTGACAAAATCAAGTCCTGCCCTACATCTTTTCTGGCTCGAGAAGCCATTTCACTTCGATGTACATCTCAATAGGGAAAAAAGAAAATTTAGTTTCTGTTCTTATGCTGACTTTAATGACATTTCTCCTGCATGGCTGGTCTTCAAGTTCCTTTGATGGTTTTGTTTGGACATTAATCACAGCATTGTATCATTCATAACTCTTCTCTGATGATGTATTTGTCTTTCCACAGACACAATCAGAAAAATGAAGAATGACTTCAAGAAGATGGAAGATGAAATGGACTGCTTGTCGGCTAACATGGCCGCTATCACAGAGTTTAGTGCCTGCATTAGTGGGACGCTGCAGGGCCAGCATGCACAGATCACTAAACTATCAGGTATGAATAATAAATGTATGATCCATGACTGGTTCATTTTACAGCCTTGTATTGCTAGTATAACAACCATTATGTCTTCAAATCACATTAGATACTCTCATATACAATTGATCTAAAGGCTCTAAAAGAATTCTGCTCAAGTCATCAATCTCTTACCTTCTGTATAGGTGTTCACACACTCCTCCGTAAGTTGCAGTTTCTGTTTGAGCTGCCAGCAAGGCTTAATAAGTGTCTAGAGCTGCAGGCCTATGCCCAGGCAGTGAGTGCCCACCGGAGGGCACGGTGTGTACTGCAGCAGTATAGCCATATGCCCTCTTTCAGGGGCATCCAAGACGACTGCCATGTCATTATGGAGCAGCTCGCTCAACAGCTGCGGCAGAAATTCAGGTCTGTGCTCTCTCAGATGTCATTGCATATTTGTATTAGTTTTGAAAAAAATGTAGATGCTATATTTAGTATAATTTAGCAAGAAGCATAAGAAATTTGGTCCCAAATCAAAGTTGAGATGCTTCTACCATACATTATACAATGACCAAGATGAACTGGGGGAAGCAGTGTTGTTATTGGTAAATAAAATTATTATAAATCATTTTCAGTAATTGAAATAAAGTTGAAATAAAATATAAATATTAGATGAATAAATTTAACTTTAATTAATTAATAATAAGTATTTATATACATTATAAATTCTATATATACAACGTTAACGTTTGTTAAAAGGTTAACACGTTAACTAATGTTAACAAATTAGACCGTATTGTAAAGTGTTACCATATTCATAATTTTCATAATGATAATATTAGTGTAATGAAAATTAGAAATAAAGCTTAAAAATACAGTTAAAAGATGTAAATAGAAATATTAAAAAACAAATTAAATAAAAATAAAAACAAAGCCATAATTATGTAGAGCACTTTGAGTACCCAGAAAAGCGCTATATAAATTATTATTATTAAAAAAATGAAAAAATAAAATGAAAAGCTAATACAACTAATACTTTTATAACACTGGGATGAAGTGTTTTTTTTTTTACAGTACATGCCTCTCCTCAAATCTAATGTCATGTTCTTTATTAATGTAAAGGTAATATTTGCTTGCAGGGATGGAGGTTCGAGTGCTAAAGATCTCTCTGAATGTGTTGAGCTGCTTCTGCAATTGGACGAGCCAGCGGAGGAGCTCTGTGACAAATTCCTCAGCCACGCCCAGTCTCGGTTGGAGGCGGAGCTCCAGGGACTGGAGGCGGAGCTTAAAGACTCTGCGGTTACTGATACTGGTGGAGGCTCGGCCCAAAAAACAAGTCCTGGATCAAATCCTGTATCTCCTAGTTCCTCTGTGTTCAATCCATTCCTCTCCCCCACGGCCGGAACAGACATTCTGGAGTTCATAGATCGAGGGTGTAATGAGTTTGTCAGCAGTCTCTGTTTGGTTATTGCCTCCTATCAAGAATTGTTCATCAACCGTCCCCAAGAAGGTGAATTAGCTTCGAAGAACATCCCAGAGATGGCTAACGGCAAGCTACATGTGTTTGTTGACAATCTAGCTGCTAGGTATTTCTCTCTAGTGGAGCGGAGGATACAGGAAGAGAAGGGGGTGGGAGATAACTCTCTGTTAGTGAGAGCTCTGGATCGATTTCATCGCAGATTACAGGCCATATCCAAACTACTTCCGGGGTCAGCAGTGCCCAGCCAAGGAACTGAGATAGTGGTGCGAGCAGCAAGAGAGAGAATCAAACAGTACCTGTCTGCCTTACAGACCTTCTACCATGACAGCCTTACTGATGTAAGACAGGCATTGGCTGCCCCTCGTCTATCAGTGGGTGGGGCCAGTGCATCGGGAGGTGGGGCTCTCGTAGGAGGGACTACAAGCAAGGATGCCCCGCCCAGTCTGCCAGAACTGCTGATGTCCTTATCAAACTTTATTCTGAATCAGTTAAAGTCTGTATTAGCATCAGTGCATCTCTTCACAGCAAAGGACATCACATTCTCCAACAAGCCTTATTTCAAGGTAAAGAATTAAGGGTAACACTTTACAATAAGGTTAATTTATTAAACATTATTTAATGCATTAACTAACTAACATGAACAATACATTTGTTACAGTATTTATGAATCTTTGTTAATGTTAGTTAATATGAATAAAGCTGTTCATTGTTTGTTCATGTTAGTTCACAGTGCATTAACTCATGTTAACAAGATTTTAATAAAGTATTAGTAAATGTCGAAATTAACATTAACAAAGATGAATAAATGCTGTATAAGTGCAGTTCATTATTAGTTAACGTTAACTAATGTAGTTAACTAATGTTAACTAATGAACCTTATTGTAAAGTGTTACCGAATTAAGTATATATATGTAGCTTAAAAACTTGTATTACAAAATACTTACATTTTAGTATCGGACCTTTCACACACTTGTCACACTTGTATTCCTCTGCGGTCTAAACAAACTAAAGACAGTAAGGAGAAATAAAGAAAATGATACGCAATACAATGGTATTACTACCACTAAATTACTGAATAGAACTATATAGACATTTTCAAAGAGCACAATGGTGTTCAAGTGTGACACATTTTTTTAAAGATCATTTGTGTTTCGAATATGAACGAAATGCTTACGGGTTTGGAATGACACGAGGATGAGTAAATAATTACATTTTTGGGTGCAGTAACCCTAAAATATTACTGTTCCCATGTGGTTTGTCTAATACCTGTCTCGTATGTTTCTCTCAGGGTGAGTTTTGCAGTCAGGGTGTGCGTGAGGGTCTGGTGGTGAGCTTTATTAAGTTTATCTGCCAGTCGTCTCGGCAGTACTGTGAGAGCGCAGGTGACAGAGGAGGATCCACCCCTCCTGCCCTCCTTCTGTTGCTCTCTCGTCTCTGTCTGGACTACGAGACCTCCACCATCTCCTACATTCTCACACTCACAGATGAACAGTTTCTTGTACAGGTATTCCATATCCATTATATTCTGATAAAAACAAACTCTAAATGCACTACTCATGCTGACTTTCCTCTCTAAACAGCACCACACTCCAGTCACTCCTGTTACAGCACTTTGTGCAGAGGCCAGAGAAGCAGCTCAGAAATTACTGAACCACTATGTTAAGGTAGTTAATAGAAAATTAATAGCTGTTCTGAGTAATTTATTTTGGTCTAGGATTGTTTCTGGACAACATTTGTTGAGCTGGTTTTGTTTTGATACAGGTTCAGGGGTTAATCATTAGTCAAATGCTGAGGAAGAGCGTGGAAACAAGAGACTGGGTGAACACCATTGAACCTAGAAATGTTCGAGCTGTAATGAAGAGGGTGGTGGAAGATACTACCTCTATTGATGTACAGGTGATGCATCGAACATTTGTTCCAAATGTCATGTACAAAAAAAATCGTAATCATTTGCACAAGCCAACTGTAATGTTTCTCTTTCCTGCATATGTCTAGGTGGGACTGCTTTATGAAGAAGGAGTAAGGAAAGCGCACAGCAGTGACTCCAGCAAACGCACATTCTCTGTGTACAGCAGCTCAAGACAGCAGATCCGCTACGCACCCAGCTACACACCCAGGTGCACAATCACTGCACTAATTTGACTAAGTTATGACGTGCATTCGAAAATGCAACCTGCGTCAACCATCTTCCCAAATTTGTAATAAAAAGCTTTTATAAATCTGTTGTCAAACAAATATAAGCTTTAGGGCCTCCCTGCATTTTTCCGGTAAAATATAAGCTCTATGTTTTAACGTTTAAAAAAATAAATGAAGACAGCCATGAATATTAAAGGACAAGTTCGGTATTTTACACTTAAAGCCCTGTTTACAGACCGTATCTGATGAAATAGAACGGTTTATTAGGTTTATTTCGCTTTTGTGGATCTATTTTGCCAAACGCGTCACACCCAGATTCTTCCGTTGAGAGCTTGAATAATAGACACCAGTTGGTGGCGATAATGCACCTTTGCCAATTGCAAGCAAACCGCTGGCATTTCATTGAATACACAGAAGAAGCAGAAGAAGAAGCGGCGGAGGAATATCGTACCTCACACAGCACATTCAATACAAGTCAATGGAGGTGGACAAACACTACGATAAAACCTGTTGGAAAGCATCTTTTTCAGCGATTTTTTTTGGGATCATATCAGTGAACACCCCTGACCACTCGGTGAGTTTCACGTCTTTGTAAACGAAAGTTTAATGTGTTTTAGGAAGGAATCTGCCAGTGCACATAGACAACCATTGTGGGGGTGAGGGGGGAAAGCGATATAAACCTAAAATTCTCGCGACAGCAGCATGTGTCCAAAGTTTAATCTTAACCGTTCTATTTCATCAGATACGATCTGTAAACAGGGCTTTAAGTGTAAAATACCGAACTTGTCCTTTAATATTATACATTTACTTATTATTATATGCGTGTTTCTCATTTTACGGTATTATTGCAACAATACTTACATTATTATTGCATTATATTATTCATTGGAATGATTGTTTAATTTGTACAGTTTTAATAATATTTATATTATATAATTTTATATTTTGAATATTATTATTGTATGATCATATTGGATGGGGGGGGAGGATGGGGGGGGGGTGTCAGGTCTTCCCCTTCTTTTTTGTCTTTAGATGATCAGTAAAGGTATAATGGAATATATAGTCACACATTGATACAGGATATTGTTTATGTTTTGTTTTGTTTTTTTGTTCCAGTGCTCCAATGGACACAAACTTGCTCAGTAACATTCACAAACTATTTTCTGAGAGGATCGATATATTTAGCCCAGTGGAGTTCAACAAGGTAGAAAACAAAACACTATTAGCTAACTATTGTTACTGTAATTTTTCTAACTGACCAGTGCAGATTTGAGTGTTTTCAGTCTATATAATCAGTTTTCTTTCCTAGGTCTCAGTGCTAACTGGCATCATTAAGATAAGTCTGAAGACATTCCTTGAATGTGTCCGTCTCCGTACGTTTGGCAGATACGGACTGCAGCAAATCCAAGTGGACTGCCACTACTTACAGATGTACCTGTGGCGGTTTGTGTCTGATGAGAACTTAGTGCACTTCCTGTTGGATGAGATTGTGGGTAGTGCCGCCCATCGTTGCTTAGACCCGTCTCCAATGGAGCAAAGTGTCATTGAGGTCATCTGTGAGAGGGGGTAGAGTGGGTGCTTTTCCTTAAATCTGCAGTCTAGTTTGCACATAGGTGAAACTGGACTCAATTGGTGGACAATGTTAATACGTATATTTGACGTTTTCTTGTATGTGGTCGCTTAAACACTGAATATAAAGTCTGTGATCTCCAATTGAACCCTATTACAGCTGGATTGAGATTGCACTTTTTTGGGCGTCATTTGATTGAAGATGTGTGAACATTGGGTGCTAAAAGGTAGATTATGAAGATGATTTTTCAGAGTCACAAAATGAACACAACTCAACAGTAAAAGTAAATAAAGCCATTTATTTAACTGAAATTTCACTATATATTAAGGGTAAGATGATTTGTTCATAAAACAAATCAGTATGTTTGATTTTTTTTATTTTATTGTTGATTACTGTATTCATCAACTTAAAGGCTATTCAATCTGCATAACTGGATAGTGTATTTAATAAACGTAATGCTCAAAAAGAACTTTGCGTCTAACCCAGTCTATGATCTAACCGTGTCTCACTGTAATAATATGAAGACAGAGTAAACGTTCTCCCCATTGGTCAGGAAAGCAGTAGGGGCGGGTTTTCCCGCTTTACTCTGATTCGGATTGGTCCGCTGGTTGTCTCTCCCCACTCTTCTGATAGCAGCGGTACGCGCTGATTGGTCAGAGACAGTACATGCAAACAGCGTGTTCTGGGCGGAACTATGCAGGCGTCACCTTCTCAGTCATTAACTGTGATGATGAGCGGCTACCATACAATATTACAGTAAGTTCGTGAAAAACCGAGGTAAGAGGAAAAATACACTGTTTATTTTCTGTGTTTTAATGTTTTGTTTGGTGGATTCGCTTAAGTCTGATAATAATCTTGATATTACGAATGCGTCTTTTAACGTTACACACCTTATATTAACAAACATAATGTCATTTAAATAATGCACTATTCTTGTATACTGAATTTGTTGTCAGCCTTGCTAAGTGCTCTCCTCTTCTCTCATTTTTGTCCCAAACAGGCAAAAATGAAGCCGAACAAGCACAAAGCATTACATTCAGCTGAAAGGGAATTTGGGGGTACTCTTGGTGAGACATTTGTTATATATATCCATATGTTTGTGTATGTGTAATAATAATGGATCTATTGTGTGATTACATACGGCTTCTGTGCAATATTTGAGATCAGTTGTTCTCTTCACCTGTCCAGGTGCCACCTGCATCCCTGTGTTCCTGCCTCTGACTGTTCTGTACCTCCTGAGTGTGTGTCGGTCTCCAGAAGCCAGTGTCCTGCAGTGGCCCCCTCCTTTAACCCCCGCAGCACATTTATGGGACCCTTTGGCTGCGGTTCTGGTTGTAGGTTGGATCACCCTGCAGAGTTTTCTCTACCTGCTGCCCATTGGGAAGGTGAGATACTGTATCATTCATTTCTTTGAAAGTCATTAGATTATTTTCTGAAGAAAGATTGTCAGATTTTACACTCATTTATTTGTTTACAGGTTTCTGAAGGATTGGTCCTCAGAGATGGATCCAGACTGAAATATCCCATAAATGGTAATATAGGCTGGCTGTCTGAAATGTTATAGAAATAATGCTAATAATGGCTGCTTTACATTTGTAATAGTTTTTGTACATTTCATGTCTTTGACATGAATGAAACAGGATAGCCTTTGACCCCTTGTCCTTGTTTTTTTTTACCACCTATAATATACAAAGTAAAGTTCAAATTCCATTTGTCAGTAATCTCCGATTTCCCCCTATATCTGGACTGTGCTTTAAAATAAAATACATTTGCTACATATGCAAATATGCTTCATTATTCTAGTGCTGGTTTGGTGAAGAAGAAACATTTCTTATTATCATCAATGTTGCTTAATATTTTTATGGAAACCATGAAACCAAAAAACTGGCTGACCCCAAACTTTTGAAATGTAGTGTGTATGTATATGTGTGGATATGAATTGACCTATAGTATTTATTTTTTTCTTAGGTTTCCATGCCTTGAGCATTACTGCCGCCCTGTTGATAGTATGTGTTTTGCTGGGAATGCCACTCGGGTATCTGTTTGAGCTCATTTTGCCTCTGGCTGTATGTGCCATTGGGCTGTCCTACCTGCTGTCTATGTACCTGTATATCCGCTCTTTCTGGGCACCTCATCACGCTTTATCACTTGGAGGAAACACAGGTGAGATAACCAGTTCTGATACTTAGCGTATTTTTTATATTATCTATAGGTAATGTTTCACTATGCATGCAGTCACTTGACCTCTTTGATGCATAATCCTTTCAGGTATTCCAGATGCTGCTACTGTGTGTCAATTCAGTTTCTTTGTCATTTGTAGGAAATCCTCTGTATGACTTCTTCATGGGTCGAGAGCTCAACCCTCGCATTGGAGACTTTGACTTGAAATATTTCTGTGAACTAAGACCTGGATTAATAGGCTGGGTAAGAGTTTTAATCTTTTTGAAAATAGTCTCTATTCCCAACAAGGCTAGATTTATTTTACCAAAAATTCAGCACATAGTAACATGGTGGGGTTTTTTTAAAACGAAAATACAGTAAAATTGTGAAATATTATTACAATTTAAGATAATTGTTTACTAATTTAATATATTTTAAGATGTTATTTTTTTTATCTGATGGCAAAGCTGAATTTTCAGCATCATTAGATCCTTCTAAAGATTTAGATCCTTCAGAAATCATTCTAATATGCTGATTTGGTGCCCAATAAACATTTCTT
Organism: Phoxinus phoxinus; assembly: GCF_949152265.1. Lineage (NCBI taxonomy): Eukaryota > Metazoa > Chordata > Actinopteri > Cypriniformes > Leuciscidae > Phoxinus > Phoxinus phoxinus. The sequence continues at coordinate 12,863,608 of NC_136898.1, read as the reverse complement.
ATTATTATCTGTTGAAAACAATTGTGTTGCTTGCTTAATATTTTTGTGGAAACTAATACATTTTTGATCAGGACTCTTTGATGAATAGAAAATTCTAAAGAACAGCATTTATTTGAAATATATATAACAATTGTCTTTACCGTCACTTTTGATAAATTGAATGTATCCTTTCTTAATAAAAGTATACTTGCAGGTTCAGGTTATGCAACTTTAAAATGAACACCGAAGTATTTTTATCTATCTCTAAAAAAAATGTATTTTGTGCCATTGTTTTTCAGGTGGTAATAAACCTGGGGATGTTAATGAAAGAAGTTGAATTGAGGGACTCTCCATCTCTTGCCATGCTGCTTGTCAACGGCTTCCAGCTCCTCTATGTAACAGATGCACTGTGGAATGAAGTATGACAAAACTAGTCTAGTCTGAAAACTTATGAAATGCATTTATAATGGTGGAAGAAACTTTTAGGAACATGTAGACAAAGTCCCACATACATCACATTATACTTTTCCTTGTATCTGCAGGAGGCTGTGCTTACTACTATGGACATTGTGCATGATGGATTTGGGTTCATGTTGGCGTTTGGCGATCTGGCCTGGGTTCCCTTCACATATGGCCTTCAGGCCATGTTTCTGGTTGTGCACCCACAGTCTCTCAGTACTCTTGGAGCCGCAGGGATTATTCTTCTAAATGGTAATCTACAGCCTGTTTTGCAGCAATCTAAGCGTTTAACAGTTTCTAACTTTCCTCTTTTTAATCGTTCACAGGAATGGGTTATTTCATTTTCCGGAAGTCCAACTCTCAGAAAAACCAGTTCAGAAGAGACCCCACACATAAAAGTGTAGAACGTAAGTAATCGCATTACTACATACTTTTGAGTTTGTATCCAGTGAACATAATATACATTATCAGGATCTAACTCATGAAACAGGATGATTTTCTAACTGGAGAGACAATTAGGGCCTCCAGATCAATATAAATACATTTTCTCATCCACCCTTTTCACTTGTAGACCTGGAAACTATTGCCACAGCAACAGGAAAGCGGCTACTGGTGTCAGGTTGGTGGGGGTTTGTCAGGCATCCAAACTACCTGGGGGACCTTCTCATGGCTCTGGCCTGGTCCCTGCCTTGCGGTAAGTGATGAGCAAATTATAAATAACTGATGTCCTTCATTTCAGTTATAAATTGTCATTTACTCATGTCATTTTAAACCAGTAAGACTTTCTAATGATACCTGAGAGGTTTCTGTTCCTCGATTAAAAAAGTCCAGGTAACCAAAACTTAGAATCAAACTGGTCATAAAAGAAGTATATTTGAATCGAGCGGTTTATATTCAAGTCTTGCGAGAAATAAGATCGCTATATAATGAATAGATTTATTTAGGCTTTTATTTACATCTAAACAATGACCATCACACATACACTGAGCACAACACAATATTTACCAAAATATCTTAATTTGTGTTTCGAAGATGAACCAGTCTAGATGGTTTGGAATGACATGTAAATTATGATATATATATTTTTTCTTTTGGTGAACTATCACTTTAAATACAAATGTCTTAGGTGTTTGCCATTTGTATTTTAAACTATCCATGTTTTGCCATCAAAATAAATAAAAGGCAATGTAAGACAAATCATACTTCCAATATAATTAGTTTATTCCACTTTTTTCCCTAGGAATGTCACATATTCTGCCTTACTTCTATGTCCTATATTTCACCATTCTGCTCATCCACCGAGAGGCCAGAGATGAGAAGCAATGCAGAGCCAAGTACGGACTGGCCTGGGACACCTACTGCAAACGAGTGCCCTACAGAATAATCCCGTTCATTTATTAATGCGGACTGATGTGTTCTGAACGACCAAAAGATTGTTGCGTGCAACTATTTGGGTGACAAAAGTGGATGTGTCATCATCGGTGAAGAGAACCAGATATCCATTGAGCCAAGATAAAATATATTGCTTCATAACATGTCTATCCATTCAGATTCAAATGTTTTTTTTTTTTTTTTGTATTTTAAATATGAAAAATATGTTGTATTATATTATTAAAAAGCATTTTAATATCATCAGTGCTTTTTGAATCTTCAAGTGTGGCATAAATGACATTTAAGGATACTCAACAACCACAATTTTTTTATTCTTTAAATTACATTACACACAAATGCTTTTAAAAAATAATTGCCTTATTACAAATATATAGTAATAATCACAATCTCACTCAATTTCTTCTATCAACGCACCTTTACCTCTACTTTTTTCCCGTCCCTCTTCCAAGTGTTTCTTCTCTACCTCTAATGTCACCCTCTCCTCCTCCCTTCTCTCATAGTCCATCCACACGCATCCTGCCAGACTCCTCAAAGCTCTGGGATTCTCTTTCACCCAAGACTGAAAAAACTGGCACTTCCTTCCAGCTTGAAAAAACATCCGCCTGGTCTGCTCGTCTTCCTTCGGAACAGAAGCCTTTGCCTCGCTCAAAGCTGTGCGCAGCTGGGACAGAGCGGACAGCGCATATCCCTCAGTGTCCTCTCTGCTCTCTCCAGTCAGAATATGAGCCACCGCTTCCACAGCTCGAAGGGAAGCTAAAGGGTCCTCGGAATCAAAGTATCCTCCTGCAGATGCTGCCATTATCCCGGCGTCAAGCGCCTCTGGGACAGAGTTGAAGACCCGTCCGCCACCCACACCCTCTGAGATGGCAAGCACCGCCTGACAAAACTCCAGCAGAATCTCTGAGAAGTCTCCATTGTAGAGACACAGGGAGAAGGTGTAACCGTAAAGAGCATTGATCAGGTTGAACCGCACTAGAGGAGATGGCTTTGACGATAGCGTGTGAAGAGGAGGAATTTTGGCACTTATTGGAGGGGTTGAGCTTCTTAGTGTTTTGTCTGATTGTGCTTTACTGCGACTGACTTCCTTGATTTTTTCATCTTTTTTCTCATTCATATCGTGCATTTCTTCCTGATTCTCAGACTGAAGTTCCTCTATAAGTGCTTTAGTGTCCTTCTCATGCCGTTCCCACCAGGGGCTCCACAGGACAACCAGCCCACCGATGCCACCACCTTTCACCAGACTCTCAAATTTATCCTTTTCCTGGGCTGACAACAACGACCAGAGTTCTTCCTCTGAAAGAAAGTCGATATCCAGCCCGGTTAACTTTTCAGCTAAATCAGCTTCCTCCTCATCACTCCCGTCTTCAATATCTCCGAGTTTCGCCAGTATTTCTTGCACCTCTTGAGTTTTTTCATCCCCGCCAGATTGAATCTCTGCTAACCTAGAAAGCAGCTCCAACGCATGTGCGTCTTGTTCAGTCACACTATTTTTATCATCTCCAAAGTTCCTTAATAAATTCTCCATCCCTCCCTCACTCTCTGCGCTCTGTCTGAGGCGTGACAGAATTTCATGCATTTTCCTTTTCCCCTCTTCATCTGTGGCACCTTGTGATTTGAGCTCCAGAAGCACAGACTCTTTGTAAAACTCCTCAGAGCATGAGGAGTGATTCTGACTCCTGTAACAAGCCAGTCCGCAATACAGGACGTTACACCTTGGGCAAGTGTAACAGGACGGTTTGGATAAGCAAAGCCCACATGGCTTGACTAATGATGCATTTCCATCAGTAGTTCCGTCCTCTGTGCCATTAGCAGGTATCAGGAGAGGTTCAGAAGTCCCTCTTTTGGGAAGTGCGATCCCATCTTTGGTGGTAATTGAGTCAGAGTCTGTTTCTGGCCAGTCGCTCAAGTGTTCTTCCTCCTTTGGTGCAATATCAGTGAGTAAAGAACGAACACACGCAGGGATTTTACGTCTAACAACGGGATCCATGATAAGCTAATTTTCTGAGTTACAATCCATTTGTAACTTATGATAGTTATGATCTGCAATTAAAACGTAATATCATCTTTAAATTCATTTACACATCAACAGCACTACTTATAAAGTTTTGTTTGTATTGATCTTACCTGAACAAAATCTGTGTATGGGCACTTTGTTCTCTCACACACACAATTAAACTTAAAAAGTAGTGGATCTTTTCGTCAGCGCATGTTTATAATATGCTTTCATACTGACGCGTCACGTTAGAACTACGTTGATCGTCGCAACATGATGACGCACACCTCCTTTTGCTCTAAACGTCAAGGCTGCGCAATATTTGCGCAGATTGACAGACAGTCAGATAGATTTGTCGTTTTTTCTCTTTTGTATTGTTTTATTGCTGTATTCATACTTGTATGTTTAATATTTGAACGAATAAATCCGAAATATGTTATAGAAGAGAGCAATAAGGATTGTAAATCAGGTTTACTATGTGGAACAACAAATATGATTAAAAAAATTACATGCTTTAAAATGTGTTGATTTAGTTTGATTTTTTCACTGCACAGAGGATGTATAAAGTGTGTAATAATTTACTTTCTAATTGTATTCAGAGGCTGTTTTAAATGAGATAAAGTCAGTATAAACTAAGGGGAATCTACACGTTTTTAAAAAAAAATAAGGGCAAGAACTAATGTAAAAAAATAAATGTATATCTGTCAAAGGGGTTAACCCATGGAATAATTGTAATAGGAATTAAGAATGTGTAGTTCACTTTGTAAATCTTTTTTTTTTTTTTTACGAGGTAAACAATTAAATAACTCGAAATTAATAATTTGTGTATGTGGAATTAAAATTATTTTATTAATGTTGGAAATATGTATCTTTTTAGTTAAGTATGCACATTTTGGGAAATGTCTTATGTAACTGTTTTTGTTTATTTTGTATAAATCAACTCCAGTGAGAAAAGTGACACTTACTAGATAATTATGTTAAGGGTAGGCATAATAAGCATAGGCTTCAGCCTACACATTTTTCATGTATATTTATGTAAACTATGAGGACCAAAATAAATTGAATTGTTATTGTAGATAATGCTATTGAATCATATGTATGTTTTATTAGAAAGATATTCCAGACACAATTATTACAAATCGGATCTTGTGAGAATACCTTACATTTATTTGTTTTAATCCTAAACATCAGGGATAACATGAAAAATGTTAACAAATTGACAAACTTAGTCAGCCTTTTCTGTATTGCAGTTCAGTTGATTGGCTGTGGCCTTTGAGACTCCAGTAACTGTTCACCACATCCGCATTTAAAATCCCTTCTTCAGAAGCCAGTCTTTAAGCTCTTTATCAAACTGCCCTTTAATTCTAATAGTCCCAGTTACTTCATTGACCTGTGTTGGAGGCTCTTTGCCCGTAAGCCCCAGCAGGAATTCCTTAACATCCTTGTTCAGGGCCTGGAAATGATTGAAGTAAAGTTAATCAAATAATCTTGGACCACTATATATTAATACCCATAGTGCTTCTAAACACATCTGTTCATTGCACTCACCCATACGTCTCCCTCAACCTTTCTGAGCAGAGTGCTGTGCTGATTCCCATGCTTGATGTCAGAGTAAACAGGAACATTGTGCATTCTGGAGCGACGGATCATGTAGGGCAATGAAGGTGGAGTATCTGTGTAAATAATAAAAACAAATATTTCCATCAATGAAAATCTCACACAATGCTATATGATGCAAAACATCTACTACACCTTTTAGCTAGGAGACTGGCATGTATGATCATATGTATTTTATCATCTAGGGTAACAATAAAAGTGCGTCTACCTGGTGGTGGGATCCATCCTGACGGTGCAGGACCATCACGTCTAGGAGGAGTTGGGATGCGTGAAGGAGGAATAAGTCTCTCCACAAACCTGAACTCTTCTGTGGATTCAATGATGCCCCCTGATCCTTCAGCAGGGCCGGTTTGTGTCTAAAATCAAATAAAACCGTAAAAGCACTCAGCTATGTTTCAATATTAAGCCAACATTTTTGCTTGTTAATGCACAAAACCACTCGCAACATTTCAAGAACAAATCATCCCGATGCACATTTACATATATTGTGACATTCAATGCACCCGATTATTAAACTACACGGATAAATTATAAGGTAAAACTGATTGTAATACTAACTCTTAAGCGATATCCAGAACTCAATGAACGTGTGGCTGGATTAAATGCTCTGTAAGCAACTCGGCAGACTGTCAAAGACATGCTTCTGACGGAGGCGGACATTTCTCTTTTCTGAGAGAGAGAGGAAGGACAACAAAATCTTACGTCATGAGTCCGAATGAAAAGCTTTAATGACAGAAAAAAATGCACAATATTTATTTTCAAGAACTTGCCTAAAATCTATATTTAAAACATGTTATTTTCACTTCTTTGTACCAAGAAATTAAAACGCAACATTATAATAAAATTGTGCTTAAAATGCTGTCCAGGGGACTTTTAAGTGGCCTTAATAAAATGCGCATGCGCAGAGCATTTCTAGAATCGCGTAAACTTCTGACTTTTTGATGTTGTGTTTGGCGCTCGTAGACGTATCGATTCATGTTAGTACTTGTCTTTACTCTCAATATTTAAGTAATAGTGGTGATGATATTGTGCCGTTTTTAATAATTATGTCAAGCTAATGACATTTAATTCTCTGTTTTATGAAGACTTGACACCATGCAGTTGTTTGTTCGTGCCCAGACTTTGCACTCTGTTCATCTGAATGGGTCAGAGACTGTTGCCCATATCAAGGTACTTTTTCTTATAGTACGCACTTTATACATAGTTTATTTAGACAAACTTGAATAAGAATCGGAAATTGCATTTCACGAACTGTACTTGTTTTCTCAGGCTCAGATTGAAGCTTTGGAGGGTCTGGCCTGTGATGATCAGATCATTTCACACTGTGGGATTCTCCTTCAGGATGAGACACTGGTCTGTCAGTCTGGTATTGAGGAGTTCAACACTCTTGAGGTCTCTTCGAGGTTGTTAGGAGGTTAGGAGGATCAAATCCCTATGGCTTTATTACCCTATACCTGTACCATGGTTATGTTGTAGATGGAAGGTCTGATGAATTACATTATTTTAAACTTAATTTGTGCTGAAAATAGATAAAAGAAATTATAAATATTCCTTTATTATGAGTAATTGGTATTTACCTTTTTATGATGCATTATCTTGATTTGCATGTTTTAATTAATATAACCTCTCCCAACCCAAAGGCAAAGTCCACGGTTCCCTGGCTAGAGCAGGAAAGGTCAGAGGACAAACTCCCAAGGTAAGTCCACATGTATTTGCATCCCTACTTATACTATTCCCTATAAGAATATACTCTTTCTATGAAGAAAAAGTAGAGAATTTTGTATGTAGCAGATGAGTAGGCAACTTTTGGGACATACTACCATGTCATAATGATGTCTTCAATGGACCGCGAATGTGAATCCTGTCACCGTAAACTGTCCTGTCAGTCATGTTGTCACAGTTAAAGGGATAGTTCACCCAAAAATGAAAATTATGTTGTTCCAAACCTGTATGAATTATTTCTTCTGCTCTACACACACAATAAAAAAAGAAAAGAAACATATGTCATTGTCAGTAACCAAACAGCTGATGGACCCCATTGACTTCCATAGTATTTATTTTTCCTACTGTGGAAGTCAAAGGGATCTATCAACATCTTGGAACAACTTGAGGGGGAGTAAATGATCATTTTTGGGTGAACTATCCCTTTAACGTCTTCATATACACACACTTCACATTTCAGTTCATTTAATTTGCTCAACTCAACAAGTCTTCCTACTGTACTGGAGAGAAAAGAAGTAGCATGTTGATATGGGAGTCTAGGGTCTTTCATGTGGAGAGACTCCTTGTCTTTTTGCATAATGCTGCAGTTGAAAGTTAATGGCCCAGCATATCTTTTTAAAAGTTCACAATGTTGTTGCAGATTTGATTAAGTATTTCTCCAATCATTTCGTTTCAAGCTTCATTTGAACATACTATGATTTTGGACATACTTATTTTAATTTTGAGAATTAGGATGAATAGTATGCAAATTGGGATGCAGCAATTTTCAACAATATTCACATTGCATAATATTGTGAGAATCCTAATTGTAAGCATTTACTTGTTTATTGACTTATTGCACTGATATTGATCCTTTCAGGTGGACAAGCAGGAAAAGAAAAAGAAAAAGACCGGCAGGGCAAAGAGAAGAATTCAGTACAACCGGCGCTTTGTCAATGTTGTCCCAACATTTGGCAAAAAGAAAGGACCAAATGCCAACTCATAATTTCCTTTTCAAAACGACTATCAATGTTCACTGCATTCCTGGGCAGTTTAATCTGCCTTAACAGTAATACATTTTTTGATAGGAAAATTGTAATGTAAAAGCCAGCTGATTCATAAAACTAATTTGTGCACTTTATATGCTATAACAATGTTTTGTACACGTATATTAAAAGAAAGATGGTTTGTAAGTTGCAAATAAAGAAACATTCAATGCAAATATGATTGATTCATTTAATTTGCACGGTTTAAATATACATTGGAATATAATTTGATCTTTGCAGCATCATGCAATGTGGCTTTGGTGATCCATTCTAAAAGTCCATGTCAATATAGGAGCAGCAAGTGCAATGCTATTGTTTTCTTGTTTTCTTTCCCACTGGATCAGCGATCAACACGATGCCCCAAGAAGCCAAACCTGGAGAGAAAATGTCTCAAAGTCAGATCTGATTTCATAACTCATAACAGAGAGTGCACTAATGATCTCACCTGCTGCAAATACGATCTGAGCCACTGTGCCCATAGAGGGAGGTCCACCTAAATGTTTGAATTTCTGCGCTTGCATGAACACATATCCGCCTGAAACCAGCAGCCCACCGCCCGAGAGGATTCGGCAGCTCCAGCAGTTCTCAGAGACCGGCTTTGTGACCGGACTCGACTTCTCCGGTAGTGGCGTTGGACTTGACATGTTCAGGACAAAGTGTCAAAGCTCCTTTCGTACTGGTCTGTGCTGTTTCCAAATAATTTGGTAACATTGTTAATCATGATACAGAGAACTATCCACCAGCACCAACTCTATCAAGAATTTGGACGCATTGTGAAAAATAACGTGTTCCAATGACCTTTAAAAAAACCGGAAGCATTTAGTGTTAGCGGGTGTTATGCACTCGTGCAAGTCATTGCTGTGCAGATATTGCGCAGACACGTTTACCATTCGACTACAGTACAGAGCGTTCATTTAACTAGTTCACGATTGAGATGTACAATATATATAGGGTACAGCCAAATATTTGTACAAATATACTTAACACACACAAACAATTTGTTTTCTTTACAATTTAAATAAATATATATAAACAATTTTACTTGTAAAACACTAACCCTGATAATCCAGGCTTTTGGGACCAGCCATAAAACCAATTGCAGGTCATGCCAACTTAATATGGTCAAGTTGTTTTTGGAACATATGGTCCAAAACGGCAACTATTTTGATATTATTTCTCCAGGAAGGAAAACAAAAGCAAAGCAAATCTGTCAGTGCCACGGTGCATTTGCAGAGAATTTATTTAAATAAGTCACAGCCTTCATACTTTTCCTCCAATGCATATGTACAGAATCCCGGTAGCATGTTAAAGTCTGATATGTGAAAACTCCATCATTTCTGGCCCCCAATTCCACGTGCAATGTTTTCATTGGTCTCTGCAGCCTCTTTCAGCACCTGGAGCATGAGGGCATTTCTCTTCCTGCTCTCCTCCATTCGGATGGGGTTGGCCTCGGGCAGATTCTGGAAAAATAGAGGGAGAGATGGATCAAGGTTACAAATCGTATCAGGAATTTGAACTATAATATCAGATGCAATTTAAAGACCTCATAATATTTTTTTTAGACATTCTCGTGGACAAGGTGTTCATCCATCTATCCGATATGGAATAACAGCAACTAATGCTGCTCACTCATTGTTTTGTTACTAACCCGGAGGAGTAAAAAGGGACCAGAGAGTAAATATCATTATCAGAGTGTAATAAAACATGACCCTGCTTAATTAATTCGTTAAGAGATAGTGTAAAACCTTGTACGACCACATTCTTGAAACTGATTGTTGACAAACAATTAGGCACACGAGACATCTGCTAGTCGCATCACCCCCGCACTTTTTTATAGGTTTGTGTTTCTTATTTATAAAACTGCAATGTTTCAGTACCTTCAACATTTCCCTTTTCCTCTCCTCTCCTGGTGAAATCATGGCCCACATTCCGTAGCCTAGACCGACAATCCCGACCAGCCCGATCGAGGCCAACATGGTCCTCATGGCGCTCATGGTGTGCACGAGCTCTCCGCGAGCACGACAAAACTCTTTAACGCTTGATATAAATGATCAAGCTTCCCTAGATCGCGGAAAAAGCTAGGTCAGTGTCAGTATACAACACTGTCAGTTGACACGATGCGGTGCATTGTGGGAGTACATCATTATACAACTTTTTTAACCTGTTACCGGCAGATTGGTCAATACTTATTGTGTAAATGAACAGGCGCACGTGCTTGTAAGTCTTTTAACTCTCAGTTTACCGTTTAGTTTCACTTTCTGCTACAACGGAGATAGCCTAGTTCGTCCTCACTGTGACTGCAGAACACGAAATCCCACCTTACATATACCTAAACCCAAACCTACCCATCTCCACCCCCTGATCCCTAAACCCACCCCTAAACCTACCAATCTCCACCCCTTAGAACTGGATCCAACTCCGCCCCCTGGATCTCGTGTACTGCAGTGAGGTGCTACTGGAGGGTTCAAAGCTAATATTATAAGAGTTTTGTTTTCTCCAATAATTTTGTTTAGAACCTGTTAACAGAATTGGGATATACATACATTGTAAAACAAAATAAACACTAAAAAAACATACAAATCTAATCGACAACAAACATATAATATAATATTTATATAATATAATAATTACAACTTTTTTTCTTATAATTTTTTTTTTCTGTCAGTACAATTTGTGTAGAAACATTTAATTATATTATTAACTTTCATGAGGAAAGGTTCCAGATTTCTTGGGTTTCATATTTCTAGGAGTTGTTACATTTTTTGTAATGGGATATTATCTATATAACAGGATTGCACACAAAATGTGGGACACAGCATAAGAGTTTTGGTAATAAAGCAGCTAATGATAAATAAAAAAAAATAGGAATTTATCAATTTAATAGATTATGTGAAAATGACTAACTGTTCGATATAGTCAAGAAGGTCAAGACCCCGGACGTACAGGCCAAAATCAATATTTTATAGAGTGGATTCAGACATTTAGCTATCTACTTTCATGCTAGGTGAATGGTTTGTTAGTTATCTAATGATTTTCACATAGGCTATGCTATGCTAATAGGACACAAACACTACACTATTTGTAGAATGTGGTATGATGAGGTAATGAGTCAGGTATTATTAATCATTGACTATATAACAGGATTTGAAATATTGCTTTTTCAAATATTAGTAATCTTTCAAGGGTCAAATGAATGCATTCTGCATAATGCAAAGCTGCATGCTGACTAAAAAAAAAAAAAAAACAGCAGGACACAGAACAGTTGTTAATTATACTTTCCACCAGATGGCTCTAACATACTATCTGGTCTAAGTGTGTGTGTGTGTGTGTGTGTGTGTGTGTGTGTGTGTGTGTGTGTGTGTGTGTGTGTGTGTGTGTGTGTGTGTGTGTGTGTGTGTGTGTGTGTGTGTGTGTGTGTGTGTGTGTGTGTGTGTGCAGGCAGGCACTGCAGGCTGTGTGGGTGTAGAGAAAGCACATAAGTGCTGATAATGTGTGTCCATCAGAGTCAAGGTGCAAAATAGATAGCTAGAAAGGAAAGGTATACATTAGTGTCCCTTTAAGCGACATTTTCCCAGCTTGAGCACATGTTGAGCTTTGTTCATCCCTTACGAAACATTGCTGTGGCAACCATAGTTTCTGCACAAACACCATAGATGCAGCTACTAACACACTAAACTAAGATAACTTGCTATTATCCATCACTGCCATGACAATGAAAGCAGAAAAAACAAGATGAGTCTAAAAGCCTCTTACACCATTTAAAGAAGATGCCATATTCATATATTATGGTTCTACAGCAATAACAGCCTGCATTTTACTGGAAATGGATTACATCCGGTATAGTCAGAGCAGTCTAAAGGACTCCTATCTGAAACTATTTTTGTTGATAAGCTATGTTTAGGCTTTACAGAGTGCTTGACTCTTGTATTGTCAATACAAAATCTTTACCAAAATTGCTGCACCTCTTGATGGAAATAAATGTTGTGATGTTATTTCCATCAAGAGGTGCATACATTTTTGGTCAATATCTTGTATTGACAATGCAAGAGTCAAGCACTCTGTAAAGTGTACTCCAGCACATCCCAAAGACTTTAAATAATTTAAGGTATACACCTAAGGTATAGGTGCCAATTTATGTGTGAAAATTAATCTCTCTCTGTGTGTGTGTGTGTGTGTGTGTGTGTGTGCGTGCGGCGCGCGTGCGTGTGTGTGTATTTTATAAAACATTTTTTGTTCTAAAACTTTCAGACAGCCTACATGTTGTTGTAACCACAGCGATTCCTTCACCTTTCCTGTTCTGAATTCCATCCGTGCTAGAGGTTTAAACTTCTGATGTTCTGAAGCAGAAAGCGAGGTAATTTCTACTGGCTGCGTTATTGCTTGAATATTTAATCGTTTCCTGCTTCTCGCACCCCCCACACCCCCTCCAAATCACTCAGTCTATAATGACACCTCTCACGCCAACCCCCTGGCTGCCTTTCCTCTCTGATTGCTACAGTAACGCTTGCAGATGCCTGCTCTTGTTGCCATGACTCCCGTTTTTTTCCCGAAGGTGCACCGCTGATCATTGAAGGAAATATTCATGTTCGTGTCTGTGTGTGTAGACTGTGTGTGGTTTACCTTCGATGATTATAGGTGTGCTTTGCATTTTTAAGCGGTAATAGTTTGCCCTTGTCTATGCAGTATTGTTTTATGTACAGAACACATCCACGATGCTTTCATAATGTTCTCAACAGCGTTTAACGCAGTTCAACACCTGTGTGGTGAGGTCCTGTGTGGTTTTTCACAGCAGCACGTCCAGTATGAATGCTAATCATGGCTGGGATGGCGTTGGGAAGCAGAGCCCACTTACAGTTCTCTACGGAATTTCAAACACTATTTCACACTTACAGTTTGCGTTACGTATGTGTTGTTGTACATAAATCATCTGTGGAAAGGGGAAACGTGGTAGGCCTAAGTGTGAGTGCGTGTTTGGAAATGGATGCCTAAAAGTCTTCCCAAATACAAAGAGGTTCATATTTTTTCACATTAGTAAAACATAGCAAAACATATGTGCTCTGTGCAAAACTCACCTTTCTGTCTTGAGCAAATACATAATAGGAACATTGAGTGCTGGTCATACGCTATTTTTATCCTGGGTATACATCAACACATAAATATACAGCTAATAAATTAAAAGTGTTGCAGGTAAAAAAAGTTATTTTGTAATGGTGTTATGGGGGTTATGCTGCATAGTGCATTCACGCCATGTCATAATTACCATAAATTAAGCTCTCATAAATTAAATTGTATGCTTTTGAATCACTCATGAATTCACACTTGAATTTGAATGATTTTTACAGTTCAGAATCGTTATGGTAATTATGACATGGCATGAACACTCATTTAAACGGAGTTCTGGAATACTTAATTGTGGTTTGTCAATCACAGATCTCTCGTCAAATAATTTTGCATAAATGTCAAGGAAAATTGCTAGGTTCTTATCAGTCTTTCACGTTTCACGTGACTTGAAAGAGGTGGGGTCCCCTCTGCTATCGACCAATAGTTCTTCTGCCCAGCAGAGGGCTACTTTGGTTTATACACAGGGTGATCTGAGGGTTATAGTGGGGGCTCTCCAACCGGGCCAGCAGCAGTGTTCACCCAAGCCGGAACATATAGCTGGTCACAGGAAGGCGACAAAGCCTTTTTCAGTTTCCGCCAGATCCTCCAAGCGTCAGGCGAAGAGGCATTCCTAAAAAGGGCGACCCAGAGATGGAGGGAGCTGCCCTTCAGGAGATTGTGAGTGCACCGCCCCTTCTTCCAGAGGAGGGTAGGGTGGGTAATCCTTTGTTGAGTTTGTTTTTTGTTCCGCACAATTTCAACAAAAGAGCTGATTACATTCTCAACATTCTCTGGGTCCCAAGAGGGCGCGGTTGACAGTGAGCGATGCTATGCCACTTTCAGCCCCTTCTTCTATCGCCAGTAGGCAGGAGTCTGCGCTTCTAGTACGTTTCACCTTCTCATGCGTCTCCTGCCATTCCCTCGCAGGAACTGTGGACCCAGGTAAGTGTTGCATCGTACACTCAGACCCATCTCCAGGACGCTATGCCTTCCGGGTTGGGTCCCTGTCCTTCACCTCAGTGGCGGACAAGGATGCTCCTGTCCTGCGTGCAGAGATCGCAGTACTACTGGTGAAGGATGCTATAGAGCCAGTCCCTCCAGCCGTCATGAGGTCAGGGTTTTACAGCCCCTACTTCATTATATCCAAGAAATGCGATGGGTTACGTCCGATCTTGAATCCAAGACACTGGCACTGTCGCCAAGCTTTCAGCCCGTGGTCAGACCTTGCTTTTCAACAGGCAGGAGTTCCCCTAGAACAAGTGTCCAGGCATGTTGTTGTCTCAACAGATGCCTATGCCTCCACCACTGGTTGGGGTGCCATGTGCAACTGGCATGCTGCCTCAGGCTCCTGGACAGGATTTCGACTGCAGTGGCATTTCAATTGCCTCGAGTTGGTAGCAGTATTCCTTGCCAGTCCAGACGGACAACATATCCCTCGCTGCATACATCAACCATCAAGGTGGTCTATGCTCCCATCACATGCTGCAACTCGCCCGCCATCTCCTCCTCTGGAGTCAGAAGTGACTAAGGTTGCTTCGTGCCAGCCACATTCCGGGCGAGCTGAATGTGCCGATGCACTCTCATGACACCTCACATTCCCAGGAGAGTAGAGAATCCACCCTCAAGCGGTAGGTAGTTTGTGATACACTGGCACAAAGCTGGTCTCGGGGCCTACGCAAATATGCGTTTCCCACAGTGGGTCTGCTCGCACAGACACTTTGCAAGGTCAGGGAGGACTAGGAGCTGATATTGTCGGTTGTGCCTTACTGGTCCACTCGGACCTGTTTCCCAGAACTGATGCTACTCACGACAGCATTTCCATTACGGATTCCCATAAGGAAGGACCTTTTTCATGGACGGGGCACCAGATGGCACCCACATCCAGACCTCTGGAACCTCCATGTGTGGACTCTGGATGCGACGCGGAAGACTTATGTGGCCTACCCCCACTGGTAGTTGACATGATCTCTTCAGCTAGAGCCCCCTCTACAAGGCATACTTACACATTGAAGTGGAGTCTGTTAGTTGATTGGTGTCCTTCTCACAGAGAAGACCCCTGTAAATGCCTGATCAGAGTTATCCTTTCCTTCCTGCAAGAAGGGCTGGAGCGAAGGCTGTCTCCCTCCACCCTAAAAGTGTATGCTGGACATCCCGATGCAGTAGAAGGTAAGTCTGTGGGAAAGCATGACCATCAGGTTCATCCTCGACTTCGCCTCATCCCCACTTGGGACCTCTCTCTGGTCTTTACAGAGAGCTTCCTTTGAGCCTTTGATTGTGTATTCTTTCACAGTACGGCTTCCCTTTCGGTGAGCTTGTGTCTTTCCCTTGGCAGAGCCCACTCTGCCGTCTCTTCTTGGTATTGACTCCACCCTATTAGGCAGGATCTACCACAGAGACCTTCCGTATGTGGCACTGCCCCTTTGGTCAGTCCATATATGTAACTCCACATGCTACCATCCCCTATGGCCTCCGTAGCATCCCTTAGCATTGGAATAGGCACGCTTTCCCAGTGTTATCCAATAGTCTCACTGTATTGATAAGTAGGAACAGCAGTGTTTGACAGCGGGGCGCTGGAAAGGCTGGATTGTGGCTTTTTTCACGGTGCATGAGTGGTTCGTGATGCAAATCTCACCCTCCAATGTCCATTGGCTTGTTCTGTTACCACTTGAAGGTGATTGGGCTCTCAGGCGAGAACCCAATATGTCAGCCAATATTGACGTAACATGTAACGCGGGTTACATTAATAACATAAACGTTTCAAGTCTCTCATATCATTCCGCACTCCCCCTTTTTCACATAATAATTCATTTAGGAAAATCAGGGTTATGAATATATATGTTTTTATGTACTCCGTATTGTTATTAATCCCATTATTTAAACCTTTGCATTTATTAGAAAGAAGGGTTTCTATCAGTTCACCCAGTCTTATTTGTGCTGATAAAATCTCAGGTGACGTTTTGTCTGATGTCCAAAGGCCAATTTTTGTTCTCTCAACTCATCTATCATTCTAATTTAGTTCTCACTCCACTGTTCTAATTTAATTTTCTTCTCCCCTAACTTTAAACTTCATCTTAATTCTGATAAGGTTCACTGTACTGAGATTTGCACCGATGCATAATTCATGTCTCCCTCTGTCCTTCTTAATGTTTCTGTCAGTCTTTTCATCATATTGTTGAAATGACTCTTCCAATTTTAAGGAGACGTTCTCATGCATTCAACAAGCACCGAGAGGTGTTCTAGACATCAGACCGAATTATATAGTTTGCTGTTGATTCATCATTGACAAAAGGCATCTTAAGCTGTATAAAGAAAGGGTTAAATTGCTGATTCTACTACATTTCATTTCCTTTGGATGGAAAATCTTGGTGATTTGAAAAGCAGCTCTTCAAAAAGAGAACCATTTCCATACAAGTGTAGCTGTCTCAGTCTGTGTGTGTGTGTGTGTGTGTGTGTGTGTGTGCGTGCGTGCGTGCGTGCGTGTGTGTGTGTGTGTGTGTGCGTGCGTGCCTGTGTGTGTGTGTGTGTGTGTGTGTGTCTGTATGTATCAGCAGCTTGTCTGTGGCTCACTCATGTTTCAAACTTATCAATTGTAACCAGTTTCCATAGCAACATCTCTCAAGAGTTGAAGAGAGATGGAGAGAAAGAGCAGAAAGAGAGACAGACTTTGGCAATGGAGTGTATGTGATTACATGCGTGTATTCTGCATGCGCTGCAGATAAACAACACTCTGGTGCTCTGTGATAAAACTGCATGTTTAAAAAAACAGCAATTTAGTCCCCCCCCCCTGACATTATGATGTTATTTATTTATCTATACTCTGTTCCATTTCCCTGCTCCATTTTCATATCAAATTGCTTTTCAAAGCTTTGGCAAATGTTTCAGCTGTGTGGCCATGCACAGAAAACCTATTTTGGACAGGTTTTAGTTTTGATTTTCAGCAAGCGAGAGAGAGAGAGAGAGAGAGAGAGAGAGAGAGGGGTAGAGAGAGAGAGAGGGAGAGAGAGAGAGAGAGAGAGAGAGAGAGAGAGAGAGAGAGAGAGAGAGAGAGAGAGAGAACCTAACATAAAATGCATTTCATTCCTTTTGTGTCTCCATGGCAACCAAACTGTGTTAGCCTCTTATTGACTCCAATGCACTCGCACTTTCTCTGCGTTTCTCCCTTTCATGATCACTCTTTCACATTTCCAATTGCTTGAGACTTGCAAAAAACTTTATCTCTTGGCCTTCATCATTTGCCTTGATCTTTTTTTTCTTATCACAGTTTTATTCCTTTCAGTTTATTGTTTTTTTTTTCTTTTTGTTTAATTCAATTTCCCCCTTTTGCAGACCATCTTATTTTTTATTTAAAATATTGATCAGACATACACTACTGTTCAAATGTTTGGAATTGTTAATATTTTAATTAATGTTTTTGAAAGTCCTTAATGCTCACCAAAGCTGCAATATTGTGAAATATTATTACAATTTTTTTTTTTTTTACAATTTTTATATATTTTAGAATATAACATATTCCTATGATGGCAAATAATAATAATTAAAAAAATCTGCAGTCTTCTGCAGACAATAATCCAGTCTTCAGTGTCATCTGATCCTTCAGAAATCATTAATATGCTCATTTGATGCTCAAGAAACATCTATTATCAGTGTTGATGGATTGAACATTTAATGCATCCTAGCTGAATAAAATAATAATAAAAAAATGTTTTTGCTGACCTTTAACTTTTGAACAGTAGTGTATATTTACTTCCCACCCCAAGATGCAAATCAACAACACTTTTTTTTTGTCGGAAACATTGTTTTATTAGAACATCTGGAATTGCTTTTGTAGTATATAAGATATTCGGTTGTATTCAACTGAATACAGACCGTAAAGTTACCAAAGGTGCTGTAGCGTACATTAATGAATCATGTATAAAAGACATTATCATGCAGGTATTCTTAAATACTGCATGTGAACTATATTAACCACAAAAAACATTCAGTGATGACGTCTATAATGAAGACCCTAGTCAGTTGTCTCTCGGCCCACATTCCTGTGCTAATAGCGATTGTCTAGGGTATATTTTCACATTTTTGAGGGTACATGGTACATCAAGTCAAAGCCAAGATGGAAAGAGGACCCAGGAGTTTAGACCAGATAGGCAATGTTGCTAAAAAGCACTCAGACTGTGTCGTCATTAAATTACTTGCTTATTGTACTGAAATTTGAAGTGTGTGTACGTGTAATAATGAAGTCATTCTATCTACTGCAGTGGCACAGGAGTGATACGCTCGGCTCGGCCAGTCTATTCATCTACAAAGCCAGAACTACACACAGCTTAGTTAAATAATCATTATTCTACTTGTTTAGCAGACTGATGGACACAGCACAACACTGGAACTCCAGGTGAGGCGAATGGAGAGGCCCTATAATACACAGAACAAAGTGGCGTTAAATGTTGTGTATAGTCTAACAACACAGAAGATTGCCTGAAAAGTTTGTATTCATCATCATCGTGGTCATGACAACTCCATCAGTCTGTTGTCAAAAGCATCATGAGCGAACGTTACCGACACCAGTGTCTCCATCATCTGCATCACGGCCTGCTGTGTTCGTCTGTCTCACGCACATCAGCCCACTCAACGCAAATGAGTCTTCCTCTCTTGTTTGCTACAGTTCATCTGTTGGCATTCCCAAAGTGCTTTTATGATTTGTCACAGTCTATCGAGTATTTGAACTCCGGCAGAGGTTGGGGTCAGATCTCTCTTCCCTCCGGTACGGCCCGTCCCGCATGCCCGTCTCACTTAAGAGTCTGCCGTTCTGCTCGACCGCTCGTCCTCACCGCAGCCCATGATGAATGAACCCAAAACATCGGGTGTCAGTCCTCAGATGTGATGCTGCTCAAACAGTTTCTCCGGCTTGTAATATTTAATCTCATTGGTTGATTTGCTTTGAAATGTTTGTGTAAACTTCACCATCTGATTTTGCGTAAAAAATACTTTTTGTGCGGTGTAAGGACACTAATAGAGCTACCCTGCAACAACTGAGCCATGTATTCATAATTTAATCAATTATTATATTGTACCTCTACATACAGGGTACATTTATAGGTATCTACCACAAATACTGAAATAGCAAATACTTAGCAGTTATGAAATACTTTGACATAACAAGTTTTTCCACAAAAAAATGCAGTTGTTATCTGATGAAAAAGACGTCGCAACATAAAGTCCACGGTCTATTGATTTAAAAGTCAAGGTAACACATTCTGTAATGGTCTTGGTAGCACATTATGTGTCTCTTTGTAGACATTAAGAACCGATCAGTTGCTATGAGCAGCGGAAATTTTCAGCAGCCCTTGAGAAATTAATGGTGTTACAAAACATCTACACTGCCTGAGTCTTTTGTTCACCACATATCTCTCTCTCTATTGCACTCGTTTTTTCTTCTTCTTTTTAATGGCAGTGATTGAGGCAGCTTTACATTGACGGCTTTAAATGCCTCCTTGTCTTGAGCTTTTTCTACATCTGTCCATCGTCCATCCCCACCCAGGAGATCTGAGGAGGAGCTGAACAAGGTCTGTGGATGAGGGAGAGGTGAGCACGACACAGTCGGTCTTTGCTTTGTCGTTTCTCTCCTTCCTTTCATAGTCCTCTTTCCTTCATTTGATCACTTAGAAGCTGACCAAAGCATACACCATACTACAAAAGAGACACAGAGAGAAGTTAAGAGAGATTTAATTAAAAAAAAAACTTTAATTAAGCACTTTGAATTAAGCAAGACATTCTGTGGCAAACACTTGCTAGTAATATCTCAAATATTTATATCCCTTACAAAGAATACAGAATGATTTCAAAATGGTTTATTCCGCAAATTATTTAATCAGATATATACATATACATACTGATTTTTTTACTGTTTTTGAACAAAGTATCTTAAGCTTACCAAGTCTGCATTTATTTGATCAAAATACATTAAAAACAATAATATTATGAAATATTATTAAGATTTCAAATTTAGTTTATTCTAATGACGACAAAGCGGAATTTTCAGCATCATTACTCCAGTCTTCAGTGTCACATGATCCTTCAGAAATCATTCTAATATGCTGTTTTTGTGCTGAAGAAACATTTATTATTATTATCAATGTTTAAAACAGTTGTGGAAACTGAAAAAAAATGTATGATTCTTTGATGAAGAAAATTCTGAATTTATTTATTTGAAATGGAAATGTTTTGTAACATTGAATGTCTTATTATTGCCGATTAGATTCCATTAGAAATCTTTATTAATCCCCTTGAGGGCAAACTCATTTGCCACCATTATACACATAACAAACAACACAAACAAATAAACATTACAGCACAGTCAATCTATACAATAATTACACAGCTTCATAAAAAAACTCACTGCAGCAGAAAAAGAGCTCCTAAATCTCACAGTAGAACACTGATGCATCACTAATCTCTCAATTAATTAACTTTTAAGTACACTAAAAATACTATAGTGGATGACCTTCATAAGTCAAAATAATTCTTAATTTTGCCCTTGTTCTCTTTTCCACCATGACCTCAAGTGAATCTGGAGTGAAACCAATAACCGACCCAGCCTTCCTAATCATTTTAATCATCACCTATTTTTGTCATCCACAGTAATACTACCTCCCCAACAATGCACTGCATAAAACAAGACACTGGCCAGGATTCCCTGATAGAAGCCACAAAGAAGCTTCCCACTAATACCAAAATAACTTAGCTATCTTAAAAAGAATAATCAATCTTGATTTTGTCTTCTTGAACACAACCTCGCTGTTCTTCTTCCAGTTTAATGGACACCAAGACTTTAATTTAATGTATGCTTGGTGAAAAATCTTACTGACCACAAACTTTAGAACAGTAGATGTATGTAAATTATTTTATATATATTATTCAGATAATAGCCATGATTCTATGTGTAATGGTTATGTTCAGTTTATGTTGTGTCTTGTTTGGGTGTCTGTGTCTTCATTTAGCCTGTGTATCTATGGGGTTTTTTATGCAACCCCTAAAAACGGAAGACTTATTATGTGTTTTGGCCGTTAATTTACACAACGACAGCGGATTGTTGGCTAACTTTTGAAAACGGGTTCCAAAGTGCAAGTTTTTGAAAACTACATCCTTATAATCTCCACGTAAACTACAAAAACGCAAATCTGTGAAAACGGTGAAGTCGTGCACATGGGCTTCTTTTTTTGTGCAAATGAAAGGATACAGAATATTAACAGTAAGTTTTGACATTTTCTTAAAGGAAGTAAAAAGGGACTTTATATCAGAGGAGTTGATTTTAAAATTGGAATTACAGTGAATGGTTCTGGCTTTGTGAAGATGAAATTTACCCAGAACAGACAAAGTAATAATACAGTATTATCAAAATTAACATCCTTAGAATGAAAATCGGACATACAAATTATAGATTATGTAATTTGTGTGGGCATGAGCGTTCGGCTCGACTGCACTGTAGTAAAATAATGCATATGTGTCTAGGGCAGGCGCGTAGTCTTTCTTTACAAAGTGACATCGCCAACTACTTGTCTGGCATGCATAATGCAGCGTTATTAGTCGTTTTCACAGGTCCGTGTGAACGGGCATCGTTTTGTTGACGTCGTCATCTGTACAAAGTAAACACTTTTTCCGTTTTTAGCACACCGTTGTTGTGTAAACGTACCCTTAGATCTCAGTTTGTTTCAGTTGTTTGTCCTGTATTGTCTTTGCTACGTGTTAAGTGGTTTCAGCCTCTCTGTATTTTAGAATCTGAGTTTAGTTTGTTTTAATAAAAGTTTAAGGCCTGCTGGCCTGGTTTCACAGACAGGGCATAGATTAAGCCAGGATTAGACTTTAGTTCAATTAGGACATTTAAGTAGCTTTTTAAAAAAATGCCTTAGAAAAAAACAAACATTATTGGTGTGCATCTTGAGACAAAACAATGGCACTGACATATTTGAAGATATGTCAGTGCAAGTTGCTGTCTGTTAAAACAGCTCAAACATGCATTTTAGTCTGGGACAAGGCTAAAGCCTTGAAACCAGGGGTAAGAGTGCTGGAATTGGATTCTCCTCTCGCACTTCTTTTTCCTTGGGTCACTAGGGATCACTAGGGTGTTATTGTGCAATTGCTAAGGTGTTTTGAGTGGTTGTTATTTGGTAGGGTATTCTAGGTGGTTATTACTAGGGTGTTCTGGGTGGTTCCGTAGTGGTACAATCCAAAATTATTATTGATATTCTGTTCTGTAGACACTGCGTGTTTTCTTCTAAAGTGTTTTTTAATCCTTTCTATTATCACGCGAATATTATACGTCTTAGAAAAACTAAGACTCTTAGAAAACATACCTTTTCACAAAATCTCACATGATTTTGAGGGATCATTAATTTCAGATTATGTCATCTGAAGTACAAATTGAGATACATAACCCTACGTATGAGCCCTGATAATAGCAATGCAGTCAATAAAATCCAAACATAAAATTAATTGGGTAGAAGGTGAATAAATGAGGAGGGTTTACCTGTACAGATAGTAGAAAAAGGAGAGAAGGTAGAAGCCTAGTTTGCACCAGGACTCTTTTTGGCAATAATTCAGAATGTCCGCATTCATCACACTCACTGGATCATACATAACCTCAGACCCATCTGCAGGACGGTGGAAAAACCTGAGGGAGAAAATGAGAGAGGGAATTACTACAGGGGAACCATTTTGGAATTTCGGTTAAGTGAGGAACAGTTTGTACCTCCAGAGGTGATAGAGCAGCAAGGGGATGTTAAGGCCCAGAGTTACCCATTCCCCTGCACACATGAACATCAGACAGAACAGCCCGTGGATGGAATACTCTGGAACCACCAGCTGGAAGACAGAGGATAGATTCAAGTACTCGTAATAACTGTAAGCATAAATAAATATATATATAAATATATCATATGTTACTTTATGTCACTTTTTTAGCATGCACCTTAAGAATACGAACTGAATGTGTGTACGCTGAGACCGTTATTATGAATATATATATATTTAATGGCATTTCTAACTATTAAAGTATGGATACATGATACAATAATGTTCAAAAGTGTGGTGTCGGTAAGATTTTTTTTATCTTTTTTGAAAGACTTCTCTATGCTCACCAAGACTGCATTTGTGAATTCCAATATTTCAAAATGTTCCATTTTTTATATATTTTAAAATGTAATTTATTATGACAAAGATGAATTTTCCTTCAGTCTTCAGTGTGTCACATGATCCGTCAGAAATCATTCAAATATGCTGATATTGAATAGAAACATTTATTATTATCAATACTGAAAACAGTAGCTTAGCTTTTTTGTGGAAACTGTGATGTATTTTTCAGGATTCTTTGATGAATAGAAAGTTCAAAAGCACAGTATTTATTCAAAATTGAAATCTTTTGTAACATTATCAATCTCTTTACTGTCACTTTTTGATCAATTTAATGCATACTTGCTGAATAATATTATTAATGTCTTTTTTCTTTAAAAGAAGAAAAAAATTAATGAAATTGCATCAGTACTATATTAATTATTGGACGATATTAAAGATTTGATCATTTATCATTACCAACCAGTATTGGATATTTAATTGTTCATGCTGTTATCTGCTCACTTATAGTTAATCTTTAATAGCACTCATCATTCAATAACACGGTAAATGTATTCTTTATAAAATCTCAAAATGAATATCCATTTGTCATATTCATATTGTTTAATATTATGATGCCTAAATCCACTTGTAGCATTAAAAAAAAACTGATTTTATTTGTATTTATTTAGCCGAAATGGTCAGCTTATGCAAGGGTATCGGCCAGAATTGTAATATCAATGCATCCCTTCTACGAATTTTGAAAAAGAGCTGTTATAAGGGCTTCTCTTTCGTGTCCTCCCCACCTTACATAAGTTTACACTTAAATGGATCTTCCACAATTTCACTCACCCTTCGGAGGAGGTTGCAGATTCTCTCAATGTTCAATATTCTTTCCCTCTGAGGAAATACAGAAGAACGCAACAAGATTTCTATCAGCGCGCTCCAACAGTTTTGTAACAGTGCAGCAGGGATGCATGTTGCTGCGTGTGTTCACATATATGCATGCATGGCAGAGAGTTTCTCTGAAACCCACAGTTCACAGTTGGGATGCTGAGTATTGATGCTGTGTGAAAGGAATCGTGATCTAAGAAAAGCCTTACCGCTCTTGTGGGGTTGCTCTGATCGATGGGGTTTTTGAAGTCGGTGCGCAGCTCATCAAACGCAATAATCTTGAGGAGAGACAAACAGAATTTGTGTTACATGAGCATTGCAACAAAACCACTGGACATTTTGGAGGTTAGAGAGGATGTAGGAGTCCCTTTTTATCTTTAACTTTCCACATTTCTCAAGCCATTCCTACAGCTTCAAGCTATGCTCTCCCCTCCTTCTTTCCCCCCTTATAGATCCATATCTCCTGCCATCCCCTCACTTCGTTCTCTGTAAACAGATGCAGTTGCCATGGTGACCGAATGAGCCCCCTAAGCGGGCGTCATGGTTACTATAGAAGTGAGTTCACATTCTTATTGGCTGAGAGCCATACAAAGATGGGGGGAGAAGGAGAGGAAAGGAGGATGGGGTGTCAGAACGAAATTACGGTTTGATAAGCATTCTCAATAACATGGTTTCTCGCCGACATGCACTCATACACAGACTCTCAGCCTCCCCCACTCTCTGTCTCCTTCTCTCACATACATTTACACACACACACTCACACCAAATGACTCATGTTTAGAATCTCTCCCACTCCTGTCATTAGTCAATTCTCAGTCATTTCAAGTTTGCTTCTTAATGGCCCTTTGAACGTCTTACACGTAAGGTCTGCAGTCTAATGCCAATCTGAAAATATCCCTGGCTTCTCGTTTGGCATTCAGGGATTGTGTTTTAGGCGTTGAAACCTCTACTCCAGAAGATCTCTGGCGTTTTAGTGTTTCAGACCGATTTGAACAGTTCAGGGCCATTGTGTTTGTCTGCTGTTGCCTTTTGTGAGAATGCCGCATCTAATATGAAGAATACAAATGATGTTGAGGTCTCTGGTGGCGACTGTGCAAATTTCATTTGTGATTCTACAGACAGTGGGCTGGCACAGAACAACCAGTAGAGTTCAAATGGGCTGTTGACCTCTTCCTCTTCAGCGCTCTCTCTGTGTGTTTATATGAGGCAGCGATGAATCTCACTAAAACATGTCTAAGTCACATTACACCCCAATATCAAAAGAATAAGTAATTACATTTTGGTTAAAATGGTCACCTATTTTGAAATTTTATATTTTTTAACCCACAACCATACAGTGGATAAGCACTTTGAAGAATGTATTTATTTATTTTTTTGAAATATACATTATTTTAGAATTTTCTATAAATCAATATTATTGTAACATATCATGACATTTTCCCCTAAAATATTCATTGCCGTAAAGCATCCAGACGATGCTATTATTTTGTAATTCCCATTATAATAATAATAATATATAATTATTTTGTATTTGCACATCTATCGTGTGTGTGTGTGTGTGTGTGTGTGTGTGTGTGTGTGTGTGTGCGCGTGCAGATATTTATCTATATATTTATTCGCATTGCAGTTAAGAGAATTTAATTTTATATTTACTTTATACAGTATGGAGAATTAGGGGGATAGCTCAAATAAAATGTCTTAATAGTCCAAAAAGTACAATGGAATTTCTTTAGGCAAAATATAATTTCTTGTTTATTTCTTTAGATTTTTCTGGTGAAAAATAACCATTGTTAAGGTTTCGTGAGATTTACGTTTACATTCTTGACTGTACTGTATGTGTTTATGTTTGAGTCCATATAGCCTGCGCACAGGTAGACTCCCACCTTCCTCAGTTTTTTTTCTCTTTTGTATCCGTCTACTTGTTCTGTAAATCATTAATCATCCATGACTCAGAATGTCTGCTCTAATAATAACTGCCGCGATTTCTATTCACCTCATTGATATGGCCTCTTGTTAAGGGCAGGGGAGGCAGCTTGGACAGACACACACCCGTCTCTGCGCTCAAAAACTGGCACGGAGACACACATATTCACACTCACGCAGTCAGAGACATGCCGATGACATGGATTCCGATGCCAATTGGAATGGAAGTGTCACAGTGTCACAGGAACTCGTACACATTCACATGGTAAGACGTAAAACCACAGACGGCTTGGAACGTACCTGCCAGATGACGAAGAAGATGAGGGCAGCGCATAACACGAGTGTTAACATGTAGCAAAAGGCCGCAAAGGTGAAGGCCATGGCTGTTCCAGCCAGCCTGACGGTGATCCGGGTCGAGAGAGGGCGAGGGGGAGTCTTCCCCTGCTCTCTCTCTCACTTTGACTCTCTTTTCACTGAGTTAAACTCAGTCTTGCCCCCCGTCAAGGAAGTTGCGAAGCACTCTCCTCTTCTTCTGTCTCTCTCTATCCCTCGTTTTGAAGCTTGCGGTCCAGCTTAGGATGAAGTCGGGAGAGAATTAGAGAGGAATCTTCTTGGTCTGGAGCTGCAGATATGAGGTGTCTGGCTGGTTATCCGCCTCCGCTGGCTGAAGCGCCTTGTAACTTGCGGCTGGACCGTGTGTGTTTGTGTGTAATTCTTCCTCTCTGTTCGCCTAAGATAACTGCTAGAGCCGTTTCCTCTTTTCACTCTCTCTACTGTATCCTCTGTTCCTCCACTTGCTCCCCTTCTCCCTCTCTGTCTTTTTCTCTGATTGGCAGAGGGGTGTTTGTATGTATGTGGAGAATCGCTCCCCTCCCCCGTCTCTAAGATTAGTGCTTTACACGGGGTCCACACACCTTATTTACAGCAGAACACCTTAAAAAATATCTTGTGGGCACATCGGAAGATGAATGTCCTCGGTATACAATCTGAAAAAGACACATTGATTCGAGTTACAAAGTAAAGAATGGATGAATGTGTTCACCCCAGCTTGATGAATTGCTGAGGAGTAATTACAATTAGACGTATTTTAACTGCTATCGTGTTGTCATTTCAATCAATAACAGGACACATATGAACATCTAATCGACAGGTTTTACAATGATTCATATCCTCTCTTAGAATGAAAGGTGGATTTATTGTGGATTTAATATTAATAGATGAACAAATTAATGACAAAGCAAAGCCAAAAATGACTTAGTGCGTCAAAAATGAAATAATTAGTGCAACATATTACTTTAAAATTAGTAATTGAGGCTGCAAATGTAACATAAAACATAATTTTTTCTTTATTAGATAATTTGAGTAGCTCGCTTAATGTGGATTTGCAACAAAAACACGTTTTTACAGTTATATATTGAACTTATTATCCTAAGTAATCTAGACAAGGCTTTGTAGACATATGCATTTCCAAGATACCACTGCATTTCTTTACAAATATTCACTGCTGGATTTGGCTGATGCAATGAATCCTTTGATTCATTGCCAATTTTTGTGCATGAATCCATAACAAAGCCGTAATGGTGTTCAGTCCTTCTAAACAGTGTAAACATGAATAAACAAAGCACTCAACATGACGGTGAAGAATGGTTAAGTAAGTTAGCTGCGTTGCATGACAGGATGTAAGAACATGAGCATTTACCTGTGTTTTCTGAAGCAGCGGCGCAAGTCTGGCTACATCTGTCCTCTCTCCCCTCATTTTCCTCCCATCAATCTGGGTCGACACCATGTCAGAAATCTCTGGTCTGCTTTTCTCTGTATGTCAGTGTCGGTCCCATCATAGTCTTTCATTGGCTGCTGCGACCAGATATGAAACAGCAGAAAGAAGCGAAACATGTATGAATGTGCTGGCCGTATTTTTCTGTTTTATCTTATGCTTTTGATCCCGCACAGCTTTCTGAAGTCTGACACTTAATTAAGCGTTCACCCCCCCCCCCCCCCTCCATCTGCCTTACCCATTTCCCTTTCGCTTTCTCTCGCTCTTATTCCTTCTCTGTCTCTCTCCGTTTTTTTGTGAATTCAAGCATTCCCCGCTGGTATTTAATCTCAAAAGCAGAAGCAATGGAAAAGCCCTTCTCTCTCGCCCCCATCTCTTTGATTATAATACAAATGTGATGTTATTACCTCTGAATGCGCTGCTCAACAACATTCAACAGTCTTCTCTTCCTCCGTCGCTGTATTTTCTGCCCTACTCTCTCATTCCCTGGAGAGATATGAGGGGGCAGAGGGAGCTCCGGAGCTTTTTTGGCTTCCCTTGTTTGTCTCTCACTCTCTCTCTCCCTCCCTCTTTTATTCTCTTACTGTCTCTCTCTCACACAGTGTTACCTGTACTTTCTTCATGAAAGTGCATCTCTGTCACTCCAAGAGAGATGAATAAGGTTTGATTCTTTTTAGTCAAATATGCAGTCATATTTTCAGAGATCAAGAGTAGAAGAGAGTTATTTTATTTCACTCACAATCTTTTTTTTCCTTTTTCACAGGGTTTGCACAAATTCCATGTTTTTTTCTATTTAATTTCCAGTCGTTCATGACAACTATTATGCTTTTTAAAATTATTTTATAGAGTTATGGTGTGTTTTTGTTATTTCTACATCACATACAGTTATGGGAATAAATATATTAGGCCTATTATTATTATTATTATTAGATTAAATGATAAAAAACTATCTATTTTTGTACAAAAATCTCCAGTAAGACAAATGTAACAGCTGGAGTAGAATGTAACTTAAACAATTTATTAATTGCTTTAAAAATGTCTTTGATTTTTAAGATTTATTTTATTACCTTTTATAACTTTTCCAGGCTTGGACATTTTAAAACCATTAAAAAAAATCCACTATATGTTCCATGATATAATAATATTAATATTATTTCCAGCATTTATATAATTGTAGAAAACATACATAAAAAAAAAAAAAGGTTCATAGTAATGTACCCCTTTGAACGGTTCCCAGCCACCTCATTTACATATTGTCAAATCCATTTTCAATAAATACTCCCTCAGAAACTTATTTTTCTTCTCTCATTAGCAATGTTTTTAAATCATCCCCACAATGTCTCCATCTTTGTTTACTGTGTGTTCTTTAAAGTGTGGAAAATATTGAAACTTGATAGACATACTCCCCAGGGAGAAGAGACTGAATCATTCCAGTATTAAGGCTTCTGATTTGCTTTTATTGCTTACATTACCACAGCAATATATACGGCGTTCTCTGTTTTCCAGGAACACTGACAAATATAGCCGCAAGTGGCAATTATTGGGGTCCAAACATCAACGGTATGTAGGCGATATGATAATACAATGGCTATGTTTCTAAGTGTCTCTTTTTTATGTCAAGTTTAGTGAAGTGTGGGCATTGCATTCACAAGATATAGGCCAATTAGTCATTATGGGCTACACCCACAAAAATGTCAGCCTATATCCCCAACAATAAAACAAATCAAAATTGAGTGTCTCAAGATGGCGGATACTCAATTCTGTGCGAATTGCGAATTTCAAAAACTGGATACGCATATGATCAACTAATTTGAGGATACTGAAGGAATACGTTTTTTTAATCTTAACTATATGACGACTTTAGAGTTATAGGCAACAATGTGTTATAGCGTCACCTTGAGGCTGATTCCCACCAAATTGAATACACAGCTTAATTGAAAGACCTTCTAAGTGTCTGCTATATTTCGTAAAGATTGGCCATTCAAATTTGACATAATAAGCTGCTGAAGTTCTATTGGTGGCTGGCGGCCATGTTTGTTTATTTATCGGAATAATATGCTATTTGAAGCGGGGTTTTTTGTTGTGCCCCCTATGGGTAGAATTTGATGCAACTTGGCTTGTGTCCTAAGAATGTCCTGTTGCTAATATCTTCGCAACACATCTACATTATTTACAGTAACTTTTTGCCAGCATAGTCTATAGCAGCTTAATACAAAGTTTGGTGAAGATTGGATAAACAGCCTAGGAGTTTGAAAAAGTTGGTTTTTCGGAATCTGAATATTGAACATTTTATAGACAAGAATGACATTAATTTTGTAGGGTTTGACTCAAGGACTAAGAGAAAACATTAGGGGTGCTTGGACCCCTAAATATCCAGAAGATCATTTGTCACAAATGACAGATATTTCCAGCATGCCATGTGTTTTCGCTTCTAATGGAGTCCAATAGTACCATCTGGTGGATTCTTCTGCACTCTCTCCTTTCACTATCTTCTCTATCCTGAGGAAATGCCATTTTAATCCATTTAATCCTACTGCAACTCAACTTAGATTAATTCCTTCCTTTAACAACTTCCATTTTTATTTAAGAATCAGGGTTCTCGTGGTTTTAGACAAAATAGATATACTGTAAGAGGGAATTGTATAAAGTGTGTGTTTCTAGACCTAAAAAACTAATGGAAATTAGCCTACTATAAAAAAAAACCTGCAAGCACAAACTATAAGTCATGCAAATTCATTATTAATAAAAAGTGTAAACCTTGAATTACATTCAGTTATTGGGATTATTGAATTTAATTATTTAAATTATTTAGTCTTTATTATTTGATTTCATTCTTTACTTACACTTTATTTTGACATTCCACTTTAGGCATTCTATTAACTACATTCTACTAACTAACTTTGCAACTAACTTGTCAACTAACTCAATTTGGAACTAGCATATCAACTAACTCATTAGAATATTAGTAGACTGTTAGGTTAGGGTTAGTAGAATAATTTGACCTAGTTCTTTGCAAAGATACTAGTCAGAAGAATGTCTGTTGAGGTCTGAATAAAGTGTTAGCAGATATTTATCAGACATTAAGCAGATATTAAGTCTACTAATATTCTTCTAATGACTCGTAGATGACACGTAGTTCAGTTAGTACAATGTCTAAAGTGGACTATCAAAGTAAAGTATTATCCATTCTTTCAATATTGCCACTTAGTTTCTCTAAATAAAAGGTGTGGAAATGAGCAGCTATATGTAATTATAGCAGAAGTGTCAGAAATACCTTAGTGTCAAAAAGGTTGAGAACTACTACATTAAATGAAGACTTTACCCAAAAATGAAGATTTTATGTATTCATAATTTACTCACTCTTATGTTGTGCCGTGCAAATCGGCAGAGATGTTCGGTTGAATTACTCGCGTTGCACGAAAAGATGCAAAGAGTGACTGATACTGTCAGCTAACATTCTGCCTAACATCTTCTTTTAGTGAAAAAAAAAATATATATATATGAGGTGAAATCCATATAGATATAGGTCATAATGCGTTTATCCAACGGTATTAAATATAATCGCTTGACAACATGATGAAACTCGCATTGATTTGTATCGCACTTTTAGTGAGGAGCGGAACTAAAAGTTATTGGCTTGCGCGTTACACCCGGACTTAGTTGTGTGCTACAGTAGCGTGGACGTCTGTATTTTTTAGCAGTAATTCCAAAATCACCCATTTCCTTTGAAATGGCTGCCAAAAGCCAAATATGTTCAATATGGCTTGGATCCGAAACTGGAATATTAAAAGGTAAGGTGTTGTTGGGAGTTTCTCGTCTCTTTTTCGACACATTGTCCACTTTTCTGACTATCTAGTTAGCCATGTTTGGTACACGTGAGTTAGCACAACAGACCTGCCGTTTGATTTTCTTGAGGGCCACTTAACTAATGACTTGTTCGTATCCATATTTCATCTTAAGGGGTGAGTCTCAGCAAAAAGCAGGCGTTTAACTTCTGTGAGATGAGCTGCTTGAGTCGGGATCAGGAGGTTTGCGTGATGGCATGGGGAGACTCACACGAATCAGAGGTGAGTAAGCGAGAGAACTGGAGTAACGTACCTTATAATTTAGTGACTGACATAGTATATGTGCGTGTCTTTGCAGGTGTTAGTGGGCAGTGTGAACGGCACTGTGAAAACTTTCAGCACGGATAAGGGGATCTTTACTGCGACCAGAGAGTGTGGGGATCCTTCACAGGGCAGATTCACAGGACTGTCTGTCACTGACAGGTTGTTGCCAATATCATGTTATGATTGTCTCTGCGGTGGCTGATGAATTACTCGATGTTTTGTTGGTTTGCATTAATGTACTGTAGGAATGATGTACTTTCTTCCCCCTTTTCCAGTTCTTTGATCACGTGTGTGGAGTCAGGACTGCTGAAGGTGTGGAAGGAAGGCTGTACAGACACAGTAAGTCAGTGTTATTTCAATAAATGAAATGGACACCAATCATCAGCATCTACAAATATGAATATTCCCTTATACATTAAATGGTTAGTTCACCCAAAAATTGTGTCTTTAATTACTCACCCTTATGTTTTTCCAAACCCATAAAACCTTCGTTCATTTTCGGAACACAAATTAAGATATTTTTGATGAAATCCGAGAGCTTTTTGTACCTCCATAGACTGCAACGTTATTACCACTTTCAAGGCCCAGAAAGGTACTACATACATCGTTAAAATAGTCCATGTGACTATAGTGGTTTAACCTTAATGTTATGAAGCGACGAAAATACTTTTTGTGCGCAGAACCCCCCAAAAATAATGACTTTAACAATCTCTTCTCCTCCATGTCAGTCTGCTATGCTGATCACGTAGTACACAGTGCCACGCTTCCAGGTTCTACATCAGAACGGCGGATCATTAAATCAGTATTATTTTTTTATGGTGGATTTCTGAAACAAAATGTAATAACTTAAAAGTTGGTGAAATAATAGTAGACATTAGGTTACCTATTAAGGCTTTAAGCTAAAAACATATAATATTACCATATTATTACCCCAAACTTTTGTCACTATCAAACAAAAACAATATATTACATTTTTATAGGCATTTGTTCCTGTAAATGAATTATGATGACGCAATCTTCAGAGATTATCCAGTCAAAGGTCCTTATTGCATGTAAATTTGTCCATTTTAATTTATTTGTTGTGGGTCACATTGACTGACTATTCTAGCTGTTTTTTATTTATTTTTATATATATATCTAGTAGACTGCCTTTTGATATGTAGTCTCATTAGAGCACTGGTAGTCTGGATTTGGTCATCTGGAAAAGTATATATATTTGGGGTGATTCAATGCAGTGTTGCTCTGAAAAACCGGCACAAAGGTAAAATGTATTACCTCACCATGGATAGCAAAACATAGGCTTTCCAAATCAGGCCCATTCTTATCCAGATTAAACTTTTGGAATAAGTGGGCCCTGCGTCTGTTGTTTGAATTGTAGATTAGGTTTGAATAATGTATGATAATCTTTTCATCTCTATGATAATTTTGTTGATTCTTAAAATGTGGACTTAGTAAATCGGATCCTCAACCAACCTCATCCATCTTTGTTCTTAGGTTGAGGTAAATGTTGGAAATGGAATTTGTAGAATGCAACAGAACCCGTCACAGCGCCATCGTGTGGCTACAGGGGGTAAAGAGAACCCGCTGAAAGTCTGGGATCTGGAGAGACCAGATAAGCCAATATTCACAGCCAAAAATGTAAGGCAGAAGAGAAAAAATAACTATGAACTTCAACTTTTTAGCACCCAGTAGTTTGTGAGTACCGTTACAAACTGTTCTTTTTTTTCTTTTATCCATCAGGTAGCCCATGACTGGTTGGATATGCGAGTGCCCGTGTGGGTGAAAGACATCGGCTTTATTCCAGATTCAGATAAAATGGTCACATGCACTGGACACCATCAGGTTTGTTAAGCCATTAACCCTTTTCTCTGGCTTTATCCATTCATGCTTTTCTACCATTGTTTCTTACACTGTAAAATTATTTACTTAGAAAGGTCATGTGTTAATTTTTGTTTGGGCTGTTCACGATCGTGAAGGACAGCCCTGTGTGTATATATACACATAAATGATACATTTTTGCTGGATTATTTGATGAATGGAAAGTTCAAAAGAACAGTATTTATCTGAAATCTTATAATTTGAAACATTGTTTTTACAGTCACTTTTGATGTGACTGCATCCTTGCTTAAAAGTATTAATTACAAAATCTTATTGACCCCAAATCTTTGAACGGTAGGCTGTATTTAAATGAATTATCTTTCTTTATTTTCACACGTCATCATTTTGAAGACAAATACAGAGTACAATAATTATAGAATTCAGGCTGTTTCATCAAAAACTGGCATGCACGGCTTTCTAATTTATCAATTCAAAGTTATCTTTTAGTTTAAACCCTATACAGTTGTCAATCATGTAAAATAATCCATATAAATTCAGTATTCACACCAATTAATTGGTTACTTTGTTTTGCTTGTGTAAAGTGTTGAGGCCGTGACACCAAAACGACATCAAAGAACTAGTAGCACTGAAAGCTCACTGGGTTTACGGCTTGTCGCATGTGTCTATGACACAAAAATAAATCACATTTGTTTTTCGTCTCGTGCGCTATAAAGCTGAACAGCCAATCAGAGTTCTCTCATTGATCACTGATGGCGCTGATGCCGTTTCAACATGCTCAATCAGCCTTAAAGCCACCATTGGTGTCTGACTTGTGCTGACGGTGCGGAACACTCCGCAAAAACTGAGCTGACTATAGCCGCAGATAGCTGACCATTTGCTTGGTGTCACAGCCTCAACCTTCAGCTTGTAACTGATTGGTCGCCACTTCAACATGCATTATAGGTGTTTGCAAAAATGTTTTATCTTGTTATTTAGATTTAACAGCTTTTTCAGAATATATTTGACAATTTTCCATAAGTATTATGAGCCAACCATGTTTTTCTTCATGTCCTGTTTGCTATTGTATTTATGCATGTCTTCCTTTGTGTCTTAAGGTAAATGTCTGTGAACAAACATGACTCAAAATATCTTGCCCTGTTTGTTCTGCTGCTCCTCCGACAGGTGCGTGTGTACGACCCCTCGACGTCTCAGAGGAGGCCGGTGATGGAGGCTCAGTTTGGAGAGTACCCGCTCACAGCGCTCTCTCTTCCTGCCAGCCAGGACACAGTGGTCGTGGGCAACACTCACGGGGAGATCGGCATTCTTGACCTCAGAAAAGGTAAGCAGTAGGTGGATGCTCTGTTTATTTTTTCTCTTAGGCAGGCTTGGATCAAAAGCAGTTGTTTTGAACTGAAAGTCCATTGCTTTGTTTTTTTTTGTCCTGGATCTGTGTGTTCCAAGTATAAAAGATGTATTTGGCCAGCCGTTCTCTGTATATGCACTGTTATATTATTGAACTCCTGAGAGTGTTGTTTTGTCTGACCCTATTTTCTTCTCTATCTGCCTGCAGGGCTTGTGCGTGGGTGTCTTAAGGGTCTGGCGGGGGCAGTGCGGGGGTTGCAGTGCCATCCTTCCCTCCCATTGGTGGCCTCTTGTGGTTTAGATCGTTTTCTGAGAGTACACAGCCTGGAGGACCGTTCCTTACAACACAAGGTATGAATACACAAGAAACCAGGTTTCTTTCTCCATTTTCTCTGCACTTCATCTGTCTCTTTCTCTCTGCTGTTGTTTCCATATCCTTTGATTTCTGCATTGCCCCACTCCTCTTATTTCCATCTGGTTGCATACACCATATAATCATAAGTGCCTCCCACTCAGTGTCGTGTTTGCGTAAATGGTAATTTTATGAACATATTTTCTCTTTGCAGGTATATCTGAAGTCACGACTCAATTGTGTGCTACTTTCTAGCAGAGAACTGGAGGTAAGCGGTGCATCATTTTGATAATTCACTTTATGTAACTGCCTATCAATAGTAGCAACAATGGAAGTTGCTTTCTCGCTGATGACTTGATACTGCACCACTTTGTTAATCGTATGACTCTGTATTTGCTCTTCTCTTTCAGTCATCAAGTCCTGATGTTTCTGGAGATGTAGAGGAGGTGAAAGCAGAGGAGGATGAGGTTTGGGATACCATGGAAACAGTGACGGAGAAGACCAAAAAGAGGGCTGCCCAAACAAGCGAAACAGTGGTTAATGGGGTAGATGGAAAAAAGAAAAGAAAACTAGTAAAAACTAATGTAAAGTGATTTATAAAGGACATTTTTATCATTTTATACACTGTTGATGTCATGTCATGACTAAAACTGTATCAGAAGTGGCCAGAAAGAAACTTAAACCTGATAGAGGATAGTTCACCCAAAAATTTAAATTCTGTCATTATTTTCTCACCCTCAGGTTGTTCCAAACCTGTATGCATTTCTTTGTTCTGCTGAACACAAAAAATATATATTTTGAAGAATGTCGGTAACCAATGTCGGACCCCATTGACTTCCATCTGGGATTTCCCCCCCTCCATATTATGGAAGTCAATGGGGTACGTCAACAGTTTGACATTCTTCAAAATATCTTCCTTTGTGTTCAGCAGAAGAAAGGAATTCATACACGACAGAATTTCCATTCTTGGGTGAACAATTCCTTTAATACATACATGTATGTATATATATATAGTGTACAGGTCATCATTTTGAAGTGGATTTGAACATTAAATTATCTGAAATTTGATATTCAGATTACCTTTTTCATATGTGAAAATGTTACAATTCTATTGAACTGGAACAAATGGTCCTGTTATGTACAAACAAAAACATCTATCACTGTAATTCTGAATTAAACAGAATTGAAGGAAGAGTCTGTAGCAGAGCTTTGTCTTTGTATTTTCAATAATTAAGTTTCTATTGTGTTCAATTGACTCAAATATACCGGTATATGAAATGTAACACCAACACTGCAAAAAATTATTTTCTTACTTAGTATTTCTGTCTTGTTTCCAGTACAAATATCTAAAAATTCTTACATCAAGAAGCATTTAGTAGAGAAGTAAAATTACATAAGAAATCCTATCTTGTTTTCTTATAAAGAAAAAATATGAAAGTTCTTTTGGGAGTTTTTGCCAATGGGGTAAGACAAATAATCTTGTTTTCATTGAATTGCTTGTTTTAAGCAAAAAAACTCAATTTAAAAATGTTTTATCAGAAAACAAGATAAGATTTCTTATGTAATTTTACTTCTCTAGTACCGTAAATGCTTCTTGATTTAAGATTTGTTTTTAGATATTTGGACTGGAAACAAGACAAAAACACTAAGTAAGAAAAGCATTTTGTGCAGTGGAACTGTCACACAGTTGAAGAAAGTGTGCACTTCAGAAAATATTTCCTACAAAAATCTGTTATGTGGTTTACAATGCTACTTTATGTGAAGTTTTCATTTTTCAGTTTACATTCTTTCCAAAGGCCTGTGTACAGTATCCCTTTCAAAAATTAATTTGAGGTACATTTTACTGAAGTAAAAAGAGAATCATGAATCTGCTGGTCTAAAGACCTTGACTTGACCGTGAATGAACATGCATACCTGTGTTTGTGTGGGTGTGTATTACGCATTGCGTTATGCACACTTAAACACACCTTATACTAGCCTCTGATAAGATAAGGGACATCTTGGTTAGAACTGAAACCGTCAACTTTGTAAATGAGAGAATTAGTAGCTAATAACTGATTTATTTTGAGCACAATTGGGACGAATCTGTATGTCTCAAATTTATCATTTGACATTACAGTGGTGTTATAACCAAGGAACCAAATAATACATTTTCTTTAACAAAAATGCTGTCCAAACTTATGAAATCAAATGTATTTATATCTGATCATATACAGTGATGTTCAAGGGATGACGTAGTTTCCATATGTACAATTTTTAGGGGTTTTAGTGCATCTAATAAGTGATGCTTTCGACGTGACAGATAATTAAACATGGAAACATTTTCAAGGAGCTGAGGAGCAAAGGGCATCAACTATAGAGGGAATGATGAAGTATGACAATATTAATTGAACTCTGAGACCTTGCAGGGTGGAGAGGGCAGTATTACAGACTGCTGACTTGCGATTTTAAAACCTGAAGTGTGGCTTTACAAAGGACAACAGCCTCAGAATTTCCTGTATGATTATTGTAAATTATGAAACCCCAAAACTATTGCATGTTTGTGGTTTGACCCTGTGTGCGGTACCAAGGTCATAACCAGTGGAAAGATTTCATTTCCTCATGGTTTCCTCCTTTAGAGTGAAGGAAATAGCTTAACTAACCCCAATAACACAATCACCACATTATATTGCACTTCCTGAAATATATTTATCATATAGGCCTATAATTATTTGTGCATTTTTTCAACATCTTGATTAAAATGTTAGATTGTGACCGCGGTCGTCGTCTTCTGGTCAAACCTCTTATCACAAGAAACACAAAGCAATTTTTAGCCTTCTA
Organism: Phoxinus phoxinus; assembly: GCF_949152265.1. Lineage (NCBI taxonomy): Eukaryota > Metazoa > Chordata > Actinopteri > Cypriniformes > Leuciscidae > Phoxinus > Phoxinus phoxinus. Next base: position 12,825,171 of record NC_136898.1, on the reverse strand, counting down.
GTCCCAGACCATCACCTGCTTAAGGTACAATATTATGTGCTTAGATGGAGTATTTTGTCGTGGTACATTAATTTACACACCATTCTTGTGTTTGACAATCGAAATTCCTTAACACAGTGTGCACTTCTGTGCCCTTTAGCCCAACAATGACAATAATTAACTCTCTCATCATGAGTATTTTATTATCCTGTTATAAAGCATTTTTTCATTCTTTGATCAATGTTTAGAGTCCATAGTCTACTTTATCTATTCTAATCATGCAGCATTACCTCATGCCGTGCTATTACCAGTAATTAAGACATTGACCTACATCACTCATTTGCTGTTACATTATAAATCAAGCTTTAGAAACTCACAGTGGGTGAAAACAGCTATATGTTGCAAGAAATAAGTCTTGTGATGTGCAACAAACAATGTTCTGAGTCTGTGTTGTATATCGTAAATAATATAATTCAAAAATCAAGTTAAACCGTGACGCCCTCTAGTGGTTTATTGTGTTTAAAGTAAACTGGCAAGACTTCTAATTTGGATGTCTGTTTGGCCCACAACATTTGTTTAGACAATTTTAATAAAATGTGTTGCTCTGAACTGTTTTAAAAATATCAATGTACCTAAAACGTTACAAAATAGGGTCCTGAGGTAGCCTGTGTGTAAGTCCATAAGAGTCCAGGATGTTGAATATGAGGGGCAGGGCCAAAAAGATGTTAAATATTGACGAGGAGTGTAATTATTAACTAAGCTTCAACTCCAAATCACTTTTAAACTGGCCTCTCTCTGGCCTGACATAGCACTGCTGACCGACCCACCCTTCTCACTGGCTGGCTCTCTCGTTGTGCTGTCACTATCTTTATTGTTTTTAGTTCTTTTTCTCATTTTTGTAGACATATTTTTACTTTGCTTCTGTAAGTTCTTTAATCTCTATATTTATTTTAACTTTTCTTTTATTCTTTTGTTTGCATTCTTTCTCTTTTTCTTTTTTTCCTGATGCGTCCTGGACTCGCACGAGGAAGAACTGTGAAGGTAAGTAACTCTTTAATGAAAATTAAGTTGTGGGTACATGGAATTTTTAAGTGGTTTAAATTGTAATTTTCTTTAAATAAATATATGCATTTAAAAAAAAAAAAAAGTAAAACTCACCTTTCTCACCTTTGCCTCGCCTCTGCAATTACGCTCATTCACGTAGGAAAATGTAATGTTAATGTCTGACTGTTTGTTTGTGAAAGGCTAGATTAATTTGACTAAATATACCTGCATTGTCTAACAAAGTACAGGTAAGAAGGATAAGAAAAGGGGATAAGAAAAGAATGCAAAAGGCTTTCGCTCGGCCCTCAAGCATTTGAAAAATTATTTTCCAAGAACAGGATCTTATAAATCAAAAAGGGTATAGAGTAAGTTTCTTTTCAATTATCTTTAATACATGAAGCAAACTGCCTGGTATGTGTTCATGCAAATAAACGGCAGTTTTAGGTTTTGTATGGAATTTTTATACAACAATCTAATATATGTCACATCTTTTCCACAATTATTTTCTTTTCTACAAAGTAGATTTGATGAAACGTGATGTGACTTACTCCAATATCAAGTACGGCAATTAGGAATTGTGATAAAAATGAACCACTTTCATGAGTTCATGCCATTGATTTTCTCTCACTCAACACAAATGTTACGGATACGGCTCAGGGATGAGAAAGAAAATGGTGGATTCACAAGATGATAACAGGGGCAGATAACACAGACTGACTCATGCGATGTGTGCCCCCTTTAATTACTTTATTATGCTGTTTTTCCAAAGGTAGCAAAGAGCAGGGAGGTTTACAGCAAGGCAAAGTCTAAAATATGATATAAATGAAGAAACCAAGAAGAGAGAAAGAACATGATAGAGAATGTGGGATGGGTAACTCATGACTAAAAGGAAGTGATATGTACAAAATTAAGACATAAAGCCAGATCAATTATTGAGCGACACACCCTTATTTCTCTCAGATCATACACACATTCTGCCGAGTACCCTTATGTTGACTGCTGTCATAAAATTGCTGTTATCAAGATCAGTCTTAGCACTTTGGACATGCTGTTGGCCAATAATGGAGTCTATGGCATGCCATAAAGATGAGAAAGAAACAAGAGGTCAAAGTCATGAGCCAACAGAGGAACTCTCACATGTTCTTAATGGCAGTCATTAGCCTTTGTCTGAATCCTTATCTAACTCTGTCTTCTATGCTTTCATTTCAGGTGGAACCACGCTTTCTTCTTCTACTATCTATCTATATATATTATAGAAAACTACCCTGGCGAGAATAAGGAATAAGTGCACTTCCTTCCACTGTCCAAAAGGGGCACACTCCAAAGATTCGGTGCTGACTGGTTGTAACAGCAACTCCATGTGGAAGGTTTGTGTCTTCCAGTGGAGCTGCTGTTGCGTGCAGACAGTCACCTTTAACCGCCTTATTTCTACATTAGGCTACTGCTCCTTTGAAGTGAACAAAGAAAATCAAGTCCTAATGTTTTTATTCTTATTTAATGCAATGCCTAATACTTGGTTGTGAATGTACGTCTATACTAGAAGAAAGCATGTTTAACCCAGGTCTAGGACACAGGGTGATGACCTATGAATTGACAGCCAGTGTTTGCAGTCCAGCTGCCTGTCAGTTCTGTAGGCCACTGTCCTGTTTATCCTACTAAACACACACCGGTTTGCACAGAGAATGCAGGACACCGTATAAATGTTATGTATAATTGTTATGTATAATTGTTGGGCTGAATAAATGTAAAACCTTCATGTAATTGTTAATTTGGAAATGCATTTATGTATTTATTTTGATGTAGCTAACTAGCAATACAACATTATTTATATTTATATATTTATTTGAGTTATTCAATTGTATTTATTTTCATTTGAACATTTAAAATACAATTATTTTGAACTTTAAATAAATGTATATTTTACAGGTTTTCACACTGTTTTCAACATAGCCTACAGTACTTATTTCTTTGTCACATTCTTTGCATACATTTCATTTAACATTTTTACGACGTTTTCCAAAATCAATGTGTCATGAATTATAACAATAAATACAATTATAACGATAACTACATTAGCATCCCTTGGTCGGACAGTTAGAACATTGGTTCACTTGACTGGGACAACTTGACTCTATTTCCGCCGACCTGACAACATCCTAATTGTACAACATCTCTAGATCAACAGCAGAATGGTATCTTTCTGACATTGTTTTAATATTATGTAAAGTACATTAGGATAAACACTTTGCTTATGTGTGCAGCATTTCAGCCAAATAAATGATAAATTTTTGCTAGATTGTTCATTTCTTGTCTAGGGATGTATGTTTATGCTAAAATATAATTAAATAAAATATAATATAATTATTTAATTAAATAACTAAATAAATAATCGTTTGTCATTATGAGTAGAGAGTTGACTCAAGTTTCATGCTTTGGAACTCCCGTTTCCTGGTTTTCAAGATGCATTGTGGGACTATTATTGGAGCGAATGGTGGAAGGATTTTGCGATTGTTGAGACCACCCTTAAAATGGCTGACTCCCTGATCAGTTCCCTGACTAGTAACTAGGGAGCAAAAAAAAAAAAAAAAAAAAAATAGTAACTAGGGAGCTGATTGAGATGCACCCTGAGTTTATTATAAGTGCAAACTCTCATCTGCCGTTTACATAATCAAGCTGGATTCCTATTGGATAAAAAAAAAATCGTTCTGAAAGTGTGTCGTTATCATTATAGTTGTGGTGTGGACTTTTCCTTTTTTTATCATTAGAATGATTATTAAAACTTTGCAGTTATTGTTCTCATTAGGCCTAGTTATTATCCTTGGTGTCAACAGTCCTTTAGTCACACATAAGCCATTGAAAAGAAAGCATCACTGACAAAATATTCCACTTCACTCACAAAACAACCTGAATCCAAAGCCAATTTCCTGTAAATGTCAGACTTCTTTCACTTTCAGTTTTGTTTTGCCCATGTCCCCCCCCCCCCCCCACCCAGTCTTAGATAGGCCTATAGGAATCGCTCTAAGACTAGAATTAAGCTGTAAATTGCAGTAAATGTCTGAACAAACATGGCAGATAAAATAATATTAATTGATTATTGATTTAAAAATAAACAATTAAATAAATAAAATAAATAAACAATGGGTTTGTTTGTCTGCATCCCATTCTGACACTCGAAGAACATACAGGTGCAAACCACATGAGGACTTAGCCTATTATAAAAGAATCACTGTCAAAATGAAAGAATTCTTTCATTTTCACTCTCTGATACAATAGCTGATACACATGAGCCAACTCACAAGAGGCCTCTTTATAAAGACGCATCTTTAGCTTTTCTTGGTTATTTTACTTTTGTTATTTGTAAGGCCACTTCTAAATAATTTTCACATCTAATGTTTCAGATTAAAAGAACATTACAGAATCTTCATTTGACATAGTGGGTGATGAGTGTCAATTTCTGGGACCCCCTTGTGATAGTAATCAAACCTGGCACAGACTCTGACCAGCAACTGTCACTGGTCTGTCCAGGACAAATATAGCAGTCAGCCAGTTACATGCTCAAAAGAACCCCCCCATCCCATCCCCCAAAACAGGAATATTACCATCCTTCCCAAGTTTTTTATGTGAGGTTCATTCATACAATATTTTGGGCATGAACAGATGGCATTGATTTAACCTGTTAAATTGGCTTTATTATATTATATTATATTATATTAAATGTTGTGGAATAAATTTCTATGCAGTAATTTATGGCCTCTAAATTATTCATTCGTTCGTTCATTCATTCATTCAAACAAACAAGTAAAAGTTAAGGTTATTACAATCAATATAAACTTTATTTGTAAAAAAAAAAAAAGAAAAAAAAAAAAAAAAATGAAATGAAAAGAAAAGAAAAGAGCGTCAGCTGTGTTTCACAAAATCCCAATTGGGGAGGTGGTGGGAGGGGCTTTTATTTTGGAAGTTCCCTTGAGTTCCGGTCCATAGTAATGTATTAAAAATGTTGTTGGGGGCGCGAGCTCTCACGGTCACGCGCAAAGTGCTCGGGCTGTGGGGAGCAACTCCAGCGGCTATAAAAGAAAAACGATCTCCTGCAAGTCAGGTCGCAACTGACGGGAGTAAACTAACTTCAGTCTGATTTACGAAAAAAGTCAAAGTTAGCTAAATATAAATTAATGCAGAAAAAGACAACAGTTAGTTGAACAGCTGACAGGACCAACCCACCACGCTGGCAGTCCGCAGTAACGTTAACTGTTAACGTTACCTGACATTGGACCGTTCATTCGTTCGAACCGCTGGATTAACTGCCTAGAAATCAGCAAAGAACTTGTAGTTTATTTTACACAAGTTTATCTTACACATTTTGCAACATGTTCAGCTGGGCCAACAAGGACGGGAAGAAAAAGGACCCCGAACTGTTTCAGAATGTTTCTGACGGGTTGAAGCGACTCTATCGGACCAAATTATTCCCATTAGAAGACACGTACCGCTTTCACGACTTCCACTCTCCGGCTCTGGAAGATGCTGATTTCGATAACAAGCCCATGGTACTTTTAGTGGGCCAGTACTCCACAGGGAAAACCACTTTTATTCGTCATCTCATGGAGCAGGATTTCCCCGGGATGCGCATAGGCCCCGAACCGACCACCGATTCATTCATAGCGGTGATGTACGGGGAACAGGAGGGTCTGATCCCGGGCAATGCTTTAGTGGTTGACCCCAAGAAACCCTTCAGAAAACTCAATGCCTTTGGAAACGCCTTTCTGAACAGGTAAGATCTTCATTCATTACACTTTCAAACAACCTTCTTTTTAAAAATAAACACATTCTGAAAAAGTGCAGTGTTTACAATAATCATGCGTCTTTTGCAGTTGTTTTAATCTCAGGTTTTCTTTGCTCTGGATTGCAGCTTTTCAGGGTGTTGTCTGTCGGTTGTTAAGTTTTGTATTTCATATAACGTTACTCAACATTACTTATGAAATGTAATGATAGGAGACTTCTGGACATTAAAAAGGGTTCATGTTGTAACGTTACTGAAAATTGAATTTCCTGCACTTTTCCCCCCAGCTTACTTCTGCATGCTGAAGTCGCCAGCTGTATTGCAAGGGTGGAGCTTTAACTGTAGTAAAGCTGAATTCTTAACTGGTTCACCACCTGTGTTTTATATCATTGATGAAGATTTAATTAAGTATATTACATACTTTTTCCTGCTTTTTACCACGCACACTATTGTAATCCCGTCATTTGTATGTTGTTTAACACACTTTGACAGCCAACATCAAATCACATGTTCTCTGGCCTAAAAACGTATGTCTGTCAGTTTACGAAGACTGATATGATTTGCTTTATTGTAATCCTCACAAACCTTTATTACTTTTAGATATGGTTGTCACGCCCAGAGAAAGTCTTCAGGCTTTTGAACCTGGCATTAAAGCTTTACCTGAACTCCACTTTAAACCTTTATACCAGCAAAACTTTCCCTTTTTCATTGTGTTTCAATAATTATTGAACATTTTGTGTGCATAAAACTTCTTGCTCGTTAGTCTTTGGTTCCCTCTTCGGGGAGGAACGTCAGCTGACCCTGGTTTTGACAGCTGCAGAGGCCTTTAAAGGTCTTTTTAACAAGCTCTTGGGGAATGGGGCCCTCCATAAGGAATGACGTAAAAATAAATGAGTTTGTGTTTGTAATGGCGTATCAGTTCAACTCACAGTTGTCTTTTCAACATGTTACATATGTGACGAGCAGAGATGGGTGTCTTCTCAAGGACTAGTACTACACTTTTCCTTTTAACTTGTGCTTGTTGCAGAATGAGGACTTCACCACAACCCCATGCTGGTTAATGCTTGAATTGGAGGGATCATATTATGGACGGATCATATTTACTCCCCAACAGGCCTGGGCTGGCAAAATGCGTTTTATTCTACAAAAATGTCCTTTTAAAGAAAATCTTGGAATGCTTTCAGTGTGTGCAATACGTAGGTTGACTAGTCAATCATGAATGGGAGGGGAATAGTTAAAGATTTCAGCCCTCCTCCCTCGCCCTCCCTGAACTCTCCTTGACTATGTTGTTTTAAGGTCAAATCAGATTTTCTTGAGAAGCTCAGTGTAGTCATGAATTGATCAGAGACTTTTCTGTAGGTTCTGCCCTATAGGCTATGTTAAATGTGTGATTTTAGTGTTTTGACACTTGTTTGTGTGAAAATTATTATTTTTTAAATGGGTTTGCAAGAGGTTAAAAAGAACTGACTCCGCTAAGGCACTTTACTGAAATTGCTTAGTCAGTTCCTCAGATTATCTGCGTTCACTCGCAAAAGTGTCCCCCGTTTGCAAATATATGACCCCAGCTTCCTTTATATTATGCTGATTATTGCTTATCAAGCATATTGAATTTTCCCTCCCAGTATTTTGCACTCTGACCTTGTCGGAGAGGTTCAAAGGTAGCTTGAAGGTCACTGGCGAGGTATCAAGGGTGTGTGCGTGCCTTGTGACTACCACTGCTGTAGATTTTTAGTACATATTAACCATGTTCCAGTAGTTCAGTTAAACATGGATGCTCCGCCTTTGTGCTGTTGTCCCCACTCTCCCTACTACTCATGTGTAATTTGAGTATGCATGCACTTTCCCCCCCTCTGCAGCTGCATTCATCATTTTCCCTAGGCTCTGGCCTGTATTGAACCATATAGCTGATTGCAGGTTCTCACCACTGTGTTTGTAGTAATAATATAGTGTTTGTCAAACAATTTTCCCAAGCGCAAATGAATGCACGTCTAAGCCCTATATGGTGTTTTAACCTCTAGGTGAAGATTAATTTACAGTAATTTCCAGTTATTGCCGTAGTTGGTTGCCGTTTTACTCTTTAGTGTTATGCATTGAAACATGCTCTGTTACTGCTGTCTATCTTACTAAACAGGTTTTTCTTCTGATATGCATCTCTGTGTAGTCATTTTGATTTATGTAATTGTCAGCTTGGTTTCTGAAAAATTTGCACACCAGGCAAGGAGTCATTGAATCAAAAAAAGCAATACAATGATCTTTTTTTAAAGTGGTGTTTTTGGGACTTTAAGAAGTCCTGGAAGCAGCTGGAAGTTTAACATTTTCCTGAATAAACTACACACAGGGAAGTGAGGCTGAGACATTACTCTCCCTGAATATTATATCAGCAAGACGACACATTATTTAACAACAGGCTAATTAGTTTGTTCATATGCAGTCCATACTTGTTTACTAGAAGTGTATAGACTGAGTCTTACTCTTACAGTAAGGGTAGGGAGTCAGGACACAGCAAAGAACTAGCGCTGATGAAAGCCGACTGTGTTGTCGTCTCGATTTGCCTGCGTCGGGGCAAAAAAGCTCCACTTGAACACACTGAGAGAACTACACCCAACTGTCAACTAGCATGTGTTTTCTGCGGCTGCGTGTAAATGAGACAACGGTCTAATTCTGCAGAAATATTAATCTATATTCGTCATTCAAAAAGGGAAACTGACGCTGCAGATACACATACCGTAAACAAAGTCAGCGCTTGCTTACCGTTTTGAATATCAATCCTGCTGATCACTTTCTTTATTCCGCGCAGCTCATGTTAATATTAATATATTCGCCCTGGAACACTCAGGTAAAATGACATAGAATTTGAACATCTGTACCGTTTTGACGACTTTGCTTACTGTTTTGCTATTATTCTCATGCATTCACTAAGCTGTACAGCCAATCAGAGTTCTCTCTCACCAACGGCCCGACGCCAATTCTTCATGCTGAATCGGCCAAAAAAACAAAAAACAGACGGCATCCAACTAGAGCCAACGGTGCGGAACACCCCAAGAACCCCAAAAAACGAATTCGGCCGACTAAAATGGCTTGACGTTGCCCGATGGCCGATCGTCGGCTTGTTGTGTCCGTGGCTTAAGTCTGTATGTTTTGGTGTCAGCCTGCACTGTCTCCTTGTTTTAGCTTTAAAATACCCTTCTGGCAGCAGAACGAGCCTTAGTAACTGAGTCTAAACTAAACCAAACTTACTGTGATACTTTTTTCAGGATTCTTTGACTAATAGAAAGATTTATTTGAAATGGAAAGCATTATAAATGCATTTACGGTTACTTTTGATCAATTTATTGCATAGTTGCTGAATAATAATAAGTGTTAAGTTCTTTAAAAACAAATCTTACTGTACCCAAACTTTTGAATGGTAGTATATAAAGTTGCATCATGCAGGAAATTAATTTTAACTTCTGCAGGATGTTTGCTGAACCTCTGAAGCTTTACTTCAAAAACAGGCTAGTAGTGTTTAGATGTTATCAGTTTACTCTAAATTATTTATTGCTCGATTCTCGAAAATAAAAGTACATGTTGGATTTCTGGATATAGCCTAGCTATGTCTAACATGTCTCTGTTCTGGCCCTGCTTACTTTATGATTTACATCAGCAATAATGACACAAACTGTCTTTGTCAACTGGCAGCAAGTCCAGTAATGAGTGAGTGGAATGTATGCAGAAAGGAAATATGGGATGTGATTGGCAGGAGTGAAGGTACCTGCCTGTAGAGAATAAGTGATGGCACTCTTTCTGGAAAAATAAAGGGGTGGGAATGAGTAAAATACATAAGTGGTAGGGGGTTTGAGGTTGAAGGTTGTTTTTGCATGACTAAAATGTGCTGGTATGTTAATGACATGGAAATAAAAGCATATGGGTTGGCACATAAATGAAGAACGCACAGAAAGATAAGCTGCAAACATATGGTAATGGAAAAGCTGAGGTAAGGGTTGGAATGATAAGATTTGGCGAGAGAGAACGAGAAGGGAATTCCTTCCAATCAGTCATGTTGCACTAAAAACATTACTGCAAGATCACTAGGCCCAATGGTGAAATGTCTGATTGTTTCAATTGTATCTATCCTTTTTTTTAAATGTTTTTAAACCTCTTCTCTCAGGTTTATATGTGCTCAGATGCCAAATGCAGTGCTGGACAGCATCAGCATCATAGACACTCCTGGAATTCTGTCCGGAGAGAAACAGCGGATCAGCAGAGGTATGCGTTTTTTTTTTTTTTTTTTTTTTTTTCGTTCTATAATTGTCTTCTTTTACGATCCCCTGACTTTCCTTCCCAGAGTTACCACAACTTCATACTATTTGTCCTATTAATACAAGTGTCATTTGCATAGACAGCTGTGAGTGTGTAACATATGTCCCAAGCAAAGGAAGGGAGGTTAACTTAGTTAGCTTCTGCATTATGGGAGTGTTAAGAGGGAAGTATTTTTAGTTCTCCTGTTTACATTACAGCACAACAAACCCACTCTTCTTCCAAAGGTTTTTTTTTCCTGTAGGAAGGAAGGGAAGTTGAAAACCTAATTATTCTATAGTGACAATGTGGACTCTCCTTTCCCATTAAACGCTATGATTTGGCAAGAACAATGGATTTTCTAAGCCCTCACTGAAAACAAAAATGATGCAAACATTTCTAAAATGTTCAAATAGCCCTTAGGCAGTGTGTTTGATGGTTATTTGCCCTTAAGCAGCACAGGAGATAAGGTACAGGATTTTTTTTTTTGCTTCCCTAGAAGTATAATTGACTAGTCTGAACCTGTTACAGGCTCAGAAATGACAATGGAGGATGTTGGTATGTTGTTTATTCAAGAAAACTCTTAAGAGAGCATTGTGTGTGGTGGTAACCGGTGTCACGTTGAGACTCTTCCTGTGCTTGTCTATCTGCCGTGGCGTGTGTGTGCGGGCGGGCCTCTACTTGGCTTTCCCTGAAGACCATGTAAATGTGATCAGAGGGTGAGTGGCATCTACAGATAACAGTCTGACAAAGAGGGGCGACAGCTCAGGCCAGGAAACAGACATTACCGCCGAACAGAGAGGGCGTGGTAAGGACGTACAAATGAGCGGACTGCGCGAATGCATCCATGTTCAAAGATTCAGTTTTGTGTTATTGAGCATGTATAATGTATGTGTGTGAGAATACGTTATTCATTATCTATGCCTCTCCGAATAAGATATGGCTTCGGGCACATCCCTACTGCAGACTGCTATTTGTTTTTATACCATGGCACTTCTATGTTTTGTTTAAGATGAAACCATGCTAACATCATGTTTGTATATAAATAATACTGAAATAACACTGTTTTGGACATGCAGCATCTACATTTTTTTTATGGTTCTGCTATTTTTTTTAAACTATTTTAAGATACCACCAAACGATGGTAATATCATGTTTATTGGACACATGTACCATGGTATTCTTTGAGTATCTTGGTGTACCATATTAAATACCATGGTACATGATTATGATAATCATTTACTACCATGGTATGGATCATTGTACAATGGTAGAGACACAATGTTTTTGTATAAGGGGGTGATATGGTGGGTGATATGGTGGTGGTATACATATTGGATAGGGTTATAGGAGAATTGCCTGTGAGCTCCATGAGAGAGTATAGACATGAGTGGATGACAATAACCAGGTGTTCATGAACACTCTTGCATTCCACACCGTACAGCTTTATCTCACATTATTTAGGTTTACTTTCAAATAGGCTGCACCCTATGGTCTCTGATAAGCATCCCCACCCCTAACCCCCCCCAACCCCGGAGCTTGGCAGTGCCTGGGCGGATATAAAAACATCATTAGTGTATGGGAAAAGTATTTCCAGGCTGATACATGGTTGTATAAGCTTGTGTGAGATCATAGGATGGATCCCATGTGCTGCACTATGAACTTAGTCTTAGGTTTTAGTCACAAGGTCTTAGGCTCATTAAAAAGAGCAAGAGAGGTAACAGCTCTCCATCAGAGGCCAGGGTTACTTTCTCTTTGCTGTCCTTTGCTCTTCCTCTCTTGGAGGCAGAATGAGAGCCATAAAGATTGATAGTGATTATGGTGAATGCGTGACGACTGAGAGAATTCAGACTCCGGAGGCAGGACACAGTGAAGGGTCACCCATACAGAATCTCTCCAGATCCTTCAGATTCCCAGATCCACGTTGGTGTTTTTCTTAACAAATTTTCTATAGGGTTCAGGTCAGGGGACTGGGATGGTCATGGCAGCAGCTTCATTTTGTTCTGTGACACATTTGTTGATTTTGATGTTTGTCTTGGATTGTTGTCCTGATGGAAGATCCAACCACGGCCCATTATAAGATTTCTAGCAGAGGCCGTCAGGTTTTTATTTTTTTATCTGTTGGTATTTGCTAGAATCCATGATACCATGTATCTGAAGAAAAAATAGGCCTACTAAATTAAAGATCCAGTAGTATATTAAGCATGGGGTACTCTTTATCCCTGTTTGCACCAAACCCATCTGGTGGGTTTGCTGCCAAAAAGCTTTTTTTGTTTTTGTTACATCTGACCGTATAAACCGGTCCCTTATGAAGTTCCAGTTGTCTGACGACTGAATATGCTGGAGTTTTCTTGAAACCCTCCCAAACAACTTGTGATGCTGTTTGGTGAATTTTTTTTTTTAGCCTTTCTGACCCCAAGACTCAATCTCTGCTGTGATCCTTGGAGAGTCTTTGGACACTCAAATGTTCCTCCTCACTGTACATTAGGATTTTATAGACAGGGGTTAAAGTGGGCCTGAGCAGTCTGGAACTGAGTTCTGGCACCTCCGATAAATTAATTAATAAATAGATTGAAATCAAATCATTCTCATCAAATTCAATGATTCTCATCATTCATCAAATCAAAACGTAATCTCATCCCATGGCCCCGCCTTCACAAACACGCTTTCAGACGTTATGTTCTCAGTCACGGTTCTGACTTGAGTGCATCTACGCGGGTTCATGCATGCCTCCCCTCCCCGCTGAACGCCAGCAATTACAAATGTGTGAAATGCACTCTGGCTAGTTGAGCGCTGTAAAGTTAGTTTTAAGTTAGATTTTCGCCAGACATTTGTTTTCCCTTGCCACTGTTCTATAGGGTCGACAGTCTTACAAAGATATCAATAGCAGGATTAGTTTTAACATTATGTAACCATTGTATATCAACGTTTTCAAATTCCAGAGCTTGTACTTTCTTCACTGACACAGACGAAAATGAAAAGACTATCAGTCGAAGTTCAGCTTTAGGAGGGGAAGAAATATGGTAGGATAAGGAGACTGAGGGAAAAAGAAAGATAAAGATGAGGAGAGAGCAGGTATTGACATAATCTAATGACAAGGTTTTAAAGCTATTTGTTATACATTTTTTGGGCCTTCAAAAGTCCTAAATTGCACATATGTAGGTCAGAGAAATGCATAATTTCTCTGGGGAGCATGCCCCCAAACCCCTCAACTACCTCATTTCAGTGCCCGTGTCTGGGGTGGTTATGTGGGCTGGCGTGGCTACTGGTTACAGTGCCAGGGCTGAATTTTTGTCCCAGTCCGCCCCTGATAGTTGCTGTTCTTCTAGCCAGAGTGGATGTTGCAGTGGAGTTAAAAGTCGAAGGGGAAGTAGGCTAAAGTCTAATTTCCATAATTGTGATTGATTTATTTCTGTTATAGTTGTCTTCAGCCATTTTGGCATGCTAAATTTGAGTCAGTTTTGGACTTCCCATTTTTATGTTTAAATTTACATTGTGAAAAACAAGGTTGTGTTCCATATTGTGGTGTTCAGCAATTTTAACATAGTATCGTCACCATATCAGTGTAGATAGATGGACCAAAATAAAACCATTAAAATATCAAGTAAATAAGTATTGTTGTGATACAGTGACACTTTTGTCCCATAAAGTATTTACCATACCACTATACTCAAATACAGTAATGCAGTAATTTTTCCCTGTTGCACCTACACAAAATTTGAGGGTTCCCCCACCTACAAATCCCACTTTAACCTCTGGTTATAGACACATGTCCTCTTCCAGGCAGATTCGTAACATCTTTAGTTAATTGGAACTTCTTAACTGTTGTCCTGATAGTGGAAATGGGAACTTTTCAATGCTTTAGCTATTTTCTTAGAGCCACTTTCTGTTTTGTGAAGCTCAATCTTTTGCTGCACATCAGAACTATATTCTTTGGTTTTGCTCATTGTGATAAATTATTAAGGCTTTTTGGCTTTTGTTTCCTCATATTTATACTCCTGTGAAAAAAGAAGTCACAGTGACAATTTCATGTTCCTAGTCACCCTGATGTGCTAATTTTTTTTAAGTATATATATATATATATATATATATATATATATATAATATACAAATTATAAGGGTGCCAATAATTGTGGCCAACGTGTTTTGGAGAAAAACATTTATTTCATAATGTTACATAGCCTATATACTTTAATGTACTTATAACTAACATAACAATTGTTTATTTTCCCCTGAAAGCTATGCACAGAGCTTGTGATGCGTATGGAAAGTCTGTCTCTTTACAAAATGCATTTATTTAAAGATTCTGTCTCTATTGTGTTCAAAGCTTCCTCTTTACTGATGTTACAGTAATTGAATGCAAGTGGAGGGAAATGTATAAGGAAAGCCCTGGTAGTGTCATTATCTAAACATGGAAAATGTTAGTATTTGGCTCTTATTTTAAGTCCTACATAGGAAGAATTGACGACAAAACAGACAATAATTTGCACGTAAAGTGCTAGTCATTGCCTTGTCATAGATCGTAATGTGGCTTGTAGCCAGTTTCAGTCTGAGTTCAAGTGGATGTCTTTTGTGAATACAATACCCTAACAGCAATAAGTTTAGGAGGAAATCTGGGCCTGTCTGAGAATAATGGGATGATCAGTTTTGTAACTGATCTGAAAAACATGGATATTCAGGAATGACAACTATTTGTACTTCTAGCCACTGTCATGCTGTTCTTTGGAAGAGGACGAGTGTACTTGCTATTTTAATGCAGTCCTTTTCTCTCTCCGCATTTCTTTTTTTACAACAAGAAAAATCTTATCTCCTCCCACTTCATTCTTCACTGCAATGTGGTCTCCATATTGTGGTTCTGAACTCTTGCGCTGACTTTATAGAAGAATAGATCAGTGAGGACTGCTTATAATAGTTTTGATGGTATGCCATGTTTTAACTTTCAACCTTAAACCCTAAAAATGTCCTGCTCATTCGTAGACCTTTTGAGGTCAGTTAATAATCTTCTGAAATCTGCTGACTTCACATCCTTCTCCCTGACCACAGTTAGACTTTACAAGCAGTTAACGACAAGGCACTTCAAAATTACGCTATATATATAATGTACTGTTTCAAGCTTCATACTGGGCTATTCCCAAACCACTTGGCTATTCCCTACCAAATATTTTTTCCTCCCTAAATAGGACTGCAAGATATAGGAAAAAAAACTGACATTGCGATTAATTTGTTTTTCTGCTATTTTATATATTGCGATATGAAAACATTTTCACTTGATGATTTGAATCTCTATTTATAAATAATTCATAATTCTAGGATGATTGGGGTAAATTGGTTAAACAAAAAAAAATTACAAGCATAGAGAATACAATAGAACAAAGACAAAATAAGCAGTTTCAGGTAAATTAACAGTACAGGCATTGAATAATCAAATGTCAAATAACACTGTAGTCTTCACTGTATAAATTAAATGTATATAATCAATACAGCTTATCTTTGTTAAAGCTACAAAAGGAATTTCTCTTTGGTTTATTAATTTGGTGTGACAAACAGTTGCAGGTATATTGGGCTGCTATCACTTTAAGATGAATGCACCTATCCAATAGCGGTAAATGTAATAACCATTACTGACTGCGTTTACGAGGTACCTTGTTGAGATGGGCATTTTGACTTAATTTTCCGTGAACATGTCCGCTCAAGCACAAATCGATTAGGAAGGGAATTCGGTGTTCACGAACTTCACGTGCTGTCTGCGTGGCTCTGCGTGCGCGCACAAACAGCGCTATTGATGTTTAAACTGACAGGACTTAAAAACACATGTAAATGATAAACTCACTCTATGATGGTTAAACTTTGCAATTAATCTGCGAATCACATGTTTTCTGAACCGGGGGGCAGCTGTCCCGTACGGATCAACTACGGACCCTATGCTAAATTGTACATCCTGCGATGTGACTATTGCGATTGCGCACATTGTGATATCGATGCTAAAACGATACATCGTGCAGCCCTAATTATAGCAATTAGTGTTTGTGATTGTGGAAAACAGAATTCTTATTCATAGATTCAAATTTATATTTCAAATTTTTAATTTTTAGCTTTTTTTATTTTAAATTCGGTGATAGAATCAAATTCCATTTGTTATCCCTTTATGTGTGCACTTTTTTTCATTTGGTTTATTTCCTAAAAGTTGCTCTGTGTCCTTGTCTTGAACTGTATGTGTTCCACAGGGCTCTATTCGAGTACCTCTCCTATTTACTGTACACAGTTGCCACATTAGTTCTTCAATGTTTAGTAGGCTTTGCTGCGTGTCAATTATCACTGATAGCATCCCATAATGCTTTACTCAATATACTTATTAAAGCATTTTTTTTTTCTCTCCCTGAAATAACATCTGTTGAGACTGATGAACATCTCATGTCAGTGGCTTAGATTTAGTGGCTGTGCAGTTTTCAGGGCAAGCATTATGCCTTTTATCACAATTCCATGTTGCCATCTTTAGTGTAAATAAATGCCTTTTATTATGAAGAGTGTACATAAATGATAATTCTAATGAATTATTTCCAACTTGGATAAATTGATTCCCTGAGAATGTGCTATTGTTAATGTAGATCATTACAGCAGATTTCTCTTTTTTTTTTTTTTTTTTTTTTTTTTTTTTTTTTTTTTCTCTTCCTGTGCTTTCCAGGAATTTGTGGAGGTGCCACATTTACATGTGCTGGTACTGGGAAAGGATCATTTCCTTCCATGCACAGGTGAATGCTCACACTTTTTCAGGCCCCCTCCCATATTTCTCACATGTATGCTGCTGATATAATATAATAGCATATTACTATGAAATAAATAGTTTAATTCAGTTTTCAAATACTGAATGGTATATAACATGGTTAATGAGTGGGTCCAAATACTTTTTATCTGTCAAATACAAGATGTATGTTAGATTAATAGTTGATAGACTAGAGTAATGATGCTAAAAGTTCCGCTTTGCCATCACAGGAATAAATTACATTTTAAAATATTATTGTTATCTGTTTTAATATATTTCACATTGTTGTTTTACTGTATTGTTGACCAAATGCAGCCTTGGTGAACATGAGACTTCTTTCAAAAACATTTAAACAATCTTGTGTACAAAATGATTTTAATCAATTCTCCAACATTTCTCCCCTCTGATATTATGGCACCACCAGTGCGGTTATCCTGTCGAGTCTGGAGTCTACTGTCAAATGTATGACGGTTACAAATAGAGAATTTTGAGGGCTGTTTTTATTATTATTAATTAAAGCCGAGTTTAAACTATAGAAAAAAAATTCTTTGTCAGAGCTGTAAGGAAATAGACATGGTTAAAAATAAGCAGCAGATAAAAGCAACATAGCCATCACCACAATCCTAAAAATGTTATAGTTTGTAGGCAGCTATATTCATCTGGTCTGAATCAGCGTTCCAGTCGACACCTGTTAAGCAACATTCACAACGGTTTCAGAAACAGCTGCTGCTTAATATGTTAGGAGCAAACCTCTTTGCAGAGATGCTGCAGGACAAGGGCTCCCATTACTAAACACTAAAACATCCCAGTTATTTGTCATTCACATCAGATATTATATGTTTCTAGGGTCTCAAGGTACAAAAATCAGGGGTTAACCTATACTGAGAGCTTGTTAAATGACATCTATGCATGCTTTATCTCGTAGTGTTTTTGTAAAAAAAAAGTTATTTATTCAGGCAGAGAGATTGTGTGTCAATGTCTGGATTAGATTTTAGCAGGGTGGAGGCAATACTAAAATCTAAATGACAGCCATCTACACTGAGCCAAATTTATTTTTCTTTTTTTCGTTACGGACATTTAGTCCAACCTTCAGACCAGCATGAACCAAATGCCTATTTATGGTGGTTGGATCTTTGTGTTGGTTGTAAACTTTATGTCCCAGCCCTGTATTCACTGTACATATGCACAAAACCATCATCTTTATAGATAGCTGGTGTCATTTATTTTCCAAACAGCCATATTTGCTTATCTGCATAGTTTCCTCGTCCATTCATTTAGTCTGTCATCATTCATTCGTCTGTGCATTTGTTCATTCATTCATTTGCTTTTGTTTGTTCATGAATTGAATGAATAATTTATTGATGAAACTGTATGTTTGTAACCGTAACTGCATCAGCAAGAAGATAATTAAATTAGTCTTAATAAAATTATCTTGCTATTTGCAATGTTGTGATTTCAATTTCTTTTATTAAGTGCAGCTTTTGTGTGTCCACTTGTACAGATTTTAGTGCAGGACCAAGCACAGTTACTATGGCATTCTTACATAAACAAGGATATCCCATAGTTTACACAAGGATATGTTTTTGGAAAGTATTAGAAGGAAAGCAAGCAAAGAATTGGAAAAAGCCATACCATTAGGGAAAAACAGAGTAAAAATTCCATCCATATGAGCTACCTCTGCTGTCAGTCTTTACCAGCCATATTAATGTGTATAGTATACACAACCAGCTTATCAGTGTCTGCTCTTTTTTTTTTTGCTTTGTGCATTTTCTTTTTTTTAACATTGTCATTGCATTGTTTATCATAACGGCCTGTTTCATTAGTATTGCTAATGAGTATTGTGATGGATAACTGTCAATAAACCAGAGTAGTGTATCCGCGAAGTCACGCGAAGTCACGCCCATGTTGGATCCAGATTTCACATCCTGCTGACGTTGACACAACTGTTGTGAGCTGGGACGCAGTCTTTCCTGTCTTCCACACACTACACAATCCAAACATAAATTGGTAACTTCTGTCTCAGTAAGCAGGAGAGTTGGGTTGGAAATGATTTAGCTTCAGCATGTGTATTATGGCATATAGAGAAATCTCTGAAGATTAAACCCTCAAGATCTCCTAAGTAGCTTTTTCGAAAGATCGGCAAATTTGTTGAGTCTAGTAGCAATATTAATGCTGACCCTTGTTGAAAAATGTGAATGCAAAAAAGACATTTTCTCTTAGGTATTTTGGAGGACACAGACTTTTCCCATTACCAACACATTCGTTTCATATCCCAGCCCAGCTCTTAAATTTAGTTTTGACACATCGTCATCTCCTTGGCTACTGTCAAAATATTTTACTCTGATTTCCATTGTTCCCTGTGATCCTTTTAACCATGCAAGAAAACAACCAAACATGGGGAGAGGAAAGAGTTTCTGTGGGACAATTTATTCTCTTTCCTGTTTGCCAGCGTGAGTGGACGTGATGTCAATTCGCTGTAGTTGACCAGAAATCTCTTCATCTGTCCCCCCTCCCCCCGCCCCTCCCACCTCATGTTTAAGGGCAGCTGTACTCCACCCAAATGAGCCAGTAGCGTTGTCGTGCGAGATAATCGGACTGGATAAATGGAGATGGGTTCTATTACGCAAAGACTTTCCTTTAACAGCAAAACTCACACATTTTGTATTGTGTGAGTTTACCTGTTAATGGATTTCTGCTTGTTGGTGTTGAGTGATATGGGCAAGATCAGGAAGTTCTAGGGTCAAATATCTGCTGACTGATGTACTGCCCTTTATCTGGATGGAAAGAGAAGTGTTGGGTTGTGCTTTATAAAGAAAGCTCACATACACAAACAAGTTCCCTTTGCATTAAATAAACTGAATGACTATTTAAGTGGATTACCTGTTTTTATTTTGTATTAAAAATGTCATCTCCTTGTCTCTGTTTCAGGTTATGACTTTGCTGCTGTGCTCGAATGGTTTGCTGAACGTGTGGACCGCATCATTCTTCTCTTTGATGCACACAAGTTAGATATCTCAGACGAGTTCTCTGAGGTGATTCGAGCTCTGAAAAACCACGAGGACAAGATGCGGGTGGTTCTCAACAAAGCTGATCAGATCGGGACCCAGCAGCTCATGAGGGTCTATGGCGCCCTCATGTGGTCTCTTGGTAAAATCGTCAACACCCCAGAGGTCATCCGAGTGTACATTGGTTCTTTCTGGGCTCAGCCTCTCCTGATTCCAGATAACAGGAAACTGTTTGAGGCAGAGGAACAAGACCTTTTCCGTGACATCCAGGGACTTCCACGTAATGCAGCGCTACGCAAGCTGAACGACCTTATCAAACGGGCACGTCTTGCCAAAGTAAGAAATTAAACCTTTTATAGTTTGTTATAATGTAGAGGTGTCTTTTTGACACATTTTAGATTTAAAGTTCTTTGAATGTTTTTGTTTAGATTAGTAACCTGGTGTGTGCTGCCCTCATGTGATCACTTTATAAATTGTCCTAAGATGTGATCTAAGTTTCGTGTCTGAAGTTTTATAAGTCATCTTTTATTTATTTATTTATACATTTTCAACTTTCTTTAGTGTGTAATGTTGCTGAAAGTCACAAAACACCAAGTCCACTCCAAAGACATTTAATCTATATCAGTAACTAAGCACGGTTTCTGAACTCCCTGAAACTCCTCCATTGCAGTCTTAAGTTTTCTTCTGGGAATGTAATGTATACATCACAATATTCCTCATTTAAATAATTCCCACCTAAGGTATACCCAAAAAAGGGTGGCGAGGCCTGGTTGAGTTGCGTAGTGTGTTGAAACTCGCTGTTATGGTAAGGGGCGTGACATTTCCTAAACACTCAGGAAGCGGTTGACCAATCACAACACACTGGTCGAGGCGACCAACCAGAGCACATTGTGCTCTTCGGAAAGAGGAGCTTCATAGAGACAGGAACTTAACAGTGTTACAGACAGACTGGGAAGGGTGGCGCTGCAATAATTTAAAATATGAAATATATATTTTTTTAAGAAAAAGCAGGTTTCTTTTTAAATATACAGTTTTATATATAATAATGTAATTTATTCCTGTGATGACACAGCAGCCATTACTCCAGTCTTCAGTATCACATGCATATGCTGATTTGGTACTAAAGAAACATTTCTTATTATTATCAATGTTGAAAACAGTTTTTGCTGTTTTTTTGTGTGGGAACCATGATCCTTTACCATTCAAGGACACATTAAAATAATTAAAATTACATTAAAAAACATTTATAATGTTACACAATATTTCTATTTCAAATAAATGCTGTTCTTTTGAACGTTCTTTTCATTCAAAACATCTTAATTTTTTTAATAGTTTCCACTTAAATTTTCAGCAGCTAAAGTTTCATTGATTATAATATTTTTTTTTTCTTGAGCCCCAAATCAGCATAATGATTTCTGAAGGATCATGTGACACTGAAGACTGGAGTAATGATGCTGAAAATTCAGTTACTTTTTGCCACCAATGCAATATAAATTTTACATATATTATTAGAATTTAAAAAATAACTGTTTTCTATTTTAATAGCCTATATTACTGTTTTTACTGTATTTGATCAAATAAATGCAGCCTTGGTATATATTTATTACCACACATTTTCTTATATCATTCAATCCTCTTTCAAATTGACAAATTGCTCATATATAAATTGCTCAAATATCAATATAACACAGATTTATTTTAAATTTGTTATGACAAAATGTTTTCTCTCCAGGTTCACGCCTACATCATCAGCGCTTTGAAGAAAGAAATGCCAAATGTTTTTGGGAAAGAAAATAAGAAAAAGGAACTCATCGCTAACCTGGGTGAAATCTACACAAAGATTGAAAAAGAACAGCAGATCTCCCCTGGTGATTTCCCTAAACTTAGTAAAATGCAGGTATGGAAATGGTCCCATCTGTCCCAATATTTTGTAATATCTATATTTTTTTTTTAGCCAAAGATTTTCAGAGTAATAAAAATGGTTTTGCAACAATTTACCCCCTTGTTTTATTTTAGTTACTAGATCCAAAGTTCCAAAAAATATTATCTCATCCTCTAAGGGTAGAATATGCATTTTTGACATCTTTGTTGTCCTCGTCATTAGGAAGTCCTTGCTGGTCAGGACTTCACTAAGTTTCAGGGATTGAAGCCCAAGTTGCTGGAAGCAGTAGAGGACATGCTGGCCAACGACATTGCCAAACTCATGACCCTCGTTCGGCAGGAGGAGGCTGCCATGCCCAGCCAGTCTGTCCAGGGTGGCGCCTTTGAGGGCACCATGAATGGACCCTTCGGCCATGGCTATGGAGAGGGTGCTAGTGAAGGCATTGATGAGCTGGAGTGGATAGTGGCGAAAGACAAGCCAACTTACGACGAGATCTTCTACACCCTGTCACCTGTCAACGGGAAGGTCTCTGGTGCCATGGCCAAGAAAGAGATGGTCAAATCCAAACTGCCCAACAATGTTCTAGGAAAGATCTGGAAGCTCGCTGATGTGGATAATGATGGGTACCTGGATGATGAGGAGTTTGCCCTAGCTAACCACCTCATCAAGGTTAAACTGGAAGGTCACGAGTTACCTGCTGATCTTCCTGTTCACCTCGTGCCTCCTTCTAAACGAGGACTGTAAACAATTTGGGAAAATAAATGTTATCTTTGAGCCAAACTTTGTTGAGGTTATGGATATGGGTGGAAGGCTGGGTCTAGAAATATGAAAATATATAAACAGAATTTATGATATAATTATACAATATGCATTAGCTGTGGAAAAAGAGCCAAAATAGCTTTTAACTTCTCTATCACTACAGTTTGTCATTCTCACTAATATTATCTTCTTTGTTCTTGATGGACCGGTAGTTAGAAACCTAATCAAAACTTTTAAAATATAAATAAATTTGATAGCATCCTGTTATCGTATTTCTCAAATGTTAGTTGTAGCTGAATTCTATTTAAGCATGTACAATGGCAGGGAGAGGAGTCCAATGTGACCAAAATATAGGCTAATATTAGAAATCTTTTAGAGGCATTTACTTGTTCCAGATCTTTATACTGATGCTGCTTCATACTAGTCATGCAAGGAGAAATGGTTCTTTTTCATTCTTACACTCCATTAACGTTGCTGATGGTTTCAGGCTATTCAGATTTATCCTTTGAAACGTTCAGTTAAACAATTTTGTAGTTTTGTCCAGTTTTGGTTTTACAATTTGGACTTGCCAATTTGACCATTTCTTAGCACTATAAAACACCGCAAAAAACAGTGCTGCATTTTTGTTTTGTATGTTAACTGGTGTTGCATCAATCGTGATGGTTCAAAACCGATTGTTTGTGACAAGACATTCAACAGACAGAGACTCCAACTGTATGATCTATGTCAGTGATACAAGTAGCATCTTGTGTTCATTGGTCTCTATCTGTTCTTGAGTGCCTGTGCCTCACCCTGCTACAATATCAAAAGCTTTTATACACTATAAATACTGTTCATATGTAAATTTGTCTAGTTTGCAATAATAAAAATCTACCACAAGCCTGTCTTCCTTCTTTTATTTTTCTATACAGAGTATTTGAGGAAGTTATTTATAGCTATTTTTTAAATAAATAAGTCATCATAAAAGGATTGTAATTTGAGATTATTTCTTAAACTATAAACAATATGTCCTGAATAGCCTACTGGAACACTGTCTTTATATACTCATGTACTTATACTGAGTGTGTGAGTGATTACGATACCAGCGGCCGTATTCACAAAACATCTTAAGGCTAAAAGTAGCTCTTAACTTGCCGATTTGGGAGAAACTCTAAAAAATAAGTCCTAATTTATTTCTCTTGGAGTATTTTATAAAAAAAATTAGTGCTAAAGCCAGCTCCTAAATCTGTGAAAAATATGGCACCATTTTTATTTTAAAATCTTGATTTGAATATTGCAACATACCTCGTTCTACTGCTATGATTAAATCACTGACAGAGACCCCTCCCCATCAGCCAATCACTGTGTGCATGGTTAGTAAGCGTTTTAACATCATCCATAGCAATGTGGTCAACCCCGCCTTTACTTTTAGCTTATCTATTCCTTAGTAAAAGTTGGTCTCAGCAGCTTTGTGAATCGGTAGTAAGGATAAAATGTTTTGTGAATATGGCCCCAAATGCCCCTATGAAAAGCTAAACTGGGGCTGTGCCAGATCTGGGCCTATGAAGGAGGAAGCTAATGTTTTTAGCTGAAAAGTATCAAAATAGTTGCTCCAAAGTTACACAATTTATGTGACTCAAAATACTTTAAAAATTAGTGCTAGAATACATAGTGATGAAGAGCTCACGAGACTTTGTAAAATCAACTGGGGGAAATGAGGGGTTGAGGTTAGATTTTGCATTTAGGTGATCAGTACATGTAAATGATTTATTCAGTATCAGCATATCAAAACAAACAATTTAAAATGCTAGGGGGCGGTATAAACAATATTATAAGAATACTAAGTGTATATGCTTGTAAAATTTTAATAGCTTTTTGTTTCTTCAAGGGGCAATGGACTCAATATAATGCTTCACCTCAATTTTAAATATTATGAAACATGTTTTCTCCCCAGAAAATGTACATTTGTTAATTGAAATAATAAATAAATAAATAAAAAGTCCTGGTTGGTTTATCTTTGGAGTTAACAACAATAATGCCTAAAATAACGTATTTCCACTGTCGGGTAAAATTTTCATCAACATTTCCAAAAAAATCAAGTAGCCTACATTTTGACAAAAGAAAAATAAATGATAAGGGCATTGACACAATAAATGAACAGCTGTCTCTGGCTTCTGCTTGAAAAAGTTACAACTTTGATATATCTATATCTTTTTCAAACTTGGTTAATTGTTTAGCATGGTATAGTCTGTGAAGGAGTTTAAAATTTGTTTTAACCTTGTTTGTTAAGAGATGGCAAATGGGCTGAAGCCAGGCTTTTACATTTGGTTACAAAACAACTTTCCTTCAGGAAAAGGGCTAGATTGATCTGTTATAATTATTGAAACGACAGGAGAAACATATTTTACCAACAAGGGAGTGATTTGGTGGGAGTTGCTGGTAATCTAATATTTGTTGCTGTTAGAACAACATATTATAGAAGAAAATGCACCAAACACAGCTGCGAATATACTCCGATGTCAGGAGAAATTCTGTCGCTTTTGGAGCATGTGTACGCAAGAGGGCGTGAAAACTCTCCGGCTGATACCTCCGGAAATCACGTGTGCAGATTCCAGCCACAATCCACCTGCGCGAGCGAGCTGAGCTAGTGGACTATTGATGCTGCGCGAGACTGGCGAAAGAAGAGTGAACACGAAACAGTTCAAGTCGGGGAGAAAAGTTGTTTTTATACTTACACATATTACTAAATTGTGACTCAAAAACAGAAGAATGGATCTGAGCACGACCTGCCTCTGTTTAATCTATGGAATTCTTCTCGCAGGTAAGTTTTATTATTATTATTTTTTTTTGTCCGGAAGGCTGCGGACTAGTTAGCTCGCGCGCTACCTTCCCTCAAAAGTTTTTCTTTTAAATACTTTATTTCGTTTTCTTACACACTTTTTTGTTATATCGGAGCTTTATATTGTTTCTGTATAAGTTTCAGCTGTAAACCAAATTGGTCAATGTAATAGTACTGAGTGACCAGCGTAAGCGAAGTGAAAGGTTTTCAGTTGAAGAAAAAACGGTCACTAGTTTCAAAGTCTAATGGCAGTTTTTTTTTATCTGACCACGGCGATATTTAGACACAAATAATTTATATAGATTCCCAGCTGATAGAGAATTTTTGTTATTAATAAATGAAATTCATTTATAATTTTTTAATAATAATTTATTAAATAATAAATGTAACGTGTATAAGGGACAATAGGAAAACACAATAGCCTACATTAAAAATAATCCTGCTAAAAGCTTATACACGTCCCGACTTGAAGTAACGTTAACGGGTAATAACGTTACGTGTTATACCCTGCTGTGTATATTCGGAGAGTTAAGTTTGTTTTTATTTTCATCGTCGATTTAACGACGCCTTGATGCCAACAATCCCAGTCCGCGCAAAGCTGTTTATTTAGCGGTATATTTCCATTATCTGTATGACGTCTTATCTTATGCTGCTGCTGAAGCAGATTTGCGTCATTTCCATTTGTTTTCAAGCTTAGGTGGAATTATACATTTTCCAGAATACATTTCTTGAATATTGTTGTTGTTAGTTAGCAGTTTACACAATAGGCTTAACCGTCTTAAAGCCATCAAGAGGGGCTTCTTTCAGACTGCCATCTGCCAATACAAGCTCCACGTGTACCCCCCTTTTCAGGAAGACTCCTCGAGACTGAGGTTGCTTATTATTATCCAGTCTATACACGACCTGATATTGATTGATCCCTTGGCTTAGAATGCAAACAGTCACACTAGGTTTGCCAGTGGACTTGTCTCCAGTTAACATTGATTTTCTGTGAGTTGCACATGCTGTCTACAAGTATTTGGCACTTCTGGTTGTTGGCTGACTAGCTGGTGGTTCATGCGAGGAAGGGAATGAGTGTAACACAAGCATTAACAAAGAATCTAGCTACTCCTCTGCTTATTTTTGAGTAACATAAACTGCTTGTTGAGTTGTGGTAAAAGGTTATCTGTGTTCTTTAGATAGAAATTCAGGTTGCATAGCATACAGACCAGCACAAGGAAGAAATAAAGTGAGAAAGAATGTTATGGATATGGTCGATGACTTCCCAGGCCACTGGTTACTGATAAACTAGAATCTTACAATAACACACACACTGCTTTTGGTTTAATGCATGTGTGGAATGTGTGCAAGCTTGCTCGTGGTGTTTATCTGAGCTATTTCCCATTACTGTGGGATACACTCGGGTATGTTTTTGTAGGCTTGCCTTGTGGATGACAATGACATTTATTCCATGGTGTTAACTTGTCAAACTCATTAACGCGTCACAACATAATTTTGAGTCTGACATTTGTGTGCTCTGTGTCCTTCTCAGCAGCATTGTTTTAGGTACTGTATATGTATATATATTGTATATTGTATATGTCATTTGTTATAATTGAATATATAAAATATATATGAGACTTCTGTCAATGATCTTTCATGAATATTATGTGCACTGTTAGACATTTCAAAGGGTTTTTACAGTAACTTACTGGCAACAGAAAGTAGTCTGTATACTACAAACCAGCTTTAAATTACAGCAAATCTTTTGCAGAAATAAGACCACATTTTGCCTTCTCTGGTTAAATACGACACCTCTCCTGACTTATTGCATGTGGTGACGTGGTGACAAGGTGACCGTTATTTTAGAACGCATCACGTTAAAGGTACAACATTTAAAGGTACATAAGAATTTTGTCCAAAAACCACTTGCACAGTGCAAGTGGGCACTTTATATTTCTTTCAATTGTGTACAACATTATCCTACATTTTTAGGATCCTAATTCTAAATTCAGATAGCCTAAATTCTCAATTTTAAATAGTGCCCGTCTCTTGTCCCCTGTCAATGACGTAATATTTGCGTTATCCCGGTTTCTGCTTGTACTGCCAGTAACGATGGCGACAGATGTGAACAACTATGTCATTTTTAGCGGCATGCTGTTGTTGTGTTGTTCAAACATTATGGATCATGGCAAGCAGACTTTGGGTCAAAAGGAGAACTAAAACGAGGATCAATATCAGCGTGGCGTTTTCGAGATGCGGAGAGATTCGCGGCAAACTTCGACTTGACAGAGCTCCTTCACGACTTGACGCCGCTCTTGCATGTACTTTATTAGACAGGTTAGCAAATGTACATAAAACAAATCAATGTTATAGCTCAACATGATGAAATTAATATGATCTAGGGATGGGCAACGATTAATCGCATCCAAAATAAAAGTTTGTGTTTAAATAATATATGTAGGCCTATGTTTACTGTGTATAATTATTTTGTATATAAATACACACACGTATGCATGTATATATTTAAGAAAAATGTGTTATTTATATATAAATATTTATATATAAATAATGTATAAATATATACATAGTTCTTAAATATATATATATAATATATATATATATATATATATATATATATATATATATATATATATATATGTAAGGAATAATTGACGACAGGCCGTTGAATTATTATAAAAATAATGCACACCCGAGGTGGTAATGCGGAGTGGCCGTTACACCTCGGGTGTGCATTATTTTTATAATAATTCAACGGCCTGGAGTCAATTATTCCGCTTATACTACAGTTACCACACCTCGAAATATTGTTCAGATGATGTATTTCAAGACGTTTGTAAAGTTTTTGTCATTAAAACGCTCTTGTATGTAGGACTAATTCCTTGCGCATCTAAACTGCATGCTCCGTTGCTAATTCCAAAACGTCATTTTAGAGTTAGTAACAGAGGTTTGAGCCGCTGATAGCAGACTAATGCTGGACACACTTAACGACTAGAAACATTCTCTGACTGTGAATGCAGCAGATTTTAAACACCACTGTGAACACAGACTGAACGCGCTGAAAACGCGTGCATGATCAGTCATAACATAAGTATCAAATTACATTCATAACCGGCCTTAGAGAGAAGCATGTGCGTCAATATTATTATTTATTTATTAATTCAATTCGTTTTAATTAATTCGTTCATTCTTTTTTTCTATTAGTGACAGTAGACTACTAGACTAATAAATGAAACACAAAGCCCTTTTAACAAGTATAGACCTATCAATTTTATTTATTTGTTATATTCTCTTCAATAATTACGAAAACCCGTGCAACAGGACTATCAATTTATTTAAATATTCAGTTTAATTTTCTATTGATTATGAATAGGACTGTTTACTTTATTTATTAAAATTAAACTGCATGTTTTCATTGATTGTGAAGTTAGACATTGAAAATTGCAGATCAAGCGCATGGGGCTGCAGCTTTTTCTTGTTATGAATTGTATCGTATTGTCCGTTATTACAGTTGACTACGCGAAGTGATATGGAACTGTAATGAGGTCAAGACCTGCCGGAACTACTTTAGCCGTGCGGTTCCCTGAAAATAATTGCACACCTCAGAACGTTCGTCAACCAATCAGATTCAAGCATTCAACGGCCCTATAGTATAAATATATATAATGTATTTATATATACAAAATAATTATACACAGTACACATACATATATTATTATAAACACAAACTTTTATTTTGGATGCGATTAATCGTTGCCCATCCCGAATATGATCAGTATGTTATTCTAATGTTGATCTAGTTTACTACTAGTCTCATATAGCCAACAAACTAACACATAGAATAACATTATAACTTTCAACACACTCAAATGCAGTTTAGTGTGATAGTGTAACGTTAGACCAAGTGAAACAGCGCTGCGTTACCTCAAGTTGTATTCGTCAAATAAACTGACCTGTGTGAGTAATTCAGCACTTGCGGGTAGTTCGGTAGAATTAAATGTCCTCATTCTTTTATATCTGTGGGACTCGCGT
Organism: Phoxinus phoxinus; assembly: GCF_949152265.1. Lineage (NCBI taxonomy): Eukaryota > Metazoa > Chordata > Actinopteri > Cypriniformes > Leuciscidae > Phoxinus > Phoxinus phoxinus. The sequence goes on along the minus strand of NC_136898.1, from coordinate 12,795,843 downwards.
GTGGCGCTGATATCTGTCTCTCATAGCAATCACGCCCTGCTTCATACCACAGTTATGTTAAAAAACATGAATGTTTTCACTCATCCATAAACATTATTAGATTCATCAGCAATAGCATGACAGCAGTTCCATGATTCTGCTTATTCACTGTGTCATCAATCTACGCCTTTATTATTGTAAGAGGTTAGCGACCCCTAGCGGCAAAAACAATTTACATATTGTAGCTTTAAATGCCGTGACGCGAAACCCTTAGTGGAAGAAGAACACATGCAACTACAAAAGAAGAGTGTTTACAACTGTGACAGTGAGCGCTCATCAGGATCAACTGAATGCTGGATTTTCTGAAGTATGTGAAGTTCGCGGCTCTATTGTTTCAGTTAACTTGCACAACGTTCTTGAATTAATAATTTATTAGATGTACGCTGGTCTGTTATTGTAGGGACATCGACTTTACATTTTCACACTAAACATGATGCAGAACAAAACAAACTGTGATTTAGGGCTGCACGATTTTGGCCAAAATGATAATCCCGATTATTTTGATCAATATTGAGATCATGATTAATTATCACGATTATTTGTTGATTTGTCACATAGGCTAATTATTACTGCTTTTTACATCCATATTGTGCTACATTTCCTGCTAATGTACAAATATGTGCATCAAAATAAAATGGGTCCTCTTATTCACCAAAATTCAGTGCATCTCCAGAATAAATACAAATAAGTAATTTATTAATATTTTAAATTGTATTTATATTTTATATACATTGTATTTATAATAATTATTAGGATAGACTAGAGATATTATCTTCTGTTATAATTGTTAGCTCTCAAACTACTTAAATAATATTTGCATATATATTAATATTTTGCAATATACATGTATAGCAAAATCTTTCGATCAATAGTTTTATATTTATCCATGTTTTTTTAAATCCATTTTAACCAAAATAACTTTTAGGAGATGATGTGCAATTAAAATGTAAAATCTTTCTCTTCTGTGAAAATTGACTAAAATATTGATGACTCGCTACAGATTTTTGTCCAATCAAATGTTCCCTAATAACGACCATAACACCAAGCACCAAATCAGGGTTTGTAACTAAGCTGATTGGCTTCTTTTTAAAGACTTCTGGTTTTAATAGGAATTGTCAACACAGAACATTTCTCCCGTCTACTCTAAGCCATTTCGTATATTCACCGTTCAAATACTAAGTAATTTTTTTTATGTGTATATTTTATTAAAAATCAAAGAGAGCTTGCAGGCTTTTTTTAAAGTTTGAGACAACACTCTGTCTTCACTGTCCAGTCCTGTAGTCTTTCCTGTTCTGTCCTATAATCCCTAGTGTCCATTAAAGATATATTCCCAAAAGTACCTTCCACAGGCTCTGACAGGCCTGTCCCTTCACTTAGATATTATCCAGATGCTGTCAGACATCCCTGGTCAGTCAGCACTTTTATTTTGCCCCTGCGGTCGTGTATGTGCGCAAGATCACTCATTCATGTCCGGCCCATGTTGTAGTATGCACTCAAGTCCTCAATGCTATCTGCTTCTCCTTTCTAAAGTTTGACTCACACTTGTCTTCAAAAGCCATTAAGAACCCTACAGGACCTTCCCATTAATAAACGACTGAGTAGTGTCTTTTTTTAACCCCGTTTAAGGTCAGTGTACTGCTCCGAAAACCTCCTCAACCTTGTGTAGACCTGTGATGTAGTTACCTGATAAACCTACCAACTCTGGAGACCCTGCCTGGAGACCGTTGCTAGGAGACCTGTAGCACACAGCAACACGGGTCCTTGGAAAGTGATTGTAGAGAATCACTTTTTTTTGTTCACTGTTATAGAGTGGTTTCCTGATTACTTTTTTTCCAAACATAGTCATCCAGCTAATGTAGGTGGAACCCAATGAAAAATTAAATCTTGGGTTCTGTTTTTGAGCTTTGCACATTTACAATGGCATATGCACACTATCGTTCAAAAGTTTGTGGTCGGTAAGATATTCTTATTTTGAAAATAATTCATACTTTTATTCAGTAAGTGTGCATTACATTTATCAAAAGTGACCTTAAAGGCATTTAAAATGTTACAAAAAGTCTGTGTTCTTTTAACCGTTTTATTCGTGGAAAAAAAAATTATGTATCACGGTTTCCACAAAAATATAAATGACACTGAAGACTGGAGTAATGGCTTCTGAAAACAGCTGTGCCATCACACGAATAAGTTGCATTTTAAAATATACTAAAATAGTAAACAATGTTTTAAATTGTAATAATATTTTACTATATTTTTATCTTTTCTTTTTTTCGAAAGCATTAAAATACTTAAATGTATGTATTTTATAGGCTATATATTTTTTTCATCACTTAATGTCACCTTTTTCCAGACAAGTATTGCTCTGAGGTCTCAAAAATTAGAGAAGAGGTTTCTACAGTAAGAGTCAGTCAGGTTTCAGCAGAACATGCTTCATGTTACCCTCCACGACAATGGTTTATTAGTAAATGAGGACTTCCACATAATGACAATGACAAGCTAAAATTTTGAAACGGGGTTTGAAATTTGTAAAAAAAAAATACCAGGCAGATTTCTTACCATCTAATTAAAAAAAATCACATTTCAATGGATGTCGGCGGTACACTTCGTGTTTAAAGGGTTAATGTAAGGCACTTTTTTTAAATAATCACATTGCAGTTACTGTTCTTAAGAAATATAATTTCTAATTAGCTTACTTTTAGAATAAACAAAAACTGTTTGACGTAGGCACCCACAGAGAGGAAACGATGTTGAGAAGGTACAGCTGAAGGGCATGCTGTGAGGCAAAAAGATATTTATTTGTCTTTGTGTAATCTGAGGAGAGATGAGTTGCTGAGTTATAGCCTCAGGCCACAATCTGTATTCTGTTTTGCAGCAGCGTTGTCTAATCCAACCACAAAGCCTCTCAAAACGATATGTGGACTTCACCTGCGACTCAAAGCCCTGTGTTTTGCTCCCTCTGTGTCTTTCTCCTCCTCTCAACACAACGTTCCCCCTGGTGCTGTCCTCCTGAATAAGGGACTGAGCTTTAGAGTAGAATCACACTCTGAGCACCTGTGTTTGTGCTGTATGCCCTCCATCTAAGAGAGGACACACTACCCGTATGAATATTCAGGCCTCTGCTTCATAAATATTTTAGGATGCAAGACTCGTACTTGAGACTCAGACAACACCTACTCCTGTTACGTTACAACCCTCTGATCCAGTGTGCCAAGCCCCCCCCCCCCCCCCTCGCTCTCTCTCTCACCTTTTTTCATTGCCCTCTTTTTCAATTTGGAGAGTAAGTGGGCCATTACGGCGAGCTGATCACGTTCCATTAGATCTAGTGATAATGATAAATAACCAAGGTTGTAAGGTGTTTTTTTTTTCCTGGTCACTATAGTTTCACTTGCTATGCATTCATGGATCATCACTTGCACATGCTGAAATAGGCAACCCGGGAACAGAGGGGAGTGGAAAGAGATTCAAACAGAAAGGAGAGATTGGAGCAGAGGTTAAAGTCATGGATGAGTGTATGAGTGGGAGTTAGAAGAGGATGGAGGGAAGAAAGTGTGATCATTGTAAGTATATCATGTGAGACGCAGAGACGAATGAAACAAGGAATCTAAAGGGATAATGGAAGAGAATGGAATCGTATTTCAGAGGGATTTGGCAGGGTTGAGGGTTAAGTATGTAATGGCTGGTAGGAGTTTTTCTCTCTTTTTTTCAGGGATGTGTGAATCATTGTGAAGCTCAGATCATAGCCAAGTAGACTTGGGCTGGGATTTACACTTCTCCCATCTCACTGTTCTGATAAACCTTCCATAAACACAAGGTCATGAAACCTCTTGTTCTGCGTCTCTCCATCCATCACACATCAGCTCATAGGCACCACCTTGTTTTTTTCTGCAATGATAAGAGGACCTGTAGTGCATCCATCATTGTGTCCCTCGGCTCACCCCCTCAGTAATGCTTATATCCCATAATGAGTCTTAATGCAGACACATGACTAATAAACTCCCATTTGTGATTCAGACAGAAATTCAATGAGTTGGTGATTTTAGCTGATTTAATGAGGAATCGGCTGACAACTAGATTTTTGAAAGATCATGTGACGCTTAAAGGGGTCATGACATGTTTTTTTTTATTTTTTTTATTATGTTCCCTTAGGTGCAAATATAGTATTACTATAGTTTTTTTTACCAAAAACTTTTAAAATGTAGTGATTTATGACCTTTTCCCACCCTGTTTCTCATCCTCTGATTCAAACAGTCTGTTTTGGGGGGGTTTCCCCTTTAAGAGTTCAGTGTTAACGCCCACTGTTATGATTGGCTAACGTCAGTGCCTATGCATCAATTATTAACGCCCCCAGCCAGAACCTGTGCGGATTCAGCGTATTTAAAAAGTAGTTTAAAGTTTTAAACACATTACTTACAGTTTGCGTCGTCGTTGTTGAGCCCAGAATAGTCGGCACGGACTTATCTTTGAGCAACAGTTTTCTGGCAAAGCCAGCATCATTTTGGAATTTGTTCTCAAAACAGTCATCCTTCAAATGTATAGAACAGACGCTTAAACTAACACTGCTGTGACTGAGACGTCCGCAAAAAATAAAGTGCATCCATTTTCCCCTGACGACTGGATCTTTCGCAGCGTATTCAAAGATGTTGTTTGTCCACAGCCAGGAACAGCACATCTGTGGCATCGTAATTTCACTGTACACAGACCCACTCGCTGTCCGTCGACTGAACACTTGTGAGGCGCGCGGGCGCGACAACGATACGAAATGAGCGTAGTTGCCTTGCGCTTTAAGCGTAGTTGTCTTGTGACGGAGGCGGTCATATGCAAACGCTGGTACGTCACTTCGTACCGTGACGTCACTTCTTACCATGAATCCAGAACGAGCTGTATTTAGAGCTTGATTAAATAAATGATTCGTTTATAATGGGGAGGACGTCTTAAGCTATGAAACTTGCAGGACGTTTTAATGGTACAAAGACCTCTTATATACTAAAAGATTAAGGCAAATTTGGTTTCTCATGTCATGACCCCTTTAAGACTGTAATTGAAAAACTGCTGAAAATTTAGTTTTGCCATCACAGAAATAAATGACTTTGTTTATTTTTTATTAAATAGCCTATATAAATTGTTTAAAATTTAAATTCAACCTTGGGGAACATTTAAAAACTGATTTCAAAAACATAAAAAATCTTGCCACCCCTAAACCTTTGAATGGTATAGTTTTACACTTTCTGGTGATCTATGGAGTTTAAACTAAGCAAGCCAAGCAATGATTGAGTAACTAGTAATGCGTCATAAACACACCGATGACGTTGGTCAGAATTACTCAGAATTCTAGATCGTGTCCTCCCTGTTTAGAGACTGCTAGGTTGGGTTAACATGATCCTTTCTTTGTGTCCTCCCGGTCCTCCGAGGACAGTGTTTATGTGTGGTGCTGTGCACATAGCTCACAAATTTTATCTTAGATAATCAGCATATTTCTGCATTTATTCACATGGAAAAGTAGTCAGTCATGCAGCAGTTTTTCTTAATCCAAAAACAGTTGTTCTTTAATCCAAATTGGTAGGAGGGAACATATTCTCTAAAAGTATGTGGCTTCTAATGCATGGTGTATAGGCTTATGTGTTTTGTGTGGGAGAGAGTGGTCATGCTCCAGTGTGAGATTATATTTGCCTTAGAGACTGTGTGCGTGTGCGTGTGTGTATGCCTGCCAGTTTGACATTGGTATGTCTGTGTGAAGGTGTACACACAAGTCTTGGTGCAGTCACAGTGTGTGAGTTTTTTTTTCACTATGCTGGAATTATGTCTACAGGGATTTACTTTAGCAGGTCTTCTCCACAGAAGCTTTATGTTCCAGCACTGTCTCTTTCTGTCTCTCTTACACAAACATTAACTGGAAAAATAAAGTTTGTTATCAGTCTGCTTAAGAATCAGCTGGAGAATAAAATCAAATATTGACACTTAAGGCTGATTTATACTTCTGTGTCGGACCTACAGCGTAGCCTCTGCACTGTAGGTTACACAGGGGTGTTATGTGCAATTACACATGCAGGGAGGGGTTCTAGTAGACCAATCACAACGTAGCGCTGTTACATTTTTGGTGAGGTGCACGCCAGGCTACCTTATCCCTGGTCCAGCATTAGCCAAACATTTAAACAGTTAAACATTGCCAAATTCAGAGATGGTTTTAAAGCTGCACTTCACTTTCAGACAGAAGCAAGAAATCCGTTCCAGCTCTCTACAATTAGATAATAATCTAGATTGGGGAAATGTAATCATGTGTAAGACCTTTGTCACTATGTTGTATGTTATCAAAGAGATTTAGTTCCTCCAGAAGTAAGGAAGCGAGATGTAAAGCAGCTGTGTAGAAACCCATTTTAGGCTTTTTATCTCATTGAGAAACATTACACACACATTATTGACTGCCAGCGTGTAAGAGAAAAAGCAAATTTGCAAATTTGAAAAAACAAAACAAATGCTATGCTCTCTTGTCTCATATCAACCCCCTCAACAACACACACACACACACACTTACACACACGTCCTGCCTCTGCATTAGCATTCAAGTCAACACCACTCTAATGTTAAGGCAAATTGTAATCTGTTCCTACATATGTAAATTACCCTAGCGTGCGGGAAAAAGTGATTTGTTTTCCCTAGATATTCATTAGTATGCACTTTTTTCTTTCTTCTATGTGCTATTTTCTCAGCATGGGGAGGATTCATGTCACAATCTTTATATTTAGCCCGTGGTGCACATACGCAACCTATTTTGTAATATTTTACAAATAACATCTTGGGCTCTGGCCCAGTTCCAATAAATCAACCATCTATCTCTCATCTTTGCCCAAACAATTGAAACAAACTGTTTCATTACAGCCTTCATGATAATTTCCAACGTTCTGCTTCTGGGGCTATATTAGACAGTGATCATGCATAGATGTGAGTTGAGTTTATATGTTGTAAAGGGGGAAGAAGGAAGTTTACAGTACATTTCAGCGCAAATATAGTTTTTCATGTGATGTTAGGAAACAAAAGCTAAAAAGCATCTGCAAGGCCCACCTGCCGAGTATAACCTTGAACATGGGTGTCAACAGCTTGTCTCTGTGTGTGTATGACATGACCCTGTCATTGCATTAAGTTTTGGATTTAGGTGTTAACACCCTCAGGGATGTGGTGATTAGGGGTCTAGTCACCAGTTTCTTGAGCCATCTCACATTTACATTCATTCTCAGCTCAGGGCCAGATTAATTACGCATTAATACATAGAATCAGTATCAGCGTGCCAAATTTAGCCAAGATTTTCATCTGGTGTCCCTGGTCAGGTTAATGTAAAAAAGAAAAGAAAAAAAAGACTACCACATTAGAATCCCCATAAATGTTCACAATTGTGATTTTACATTTGTGATTTCACATTTGTAACACTTTTTTATTATTATTATTATTTGGATAGATGGATAAGATAAATATAAGTTTGTAAGAATGTTCTCAAGTGCAAAAAAAAACAACTTACGTTTTGTCCTGCAAACAATCTTAAAGGGATAGTTCACACCCAAAAATGATTAATTCACCTGAAGAACACAAATGAGGGTCTTTTCGATGAAATCTGAGAGCTTTCTATACTCTTCATAGACCGTTACGCAGCTACCTTTTTGATGCTTCAAAAAGCTTAACTAAAATCGTGAAACTAATCCATATCAATTGAGCGTTTTAGTTCATTTTTTCTGAAGACACAATCGCTCTATATGATAAATGGATTCAATTTAGGGATTTATTCACATATAAACAATCATCAACTCGCACATCAGTTGTGGTAAACGGAAGATTAAGCATGTTCGCTTGACGTGCAAGAACCAGTGAGATTCATTGTTACGCTGCACTTTTGAGCTTCCGCAAGAACAAATGAGATTTGTTCCCACACGTCAGGTTCGGTTGAGCTTCTGTTTATTTCCGCTGATCAATTTTTAAATGTGAATCAAATTAAATCTGTTCATCATATAAAGCGATCGCTTCTCTTCATAAAATTTGGACTAAACCGCTCAATTCATATGGATTTAGTTTTACGATCTCTTTATCAACTTTTTGAAGCGTCAAATTGGCAGTTGCATAGCTATCAGTGGAGGGACAGAAAGCTCTCAGATTTCATCAAAAATATCTTCATTTGTCTTCCTAAGATGAGCAAATGTCTTACGGGTTTGGATGGAACAACATAAGGGTGAGTAATTGATGTCAGTTTTAATTTTTGGGTGAACTATCCCTTAAAGAAAAAGAAAACAAACATTAAGAAATGTTTTGGGGAATGCAAAATATTCAAATTATAGAAAATAGCACTTAAGAATTTTATTGTTAAGAATGTTTCGTGAATCTGGCCCTTGGATACTGGACAGCATCAGTGTAAATTGCAAATAGTGATTCATTCATTTTCAGTGTGTGTGCATGAAGGTCCAGGGCTGTATGTATTTGCTACAGCATTTTGCTTAAAGCCAGTGCACATTAAAGAGAGCTTAAATGGAAACAGAAATATTGAGATTTAGTTGCAGAGAGAAAATCTGAGATATTGAGAAAATAAGTGTGTAATTGACTGCAGAACACATTGTTTCCCTGGAGACTGCCTCTGGATATAATAAGCTGTGTTTTCATGGTATTTGGCAAACCGTAATGTTTGAAGTGGAATTAGTTCTGTTGTGAACAAATAAAACCTTTTTTTACCCATGCAGTGGTAGTTATGAAGTTTAACCTAGTTTTTGAATTCTTTATGCTGAAATCTTTGTCTGTTTTAACTTAAGTGAGCATTTTGCATATACATTGTGTGTGTGTGTGTAATGGCTTCTGCTGTAGATGTTCCTCTGAAAAAATGCTTTATGGCAGCCAGCTGTTAAGTGTCTTAATGGATTCATGTTTAATTCATGGCCACATCACAAGGCACATCTCTTTTCTCAGTGTCATTCTCTCATCCCTTTCCGTCCTGTGCGCAAGTATCAGAAGGAATTTATTTTTTATTTTTTTGCCATCTCAGTACTTTCAGAGCATTCTCTTTTATCTCCCTTTTCATTCTGTATAAAGTGATGCATTTAGGCAGCACTAGGTGTTCTGTAATCCTCAGATTTACTGTTTTTCTCTGGTGTGCTCTCATCTGACACAAATACAACACACATTTAAAATGTCCTTTGTTCAGCCAGAGGCACGTTCCACCTTTTTAAAATCAGAACTTTGACATTTTGCTTCATTCTTTATAGTGTTTACAATGATTTGACATTTACCTTCACACATGAGAAGACTCTCTAGACCCTACTGTACTGACACATTGGAAAACTTAAGTTTAACTGTTTGTAGAAGGTTAATGATTACTTTTTCTCTTGTGCATAAAACAAGGCCTGAATAAACAAGGCTTCCCTACGAATATTAGCGTATTCTATCTCTACTTATCTGTCCCAGTTTCTTTACTGGTGAGAATATGAATTCCTTCAGCATCATAGAAAGATCCTCGCTTGCAGAACCCACCCAAGCTGAAGCCTCAAGCTTTCCTGGTTTGCAAAATAAAACAAAAGTTGTTAAGCCTCTTGGCTACAGTGTGAAATATTTCAAATGAAATGTCAGGTTTGATTTCTGTCAAATTGAATGCATCAGATACGTTTGTCACCACATAGGTTTATGGCGTGTCATTTTTTGCAAAGCCATTCCGTTGTTCTGCTTGACTTATTTATTCAATATGTTTTGCAAGATGATTTAAATGAAGATTAATACTGGGTCTTTTTCTGTCTCATATAGCCTATCCTACCTATTGTGGTTTAAAAAGGTTCCATGTTAATGGAGATTTGAGTATAAATACAGCATTTGATGCATTTTAGGTTTTCATTTTAGCCTTTGTCAAATAAGAAGTTAGTGTATATGAGCACTTTAGTGTTCTTGCTCAACTTTTGGCTCAACTGATTCTTTGATTGAGGTTTCTTGCTGAGAGTGAAAGCCTGTTAGCTGAGATCAGACACTTTCATTGGGATTACTGGGCTGAGCTGCCTGTCTGACCCTGACTGATCTATAAGCTGAGAGACAGCTGTCTGTCTGTTTGACCACTCCTGAATTAACCTCTTTGGATTCAAGACCAAGAAGCTTTTAGTGTGTTTGTATCACTGTGTGCATGTGCAAATGAGTGCATGTTGTGTGGGCTTATTGGCTTTCAAAGCACATGGGCAGTTGTTGAGCTTGAGAAGAAAGTGACATTTGTAGGAATATTATCAGATTTGATCAATAAGTGACTTATTTGATGAATTAATGTTCTTCTTTCATTGGAATGGTCAAATATGCAGGTTTAACTTTATACATTTCATTTTAGTTCTGTAGAGTCTATAATCTATTTTAAGAATGTAATATTTGACTGTGAAAAGGTCATCTGTGTGTTTTCTGGTCTGGTGAATGTGGCTTTGTTAAACAAACATGTCTAGGTGTGAGCTGGATGCTGATGCGAGCCATAATCTACCCAGAAGGCTTTCACTGCTTCACTGTCCTCATATTGCCCTCCAAACATCTACAAAATCAAATATGGTGTTTTTACATAACAGCAAAATAGATGTTTTGTTTGTTTGTTTGCAAGTATTGAAACTACTTGGATCAAGATGAGTATGTTAGATCTGAAGGTTGTTTTTTAAGTACTTGGAAATTATGCCTACCCACAAAAGCTTACAGACTACAAGATTCTCTAGTCCAAAAATAGTCGTTCTGCCAGATATTCTTAGATGAAGTAATTTTATGTAGCGTCTTCCTGGAGTGGTGCTGGATTTAAATAATGACACAATTAAAGGTGGTGTGGAGGAGGAAGGCAAGCTGTTAAAAAAATAACTGGGAAATGGTAAAAGAAGAACAGGAACACAATAATCTTTGCATTCACAGATGGAACCCCCCCCCCCCCCCCATAAATGCCCCTTTTTACAAGATGTAAAATAAGTCTTTGATGTCCCCAGAGTGAGTATGTGAAGTTTTAGCTTAAAATACCCCACAGATAATTTTACAGCATGTTAAAATTGTCCCTTTTCGAGGGTGAGCAAAACGTGTAATTTTGTGTGTCCCTTTAAATGCAAATGAGCTACTGCTCCCGTGACAGAGGGCAGAGCTTCAACAGCTCGTTCTTAGCAGCTTGCAGACACACACTAAAATGTCAGAAACTGTTCTGCCTTTTATGTTCAAACCAGAGTCGGACAATGGAGAGACTCAAGAAGAAGTGATGCAACAGGACGTTTCTGAATGGTTTGTTGATGAATTTGTAGCTGGAGTTGACTATCTTAAAGTCTTTGATTAGCATATTCTGTCATGATAATCTATAAATCGCTTGTGTGGGAACTGTTGTAAGATGCCTACAGAGTGATATGCTATTGCATTTTTGTTATGTACTGTATTGCAATAAATGTGAAAAGTCAGCTTGAGCAGACTCCCAAATGTGCTCTATACAACAACTCTTCTTCTCACCCCCTTTGTTGCGTGTTCCCGGGGGCAGAGTTTATATAAATTTTAGGGTTAGGGATGTCACTAACTCGGGTGGAAGCTTGTGTAGTCCCTATCAGTCATTTGTTGTAGTCATTAAAAAGCCATTTCTGTATATTAAAATATCTCCCTTTGCTTTGAACTTTGAGCGTCGTAACTTTGCAGATGTTGTGTATGCTCAAACACTAACTAAAGTTAGAAATGTGAAATCATAATCAACCACTCCTTTAATTCAAAGGAAAGGCAAAGTGTATTTCATGTACCGAGACCTTGCTTCTATATCACTTTCATACATATTCAGTGGCACTGTTAGTGCAGTTTTACATTTTATCTACAGTCCAGAACAGGGAGGGAAATTAACTTTTTTTTGTCCACCTGCCACTGTGGCTGGGGGATACCAAAATCTACCAGCTACTCGACGTTTTTACCAGCCAGTTTTTTGTTTTTAACCGACAATGTGTAACTGCATGTTGAAAATGAATACTACAAGATCTACAATACTTAAGCCGTTTATCCCATAGGGTAAAGTCTCAAGGTGTGCCTCCTCTAAAAGTGTCCTGGTAAAACAGCATGCTACTTTTATTTACCCGCCACGGTGGCTGGTAGGTGAAGCGAGTTTACCAGGCAGTCACAACACAAAATCACCAGCATTTGGGCTGGTGCTAATTTCCATCCCTGGTCCAGAAGATGCTCCACTTTCCCCTCATTCTGCTGATAATAGTGGCATTTTGTGACAACCCAAAGAATGTCGATCTTCCTTTCTATTAGGGCTGTGCGATATTGAAGAAAAATGCGATATGCGATAACTCCTTAAATAATGCGATATTCGATATGCGATACGATAATGCTTATAGTGTGTAAAATAAACTTAAATTATCTTTAAAATATATTTAAAATGATATAACCTACATGTGTTTCACATTCTTTTTATGACAAGAAAACATCCTTATAACTTCTGAAAGTGAACATCAGACTTTTACTGTAGCGTAAGAAGTGTTATTTTAACATCAGTGTAAACCTCAGGGCTTCAGGTTATCCTACATTAGGTTTATTTAATAAAAGATACTGAATCATAAAATATAAAAATAAAACATTGCTTAGTTTTCACTGTATGAATTAAATATATCCTGATACTTATTAAAGCTAAAAAAAAATTGTCTTTTGTTCATGACCCCATTTTTTGCAAGCTGTTGCGATATGCAAATTGCGATATATACATTTGCGATATTTCGATAAATTCGATATATAGCGCAGCCCTACTTTCTATCTTTTTTATCACCGGGTGAAGTTTTTTTCTCTAAACAGAGATTGTTCTTGCATGTCTTTAATGTTACTTACTCTTTGAATGGTTAAGAGAATCTTTTTAATTCAAAGCAAAGGCAAAGTGAATTTCATGCACCGATTGGTCCATTTCCAGTTAAATGTTGAGAGAAACATGGATTGCATATTGTATGCGTGTATGGTGCCACACAATGTGCTGTGCCCCACAGAAGGCTTGTGATGCATATATTCAGTTATTTTTGAAGCAGACCTTGCTGCTAAATCACATTCACATTCATATCCAGTGGCACTGTTAGTGCAGTTCTACACTATTTATCTATACAGTCCAGATATTTCACTCTCCCATCATTCTGCTGATGTCAAAGAATGTCCATCTTACTTTCTATCTTTTTTTTTTATTACCACCAGGTGAAGTTTTTTTTTCTTCTCTAAAAAGAGTTGTTGTGTGGAAATGGCATTTGCTTTAATGTTTGACATTCAGAGGGTCTCTTTCTTCCTCTTCCTCAGTAATAGACCCTGACAGATTTGCTGAGCCTGAGGGAGCAACGCACACAGAGGTGCGCTCAACACACCTGCTGGTTTGTTTTTCTTGCTTGTGTGTAATGCATGAGATCGCTCATCATATTGAGACCATGTTCACTGCAGTGGTCCATACAGATTGGCCTGTGTGGAGTCGACTTAGTGTGTATTATCGTAAGCAGGGCTGGGTGTGATCTGATGTGCTATCACCTAGTGCTATCACCTAGTGACTAAAGTCCTATCTTTACTGTCCTGCTGTCTCTTTCATAATGAACACCAGGAACAGCTAAAACCTGCAGGGGGAGGGACACATTTTACAAGAGATATTTGTTTTTGCGCCACAAACACAACAAAACTAAAATGCTGTCATTGTTTTTTATTCAGATTCACTGATTTATAACTGGTATATTATAGTTTTGTTGTCACTTACAGTTTGAATAGAATGCAACAGTCAGGTTCTGGAAGTAAAAGTCCCATTAATTTTCATAGGGGATTTTATTTTTAACAATAACTTGAAACCTTTAAAGTCCCTGTGAACTGAAAGTTCACCACAAGAGGTTTGTTCTCACAAGTTAATTCAATTCACCACAAGACTAGTAATGTGCGCTAGCAAAGTAAATAGGTAAATTTTTATTTGATGACAGACCTAATGTGAGCTACTGTACAAGGTTAATTGATGGTATGCTTTTGAAGTCATCAGTGCACGTTATTTCGTTTAACAGTAGAATTCCTTGTGAATGCGACATTACCCATGATTCTGTAATGAAATCTTTGCCAATCAGAGAACTGTGGCAAGCAAATTGTGCCTAAAGAGCTCTCGTTGACTGCCCACTTCCATGAAGTACTATAAATGACGTATGTCATTCTCGCTGTGATCTCAATACTTCATTTGTATATATATCTACAAAATTTTTTTATAGGGTATATCGTAAAATAAAAATGTTGTTTCTAGTGTTGTCAAAATTACAGAATTATTCGGTACAAAGTCGGTACTAAAATTGTAAAACTTTGAGTGCTGCTGAGCGGAATCGTTAACACCGCTGATTGGCCATTGTGTTCATGCGCTCATCTGATTTGTCTGTGATTGGCTACAATGATCAGCGCACAGGAGCGTTTGAGAGCATAGGTAAGTGTTTGAAAGTGCCCCAAACGCTCCCGTGTGTATCTGTGTAAGTGCTCGGTGAAGAGCGTCTTTGATGTATATTTACAACAGGTTTTTGAAGCGCTGATCATTGTAGCCATGGGTAGATCATTGAGACGCTTTGGCTTCACTTTTCAGGGCTTGTGTGTGCGGCACGCTTGGCTCTACAGCGCTCAAAGCGTCACATTTTTCCACAAGTCGGTACTTTTGACAACACTAGTTGTTTCTATAAACACTTTAAAAATCAAAAGTTTTGTGTTTTTCATTGGGTTTTGATTCCGTTTTCATTTGCAGTGCTTCATGGGATTGTAATTATTTCCCTCATTATTAAAGCGGTTAACTACCCAGTCTTTTACCTTTTTTATTTTTTATTTTTTACTTTCAAGTGCTTTTTTGCTTTAAATCAAAGGTAGTAATGTTGTTGTTATACACATTGTAGCTGGTTGGTTTGATTCCAGGCTCCTTAAAAAAAAACTTTTTTGTAAAATCCATATGGGAAAAATGTATCCAGAACCAAGGAAGCTGCTGAAAAAGGGAGCGGGCACTTTATTAGCATGGCGTGTTGATTGTATTGGGTATGAATTCTAGAACATGAATTCATGTTCTGGATCTGTGATGATCTGTTGAGTTTTAGTGCAGTGCTGGTAATGGCATTGTGCCCATTCAGACAATGTCACTTATCTTTTGTCAAGTGCTATTGATTTACACTGGCACACATTTTATCAAATTCACAGCTTGCCAAGCTCCCAGTGGAGCCATCATTGGAAATACAATATTCTGTTGATGAAAATAAAATGCTGTTGCAGCCGGGGGCAGATGCTGTGTCTGGAAAACACCCACAGTTTTTAATCCTAAACTAAACTCTTTGTCCATGGAAAAATTACTTCCACATTTTCCACCGTATATGTTAAGCGATTCTTTTCTCACTTGTTTTGGGTGAGTGTGTGAACTAGTTGCTATTATCTTGGGCACTACCGGCTGGTTCTGTAGGGAAAGCTATGTATAGAACTGCATATAACACAGACTAATCTTCTTCTTCCAGTCTGCCCCAACCTCACGACCCCGCTTACACACTCTCTAGGAGTCATGATAAGACACTACTGTTCAAAAGTTTGGGGTCGATGAGCATAAAGTCTTAGGCTTCATTTATTTGATAAAAAATACAATAAAACCAGTAATATTGTGAAATAATATTATTCATTAAAATAGTTTTTTATTTTAATATACTTTATTATAATATAATTTATTCCTGTAATTGCAAAGATGATTTTTTTTTTTAGCAGCAATTACTAAAATCTTTAGTCTCACATGATTCTTCAGAAATCACACCACTGATTTGGTTCTTTAGAAACAGTTCTCATTATTATCAGTGTTGAAAACTGTTGTGCTGCTTAATATTATTGTGGAAACAGAGATTAAATGTTTTCAGGATTCTTTGAATAGAAAGTTCAAAAGAGCATTTATTTGAAATAGAAATATTTTTTTACATTAATGACTTCACTGTCACTTGATCAATTTTGATGTGTGTCCTTGCTGAATAAAAGTTGAATTACTTAAATACAAATTCTTACTGACCCCAAACTTTAAACCATATGGTAAAATACAAAATTGGTTATAGAATGCTAAATTATGGTTGAATTCTGAATTAAATTTAATCACTTTGAAGATATGTTGGATTTGAACTTTTATGTGTATCCACAGATGTTTCAGACAGATTTCACAGTAAGTGCTGTAATGTTTTTTCCTGCTGATCTCAGCAGGCTGACCTGTATAAGAGGTTTGAGCGATGCCTTTCCCTTACATCAGGGAGGATTTTAATCTATTAGGCTACATGCTATAGACTTACAGAATGTATGCCTGTGAGTGTATATGGCTTATCTGCATTCTGTTAACATTACAGTCCAGTAGTTTGTATTTCAGGCTATGAGCAAGCGCTGTATGTGCATGCATATGTTGAAGCTACTAATTAGTTTTTCAGTAATTGCAATGTTTGTCTATTTTCAGTGATTTTTCTGTGCATGCTTGGCTAATTTCATTGCACTGGTCAAATTTGGCCTATTTCTTATTTTGTTAAACAAATTAAACTGCACACACAGATTGATGTTCATTTAATAGATTTGTTTCTGAGTGGTTGCGTTTCGTGGACATATAATCAGTTCTGGGACGTGCCTGTAACTTTTCTAGGAAACAAAACTATCTAGGATTCCCTGCATTGGTGACGACTCGAGAGCACCAACTACACAGAGGATTTGTGAAGTCATGCTGTCAGAATAAATTGGTACTCTGTATTTTCCACTCTGTCTCTCCAACATACTTTTCAAGCATTGCTGCTGCTGCTGTGGTCAAAATTTGGCAGGTGTTCTATATGTTAAGCTGTAGAGAAGCCAGGCAGTCGCAATGACGTTTTTAGGCCAGCCCTCTCTTTCATAAGCAGCCATTGCTAATAACTCTGAGAAGAGGCCTCGTTACTGCCAAACTAGTTTGGGTCTTTAATCCTTAATTGAGCACTGCGGTTCAGGAGAGAATGTTCTAGAATGATATTCACGCTCTGTCAGTCTGAGCC
The DNA here is from genome assembly GCF_949152265.1 of Phoxinus phoxinus. Taxonomy (NCBI): domain Eukaryota; kingdom Metazoa; phylum Chordata; class Actinopteri; order Cypriniformes; family Leuciscidae; genus Phoxinus; species Phoxinus phoxinus. Next base: position 12,778,837 of record NC_136898.1, on the reverse strand, counting down.
CTCCGCTCTCTTGGCCCCTCCGAAATCATTAAAGACATGCGTGAGAACTTCAAGCCGTTGTGTGTACATGTGTGAGTGTGGGATTATGTGTGCCGGTTTTACATGATTGGTGTTGTAGCTCTCAATTAAACCGTTAATTTAATGGGTGCTCAAGGTATTGTGTGTAGTGTCTGTTCTGCTTTGTAAAGAAGACCAGCTCTGAGTTACTGATCAAAGACTGAGTCTGGTTTTGTCTGATTAGAAAAATACACTAAAATGAGATGTATCCACGTTTAACTTCTCTTCTGCCCACCCAACTCTATTCTGCAAGACCAATTAAACCTATTTATTGGACTGTCCCTTTTAATGCAAGTAGAAAACATTTGTATGAAGTAAGCTCACTTAAGGACTTGTTTAGTAAGATTTGACAAGAAAAGGTTTTAGAAATTGTATCATATGTTAAGGTTAAAAATATTGTATAATATTAATTAAGTTATTTTTTCTGTTTGCTTGGTTTTTATTGTTATTGTATTACTGTATGTGTAACTTGTATTTTTTGTAATTCGGTTTTTGCCATGAATATAGCCACAGATGTTGACATGGCATTAAATAAAACTATACTGATACTTCTCTTCTGCCCCATGCAAGAGCAGATTTATCAATTTACATCTTCATTCCGGTCTCATTCATGGCATTTTCCCCACCCGTATTACTTGTACTGTACGCTTTATACTTCTCACTGTGAGCTTTATACTTAACTTTACTCAAATAACATTGTTCACCAGGGATACCACACACATTTTCTTCCTGTAACTTCTATGTTGTATTCACTCTGTTTTGTATTACAGTATTACAATTTATTCACGCTCCAAACTTGCCTCTTGTCATAAACAAGAAAAAGTGCAATAAAAAATTATCCAGAGACAGAGCAGTGTTTATTTTTTTAAGCTGCTTTGTGATTCTAGTTGTTGTGGGAATAGTTTTGATATGTAAGGCAGATGGAAGAGGTCACTAAACCGGTGGGTTTAGTTCCGATTGGGTGTGTCGTCCGATGGCTCAAGTTGTATATGTGAGTTTGTTTGACATGGATTGAAAAAGAGAGACAGACTGTGGAAATATATGCGTTTCAAGATTAATGTGGGTCCCAGTAGTCAGGAGAGATTTATGGAATCAGCAGTCTCTCTTTACCTGGGGTCTTTCTCCTGGACTGGCCTCTCAGCAAGCATGTACCATTCACACGATCCTCCTGTCTTTACATGAATTGAGAAAGGTCTCCATGGTTAAACCATGAATTGCTCCTGTTAGTCTACTTTCTTGGATTCTGTTTGTGTTACTTTGTGACCATGATCATATCTTAAAGAGATGGTTCACCCAAAAATAAAAAAAATGGTCATTTACGCAGACTTGTGTGATTCCAAACTTGTAAGACTTTCTATATTTCTTCCTTTTTAAACTTGTAAAATTCTAATCTTGTGTTGTTGTTTTTTTTATTGTTATTTTTTCAGTTCCACAGATTTACTTGGAATGTGTTGACTAAGCTAACATGAAATTTGTGCTCATAGAAAAATTCCACAGAATTGGAACGACTGTTATTGTTCTACACATTCCCTGTGTACTGTAGCCTATGTTTGTTAATATAGCCCAATATTTGGGCTAAATCGATTATGCTTTCAGCTTTGGATATTTTGGGCACAATTTTTCATTTATTAAGTGTGAAGCTCTTTTGCGGTAGTGGTGCAAAGCTGTTGATCTGGCATGTGAATGCTATATCTTTCTAATTTGTCTTCCCTCTTTAACTAACTCTGGTACACAGGAGAATTCGGTTTTCATCCAAATTAGGGATGCACGATTAATTGCAATTAACCCGAAATCGCGCTGTGTTTCTGCGGGAGAGCGCCCTCTGGCTTTCAGATGGAGCAGCATTTACAACTGATCACAGAGCTGTGCTTCACTGACAAACTGCATAAAAAAATGTGCATTCTTTGCCAAATCGCATATGGTTTAATTTCAAATAATTGTGTAGCCCTAATCCCAATACAACAGAAAACAAAATCATGTATTTCCAGCATAAAGTGTGGGAGTCTTACTCTTAACCATAGACAAAGGAGATTTTTACTATGGGAAAGTGTTGCATTATTTGTGGTGGGGGAGGGGTGTGTTTGAGTGACCCAGAGGTGGGCAGGGAAAATGTAAATGGTTTTGCATTCATTACTGTGTTTGTCTCAGGGTTAGGGAGCAGAGGGGAGAGGAAAGGTCACTAGTTCTTTGTCTGAAGGGCAGAAAAAAGGAGAGGAGGAGGGAGTTGATAAGCAGATGCTAGGGGAAATGAGAGCAATGGCCCATTGGCTCAGGCACCTTATAAGATGGTAAATGAGCAGCCTCTTATTCTTTGAGGACGAGAGAATCAAAGATTCCCATCTCTGATAAGAGATCTGCTAATGGTACTTTACACTGCTGGCCACTGACTTTTTCTCTTTTCTGTTCAGTTCATTTCCTCTTCAGATTATTTATTAACAGGAATGGTAATAAAATGTTATTAGGAGGCATATTTGCAGGAAAAGCAAGAATTACAATACAATATTATACAATACATACATGTAATGATTTAGCAGATGCTTTTATCCAAAGTGACTTACAAATGAGGAAAAGCATGAGGAATTTATCATGCTGGAGCCAACAATAATAACAGCACTACTGCAGAAAAGTAGAATTGTACAAATGCTAAAACTGATGTGGTGTTTTTTTTTTTTTTCATGCTTATTGATTAATTAAGGGCTTAATAGCATGTTCCCTGTCGGTCAATGTGTGTTTGCATACCACTGCACAGGCTGTTCATGTCGCAGACATAAGTCATCAGCGTGTTCACGTGGAACCTCTGGCATACAATAAATATTATTAGGCTATACACTGATTAGTTTTGCTAGCTAAACAAACCAAATTTATATTTGTGAATATATTTAAGAATTTGTTTACGTTTGGTATGCAGTACTGTTATTAACTACTACTGGTGAATGACACGTGATGTAGTAACGTTGTCTCCGGTCTTCTGGGCTGTGCGCGGTCATGCTTTCTGGAGGGGTGGCTTTGGACGGCGATTTGCAGGGAGCGTTGGACGTACGCTTTTAGTGCTATCAGGCTAAAGTTAGCATTTTCCCAGATGTCCTACTGCACCTTTAAATAATTGTTGAATTGGCACAAAATTAATGTGCTCATCTTCTGCTCTTGTTTCTTTGTAGACTACTTAACATCATTTTCTGTTTAACTCTTAAAGCCAAACATTTAACTCAATCCAGATGTTGGCTGTAGGGAGGAGATGTTTCATTAAAAAAAAAATATATTATTCAAATTAATTATTGCATATTTAGGCCTTTTGCTTCCTGCTCAGAGAGAGAGTGAGTAATTTTAAACTAGCTGGCGTCTGCAGTGTTTTTTAAATGGGAATTATCTGCAAGTAGTAATCCTTCCTTCCCCATCCTGGAAAATATGCCATGCATGCCACGATCCTCTATAGAGCCGTCACACTCTGCTTTGTCATTTTTCTTCTACTGCCGGAACCCCAAAATAACTTCCACTGCTGCTTCTAAAATGAGAGTTTATGTGAGCAAGAGAGAGAGAGCTCAGTTTGTACTCCAGCCATCCTCGTATGACAACCTAATTACAATTCAAGCTGTGCTGTACTGCATGCAAAACAGCCACACATGCTAATATGTAGAACAATCTTGTTAGTTTTGAAATGCATTAACTGTGTTCTGTTTGTCTGTACACCAAAGGGATGGACTAAGATGTCTTATCGGCTGTGAAAAGATTCTTCCAAATCTCCCTCCTGTTGCATATCAAATATGCGGGGGGTGACCTTTCCTTTCCTGAGTGTGGCTCAGATATCGCTGAATTGACTTTGGAAAATGGATATGTGACGTACATGATTTTAGTGTGGTTTTCAGCGTGGTTTTCATAATGGATAAATGTCCTTCACTCGCCAGCAATCCTATTGACACAAGCACACTCACTCTTACCTCCTTGCACATACAGTATTCATGCCTGCACACATTTATATATTTTTTTAATAGGGCTGCATGATATTGAAAAAACTAACATTGCAAAACTGACAATTGGGGTGTTCAACAAAAAAAAAAAATAGGGTGTTGGATAAACTCTTTACAGAAACCAACTCAAATCTTTTTAAGTAGCCATATTTTAGATTTCAGAGTGACATGTGGAACACAGCAAATGAAGTGAGCTGAGATGCTGAGATGCTCACTGTACATGAACTGCACACATGTAAATGAACGGTGTTGCACTTCACACCATGGCACATATCTTTAATACATTTTCTCAGTGTTATGAAGTTCCAAAACATACCTTCAGTTTAATGTTGCATTGAAAGTGTCTTGAAAAACATAATAAGTAGCAATAGTATTGCTATACTTTTCTTAAACTGTTAAAATAGACTAAAATTGCGACCTAGCAACAGGCAGGGTGGCATTTATTGTGGGTCTGTGTGCTCATTTCTGCATAAATATCCATAAATCTTCAATAAATCTACTTTTCTTTTTTTTAATCACTTCCTTTTTCTCTAATTTTCTATTTTCTAGTTTTGTTTATGGCTGTGTACTCTGTTTGTGGGTCCAGGTCTGTCTGTTACAGTACCTATGATTAACTTTATTACTTTGTTTTTCTGATCTGCAGCTGACTAATTGTTGTGTGCATTTTGAAACCGATTGTAAACCCCATAGCTGTTAGTCTTTTGTTTACATTCACTGTGTCCACACCAAGTCATTACTCTCCTCTCACTCAGCCTCCCCCACTTTTTTTGTTTGTATCGCTCATTCCTCCTTTCTTTATCTGCATTACCTTCCCCCTTTTTCGCTCATCCCCTCTCAGGCATTCTCAGTACTATGTGTTGCCAGGAGACAGGATTCTCTACCTATTGTGAGTGCACAAAGGGGGTCTGCAATCACCAGTGCTGGGGCTCACGAGACTGGCGTGAGAGGGAGAGTTTGGAGGGGAATGGGAGAGCGGGAGATAAAAAAAATGGGGGACAGAGTAGAGAGTGTTGTGGTGGGCTTGTGGCCTCATTCTAGATGGTCTAATTGCTTTCTTTTAAACCTCGTAGGAGTTGTTGTCATGCTCAGCTGGTGGAGGTCAAGAGCAGCCAGGCAGAGATAGATATTCTTAGAAGTTAAGGCCCCCTTACTCCAGACCCCCACGCTTGGCGTCCCTTACACTTGAGATACGACTCTGTACCTGTGCATGCCTGCTCATGTGACTACAAGCAGTGGCGGACTGGGACAATAATTCAGGCCGGGAATTTGACTCCACTGCCAGGCCACCTCTGCTGCTGCAGTCACCACCACCCTATTCATGGAATCTACTGGACTGATAAACTTGTAGAATAACCCTATTAATGTAACAGGTAGACTACCAGATGCAATAATATATAAAAAAATAACCCTTACAAACTCACTAGGAATACACCATTTATACTACCAAACCAATGACAAATAGAAAATTGCCTTAAATTGGCAAAATAAATAAATAAACAAACAAACATTGTAGGCTACATATTGTAGACTAGAAATGAAAAATCTAAATAACTGACACTGTATTCTTTTCCATACCATCTACTTGATTTATTTATTATTTAAACAATTTGACCCACTAACACTATTCTGTCTACTTTTTATACATTTTTATTTATTATATTAAAAATATGCTACAAGTAGACGAAACGAGACTTGACACAGCACCACTTACATATTGTTGCTCGTTTGTTGGTTTAATTTTATCTATTGTGATTATCTAAGTGATTTGTATGTAGTGTTAATTTTGTCACCTATTTTTAATTTAGTCTTAGTCTTGTGCCAAATGTCTTAGTTAGTCTTAGTTTTAGTCAACTAAAAGTCTCGTCATTTTAGTCTAGTTTTAGTCAAAAGAAACTCAAGGTATCTTAGTCAAGTTTTAGTCGACTAAAAGTCTCGTTATTTTAGTCAAATTTTAATTAGTCGTCTAATTTTAGTCAAAAGAAACTCAATATTTCTAAGTTTTAGTTAAAACATTTTAGTCTTTTTTTTAAATAACAAATTATTTCTGAGATTATTTCTGATAACCATTTCAGTCAAATAGTGTTTCACACATCTCAAATATTGGTTAAATGTCATAATTACCTGAAAAAAATGTAATAGATTTTTTTAATGCAACTAGTTTTTAACATTAATCTGTTCATAACAGATTAATATTCTATCTCCTGATGATGGCAAGTAGAGACGATTGGAGACGAAAATGAAGAGAGATTTTATCTTAGTTTTTATTTTATGCAAAACATTCTCGTCTTTTTTCGTCAACAATAATGCATGTTAATTTAGTCTTAGTCAGCGTTTTTGGACATTGGTGCAGTCTCGTCATCGTCTCGTCTTATTCATGGAAAAAAAGGTCGTTGACGAACATTTTTAGTCTCGTCTCGTCTGACGAAATTAACACTATTTGGATGAAAGCGTTCGTCTGCCAAATTATTACAAATATAATGTAAATGTAATCTTGACCGACCTGTTCCCTGGTGAACATGGCTGAGATTTTGCAGCTTGCTGCGTCTGTGGCCAGGGGCTTTTTTCCTTTTTAAACGCTCCCTCTCTGCTCCTCCTTTGCGTTTACGCTCCATTTTTTGAACTATTTAGTCAGATATTAGGCAGTGCTTCGTGACGTTGGGTGGGATTGTCATTTTCACTCCGCCATTATGATTTGTCGATTGAGAGATCCGTCAATTAATTCGTAGTTGCACACCAGCCTATCCAACGCATTCTCATCCTAGGGCGTCATATACTGACACTTTTGACAAATATCTGCGTCTCATATTGACGCTAAAGGGTGCCATGTGCGTTGGATGTAAACGATTTGTCAAAGCGTCAGTATATGACTCCTTGGGATGAGATCGGGCTGATCGTCTGCACAGCGGCAGCCGGCAGGCCTTTTTTTTTTTTTTTTTTTTTTTTGGCAGCCGGCAGGCCAGAACGACCGTCAGGCCACCGGGAAATGTCCCGGTGCTCCCGATGGCCAGTCCGCCCCTGACTACAAGTGTATTTTGAACTTGAGATTCTGTGATATACCCTGTAGTTTTAGTAGCATCAGCTTTACCTGCTTTATCTGTTGTTTATTTATAGTATTACATATGTTTCTGCCCAGGCAGCAGATCCTGAGTCTGTTCTTGATTAATATCTCCTCTCATTTCCTTAATCTTGAGATTTTTTAATGCAGGCGTGTACTATTCGTTTTCCATTCCTACAGTGATTACATAATCCCCACAATGTAGCAAGTCTTCAATTTTGTCTCTTTTTAAAATGGGCAGCAATTTTTTTTCTGCTTCATATTTGACTGAGATATTTGTTTAAATGTCAGTGTAATTTTAATATGAAAGAATTTAGTTATTTTATTTGGTGGTGTATTGATGGTGACACTTTGTTCTTGTTTTTTAGCAGTCAAAATGGTGCCCAATAATGTGAAAATGAAAAATTATTTGTGGTACGTCACGTCATGTGTAATTCATTTTTGATGCGAGGATGTTGATGTTAGCAAACCTTCAGCTTGCATTTTTAATTGAGTGTTGGTTTCACTCACTCTTTTACCCAGTGGGGATAATCTAGTAGCACAGCACACTGAAATGAGGCCCATTCAATCACATTTTCCTTTTAATGAACCATTTGTGAAATGTCAATGCTAATGCTCTAACGTACTATAAAAAGACCATCACCTGGTCTTTAGTACATGATTTTTTGTATGCATGATTAATGTGCCGTTTAAGGTGATTGAAGATCAGATGTTGAATGAATGGTTATGATATTTAGAACGATTATACATCTGTTGGCTCTTTTAAACACGTTGTTATGCATGTGTATTGTGTACATTACTTATGCAATGAAAATCACTTTTTTAGTTTGCAGCCTTGCTTAGTTGATATTCAGTTCATCATTCTTGTTCTGTATTCATGCTCTGCTAACGGCCAATATTGATTACTGACTTCCATCAGAAAAGAAAACTGTGATGTACAATTCCATTTGCATGATTGGAGTTGAGAGAAAAAACGGTGCGGTTGGTTTGTAGCAAAGCCGGTTTAGACTGTTTTGTCATTTTTGGTAAGAAAGTTGTACGTTCTTTAGTAATAGATGGATGTAAGAATAAAAAATAGTAGTAGTTGTGAATGTGATTAGCATGGTAGTGGAGCTCAACACTACAGGCTTTACCAGATTTATGGCTCCAGATGGAGAGAGTAGGCCTAGGTGATTGAATGAAGTCATGTCCTCCACGCAGCCCTGATCTGTGCTTGAGAGCTGGCTATATTAATTAAAATGAAATGAAATGCAGCCTTCAGCCAGGGTCACCAAAGGATCCATTCGTTTAAAGAATTACTTTGATCACTGGAAAACGAGCATATATTACTGCTAATGGTGGATTTCTCAATGGCCCATGCCAGCAATATTAATTTGTTGACTTCAGTGCCGCTTTTCATTTGAATGATTATTCCTTGTGCTATACACATTTGTAATATTTTTCAATCCCACAAATCAAAGCGTTGGTGATACCCCTAGGGAAATTCGCACTCTGTTATAGGTGTGACATCTAAACAATCCTCTCTTATATAATGCAGTGTAACACACCCTTTAGCTTCATTCAACTTTTTGTATTGTGTGAAATGTCCTTTTAAAAGCTGATTTACAGCCAGTCCCCTGTTTGTGACTGAAGAGAAGAACTTCATAGGACAGATCTCGGGTTAATAGCTAGAGGCAACCTCTTCAACAGGCATGGGCAACTTCGATAGTGACGAGGGCCAACATTATTTCTTTCTTTCATACCAAGTTACTAATTCCAAAGAAATTACTAATCCACACTCACAACTTTTACACAGGCTTATTCAATTTACTTTTTATTAAGGGAAATCAATTTATAATTAATGTAATTTATTTTGTTTTTAAAAATTTTATTAACTATAAAACTTATATTTTGTCAGTTTGTCAGTAAACTTTGTCAGTTGACGGATAGGTTTCGTTTTCCACTGAGGGTCTGATAATGGAGCTCTTTGGAATATAATACAAATGAGTCCGTTGTTTTCTTGGTAATGCAAGATTTTACACACGATATGCGATGTAAATAGCGACTTCATTCTGGAGGATGATCAGATATCTATTATAATTGTATTATTAATTTGTTCACATTTCTCTAATTTATGGGGAACAAATTTATGAGCACGTTTATTAGCAAGCTACGGAGAAACCGGTAGCCAGGCAACCGACAAGTGACCGATCCTGAGTGGCGACATCACTATACGGACTCTAGCTGCCCTGTTCGGCATGGTTGGCTAATTCTGGGCTGAAAACGGTTTGTAATCGTGCTGTACCAGGCTTTAATGGAAATACTGGAACCTTTCTTTACCATTCTTAGAACCGTTCGGCCAGATGGTGGAAAAGCGGCAGTGCAGTGGTGTAATGGCATATTACATAAAAATGTTTCATTACAGATTTAGTTTCCAAACAAACTAAACATATGGGTGACTCCTTGAACTTGGTAAAAAGATAAACCGTTTACCATCTTGACTGGAAAACATAATTGTGCTAATTTTAGTAAACTTTCACATTAGCGTGCACATCCTACAGTGTAATTAATACGGGGATCGGCTGGAAAAATAGCGACCTCTCCTGGTTTGATTTAGAAATCTGAACGTAATCTTTCCATTGCTTTTCAGAATATTGTTTTAAAATTGATCATCTGAGTGGTCCAGCGGGCCGTATTTAAAGACATTGTGGCCTGTCTAAAATAATAAAAAAAGGACTTTCTTGTTCTAAAGTTTCAGCTCTGTATCACTGTGAATGTCTAAGGGCTGAGTCAACTGAAACTTTAGAAACATCCCACATGTACTCAGTACTTTACAATAACTTTTGGTCTTTTTTTCAGCATTCATCAAGATATTTTATTTATTCATTACTTTTTACATATTTATTATTTTAATATATTATTTTAATATTTGTTTATTATCCCTTTTTACTTAGTTTAATATTAGTATTTATTTATTTTACACACAGTTGTAATTTTGAACACACATTTTGCTGTTTAGCCATGTACCGGTAATGGTAATAGTAGCAACACAACTTCCTTAGCTGAAGGTGACAACTGAATGTAGACTTTATGTAAATTCATGTCACTTCATTTCTGGTCATTCTTGACTAACAAAGAAATGGCGTTTACTATGCAGCATCAAGTTTTTAAGAGGAGCTTAAAAACTGTAAAAACCGTTGGCCAGTCTGGATTCGTTTTTTTTAAAAAGGCATTCCTACAGGCAGATGCTTTATTTTTGAGGTTTGTCTGACTCTTGAGTCCCCGCCTTAACAGAACCCCACTGTTATCTGCTCTGTTAGTTGGCATTTACTAAATGATGTTCATTCCAAGAATAGATGATCTCTAATGTATTCATCTTGAGCCCTAATGAGGTCATGCAACATACATATGTTCTCATACCATAGAAATCAGTCATTGAGGACATTTACATGCACACCAGTACGCTGATAACTCACAAAAATCAGCAACCTGTTGTCTGGGTTTACATGCAAACCAATAACCCAACAACGCAAGTAAACCGTGTTTACAAGACTTTATTAATAAATCAGTTTATTTCCTGGTAGTGAGTAGTGACGTCAGAGTGAAGAGAAAAGAGTGTGATCAAGTTTGCAATATATTTCCAATCCTGCAAAATGCTTTCTCTGTCTGGATGCGCTTAAATTCACAGTAATTATGCGTTCCTGTCACATACATGTGCACTTCAATAAGCTGACAGAAAGCAGGTTGATATGTTTACATGCTGGTTGAAATCCGTATTAGGGGCTAAAATGTAGCTATGATGATCGGTTTATGCGCAAGCCGTTTATGACCTTACTCCGATAAAGGAAAACGAGTTAACGCGTTTCCATGATCACGTGCATTGTCAGTTTATTAAGCATAATCTGGTTACGAACATGCATGTAAACGCACTCATTGTCTAAAGGATATTGCATTGCACAGGCTTTGAGTGATAATTCCTACAGTGATGTCAAAACCATGCGATGATGTAAAAAAAACATCCTTCCTCATATTTATAGATGCAAATGATTGGTTTTGGAAATAAACTGCATCTTCAATGTTGTTAAAAAGCATAATCTTTTTTGTTCTTCTCAGGCTCAGCCTGTGGACTACAGATCACATCCACTGGTCCTACAACCATTGAGAAAGCCAGCGGAGAGACTGTGAAGCTGGACTGTGAGTTTTCTCTTGCTACTGATGATTCTGGGCCTCTGGACATTGATTGGAGCCTACAGCCCTCTGACAACCAGAAAGAAGAGAAAGTGGTGAGTATCTCATAACAATCACATTAAAGTATGTGAGAGAGAATGTCTCTCTTGAAAAAAAGAAGGCATATTTGATGTCTCATTATTCAAAAGCCTCTGGGAGGTTTAGGTTTGACTTTGTCCCTCGCTCCCCATTGCCGCTTTTCCTGTCACAAGTTCTTGTTTTCAGAAAAAACAAGCTCACAAAACTAGTTTGACTGCCCCTGTTGTATAAAGCAGAACAGTAACATTCCTTCTAAGTTATGTGTTCATTAATATGAGCAGCTCATGATCTAATGTTTTTAGTGTCCCACCCAAGGACCAGTTACAAACTATCATTAGCATTATACAAATAATTATTATATTTTAAAATCATATAAATATATATTCACAACATCTTTGAGCAAATTGGGCAGCCTTATAAACGAGCATTGCAAACATGGAGCTTTTTCTTATACATCACATTTTGCTCTTAACCCCCCCACCACCACCACCACCACCACCAAATGGAGCAGACCTATGATCAACAAAGTGCCTTGTGGCAGACATGTTAGGACAAAAACAAAAGTAGATTTACATGGAAGCGAGAGCTTTGATCATTTGTCGCTCTATCGCATGACACCGGGGTAGGACAATTCCAATAGTGGAGATGAATCCAGTAGGGTGTAACTACTCTGCATTGTCCACAAAACACTGACAGAAGTGTAACCCAAATTATGCAACATTATTTAGTGTGCAATTCACTCAAGGTCCACTTATAAGTCAAGTATGGAGATATTTGGGTGGGATCGTCGTTAAAAGTTGACCTTTCATTAATTTTTTTTACCTGCTTTGATCTGCATCAAGCAGGTGCTGGTTTGTGAGTACCACATCTGTCAGTAAGGGAAATGCTGCGCACCACATTGGGTGTTTTATGAACACGTCCTGTTGTTTTAGTGCTCTGTAAAGTTGTTCCCTGGATGGATATGTGTGCGGCTCCACATAAAGGGTCTGATGAATGTGCATTTGAGTTTTATTGGTTTTGGCAGCTCTTAGTTGATGTTATGTATTGATGTTTTTTGTGTTTGTATCGAAGTGATTATAGGTTCACTTCACTGTGAATTGTAGTCCGCAGAGGCACTGCTTTTTTTCTTGGTCTACACAAATGCTATCTCTGTAATATAGACCATAATTAAACCGTCCCTCACTTCTTTACAAAAGGCTGATTTCGCCTTAACATAGGGCTTGCAGGTAGAGTAGGCAGCCAGATATACTGCTTGTCTGCTGCAGCTCCTTCATGCAGAGATTACCTCATACTCTTTCTCTCCAGAGATTATGCATTTAGCTGGGGACAGAATTGGGTCAGGAGCCCTCGATGGTCGATCTCCCTTTGGTATCCTTGCACCTCTCTTCCTCTCTCTCACATGCTCTCTCTACTCCATCTTTTTTCTTCTCAAAGCTCCTTCATTTCTTCTGTCATTTTACACCTAATATTTCATTCTATTTTTATCGTTCTCCCTTTCCCCTCACACTTCTGTTCCCCTCAATTGCTCAGTTTGCTGTTTGCTGGGTCGTCCTCATGGGTATAGACCTGCACTCTTCCCCCTCTGTTCTGCCAGGCTTTGCCCCAGGACTTGAGATTTGTCTTTGACCCACTTCATCGTTTTTAATGGTTTATAAGAAGTTGAAGGTTGAACGCAGGCTAGGTCCATGTTTTTTATATTTTTGGAGAAAGTTCTAACAGTTATTGTGCCCCACTTTGTCCAGTGCTTTGCAATGCTTTACTCTTACTTTGGAAGCTATTATTTAAAGTATCTACATATTCACACTTTTCCAGGTCATTTATATAGCCATATTGTGCTTGAAATGGCAAATATGGCCTGTGTATGTTAGTATTGTTAGCGAGCGCAACATAGTTACGTATTTATTTTGAAACATAATTAACCAAGGGTCTTAAAATAAGTGACCGAATTAATTAACATGGATCCAGTATCCCAAAAAGGTACTTCAAACGCTGAGCCCATTCGAAACTACGGGAGCCCAGAGGGGAGCGTCTGCGAATGTTAAAGAGAAAAACGATTTTCATTCAAACAAACAAGTCGACGTAAACCACACATTCGAGTTAATTGATAAAATTGATTTATCGCCCAGCCTTAATATATGTATATTAGGGGTGGGGGAAAAAATAGATTCTTAGATGCATCGCGATGCGGACGTGGACGATTCTGAATCGATTCACAAATGCCAAAAATCGATTTTCAATTATTTATTTTAATTTTTTTATTTTTTTGAAAATCGATAATAACGTAATATTGACGGAACGCAAAAGACGGAACTCTGAAGCGTGGAAACAATATTGTCAAAGCTTCCACCCGGCTCGGAAAGGGCAAAGCGCATTACACAATCAATCGCAACTTTTATTGCCAAGGATTTGCATCCAGTGGTTGAGAACCAGGGCTTTCGCGCTATGTTGCACACTTTGGAGCCGAGATACAACGTCCCATCTCGGAGATATTTTACAGACACAGCGATCCCCACACTCTACAACAAGACCAAAACCAAAGTCATGGAATCACTGAAGAAAGCGGGTAGGATAGCTGTAACATGTGATGCGTGGACATCCGTATTTTATGTTAATAGAGATTCAGAATATGTTGAAGTTTGTTATAATTTGTTATTGTTGTGATTTTTACTGTAGTGAATTTACTGTTGTGAAATGGAAAATCAATAATCGAGAATCGTTAATAATCGAAAATCGACTGTAATCGAATCGTAATCGAATCGAATCGGGAAATCAGACAGATTAACCACCCCTAATGTATATGTTATTCATAAACATAAAACAAATCTTGCCGACCCCAAAGTTTTGAACAGTTGTGCATGCGTTTCTGCTGTTGTTGACAGTTGTGAAGTGATTGGCCATGAAAAGCTACTAAATGAGTCAAAAAAATTAAAGGGGAGTTACAGATAAAGACCAACTGATTGCCCAATGTTTTGGTCCATCTTAGACATTTTCCTTCTTTTTGATCTCTCACTTTTGATACAAGATAAAATAAGAGGGCTTGACACTACACAAACACACAAAGAAAATGAATACAGGAGAAAACATCTTCCTTCAAAACAACAACCGTTTTTATTTTTTTAGTGCCTGAACTTAAACAATGAATTAAACTTGAATGCAGAACCCAATTTCCAATGATTGCATTCATTGTGAAGGTCTTTGGGACACAGTGAAGTGTGAATGATTCTCTTGTTTGCGGGACGCTGCTGACAAGTTGACGAAATCCATTCAAAACTGCATTGGTCATTAGCGTTAGCATTATAGTGAAGAATGGATGGGAAATGGGGGTGACACTCACGGTACATGCACTGACTGTAGTTCCATAATCTTATGCGGCACCTGCAATTGCTCAATAGTCCTGCTGTGATTGAGCCTGAGAGTGACAATGGGAAATGCAAAACAATAGGATTGTTTAGAAAACATTTTTTTTACATGTATAAAAGGAGATTGTTTTAAATTACCCCAGTTGCTGTTTTTGTATTCTTTGGAAATTTTGTATTTTCATATCTGTATGTGTGAGTCAGAGAAAGTTTCTAGTTAATTCGAACGGTTTTAAATCAGCATGTATTGTCACTTCACTTGAGTAGTTTGAATAATGACACGCACTACCATTCAAAACTTTGGGGTCAGTACGATTTTTTTAATGTTTTTGAAATATGCTCACCAAGGCTGCATTTATTTAATGAAAAAAACAGTAGTATTTTAATAATATTTTACAAATTAAAATCAATGTAATACATTTTAAAATAATTTCTTTGTGATGGAAAAGCAGACTTTTCAGCCTCCATTACTCCAGTCTTCAGTGTCGCATGATCCTTCTGAAATCATAGTGGTATACAGATTTGATGCTCAAAAAACATTTCTTAATAATTCTGAAAACCGTTTGGCTGCTTAATATTTTTGTGGAAACCATGATCCTGATGTTAGTTAATTATGTCCTGCTAGTTAGTTAACATTAAAATGTTTCAGGGGAACAGCAAGTCACTTCATTGTACAGTTTGCAAAGACAAAGAAATTGTCTTTATAACAGGAAGTTAAATTAAAAAAATAGGGTAATTAAAATAAGCTCTTAAATGGGGTATTTTATTGTACTGTTTGATTCTCAATCTATCTGTGTTTCCCAATTGTGTTTCCCAAATGTAAGGGCTGTGATAGTTGGTGCATGCACTAGTTCCAGGTAGCATACACTGCGGGTCAGAGCAGAATCTGTGGTTGTGCAGTGAAGTGTAGACGCTGATGTAGACAGGCAGGTCTACAGAAACTGCCCGGGTTATAAAGCAGAGTGATCTCCAACACAGGTGACTCAGTGCTGCTTTACATTTCAAACAAGCCTGATGTGGCCCTAGAGGAAGTGCACGTACCTAAAGGCATACACGCACACACTCAAGTGTGAACAGATACACAAGTGAACATATGCACACTTTTTTTAACGAGTCACACTGTCCTTGAAGACTGACCCCCACATAGTAAAGACTAACTTTTCTTGAAGTCGTGATGAAATTGAAGGAGCAACAAATCTTTTCTTCTATATTGTGACATACACCTGAGTGTAACATTATCAAAAAGAGGTGGGGAAATGAGGGCAGGAACTTGGTTCTGTTCATTGCTTGTTGATTGAATTTTAAGATGTGGGATGAACATGCATTTACAAAATAGTAAGGGTGAATTTTTTTTATTTTTTTTTTACTTTAAAGTCCAGGTTGAAGATCCATGTACAATCATTGGTTTCCTTCTCTGATTTGATTAGATTGCTCATTCCATAGTTGGATGAGAAAAAATCTTAAATTAATTCCTTGTCCCTGATTGCTATTTTGTATCTTTTGGTCTCTGCCTTGAGCAGACATTGTTTGGCTTTTTGAATTGAAGTATGGTATAAAGTACCTGTATGTTGCTCCAGGCAGTTTTACTTATCCCTTTTTTATTACATTTTAGTTATTAGACATGGAATGTTTTACAGACGTTGTTGGATGTTTCCTTGAAGTCCTGTGGGCAGACTCCATGTGGCATGTATTAGGCCTGCTCACTAAGTGATAATTTGGTCAAGATGCTGTTAGATTCTGCAGATGTTTGAATGTGAAAGGAAGAATGAGGAAGAGGCTCTTTTTTACACAATATAATAAAAAATCCTTAATGACGAAATGCATAACTAGAAAAATTGTCTGCAATGTTTTAACTAATCATCTTGTAATGCATGTCATTTCAGTTCTACTTTTGGAGTGTGAATTATCATATGCAGTAAAAGTCAACAATACTGCGGTGTATTGAAATCACGTTTGAATGCGTGTTTTGAATCTTGCATTCTACAAGATAAGACATTCGTCTCTGTTGTACAATGAATCCTCCGCCATGGTCTTGTCAGTCATCTCGCCACTTACTCTATCACGTGATCCGTGAACTCTGATTCCTGCTGCAATACGTGTGACACTGCAGCTTGTGTTGGATGAGCTGGATGGAATTGAAGCGACCGTTATCCAACTGAATTAACTGTTTTTTATTTCTATAAAAAGCAAAACGACAGTAGAAGCGTAATGTTAACGTAGTGGTGGTATATTCTATCTTAATTTCACCCTAACACTCCATCATGGCAATATCGTGAGATATTTTTCACCTCGACGAGAAAACTCGTCACATTTTAATCTCGTGAGATCTCATGGCACCCCTACTTGTGACAGAAGGGGTGCTTCTCAATTCTTATTTGTGCATCCTGGCTTCCTTTCCTCGCGTCTCAGCTCCACCCCCTGTAGGATGCGAGGGAAGGCTGCAAGGAAAGAAAAGGAGGATGTAGGAATCGAATGAAAGCTTTTTTTCTACATTGGAATACTTGATCACTCGAGCGTCACTTCTCAGCGTCATCAGCAGCGCTCTAAGGATCTGCCCTTACGTTGTTGAAGTTTGGTTATTTAAATAATTCATGATAAATAATAATGAAGGAAGATACCCTGTTGAAATATGAGTGATGTGTGGTTTATATAAACTGCAAACGTAAAGTATAAATTAAAATGATTGTGACCGATGTGAAGGGGGAGGAGAATTGATACGTGCGTCACGTTTAGTCGATAAAAACTTCCGCAAAGGATACACCAGTGTATCCTCGCTTATGACTCCTCAGGAAGCCTTCTCACTCATCCTCGCCTGCTCGCGGTGCAATTAGAGAATCAAGATGTCTTTCAAGATGGCTGAGCTCGATCGGTTTCCGGGTCATAGGATGGAGGACGGAGGAGCGAGGAGGTGAGGAGGGATATTGAGAAGCACCCAAGGTGTTCATGTAGCCCAACAAGAACACTTTGTTCAAGTTGTAGCTTTGAAAGGGCAAATATTTCACTTGTGCTGAAGGATGTTTTTGAGATGAGTAGCACTGTGTTTGTCTAACTGACTCTCAAAAGCAGAAAAATTAGTTTGTAGTCTGAATCTGAACATTGGTTTGACCTTTCACTGACACGTATACACTGTTTCCCACCCACTGTGTTTAAATGAAAATGTTGAGCAAAGTTTTTACCAATATATGAGTTGCACATGATTCTCTATTCTAATTTCTAATTCCTTCCCACAGGTGATCGTGTACTCTGGTGACAGGGCCTTTGAACACTATTATGAACCTCTTAAAGGGAGAGTCCACTTTAACTCCCCTGATCCTAAAACCGGTGATGCCTCCATGAACATCATGGGCCTGAAAGCCACAGATACGGGCACATATCAGTGCAAGGTGAAGAAGGTTCCTGGTATAGGCAGCAGGAAGTTCCTACTAACCGTCATGGGTGAGTAAAAAAAAAAAGCTTGTAAATGACACTTTTGACTAAACCAATCTCTAATTCCGTAAAAAAAATGCTTGACCTATTTGGCATTGGTTTGAAAAACACTCCTCATATTCCTTGTTTTTTAGTTTTTCTTCTGGAAGGTAAGCTATAAAACATAAGGGAAAGTCCTGAGTGACAAAGTATTGATCTGCACCATAAACACACAATAAAGTTTGATTTCACAGGCCTTCTGACATGCCTTTTTCAGGGTCTGCATTGATCGCTGTCTACAGCAAATGTGACATCAGTGCTACTTCGTGTGTGAAAAATCACCTGTTCCTTGTGTTGACTAGTGCAGAGACAGAAACGCCCTAGGCAAACACATTCTTGCCAAACAAGGCCATCAGAAGCAACTCCCCAAACAATGTGACGAAAGTGGCGTCACTTCCCGAAACTCAATAATCACATGACCGAGATGTGTATTTGCATTACGAATGCATGAATGGCAGTAGCTGTGAGATAAAAAAAAAAGAAACAGGAAAAAGGAGAGTTTATACTGAAATCTGAATACTGAAATCCTTAAAATTACCATTCTTTTAGTGAATTGTTTGGTGTCTTTTCTTTTTTTCTTTTTTTAAAGTTTGGGGTATAATTTAAAAAAGAAAATGTATTCAGCAAGGATGCATTCAATTGATCTGTATATGCACATACAATATTAGGATTTCTCAGAAATATTAAGCAATACAACACTGATAATAAGAAATGTTTATTAAGGACTAAATCAGAATTATTTAAGAAGTATCATGTGACACATGGCAGCTTTGCCATCACATAACATAAATAGTTTTAAAATGTCCATAACAGGTTATTTTATGTTGTAATGTTTTACAATATTACTGTTTTTACTATATTTTTGATCAAATAAATGTAGCCTTGGTGAGCACAAGAGACTTCTCTCAAAACATATAAAACATTTTTACCAAACTTTTGAACCACATACATTTGTTATTTTATTTGTTTTAAGGCAAGACACTACAGGTGAATAGGGTAACATTTTAAAATAATAGATATCACCATAAAACTTCCTCAGTTGATTACTTACAAGTATATAAAAAAAGATGTATTACAAGTTTTTGAAATTTGTATGTTTAATTATGCAAATTAGGCATTCATTAAATATGCACAATTTTGCATATATTTTTTTTAGATAGATCTGAACATAATGATAAAGCCAGGTACAAAATAATTTTTTCATTTTGTTTACACAAGATGAAAAAATTTAGAGGGATTTCAGGATATATGCTTTCATTACCTAGTAAATCAAAATATACTGTCCATAGCCTTAAAAAATATACATTTTCGCCATGCTTTTTTTATTAAAATGTCACATAAATCAGGCCAGGAATGATTTATTAACAAATCCTTCTGAAAATATCTTCAGAATACTGTTAAGTGTATAACTGGAAAGTTTGGTGTACATAGGTGCTACATAGGCTGAGATGTTTATACTGGAGAATGACAAACTCATTTTGAGAAAAATGCATTTAAAGATATGTAATGTAAAAATTAATTGTTTTTTTTTAGTGGAAACAACTATTTACAGACACAATATCTTATCAAATCATTAGTAAAAACTATACAAACCACCTAAATCACATCAAAACTTATAAACACAGCATTTATGGCCTTCAACTGAACATAAAAACAGTCAAAAACACACACATCTGAATGTCAGAGCACGTCACGTGATGCATCTGAACGAATCACGTTATCAGAAATTGACCTCAGCCAATGAGTTTTCGCTTTTAGAGTTAAATGCCCATTGTACTTTCACGATTGATTGCTGATAAAAAGGAAATTACCCTATTTGGATCCGACAACATTATACAGGAGAGAGAGCGCTTTCCAACGGTGTGTGATGACAGGGTGCAGACAGCGATCGCGGAGCAGCATGTTGATTTAGAACGCCAACTTTTGTTGAATTTAGGAGAAATCTACTGACGCAAATAAACAAAGTGTAGTAAAATAAAGACTTTTTTTCCACCACAAGTCTGAAAGAAGACATGTTATTGAAGACAAATAGCCCAAAATCTCAAAATTGACCAGTGAAAAAAAACCCAGATGTTTTTGCCTGCCGTGTCTCGCCTTAAATAAATGAGTGATCAGTTGGATTTCTTTTTGCTATAGGATCAAGATTGTTATCCAGAATCTTAATTTCAATAGTATTGGTATCAACAAACAAGTGTTAAAAAGACGTGAAAGGGCATAAATTAGCGAAAGGGTAGCGGTTGTTTGACATTAGTGTCAAGGACTGTTTGGCAAGAGCCGACCTGGTGATTGGAGGTGGATCATGGTAAGACAGATGGAAGGACACAGATTGGTTGTGCTCTCAGCAGTTGATGAATGCAGCTGTTCTTTCTTCGCCTGTTCCCTTCATTGTCCACCCTCATCCTATCGCTGATGACCGCGGGGACTCTGTACCTGCATTCAGAGCAGATGCTGTCTGGCTGCGTGCGTGTGTTCCTTACTAAACGCGTCTCCGTCAGAGATAGCAGTCCAAGGGCATTCACTTGAAGGAGCTGTATATGTGCTATATGCCACCTCAGGGAGGCACGACTCTGCTCAAGGTAGCATGTAGTTTACAAGGTTTGAAGACATCTGCCCTGTTATTTATTTATATACTATATTATTTGTTATTTTGAATTGGCTTTTATTTTTATGTTTTAATAGCCTAATTTATGTGCTTTTGTTTTTATTTTCATTTAACTTTATTTAGTTTATAAATATTACATTTCTCTGAACTTCTATTGCAAACAAACAATCATTAAGTGGTGTGGTGTGCTCACAACTTAGCATTTTTTACATATTGAAACAACAACAGCTTGCAGCTTATTCCAAGATTAATAATCATTTTGTTGATGCCATCAACACTTAAAGTTGGGAACTTCCAAAGGGAACTTTCTAGTGTTCAAGGTGGAAAATATAAAATCTATTCCTTTCCAGACAGCAAAAAATAGAAATGCTTGACCTTTTTCTTTTCATGCCTTTATGCATCTGGAGTGTCATTAGGCAGTTTGACTTTTTCATTCTTGTTTTTCTTCTCGCCTTTTTGACCAGTCGAGTGTGATAACACTTTAGAATACTGACACGCTTGCCTTGATCTCACTGCTAAGCTATAAAACAATTTCACCTTAATGAAAGTAATGTCTAATAATAAATTGTCTTTCTCAAAGAAGCAGATACAGGTCATTAGTATAGCTGTGTGTCTGTTGGTTTAAGCAACTGCATTTGACTATCAATCTACACCTTGATTTCTTCCACCCACCTGTCCATCACCACACATTTAAATTCTCCGTCAGAGGAAGCTGCTGTGCTCTGACCCCTCATCCTATTAAATTGCTGTTCAGTCCTGCCTGCTGTTAATCCTCAGGTCTCTAAGCCTCTGTCCCAGCAGCCCCAGAGATCTGTTTTTACAGCTTCTATTATCAAACGATGATGTCAATGCTCAAATGCCAGCACCCTGCCCAATGTTGGGAGGTATCACAAAGAGCAACTATTGACATTCTTCTGTCTTGCCCTCTAACTCTCTCTTTCGTTGTCTCTTTGCCCTCTGTATCTGTCTCCTCCTGGTTTTAATTTGAAGTTTTGTTTGCCTTTGAATTCTTATGTCATCTCCTGCCAAGCAAGGAGGGGGTCTGTTTGTGCAGGCTTTGGTTTCTACACAGAGCTCCCTATGTTCTCCACCCCTTCCCCCATCCAATCTTTCACTATCTTTCCACATCTTTCTATCACTCCCTCTCTTAAATACATAGATTTCACCCACTTTTTCCTTAAGCCTGCTGTTTTTAATGCATATCTCTTTAGAAAACACATGCTTGCTTGCTGGCTGGCTGTCTGTCTGCCTGTCTGCCAGCCTCTTTCACACCCTCTTCTGTTTTTGTTTGCTGTTTTATCTCAAAGAATGTTGACACCCACTGCGCTCTGATTTTAATTAAGTTGATTGGCAGCACCTGTAATAGCAGCAGCTGTATCCATTACCCTGATCATGGCTTCCAGTTCCTATGCTTTGATTAGTAATGCAGTGAGAATGAATATGGGTGGAGTGTGAGAGAAGGGCCTCAGGGACTTGTCCTTTAGATTCGTGATGCACCATATATGAAGCAGAAGGTGATAATTCAGCCTTTAGCTGGTCAGAGTGGAATGATAATATTTTCCTTTTTGAGATAGTTGCCTACATATGCTTATGCAGTCTCATGTATAAAACTGCTACACTAATAGCTCATACATACAGTACTGTGTAATTCTGTGCATAAGACTCTACACACTTTGTAGTTCTGTATGTTTATACATCTTATTTATTATTACCATTAAATTATCCTTTGTCTTTGATTGTTTCATGCATTCATTAAAAGTTTTTTTCAATTAATTTAATTTGCAAAAATAAAAATAAATTACATTTATTATTATTATTATATATAATTTATTATTATTATGTTATCTTGATATTAACTATTGTTGTTTTTATTATTTTATTCATAATATTATTTTATTATTCATCATGTGTTTGAAGTTATTTATATTGCTGCCTGTCAAGACTGCATATTGTTTACATGCATATTATACATGTGGAAAATTTACTATTTAATTTAACCACCTTTATATATGAGACCACCGGTCCTAGTAGTTTTGTTTTAGTTTTTCAAACTTTCTCTCCTTCCTATTTCCTTTCCTTTCCTCAGTGCGTCCCTCTAAACCCAGATGTCATGCAGAGGGTCAAACTCAGGTGGGGAAAGACATGATGTTGAGGTGTAGCTCTGTGGAGGGCACACAGCCGCTGCAGTACATCTGGGAGAGAACCACAGGCAATAAACTACTGCCACCCCTGGCAATCCTCGGTAAGTTCCTTTTACTTGTGTACCCTGAAATAAGTTTTTTTTTTTAGTTTTTTTTTTTTAGTTTTGATTAACCGTCATAACTGTCAAGTGCCACAGTTAAAATGAAGAATCTGTCTCCTGCTGCACACAGATTCTGTCGGGGGAACCCTGACTCTGAAGAATGCCACTGAGGTAGCTTCAGGAACGTACCGATGCCTTGCTAAAAATCGTGTTGGAACGGAAGAGTGTATGGTGGTGGTCAATGTCACACAACGTAAGTCTTCAAAAAATCTGCTTTAAAAATTCAAGTAGCAAAGTAGCAGAGTAAATAGCAAAATAGCTGAGTTTCAAACTGCATCTAAGGTGCTTCTTGTCTTTCCCTTATTAATCTGATTACTATAATGTTGTGACTAATGGGTGATGTCCTATACTCTAAACCTGTGCATCTCAATAAAAATCTATCTTACCCTTTGCAGCCCCTAACACAGCTGGTGTCATCGCAGCTGCAGTAATCTCTGTTCTGCTGCTTCTCATTCTCCTCGCCCTCATCGTCTTTTGCTGCTGCCGTGCCCGCCAAAAGAAGAAGTATGAGAAGGAGATCGCCTATGAGATCAGGTACTATACACACTCTTGCCAATAATGTCCTACCTAAACAGTCTGTTACCTCCTGAAGTGGGTTTAGTCATGTGTATGTGAACCTTTTCCCACAAGACCCCAGAAACAAACTCAATTAAAAAACACCTGTTTTTTCAAACTGACATGTCTGGAGCCATCATTCTTAAATCTAATAACGAAAGGAACAAGAATTGTAGAGAAAGGGAGCTCTTGACCCAGTTGCCATTTGGTACGTGTCACTGTCCCTATGTCTGTTTGATTCACTCAGCCTCTATTCAATTGCAGGCCTCCCCCGCATTTACTGATGACCAAACAAAGCTGATGGCCAGTGAAACTGGCTAACGGTGCGATCACCCTTCCCCTCTCACCCCTTTTCTCTTCAAACGAAAGGCTGGTGTAATCAGTTCTGTGCGTTTGTTTGTTCAGTCGATTCCTGTTCTGTCAATGCCTCTCCCCTCTGTCCCTCTCTCGCTCCCCCGGCCTATTGAAATGGCATTCCTCACTGTGAAGGGGTAGGCTGTGGGTCAGGCCCTTTATTAGGCCCCCCTTGGACCCCAGAGCTGGACTCTCTGTCTGGGAGTCTTGCGCTGCCTCACTTAGGCCATGACAAAAGAGGATTATCCAAATAAGCCAGTTTCTCTTAGTGGAGACCCTGCTGTCTCTCTCTTTTGCTGTGTTCTGTGCTGTAATGGATTATTGCTGCTGATTACTTGTTAATTTGGAGGATGGTGGAAGAGCAGGGCCTGATGGGCTACACTGGAAATCCCTCCATAGTTTTATTCAGCCAATCTGAGGCCTGAGTGCCAAAGCAGCAAAACAAGCCAAACAATTCTTGACTCAGCTGCTATTCTAGCCTCATTGTGCCCCAATCCTGCCTCTGTCAAAGTTTGATTCTACCGCAGAAGGAGATGTTTTGTTTGACTTGACCTGTCCACAATGTTCCTTTCAGCCTTTTTCATCAGCATTTCACTTTAGTGTTATAGTTTTATAGTTTTCTTTATTTCTCTCAAGTAGTTTGGCATAATGATTTATTTATTGGGGGGGAATAAAACATTATTCATTTAAAATACATTTTTATTATGTTTATTCATCAAAGACCGATTAAATGAATACATTTTACATTGTTACAATATTTCACAATATAACTGTATTTCATCAAATAAATGCATCCTTGGTGAGCATAAGATATTACTGACCCCAAACTTTGTGCATAATCTTAATGTTTAAAAACACTTCTGTCTGCGAAATCAAACTCGACCAACAAAGTCATGTGATCTAACCGACATTCAGAAACAAACAAAAAGATGAAAACAGGAAATTATATTTTATTTTTGTCAGGTAATTTGATGTCAGATAAATTTGACCTTTGCCTTTTATTATTATTATTAATTATTATTACTTATTTTTATTAAGGTAAGATTAGTTCTCTCAACCTTTGTTTTTTTAAGAAATCTTCCTGACAGGTTTTGATTGAACACTTCTTTTTCTCTCCTTCCCACAGAGAGGATGTCCCCCCTCCAAAGAGTCGTGTTTCTACCGCGCGCAGTTTCACCAGTGTGGGCAGCCAGCGCTCCTCTCTGGGCTCCATGTCTCCTTCCAACCTGCATGAGTACACCAAGAAGTCGGAGTACGACAAAATACCCTCTGAAGAGTACGAGAGGCCCCCTAGCCATGCCCCTATTCCCCCACCCAGCAGAATGGCTGGTCCCAACCTCAGCCGCATGGGGGCCATCCCCGTCATGATCCCTGCCCAGAACAGGGATGGGTCTATTGTGTAAAGCTGAACTGGGATCAGTCTCTGCACATTTTGACTGTCACTATTCTATTCATTGTTCTACCGGAATTTGTGAAGGAGCAAATGAAGGTCTCTGCAGAGAGATCAAAGTGAGCTGAAATCCGATGAAATCAAATTTGACTTCCAGAACTTTAACAAACATTCACAAAAAACTTTATTCAACGGGATGCAGAAAGGTGATTGGTATGCCTGCTCCTGTTTTGTAAATAATGCAGTGCATGATGTTTTTTTTTTTTTTTTTTTTTTAAATAGAAGGCCCTGTTTAATGTAAGGCACTTGAATTGTTTGCCTATCAAGTGTTCTCCAGAGATAAAATGAACCTGAAATCAAACTAAATTAAATGTATGTGGTACAACCCATAGTTTGCTGTTTTAGAAGCTGTTTGTTAGTCTTTTTTAAATCACTTTGAAACATTTTAAACCATTTATCTATGACCATTATTTCCTCTTTATGCTACAAAAGACGGGCAAAGATTTACTCTACGGGAAATATGTGGATTGGCTTTGGTTTCTGGATGAGATTGTTTTATAAAAAGATAACAGCATTTGTTTGGATTGAAGATTATTTACATGCGATTTGTTTATAACAATATGAAATTGATGTATCTGAAAATGAGCTAATACTGTGACTCCTAACCTGCTTTGCTTTTTTTTTAATGGACCATTTGGCGGTTTTAAACCCCAATCCGTACATGTCAGAGGGATTAGTGTACAAACCTCTGATTGGTCAGATTGGCTTGTGACCCACAAGCCTCCACCTCCCCTGCACTGCAGCAAAGTGTTAGTCGTCAAAGTAAGATTAAAGGGTTTATTTCAAAAGATGCTTATGCTGGGTGGTAAAATACGGTTCATTGAGCAATCAGACTTGGGTAAGTTTAAAGACTAGCAGCCACCACCACTTCTCTGCTCCAGCTAGGCCAGAAAAGCTGATCACAGATGTCTCTGATTAAAGAGCTGCATAATGCGCAGACTTTAACAAGCGATACTAATCTTAAACCTTCATTTGGCTTGGCCGTCAACACATCCCGCTTTAAAGCTAATTGTCAGTTTGACGTGTTGGTGTGCAGTTTTATTAGATGAAGGACATCTTACTGAAGGATTTATTTTACATCACATCAGTTTAAACCAATTGAATAATGACAATTTAAACAGATGATCATCCATAGATTTATAATAGATAATTTTTTTATTAATAGTGCATTGATTAGGTTTAGTATGAATATGATTTCTTAACACTCTTAAGTCACCGCATTTACCATAATATTTACCTGTCATGAAGAAACACTACAGTCCTTCTCATGGTGTGGATTACTGTATATTTTATCCTGCAGGGTCACCCTAATGTTCACTCTGTGCCTTTTATACATTTTCTGTGTAATGAACCGGTGTATCACACAAAGAGTGGGTCCACATCAGCAGTGTAAGGTAAATAATACATGAACAATTACAAAACTATCATCAGTTGAAGTAGATATTGATTTGTGGTGAGTTGTAATGCACAATTTAACATTATATGATTTGTTGCCAGTCTGCAACAAATATTACTCGATATATTGATATGTATAATTAACTTTTTCTCGAAAATGCTGGTTTTGGTCTCATGGGAGAGTATCGTGTATGTGACAACTATACGCTTGTCTGTGTCTGTCTGTTGTATACAGAAGCAGCCTTTTCACAATCTGCTTGTCTTTTAGCCAGGGTTCCTGTTGAATGTGTAAATATATTTACTGTAAATGTTGGGTGCGATTGATTGCGTTTGTCTTTACGTCTGTACTATGTTGCCGCTTGGGTAGGCTGCAAATGTGATGAAGGACATAAGGATGATCAGGCTAATCATCCACCATCTGGATAAGGTATTATTAACATTTATCATACATATGTTGTCATTACCCGAAAGCACACACACTCGTGATTTCCCTGGGCTTTTATTTATTAAGCCTCTAAGAATAGGGGTGCTGTTACAAGATCAGTTCAGCTTGTTTAAACGTGGAGACTAATGCCAGTGTAAACACAGAAATCTGATCCTTGATCAGCAAACCTTTACCTGCTAGCTGTGCAAATCAGCTTCTTGGAACTGAATGATCTGTTTTCTGTTTGGATGGGTCCTATTTGGTATTTCATAAAAGTAGAGGTTAGGCCGGTTCTCTGTACAGTGCCATTTAAAGAGATAGTGAACTCTCCTTACTAATAAGAGACAACCAATGATATTAACTGTAGATTTTTTTCTTTTTCTTTTCAAAATACTGTGTACTAATATTGCAAAACATTTTTTTCTCTCCCTCTTTGTTTGGGTTGCACATCATGTAAAAACCTCATTTGATTTTTGTGTGCTTTTTGTGATCTTTTTTTTTTTTTTTTTAATAAAAATGAAAGCTATTATTCTACACACGTCTCTGAGATATTCACTCATTCCCTCCTCTGCATCCTGCTCTCTACAGGCTACCGGCGATGCTGTCGCTTTTCAGAGTGATTAATTTTAATCTCCCGTTGATTTCCACCTCTAACTCCAGGTGAGGCCATTCTCTCGCCGCCTAATGACTACAATTAATCAATGACTCGCAAAAGCAGCGCCGGCTTCGCTGACCAAGAGCAACAGAACCCGAAGCGTGCAGGTGAAAAGCTCCTGCAGCTCAGTGCATGTGCAGTGATGCCCTTGAGGGTGCTTCATAAAACGCGCTGCCTGAATCAGTCAGCCAAGTCATTGCAAATAACTAATTTGTACCGCAAGCTCAGCCATTGTGTCAGTTTAAGAGGGGTGAATCAAAGTGTAGCAATGGGTGATGAATTGCTTTTATTAGGCTAGGGACAAATCATTTTTGATTTAAATTTAAAGATTTAAATAACATGTGTGCGAATTCAATCAAGTCAACAAGTGAATAATACCCTTCGTTATAGTTGTAAAAAGGGCTTTCCATTTTGTAACGAAGCATCACTCTTAAAGGGTTAGTTAGACCCCCCCCCCCCCCCCCCCCCTAAAATGAAATGCAAATCTGAATCTAAATCGAGTGCTGCAATGGGACATTTTTGCAGGCCAAACCGGAAGTTAACATCACCTTAATTCCTTCGACAGAAACCCTAGGATTTTTCCATTGGCTTTTGGATTACTTCAGAAAATAAGCTCTGTGACCAACAAAAGTTTATGATCCTTACACCTTATGTTCATGATGATAATCTGCACAAATTAACACAGCTTTTATGAATTTTGAATCCTAAATACAATTTCCAAAGTAAAAAGCTAAACAACTACACCACAGTTTCATGACTTCACCATAACAAGCATCTGACAACTCTTTCAGTCTTCATCAATACATTTCCCCTGAAAGTTAGTTTTCAAGAGTGTGATTATAAACACAGTGAGCAGTAAAAGTGGACTGAGTAGATGAGTTTATCTGTTCTGTGTGATGATGATGTTTATCTCCATCTCATTTAGCCACTTGTCAGCAACCTCCCATTTTGAGATGAGTAAAATCTTAAAATACATCAGTAATGTAAGAAAACTTTAAAAACTAAAAAAAAAAAAAAAAGTATTTTGAGTTTGTTCCCCACCGACCTTATTCCAGACAACCTAAAACCCATTAAAAAAAACTTTGACTTCAGGACGCAGGAAACGGAAGTGTTAAAATGCCAACTCATTTCTGGGTTTTGGCCTTCCAAAATTCTCATCCCTGCAGTGCTCTAATAAATTCAAGTATTCACATTATATTTGATGTTAACACAAGAACCAATGATGGACTGTATGACATGACATATTTCTTAAATAGATGCACAAATTTTTAAGATTTTAAGCAAATAACGTTTAAATTTCATCCTTTTTGTAACGCAAATCTATTGTATGCTTCAGAAGATTTTAAATACTAAAGTTGTTTGGACCACTTTAGATTTTAATCATTTTGGAGCTCAACACGCCACATTATATTAAAAAAACAATACAAACAAAATAAATATATGGAAGGTTTGGTATGACATTTAAATTCTGACAGAATTTTGAATACTAAAAAAAAAATGAAGTATTTCTTCTTCAGGTGTCTTGTATAGATTTCATCCAGTGTAGTTATTGAGTCGGGTTCTCAGGACAATACAGTCATTATACATTATGTATGAGGCTGAATAACCACAGCAGTTTCTAAAAGGTGCAGTTTAATGTTATGGCAGCGTGAACGCAATTTAAGTATTGTTTTAATGTTTTATTGTTTGGTTTTTACCATCGCACAATGAAGGTCTTTAAGCTACCTTTAATATCCTTTTAATTTTAATGTTTTTTTTCCCCCCATTATATAATGAAGGCCTTCAAGCTACCTTTTAATATCTTTTTAATTTCTCAGGCTTTGAATGGTCATCAATAGCATGATTAGTTACAGCGCCAATGTCTATAGCTATAACTGAATGATCATAATGGCTTGCAGTTATATTTATCGATCGATGGGCATTTGTAACCAATCACAGACCTCAGAAAGCCATGACTTAACTGCAGAGCAATTCATTAATTGCTGAATCTCAGTATATTTTTCATTGAGGCAATTCTGGGTAGAATAATTGCACTGTGGATATGTGGTAATTTCAGAGACTGCATGCTCAAACCATCAAAAGCACATTAAAGAGTGATGTAATTGTGTTAATGTAAGCAAAATCTCTTCCCCCCCCGAGCTGATTTTAACTCCCCGAGTCAGTGATGTGTGCGGTATTTTAATGTCCACCTCTGCTTCTGTGTATGGGATTTGAATCTACACATGGCATTAATCCCACACAATGGGGACATCATTCTTATAGACCCCTCTTCCTCTTGTCTTTGGGCGGAAACCTGCAGTCAGTGAGATGAGATGACATGTAAACGTCCCACCTCGCATATATACACATGCTCTTATTTTTCCAGCAGAATGTATTAATTGTTTGCATATCACATGGGGAGCAGTTTGGAGGGAGGGTGTTGATTGCTGATTGGTTGGAGGCTGCATGTTTCCACGGTAACGTTATCTGGTTGTACACAGAGAGTGGAAGCATGGGAGAGGAGAGGATTTATCTTGCAAGCGTAATGCTCTGAGCCCTGAGCCCTAACAACAGAAGCCTCGAACACGGCGGTGGTCTTGCTCAAGCTCTGCTTCACCCATTTCATCAATTGTTTTTTATAGTGGTAAAAACATTATGGTATTCTTGGAATACATTTCTAGTCTTTGACTTAACTGACAGTACTCTGACTAAAGGATCAAAAATTCACATCTGATCCTGAAGAAAATAACATTTTATAGGAAGGTATATTCTAGGCCTGTGTTAGATTTTTAAAAAATTGGCCTGTGTTCTGTAAATGGCCCACTACGAGGCCACATAGCACTGTCTGGAATGCATCATGTTTGGGAAGCAGATAACACATACTGGGCTTCTGTTTGCTTACTCTACATCTTCACACAAAGGAATGTGGAGTCAGTTGGGCAACCTGTCCATATGGTTTTAATCAAATGTATTAAACTCACAGAACACTGCGTTCACAGCAAGTACTGTACAGTCAACCCAAGCAGTTTTCTAGAATTAATAATTACTGATTGGCATTTCAAGAAAACATTCTGGGCCATTTCTAGAGCTCTTGTACCAGACGGGTTATAAGACTTCGGATACAGACACACAGGCTCTCAAGGGTGAGTGTAAGATTCCTACTTGTTTTGTGCAATCTAGACCTACATTCTTGAACTCGGACATTCTTAAGGAAATAGTCGAGTAAAAAAAAAGGAGGGGGAGGGGGGGATGGTTGCTAGTCTTTTTGCTGTGAAATCTGAACTGATTTTTATAAAGTAGACCTAAGAATAACTTTTATAGGCCTAATTAAATAGATTTACTTGATTATCAAAACATCATTTTAACCATTGTGCTGCATTTGACCATCTCTTGCATGGCATAATGCAGCCCTCAAGTTAACTTTTAAGTTCAACCCTATACCTAGTGTGTGTTTTTTTTAACTTGTTTTAAAAGCAAAAGTGGATGGCCCCAACTGTAGGCTGTTGGGTGCCAAGCAACGGATGAACTTAATATGATGGAATCACGTGCAATCAGAATTATGCTAGGCTAAATACTATTACCTAGTTGGAAATTGGACATGAACGCTTCTCAATTGATATTTAATACTGAAACTCTGTATTAGTCCATAATTATCTGACTATAGCGATGTGAGTGTTTATATGGTTGTCAATGAATGGTATGCTACATTTTCATTCAAAATTCAATACATTTTGACTTTAATTAGATTTCCCCAAGAAATATGCAATTATGAACCTGGTGTCCTCTATGATTCTTATTCCATCAACAAAGCACATGAACGCGACAAGCTCGTAATAATCACAACTTCACGTGAGAAGAACATTTCCGATAGCATGTGAAAGCAGCATAAATCACACCATGTCGGAATTACCATAATAACGAGATTACAAATTGTAAAATGCGTTACCGTCCTTGTAGAACTTGGAATAACAATTTACAGCCCCGACTTGTACCATGTGATCGCTGTACCACGTGACCTGTCCATATGGTTTGTCGATCGATGGGCATTTGTA
Source organism: Phoxinus phoxinus (assembly GCF_949152265.1). NCBI lineage: Eukaryota > Metazoa > Chordata > Actinopteri > Cypriniformes > Leuciscidae > Phoxinus > Phoxinus phoxinus. The sequence continues at coordinate 12,746,926 of NC_136898.1, read as the reverse complement.
TCCAATCACAGACCCCAGAAAGCCATGACTTACCTGCAGAGCAATTCATTAATTGTTGAATCTCAGTATATTTTTCATTAAGGCAATTACACTGGTTTATTATCCAATTAGAACTATCCATTTTAGACTATATCTTTTGTAAATAATTGTTGAATGTATTGGTCAACAATTCAACGAAAGTGTATGACTTGTGTTGCCTTACAGGTGTGACCAAGTTTGAGACTGAATGCAGTCTAGTCCAAAGAAATCTGTAATAATTCTGCCTTTGTATGTCAGAAAACCATGGAAGCTCAAACTGTAACTGGAGTTAATGGCTGGCACTCAATACAGTCTAGATACAAAATAACCTGACCATACAAAGACTTCTAATGTTGGTCTTTTAATGTGGTTATCAGTTGCCTGTGTCCTACTGTCCATTTAGTTAGTCTTCTATAACATCCTTTCTAAGTGACATCATTTTTAGTCCGAAAAAAATCTTAGTAAGTATTAGCAAATCACGAGTTAGCACAAGTGCAGTCGCAACATTATCAACCCCAAGCATTAAAAGCTCAGAGGCTAAAATTTTTACTCTCATCTTTTTTTGTCAACAATATTTTATTTTGATATAAACGATTACACGGCAATGATATGCTTAAAACTGAGAAGTTTTTCATTTGAGTTTTCCATGTAAAGACGATACCATTGTCAAAACGATCCCCATTCACACGGATCCTTGAAAACGACTAAACGCGCTGTATTCTGCTGCCAGGCCATTAGATGAAACACTATAGACTGAACATGTAATACACATATGCATGATGTCATCGTTTTTGTTTTTTACACAGAGACCGTTTTCAAAAACTTGTGTTTTTGCATTGTAACTGAACGGCCAAAACGCATACAAGGTTTTACGTTTTTAGTTGAAAACGGTGTCGTGTTAACAGCCCCATAGCCACAGTGTTTAATGATGTCTTCATTTCGTCTTAGTCAAGGTTGCCAACAAATATTTTTCGTAAACGAAACTAACTTATTATTAGGGATTATTTTGCAGCTCTTAATAAAGTTCCGGGCTAGAACGTTTTATCCACTCACCAGGCGCCAATATTTACTCACATTTGGCTTTTTTTTTTAACCCTGATCTTTGGATGCAATGAATTTTGCCATGATTGTGTCTGAAGCCCCGCTGGATTCCATTACAAGCAATCGGCACACAGACGTTTAGCAGAGGCTTCAACAAGCAGGTCATGTTTCGTTGTGGGTCTTAGAGGGTCGATGCAATGTGTTTTTTTTCCTCTCTTGTGGCCATATTGGGGTCATCTCCATTACCGCTGCCATGTCTGCTGTGTATCTGGGATATATGTGTGGTATGAGATCTCCCAGAGGAGAGCAGAGGTCAGGACCACTGAATTAGCTGTGTAGAGCCATTTCTCACCTCTTGCTTTTTCGTTTCTCCATCCCTCTTTACGTCTCTATCCTTCTCCATTTCCCCTCTGGAGATATTTCACACCGAAGGCTAAATCCAGTTAGGCAATTAGAGAGTCTCTCTGTGTCTCTGTCTCTAACAGAGATTGAGTCTTCCCCGAGGGCCCACACATCATGCCCCGTGTAAGTGGGCCTCCAGGGCTCAGAGTCTGTGTGATGGGAGATAACTGCGGTCTGATCGGGCTTGTGCCTCTGCAGAGCGTTGATATGTGGGTATAATGGCTCCGAGAGACAATCCAGGGGTCAGACGGCAGACAATTCAGGAAGAGACGGGCTGATAATTGGTAGAACGGTTCAAGATGTGGTCTAGCTTGGATGGTTTGAGGGTCTTCAGAACACGATGCTATCAAATACCACCGAGGGTTGTACAAAGAAAGTGTGCTGAAAATATCTGAATTGATGTGATGCTTATTTTTTGACATGATTTATTAAGGGTTCAATTCATCAGGAGAATGATCAACCCTTTTATTTTAATAACAAACAAACAAACAAAAATCTGAAAAACTGAACAGGAAAATATGTCAGAGGACCCCTGCAGACCCTCAGTAACTCGAGGCCAATAAGTCTATTAAAATAGCAGATTATTTGAACTTTGTATAAAGATTAGTTCACTAGGGACTTAAATATTTCAACTTTATTGATTTTATTTCAAACCATTTTAACCAGATGCCCTCTATATTAAACCATTCTCTTTTTGTTTTCTATTGTAAAAAATTAACAATTCACATTTTCACATTTATTTGTACAGCGCTTTTTTCACAATACATATTGTTTCAAAACAGCTTTACAGAAAGGTTAGACTACTTACTTTAAGTTAAGCCAACCAATCATTTACAGTGTGATTACGTGTTTAACTATTTATGTGCATACTGTTAATCTAATGCCACATCCACAATAACAATAAAAGGAAAATAAAGTTTTCTAAAGTATGTCTTCATAGGTGTTATTTTTTTCTGGAGGAAAGCTTGATGAGGAGTGAAAACTTTACTGTGGATGGGAAACCGTCTTGTATTGCTCCCACATCACATTATAATACTGCATTTATGACAAAGAACTGCATGCAGATACAATAACAATCTATCAACAAATGCAAACCCCTTGATGGCGCTGCGGACTGAAGAACCTGAAAAGGGCCTATGATGCCCCTGCTGTGAAGACAAGCACTTTTTTTAACTCCTTCGCATTTAGTCACGTTTGACGCATGGAGCTTTTTCAAGTAATCACACCACAGACTGATCCATGAAATGCGTCAGAAATTGACTTTTGAAAAAAGGAAAGAAGAAAAAAATCCCATATCTTGACACATCATGCACTGGTTTTGGTATGTTACGAATAGATGAGTTTCACTCTGATAAGCTCAACATGCATTAATATTAATGCAGTCAGACTGAAGAGAAGGCCACGCTCTCTTTGATAACAGAAATCATAGCATGAGTTTAAAACAGTTCAAATGTGTATTTCAGTGCTTGTCATAAATATGACATTGCACTGTGAACGTGTTATTTATACGGCTGAACGGTTGAATCTTGCTTGTTTGGAGCTGAAGCAGCTGTTTTTGTCTTATCAGTGCTTTGTGTACCACAGAAGAATATCTGGTTTATTTCAGTCTGTTCACAGGAATCAAGGACATGTGGCTAGTGCACAGAACAAGGCTTCAATTCCTTTGAAAAACTCTTTCTTTCCTGTAGGAATATTATTCGGGTTCAATTACCTTAACAATTTGAATAGAAATGTTCTGGCAAAAGGGGTTTGTAGGCAGTACATTTTAAATTTCATTATGTCTCTTTCATTCATCCTTACACTATATATATTTAACTGGAAGATTGAACAATGAGAAGTATGTGTAACCAGAAATAGACAAGGATTTTTGTGTGCATGAATGTGTTTTGGATGCATATAATTATTATCGTTGTCAGGATTATTTGTAACTAATCCCCTTCATGGTTGTATTGATGCACTCAGGAGATTTTTGTTAGCATCTTAACAGAGGATGTTTTAGATTTGCTGTTCAGCCGGAGGAACTGAAGATGTTATTCAGTGCCTGATTGATGGTTCTTTCATGTGTCACTCAGTGCTTGAAATGCAGTTTTATTTGCTGCTGCATCTCATGGATTAAAATTGTAATACTATAAATGACTGAAATTGATGCAAATAAGATGTTACGCAATTTGTGGTGGAACACGGATGTAGCATGAATCAGGATCTCAGTGTTTGGAATGTTTCGTTCGAATTCACAGAATAATATTTCCTCCTCACTGTCTCTCTCGCGTTTTGGTCTTCACGGGTTTTCCCAGTTTGACAGCATTCATAGTTGGCATGCCTGTGGGTGACTACTCATAAACCAGACTGACCGGCTCATGAACCTTCTCAGATGACGGCACGATGTGTCGATGTAAGAGCTGTGTGTACCACACCCTCCGCTGCACCTGTTCCTCTGTATACCTGCTCTAGCTGGTTATGTTGCCAGTGCCAGAACTATCAATGACGTGTTCAGATTTAACGAAGGAGCGTTGCCGCCATCTAGTGGTGACAGGTGCTCAAAGCGGATTGGGGAAAAAAGCGCTTCTTTTGCTGAACATATGCTACAGAAAAGATTTTGAAGAATGCCGTTAACCAACAGTCGATGGGCCTCATCGACTTCCATAGTACCCCCCGGGGTACTAATTAATGGGGTCCTTCAACTGTTGGGTTAACGTTACCCATAATCTTTAAAATATCTTCCTTTGTGTTCAGCAGAAGACAAATTCATACAGGTAGGAACAACTTGAGGGTGAGTAAATGATGACAATATTTTTATTTTTGGGTGAACTATCCCCTTAAGCGGAGTATCAGTAGAAGTAAAAGCCATACCTTATTAGACATTCTCTGGCCATACTATAGAAAAACACAATAACGTGTGGCCCTCTAGCGGTTAAAAATAAATAAATAATGCACCCGTCTTGCGAGTGTCTTGGTTGTGCTTCAGTTCTGCTAGTCTGCGCGGATGAATGTAGTGCGAGGCACATGTTCACACATTGAAATATAAAAATATAAAAATATGTTACCTGAGCAGGTGGCATGGCTATCCCTCAGTTCAATAAAATATCTTACCCGCTGTGTAAGAAAAAGCTATCTCTGGGGTCGCTTTAAATGCTTTCAAATTAATTAATTAAATCTTTAGTTACCACAACTTTTTCATGATTTTTTTTTTTTTTTTTAATGGCAGGTTAGATATGGGTCTAAAATGAGTAAAGTTAGTAGGCTAGAATCCAGATTGGACCTCTTTAGCAGTGAAGATACCTTAGAAAGTTTTATAAAGTCAGGGACAATTCCGGTAGGCTATTAGACTATTAGGCTTATTTATGATAGATAAAAGATCAGGGTCAAAATGTCAAAGATTTGTTTTTGGAAAGATGGAACAATATCTTGAGGACAGGACGTGGTCTCAGATGTTCAGTAATACCTTGACTAGTTTGAAATTAAATGGGCTCAAAATCACACCACAGAACGGATATCTTAAAGTCGGCATGAAGTCAAAATTGACCCTATTTACTTTGTTAGTGGATATTACTAGTCTTGTGGTGAACAATTAATCCGTGCAAGTTAATACACGGAAAAAAATTGTTTGCCGAAGTTATCTTTAATCAAAGTCTGAAAAGTTACTTCCGGGTCTGGAATGGTTCTTTTTTCTGATGACGTAGGCATGAGAACTTGGGTTGTTTAAACGCTTAGCCACTCCCCTCAAACCGTTACTCTGCTATAGAGCTGGTAAGTCCCGCCCCTTCCGTAAAACCCCGCTGGACCTCAAAGTTGAAAAACCGTCAATGCAAGTGAATGGGAGAAAATAATTATTTTCTGGTCCCGTTTGAATTGTGCCATGAATGTGAACATATGTTGTCTGTGAATTTTTTATATAATATTTCATGTTACAAGTTTGACAGTATATGGTATGATTCGTCGGCTAGCAGTTGTGGAAAAGACATAACGAGAAAGACTACATGTCGCCTATGTGACGTCACCCCATAAAGTTGACTTACCCGTGGTTTTCGCCAACCTCAACGATTTTGTCCTCTCCCTGAAAGAAGGCGGTGAAGTGCACCAAAGACACAGCCATGTCTAGCGGGATCCGTGAGCTAGAGCCGTGAGCTAGTGGTGTTGACGTTTCAAACGCGTCGAAAGCAGTGAAGAGTTGTAGTCCACAAAGTGCTCTCACACAAAGTCTACCCGTATCAAACTTCTACCCGCTAAATTGTAGCATTCTTCACACGAAAGATTATATAAAAAATTCACAGTCAACATATGTTCAAATTCATGGCACAATTCAAACGGGACCAGAAAATAATTATTTTCTCCCATTCACTAGCATTGACGGTTTTTCAACTTTGAGGTCCAGCGGGGTTAGCGGAGGGGGCGGGACTTACCAGCTCTATGGGCGAGAGATGGAGAGGAGGAGCGCTGAAGTAAAACCCTGCCCTCTGTTCAATATTCCCTTTCACTCGGAAATGCGTCACAACACTTGAGAAAAGTCGTTTGCAACTTCCGGTTCACGCGGACTTTAAAGGACATCTTAAAGGAACACGCCACTGTTTTTTTAAATAGGGCCCACAAACAAGCGTATTTTTGGCCGCAGAGATATCAACACCTGAACCAATCACCACACGTGATATCTCTGGGCCCAAGTAGCAGTGCTTCGCCCCAATATAGTTCCAAATCAATATCTGCCTAGGAAATCGCCTTGTCTTAATCTGCATTGGAATTTATAGTCGTTGTGAATATGCAGGCCACAAGAAGTAATTCTTTTTTTTGGATCACTTTTACTCACAACATGCAATCTAGCAACAAAGGATTCCATTCATTATGCTACGCTAGTAGCTAGCGGCTGCGCTGCCAGACTGGACGTTTTGTTGCTGCGTGATGACGACATACAAATTAAAGAACACAGATGCAGCCGGATCATTTCCACAATGACCAACGCAATCTAAGAGCAGCGCAAATTAGCGTCTGATTTAAGACGTTTTTTTTTTTTTATGGGTGGTAAATAATGGCGCAAACACCAGTGCATTGACGAGCGCAAACCTTAGTAAATCACCTTGCGTGATTCATTTAAATACTCTCCTCCCATAAATTTTGCATCTGAAAGAGAAACTCCTACAAATGCATATGTAATAAGGTCAGCCACAAAAACAACTGTCCACGCCTTTTCAGCACAAATTTTTCACTGCCTTCAGTAAATCCTGACAATAGTTTTTTTATGCCAAAAGAGGGTTTGCGCTGGCGCAAGCTGTTAGTAAATATGGCCAATAAACTGTAATCAGCGCTGCAAGTGTTGTTCAACTCATTGTCCAGTGCAGAACCCCTCTCATGCTCGTCCGTGTGCTGTGCATAAAATGCTTTTTGGGTCATTCCAGAATTGGAAGACATTTTAGGCATCCATAATTTTGAAAAATTGGCCCTTTATTTGACTATTTATTTTTGTATTGTGTATTTCATAAAAACAGGCAATATACCATTAAATAATTTGATTCGTCCAGCTCAGGTATCAAAGGCACACTTTTTATAATACTTTTTTTTTTGTGCTCGGTGCAATTACCAATACTCAGGAACCTGAAAAAAAGTATATTTATTGATTTAAAAAATATATAATTTCCATTAAGTAAAGAAAGTCAGAATCACTCTATATAACTATTTAATTTCAGATATCACTTGATTTAAATTAATTTCAGTAACTTTTGAGTTCCATCTTTGCCAAGTTTTAAACTGTGACATATTTAATTTGACTGATTTCAGTATATATTTTCAAGTATTTGCTCAAATGCATAATGCATATAATCATTTAAACTACGGTAAGGACAATAGCTCAAGCCCCTGTGAGCTAAAAAAAGTAATTTATGATTATTTTAATAAAAATGATATGGTAACATCATGTTTGAAATTTAAGTAACAGGGTTGCTAAAAGTTACAGGGGTTGGATAGATACATTACTTTTGATTAAAGATCAGGTCAATAATGTGACAAATACTCAGGAATTAATAGAAAATTAATAGAAATGTTATTCTGTATGACTAAATATTTTCCAAACATGTGATAATTAATAATTATTTCTCCAAATATGCGCACCATTGGATTAATAGCCATTGGATTTAATTAACCGTCGGTGTGTGAATGAATGGGTGAATGTGAGGCAATATGTAAAGCGCTTTGGTGGCCATGGGTCTGTTAAAGTGCTATATAAATGCAGTCGATTTACCATTTAACGAGTAATGAATGTTAAACAACAATAATCTGGGGCCGTCTGTGATCTTTGCCGCGAAAGGGGTTAGGGGTTAATAATGTATGCTAAATTATAATAAAAATTATAGTAATTATTTAGCTGAACTATTGATAATAGATTGTCCCTTATGAGTGGATTAAAGAAGATTAAACCCTGTTACTCTAATTATGGTAACAGGGTTGCAAATTAATGCTAATGTTAGCTTTTTCTCATGAATAGGGGCTAGTTGTTTAGCTAGCTCTTACTGTCATCTTTAGGACAAACTTATGTAAAAAAAGAAGAAAACCTTTAAATTAATTTGTCTTATTCTGATGAAAAGGGTAACAGGGTTGCATTGGTTAGAGTGACACATTCAATCAATGCTAAAAGTTGTATAATAATATGAAAAATCAAAAAGAGAACATACCTTTGTTCTACCCTTTCTGGCGGCAAACTGCTTAGTGATGTCATTTCCTGTGAATCATGTCACTCACTGTTTTTTTCTTCTTCTGCCAGGTTAAATATGTTTCGGTAACAGTGTTGCACATATGTTGTGGGACATAACTTTATTGCGACATTTCTTTTATTTGAAATATTTCTATCATTTAAATTTTTTTTTAACACTTAAAAGAGGCATATATAAACAAAATCATACAAAAAAAGGGATATTTAAAATGTATTTTAACAGTTGTATTTAACATTCAATTTGGTCATCTAGAAGGTGGGACAAGAGAAAAATGGCACTTAAGTGGGTACTAGACCTTTTTTTATTTTCAATAATATTTTTGGGGAAAAAAATCTTCAAGTCTATTTATATTTAGTCTCAGGACAAGTGTTTTTTTACACAGTGACAGCATTTTTTTTGTAAATTGTACATAGATTATTGAAAATTTCATAGGTGGGACATGAAATGTCCTCCAATTCTGGAATGACACTTTTACAGTTTCCTTATGTGTTGGTAGGTAGCCAAATGCACACAAAGGAAAGAAAACATGCATATCTATTTTTTCCACCCATTTTATTCTCCAGGCAAAAGTAGCTACTCGAGCAGCCAATCAGTTGTTCAGAAAAGTAAAAGCACTTATATACCACCAATCCTAAACATAAGCAACAGTAACACTAGTGCTTGCTCTAAATGCTACTATTAGATTTGGCTTAGGTGTATTGATTATAAGTATAACATAGTTCTTAAATCTCAACTTTTCATGCACTTTTTATGATGGGAAATATTGTATTGAGAAACAGAAACTTTAGGACAAAATTAGTTCACATTTTTTAATAACATGGCACAATTTACATAACACAAGTTAAACTGAGGAGCATGCTGTCGCCTCACCCTTTTTTTGTACATGATCTAGAAAGGACTTCATTTTTTTACGTACATGATAAACAGCAAAAAATGTCTTACAATCTCTTTGCAATACGTATTGACTACCCACTACTGCTTCAGTGGACATTTTATTGTTTGATTTTAAGAAAACAAAAAAGTAGAGAAAATAAAAAAAAGCAAGAAAAAAAAAGCACTGCACAACATCTGAATTTCACAGAGTTTAAAAGCGCACAACTATCCCTCCCATGGACTACTAAAATAGATCTCTGCTCATTAAAAACAAACTTCCATAGCTTACAACTCACTTTATCATTGTGTAGATACATCATATTTTAATACACAGTTAGACCAATAGGGAATTGTCCTGCTTTCTGTACTCAAACATCTCGTGACATGAAGGGTTGTGTGTTGTCATGTTTGCACAGTCTTCAGATTTAGAGGTAATTCAGCGAATTTAGGTTTTGTTAGGTTCCTGAAACATTTGTGTATACAGGTATGTAAGGATTGTCAACACAGATTTTTATTATTATTTATTTTTCTTTCTTTCTATCTTGACGAACAAAAGCATGTTTTTGGATCAAGAGTTAGGGAATATGCTTGTCAGATTGAGCTTCAGTGTGAGTAATACTCATCTAGGAACAATCTGGTAAGTCATGTGTAAGCATGTTCTGTTGCTGTGAAAGGAGAATGTGAGGGTTCAGTAGAGACTGGTAGTCCTCTAGGAGAGAGAAAACGTGATACAGAGAGAGCCCACGCATGAGTTGCATAGTTGAAAGAAGGGATGTGGTCTCTTGGACAATATGATCCTTCAAAACCATTCATATGCAGCATTAAACTAAAACCAGAGCCTGTGCACTCGCTCTCCTTTTGATCACTATGTACAGCATTTCAAAGTAAAGCTTTCATAACACCCATTTGCATATTTGTACCTTACATTTTTTTCCCTGAAGGGGACAAACACAGACTTTGCACATATCTACATAGTTTTGCCTTTAGTCAATGTATTGAGGTACCTGTACATTCCAAAATGATCTTTTCCATAATGGAGATCGAACATTTGTCCACTTGCTCAAGATCAGTGTACTGTATATGTTTAAGAATACACACCAACGCAGGAGCGAACAGGATAAAAGAGCATGAAAAAAATCTCAGTCTTTTGTACAAAAACAAAAACGCAACACACACAAAAATCAGTAATGCACAATCTATACACCGATATAATACAGCCTCAAGTGCTTGCTTTTGAGTTCCATTATAGTCCATCAGGGGGTCTCACCGTGCCTCGATGTCTTTGTGTGTGTGTGAAGGGGGTCTGTCTCTAATGTCAGTGCCGAGTGGGGTAGTCCGTCTGGGAGACGTGGAACGTGCTCCCAGCGTTGGGATAAGAGGGGGTGGGGCACTGAGTGATGCGGTGGGGGGGGGTTTGTTGAGGATTCCGTTCTGGGCGGCAGCGGCCACAGCAGAGGAGGGGCTAACACGGGGGTAGTGCATGCTGGGAAGTCCGGGGGCCATGAGACCATGGTGAGGGAGATGTCCATCTAAAGCGGGGTGATGCATGGGGTGCAGACGGCCCTGCTCATAGTCCTCTCGCAGCATGTGTAGACGTTCCCTCTCTTCTAGGTGTGCCCGCTCTTGTTCCCGCCGCTGTTCCAAGGTCAGTCCGTGAGGGTGGTCTCGGTTAAAGTCATGAGGCTCACGGTCTCGGTATGAGCGTTCTGCATCATACAGCCGCGGCGCTGCTAACCGGTGCAGAGGGTCATTCCGTAGTAGCAGATCCCGAGCTAATGGATCCCTCCGGTGGATGTCGAGTCCCCGGTAAGGGTCCCTCATGGGATCCCAATGAAAGGCAGGATAGGGAAACCTCTCCGCCCCTGGGATGGGACTGATACCCATAAAGGGTGCCACCATACGAGTCCTCTCCAGACTACTGATACTGTTTAAGGAATGCATGCTGGCCATGCCCATGGGTACCGGCATTGAAGATGGAGGGTGGAGAGCAGCGGGAGGAGGAGGTGCTTGTGGCGTGGATCTTTGCTCTGGTGTTCTTTCCGTGGGACCGTCCTGTTCCTCTTTCCTCTCTTCTTTTACCTTCACCTCACTGTTTTTCTTCTCATAGGTGATCTCAGCCTTCTTCTCCAGAACATCTCGAGTCAACCCGCCGTTCACCCGATCTACGCCGCCTGGCCGCATGTAGGGTGACGCTGTAACCCGATTGGCTGGCTTGTCTTCAGAAACTCGGCCATCGTGGATGACGGAAATGTCCTTGTCACTGTGGTGATTCTCCTTCCCCTTGTGCTCATCTGTGTTGGAGTCTTTCCAGTCTGAGTGCTCTCGTTCTCTCTCGCGATCTTTGGGCTTGTCCTTGTCCCGAGGCTCGCTGGAAGAGATGTGGTTCCGGGAGGGCTCAGATGACCGAGTGTGACCCAACAGAGTGAGGGGGTTAACAGGAATCGGGGATTGGTGATTCTGGTGCCTCTTCTCAGCAGGTTCCCTAGAGGTGAAATGGACCATTATTGTTTGGATAATCAACAGTCTGCTGTTCATTAATGTAAAATAAACCTCTGATCACCTCCTATGTTTATTCTGCAATAATGACCAACTGATTGTAATACATACTTAAAGAAAAGCTCTTCCTAGCAAAAAAATATCACGTGATTCTTTTGTAAATATCATTCACACAGCTCTACACACCGTTCTTTATCGTCCTTGTTGACTGATGAATCCCTCTTGTCCAGGTCACGTTCTCTTTCCCTGTCCCTTTCTCGTTCTCTCTCATGTGAGCTGACTGATGCGCTGCGTTCTGAGTCTCCTGGTTTGAGCCAGGGCGGTGGCGTGGGGAAGGACGGCGGAGTGCGGTGGAGTCTGTTCCATGGCTCGTGGGGTCCGCTGAAGTGCTGTTGTGCACTGGGTGCATCTTTGTGACCAAATACAGAGTTGGGTGCTAAGAAATGGAAAAACAACATGGTGAAATTTAATTTATATTGATCTCTATTTCATGCAAATAGTAATATTTGAATCTTTGATATCAGATAATTACAGTTGTAATGACCTTTTAACCTACAATTAGTAGTGTTAAGTAAGGGATAATGTACATCCAGCCGGTTGTTATTGCAGAATAAACCCTGACAGGGTGATCAGGAAGTAGTTTACTCTACGATAACAACCGGCTAGATGTACATAATCCCGTAATAATGCTTATTACATGGCTACTTGCAAAGTAAATAATTAGTAAATAATTAGACATGAAATATTGATCCGAGTCGAAATATTAGCTCTTTAAACGCAAACGAAAAGCTTCCGCAGAGAAAGCAGTTGCTAGCAAGCGGCAAGTTCAAACTAGAGGGGCATTTAAGGGATGCGGTACAGTCATACCACTTATTACACGATATTTCACCACATAAATAATTATGGGGACTCAGAATAAGAGATATTGATTTGAGATGAAGTGGTTTTAACACTACAACCGCCACAGGGTCAAATTTACCCATGGCTGTTTTTCAAATGTAGATTTTCAATAAAATATCCAAGTCTCCCAGTCACTGACTTTTAATAAAATTGTTTAACAACAGGGGATTGTAAATGATAAAACCAGATTAAAAACGGGGCATTTATACCTAAAACCGCCAGCAGGTCAAATTGACCTATATGGGCCATTCTACAGAATCCACACAACCAAAAAACACATTTAAAAAGCATTTAAGTATTAAAATGTTTGATGTTTACAAAAATTCTTCTATTATCTATTGAATCCCACTATAATATTTAAAATATCAGTAAGCTTATAAAATCATCATTTATTGGGTACTTTCAATTGGGAGGTGGCTGTCCTGATTCCTAACTCCTAAATTTCAACTTGTGAAAATGATATTGAAATGTTTTGTAAAAAAAAATCCATTGTTGTTTTTAAAAATATATTTTTGCATTCTTTAAAAAGTGAAGTAAAAAACATTTACTTTTAAATCATGAAAGTTTATGTAAAAAAAGGTGTCCTGCATTTTTTATTTCACGACCAATACAGTGTGTGTTTTAGTCCATTGGCTGAGACTGATTTTAACCACACCCCTACATTTTTGATCAGGAAATATCCCTGTGTCCCTCTCTCTCATAGCCTCTCTCAATGTAAATAGGTACCATCATTTTGAAGGAAATGTGTTCAAAAGTCTGAAAATCTGTGTGTAATTTTAAGGAACGTCACTACCAAACACCTTCTCTCTGCAATTAAGCAAACTTTTTTGGGTGTTATTCCATCAAATTTAGTTTTTATGTGTGTACTAAAACTGTGCTAGGTAACTGTGTAGGTAACCATGTGCTGGTTATCATCTTTGAACCAGGCTCAAAAGTATCTAAAATTGGCACTACCAAACCAGTCATCACCGAAACATGTCATCATTGTTTTGGTAGTGACAAAAGGGAACACATACCGGTAATCATTTATTTGGGGGAAATAAACAAAATTTTAGTACAGTTATGCAAATCATTAGTATCTTAGTATGTTTTAGTAGTGTTTTAGTATGTGAGTTAAAATTCTGTAATGTGATGTGTTCGCTACCAAAACATTACTGTCACTACCGAAAATGTGCCGTCACCACCGAAACATGCATGTTTTGTCTAAAATAAAGTATATTGAATTATCAACTAAGATGGTATTATAGTGTTTGGTTCAATGTATATTCAAACTAATGAATCCTTAACTTCGAAATCAGTATGATTAACTTAATGCCTTTTACAAATAAATATTGGATTCAAAATATAACAAATCTTATAAATTACACTTGAAATATTGTTAAAATTGTAATTGTTATCGATTAACCTGTTTTTTTTTTTTATAGCAAAAAATATATTTGCAAGGTAGATGTAAACAAAATATTAATGTCAATATAAGCCTTCTTATTAAATTATTAATAATATGTAATGAATAAATGTGTTTTATGATTACCCAAAGTTTATTGGTGTTGTTCTCTTGTTCAAATTATAAATTATACAACTAAACAAATTAATAATTAATTAGGTGAAACTGTGCACGTGAATTTGTCGTTGCATCATACATCCAGTGCGGAGCAGTGAATTATTATTGCTCATTTTTGTCTAGGGTATTTTAATAATTTAAATAAGATGGGTTATCTTAATATGCGATTAATGACATTTTATTATAATATTACACCACCCAAATATGTATTTATTTCCTTCTAATTCTCGTTGTCACGGCAGGCTCGTTTAGCTTATATTCACCGTTAAGACAAGTGATTAGTGTAGACAGCTTAAAATAGCATTGAACATAAAACAACAGGACAAAAAGATAATTGATGACTAAAAAAACAATAATTTCATGACTTTAGACATTACTTTGTGAAGACAGTGGCATAATACAGTCACATTTTTTTAGCCATATCAAAACAGAAGTCATGAGCATGGGTCAATTTGACCCGCTGGTGGTTTTAGGTATACAACGACCCCTGGCGTTTCTAGTGTTAAAATCGTACCTGTTTGTTATCTTATAAACCATTACAGTGTACAAAACAATCTTTGCAAAACAGCAGCAGCTGCATTTGGATGAAACGAGAGAGTGAGTCTGCGATACCAGATGACAATTAAATAACTGTACACAAAATATGGATTTGAGTTTTAATATTTAATCAATAACTTCCACGAGGAAAAACTGTTTCTGATGAGCGTAAAACGCTACTTCATTTACCCGGATGAGCCTGTGTTATCAGTTTTCCGGTTGTTATTGGGGGATAACATACCGCTGGATGGCGGGATTGACCAATAAGAATCAAGTATTCCACAGAGTCGTGTAATTATGAGATATATCTGAATGATAAAAAGTTGACTGAAGGTAAAATTTCTAATAAACAACAATTTGACTAATTGACACTCACTGAGTGCTGGGTTTCCCAGCCCACCAAAAGCTGCAGTGCTTAATGAGGCCAGACCTCCAAATGAAGGCGGTCTGCTGAAGGGCTCTGACAATCAAAACAGGAATAAAGAATCAGTCAATGAACAAACGATTGTGTGATTTACCAATGAACTACAGCTTGTTTCATTTTAGAATGATAACTTTTCACAATGAACCAGCTATTAACCGAGTCCTTAGTTCACAAATGAACAGATATATCAACACGTTTTAGCTCTATGCGCTGACTTTCAAAGAAGTATTCAGTAACCCTTAGTCCAGGGTTGTCCAATCCTAGAGTTTAGCTCCAATCCTAATAAAACACTCCTGAACCAAGCGTATCAAGGTCTTCAGGATTATTAGAAGCTTTCAGGCAAGTGTTAAGGCATGTTGGAGCTAAACTCTGCAGGACTTTGGCCCTCCAGGAGCAGGACTGGACACCCCTGCCTTAGAATATACACATTTCAGTCAGTAATTGACTGCACAGTGACACCTAGTGGAGGAGTGTGAACGTGCATGTGTCCTCTTGTTAGCTTACCTAAGTGGGGTGCTGGGGTAAGAAAGTTGCTAGGATGATGTGGATGGTGTCCGAAAGGTGCAGCTGAGGGATGCGTGGGCCCTGAAACAAAGACAGACAACAATAATCATCAACATCCTGACAGGAGTGAAAATGCAATACATAACACAATGCAAGCAACATAATAAAATTAGAATGTTCCCATCAACAAAGCTGCTCTCTACAAAGCATAGATTGCTCTAATTATAATGAAGGATTGCAGTTTTGTTACTTTACTTGCTTGCAGTACAGTTTGATATCGCATGTAATGAGTACTGAGAAATGGGGACTAAAACAATGACAAATCTTTTAAGAAAAAAATAATAACTTAGATTAGTGGTTACTCACTGAAAAATATTGGAAGCACTGCACTTAATCTGTGTAGTGATAGTGATATCTCTCAACTAAGATGTGGAAAATCCACTCACCTGCTGCTGAGAAAAGCGATGCAGGTCGTGCCAAGTCATGAGGGTGATGGATGGCTCCAAAAAGGGTGGGGCCTGGGGGTCGACATAGGAACTCCGGTTTGAGGCCAAAGTCCAGTTTGTGTGGGTCAACCTGCATCTGCTGCTGGAGAAGGCCAAGTACAAGAGAGAACTAATGTGATACCCCTCTCAGAGTACTGATTGTATTGTATTATGTAGGTCAGAGTTAACAGGAGGAGAAAGAAGAGAGCCACAAAGATTTTTTTTTTCATATGTAGTGATCGGAGGGTGCAGTGCAGTAAAAGTAAAATCAGGTTATGTATGCAAATCTCACCTTTACTTTCTGTTGGTGATGGTAAATTTGCCAGGCTATATGGACATGCATAGCACACCACTTTCCTGGTTTCTTTGGAGACAGAAAGACAAGGTAAGGTTTTCATGTTTAGACGTGACTAAATTCATGTTATTTTTATTTTATTAATCTAAACCTTTTAAGCACTTTTATAACAGAATATCGCGTACATATGACAAGATTATCTACAATTTTATCTACAAACTGTTGAGCACTTTTAAAGTGAAATTTAACTTACAATTTTCATTTCAAGTTTCTTTGCTTATTCCCATATTTTGGGCATGGCTGCATATTAATTAAGCAAAATGTCATTTCAAAGTGTTTTCAGATAAGGGAGTCATATAGTGTCTCCTATAGACTCTGAGATGAGACCGTTGAGTCCCAGCACACGGCTAATTAAAGAGACTGTGGAGCGGAAGGCAGGTGCTCAGTGTAAGGTGGGATTAAACTGTAATGAGCTTTTACTCTATTTCCTTCATAGTCCTGTGGGGAAACAAACTGAATAACTGATAAAGCAGTCTTACCCTGAGAACTGGCCGGAACGGATCTGTCAGCTAGAGAGGAAAGGAAAAAAAGAGCGCAAGTGAGAGAGATTAGGGACACAAAGCTGTCAGTCAGGGCTTTTAATTAGCATCCGAGCATCACTTCATCACTGACCAAATTAAAATGTTAAAATTTCCCTTTCTAATGAAGCATTTCGTGGAATAATTAGGCCAGAATGTAGAGTATTCCCCTTCCTATCACTGCCTGCATACCAATGTGGACAACAGTTTAACATGACTGACAAATATGATGGTTAGTTGGCCAGCACTAGTTTAAAAACCACAGTCACCACAGTTTGTTCGTTGCAAACTGTGTCTTTGGGATGCTTACCCGAGGGTCTTTCTGAAGAAGTGTGTGTGGGACGGCTCCAGGCCTGGTTGCCACGTCTAAAGGATTTGAGGTCTATAGTAAACAAAGACAAAAAGTAAGCATTCTCAGCTTATCACAAGATATCTTGGGCCTTATGATTTACGCGATGCAGAAAACGCAGACGAAATCGCGGAATCCAGTCATAAAAACTAAATTTACTGTGTAACGCAGATTTCATGGAAGTTGTCACATTTTTGATAAAAAACACTTTAAATCAAATCACAATATAGACTAGTGTCTGTGAATATTAAACCGCAAAAAAAACTATTTAAATATGAATCCTGCATGTTCTGCATAGAAAGAATGGTGCAGATGCGCAGTTTCATTAACACACACACACACACACAAAAACACACACACACTCTGAAGCATGCATGCTTTCAGCCTCGCTATATGAGGACATGAATGCATGAACTTCGTCTCCAGAGTCACTTCACAAATATTTGACCATTACATTAGAGAAAAACTATCGTCATACCATAAACACACAGAAACTCAAAGGTCTTCACGGTAACCAGTCAAAATAAGTTTGGTTTAACTTGAAGCAATTGTGACAAATATATTACTGTTGTACAGACGTAGAATTTAGCTACGTCTCAATGTAATAATAATAATATGAACGCTAATAATAATAATAATAAATTATTATTAAAAAAAATGTAAATAAAAAAAGTTTAATTTCATATGATTAAAAGATAAATTAAATTACTATTTTATGCCTTCATTTGATTGCGAGAAAAAGTTTAAATACACAACACAAGATTTCTGAAATCAAAATATTTTTTCTTAGAAATTTTATTTTTAAATGCAGAAATTGTTGTTGTTATTCTTTATAATTAATAAGGAGAAAAACGGAATCTGGGAAAAAAATAAAACGGATTTCATAGGGCCCTAGATACTTAAATCTTCCAGTATCATCTCTTACTTCCTCAACCATTACTGTTAGCTAACTGGGGACATCACCAGCAGACTGTACACGTTAAAAAGAACATGAAATTGATTCTCTATTTATACTATACCTATACATAACATTAAAGAAGTAACAGACTGTCTGAGATCTGTTTATGTTTAGCCAGATCCATTCCATGTGTGCAGGAGTACACTCAGAACAGCACAGGAGGTTCGTTTTGGGAGTTGTCTTGACATTCCGACATTTAGCGTTTGATATTGTGATACCTTGGGCTGGAACGCTCCCTGCAGAGATCCGAAGGGCCCCGTCGGCGGGATGACGGGAGGAATGCCAGACACCGCTGGGGGGTAAGAGTGGAACAGCTGAGAAAAGAAAAAGGATATAAGACACAGTTACTCCAAGAGGTTCTTGTTTGATCGTGTCAGCTGTTTACAGTTATACAATGAGACCAGAGCCTGCAGGTCGCTGTACAAACTAACAACTACACAAGATCAGCTGCTGACATTTAAATGGCCCTCTTCATTACATACTGCATAATATAAAGCGTCATAACATGGAAATACGCACCATGTGAAAATGATTCACAACAGTGTTTTGCTTAGTTTTTCTCTGTATAAATTAATAAATGAAAGAAAGTGACTACAAAGCACCTATTCTGCTCCATATAATGATACAACCTTCATCTGACCCTTGGCTGCTGTGACATTCAACAAAGATTAACAGCAAGATGAATTTACAATACGGGTCACTCTCTAAACCTGCTCTGATAGCAATGACTGTTATTATCACAACGCACTGCATAATGCATGTAATTACTGCAGTGTGTGTGTTCTTGGGTGGGTGTCACAAATGAATCATTGCTAAATGGCGACTCCGTAATTGAAGGGCAGAGATCAGATAAATTAAAGTTGCATTAACCTGTTGGACAGGCAGGCAGAATGAAACACATTTTATCTCTAACCCGATTCCTGCAGTATCCAACAAGGCATTTCAGTAAACACATCTTGCAGCAAATCAGCATAATACATTTTTTTAAAGAAAATTTGTATATGATGAAATTAAATGAAGCAGAAATAAAAATAACAATGACCTCTACACTAAACAAGAAGAAAAAAAGCCACCACAGCAAATTACAAAAATATGACAAGGACTTACGCTGTGTCTGTAGAAGGGGTCGACTTTAGTGGGGTATTTGTCGAACTGCAGAGGAAAGGAGAAACAGAGCTCAGTACACACAGGAGTCTTTCAGGCCTACAAACAATTTACTCCTGACAAATATCTTGTGGAGTCATGAGGCTCAAAATAAATACCAAATGCTTTAATGTGCTCTCCAGAAAAGTGTGTTTGGTTGGCAGAAAAATAGTCTCTGCCCTGATTAATGAATTTTAGCACAGATCAGAATGTTGCCCTGCATTATTCCTGCTGCCCCCATCCAGAATGTTGTTTGTTTTCAATCAATCCTCTTTGCGCCGTCTGGTGCTTGAGGCGACTGTAAGGGAACTCCATTTTGTTCTGTCGGCTGCTGTTTTGCGTTTTATAGTGAATTATCACAAGGGATTTCTCTCGTTAATATGTATAACTCAGCAATTCTGTGAGTGGTCAAGTAGAAGCCATTCGGCTGTCTAAAAATAGTCCTATAAACAGCTCATTTAATGAGGTTTGAGTGGTCTAATCTGGATCCAGAGAGAATGTTTCCCACTCGTGAGTAAACAATGTGGCTCTCAAACTACTTTTATACTCTCATTAGCAAACAGAGCGCCATTCTCAGAGGCTTTTGAGCCTGGAATGGTTCAAACACCACTTTTAAGCCTCTGTGGGCACTGTGGTTATGATCGAGCTGTGTGTGGGAGTGTCTGTATAAAGCCTCAAATCACTAATCAGCTCTGCTGCTTGCCAGCCAAAAGCCCTCAGTCAAAACTCCACCAGACCAAAATGATGTCATTAAACTGGGAATGAATAAACTAGTATTAAGTTCTCAAGGCTTGGCTGGAACAAAAATGTATTGCCAGTGGCTCTGACTGCCAATTCTAAAATCAGGACAGAGAACAGAGGGCGGAGGAGCATGCCAGAGAAAAACAGCAGTTTTTCAACATAGAAAAGCCACATTGTGGCAAGAGAGAAACGTTACGATTTAGAATGGCTTGCAGTGTTTACTGAATACTTTACCGAACACATTTATAATTCAGCAGTCGGTACAACACATGCACAAATTTAGTAGTTACCTACAGTGTTCCCACAGTTTTTGACAAATTTCAAGGATTTCTGATTACTCAAGGATTTTTACAAATAATTTTGATGCATTTGATTTTGACAGATTCACTAACAAATTCATTATATGTGATCTGGTTTGATGATTCATTAAAAGGATTTAAAATAGAAATTTCCATGAAATTTCCATGGGAACCCTGTATCTTATATACATGCATTTGATTTTTATTAGGGCTGCACAATGTATAATTTTTAGCATCGATATTGCGATGTGCGCATCCACTATAGTCACATCGCAGCATGGGTTCGTAGTTGATTGGTAATCCATACGGGCCAGCTGCCCACCCCCCCAGTTCAGATTTGCAGAGTACTAGCAAAGTTTAACCATCATAGAGTGACATCATTTGCATGTGTTTTTAAGTCCTGTCTGTTTAAACATCAAGTGCAAGAAGACTGAAACTCGCAGAATAGCCACGCAAACAAAATGTGAAGTTCGTGAACCCCGAATTCCCTTCCCTTTCTTATCGATTTGTGCTTAAACAGACATGTGCACGGAAAATGTAATCAAAATGTCCGTCTCGACGAGTTTCCTCGTAAACAGTCGGTTATGAGTTGTAAACAGAGAAAGAAAACGGACGCTTGTCATTACCGATATTGGATAGTGCATTCGTCTTAAAGTGACAGCAGCCCAATATACACGCAACTGTTTGTGTCACCAAAGTTCATCAAACAACAAAAGAGAAAATCACTTTTGTAGCTTTAACAAAGATAAACTGTATTAATTATATGAATCATATTTCATTTATACAGTGAAGACTATGCAGTGTTATTTTACATTTTAATTTTCAATGTCTGTACCTAAATAGTTAACTTAACTGAAAAACATAAAGCACTGCTTATTTAATCTGTGTCTTTGTTCTATTGTATTCATCTAGGCTTGTAATTTGTTTATTATTTTCTATGCAGATGCACTACCCTACAAAATTACCCCAATCATCCTAGAATGATTCATTCTTTACAAATAGAGCTATTAAAATCATGTTGAAATGGTTTTCATATTGCAATATATTTTGCAATGTCAGTTTTTTCCAATATCGTGCAGCCCTAGTTGTATGTTTTTTTATGCATTGGTTTTATATATTCAGTTACCCATTCAACCATTCAATTATACAATCACCCACCCATCACCACAATGTAAATTTTTTTAGAGTTGTGTTCCACTTATCCTCACATTTCTGGCTGGGGTACGCACCATGGGTGGTGCAGGCGTGGGCATGATGGCGTGGGGGAAAGGGGTGAAGGTGTGCTGGTGTGTGTGTTGGTGTGTGTGCTGGTGCTGATGCTGATGCTGGTGCTGGTGCTGGTGGAACTCAGTCCGCAGGTATGGAGGGGGACCCAGTGATGCCCCGCGATCAGCACTCTGAGACGCCAGGAAACGAGTATTTAATTCCTGCCGGAGAATGTCTTGTTCTGTGAGAAGAAAGAGTAGGGAAACAAAAATAAACGTTGAGTTTTAAAAACATCTAAAAAAATCTAAATTGGAACTTAACCAGAACCCCTTTTCAAAAGTGTTTATCTGAATGCAGAACAAACATTCAGATAAACGATTATTACGTGATCCAACATTAGCTGGCAATAATATCTTACTTTATATTATGTATTAAAGGACGCTAGATGAGAGATTGGTACCTGAGTAGGCACTCCCAGCTGGGTGTCCGGGGACCGGCAGAGTGTTTGAGGTGAGAGGAGGAGGTGGAGGCAGAGCAGCAGGCGACGCAAACATATTGGTGTGATGAGGAAGAGTGGAGGACGGCAGGGAGGGGGGGAAGGTGTGCGAAGCCGTGGGGTTCGCTGGCAGGGGGAAGGTCGCTGCTGCCCCAGTGGGGGCAGGTTGGTGATGATGCAGATGAGGGGCTGGAGAGGGGCCCGGGGGCTTCCCTGGAGTGCTGCTTCGACTACTGCTGTGAAAAAAAGAAAATAAACAACTGTAAAAATGTGCCTGCATAAAAGACCTTTCCAAACAATGATCACAAAACTGCTACACAATCTGCTACAAATCTAGCAGAAGAATCCAGTTTCAGAAACCTGGAAAATGTGCATACAGTGTTAAAGAATGTTATTCCTGGAGGGATTTTCGGCACAAGCTAAAGTATTTATCAGAGTTGTATGCAATTTAACAAAGAGCCAATTTACAAGCTAAGTAATCATTTAAACGCTAATTGTTTCATATTAAAAGCTGCACACAGACACAGAGAAACACAAGGTATAATTATCATCAGCAGTCTAAAGAAATCTAAAGGTCGGCTGAGAAGGGCGAGAGGAGGGAGGAGAAGAAGATCTGCTTCTCTGCTGGATACTGGGGTGTCTTGAGTCAAGGAGAGAAATTGTTATCTACAATCCGCCGCCAGCTACAGCATCTATGTGGGAGGGGAACGAATCAAACCGTCTAATCTCTCAGCTGGGGTTCTCTCTGTGGTGCTGTCAAGCTCATGCACACTCACATACAAACACATACAGACAGGGATTTGAGCCTCATGTTTACTGGAGGATTGATACATTTTACATTCTAATACAGGAATCATGCTGTTCCGCTACAGTATTTAAGAGCGGTGGGCTTAGAACATCTGCTCAATCAGTGTACAGCACATCTGGAGTATAACAGAAACTTCTTGCTAATTTTTAACTTCATTACACTCATTTGTTGCCCACTCACCTCAGGCCGTTAAGGGTAAGGCTGCCACTGTAGGCTGAAATCGGACGTGGGTGGCACCGTGAGGGTGGTCTGTGCTGCACAGGTAGGGTGGGGTTCTGCTGGGCTGGTAGCACTGGTGATGGGGGGTGGTGGTAGATGCCTGGGGTTCGAGATGGCCTTGGGTTAGATGGAGGCTCAGATGGGTCCCGAGGCTGGGGCAGGGGTGCCTGAGAGGGCTTGTGGCTCTGGGTTGGAGGCAGAGTGGTAGCGGGCGTGAGCGGTCTAAGTGGGCGCTCTGGGCAAGGGTGCTGGGTTTGAGCTGGACTTGGGGGCAAGGGTAACCCCCGGTTGGAGGGGGGTGGCTGGAGATGAAGAGGGGTGGGGAGGGGAGGTTTGGAATGGGAAGCGGGCACCAGTGAGGGGGTGGCCGAGGAGAGTTCGCGGGAAGTCTCCTGGCTCTTCTCTTGACTGCGCTCTAGGCCTGACACCTTGGGAATGGCCAGGCCACGCAGCTCCTGGCTGGCATTGGTGGAGAGCGTGTCAATGCTAAAATCTGGAACTGAAGAGACAAGAGAAGTAGAAGTATTGTATCAATGCTAAAATCTGGAACTGAAAAGACAAGAGAAACCACACATGCAAACATATATTGGAGGTAAAGGTCAAAACAAAATCAGATTTGAACTAAATGGAATATAAACTCATAAAACAGCAAGACTTATGCCACAGAAAATTGTTTCAATTTACTTTCAGAGGCAGGTCTTTGTTGCGCTCAGCGTTGATTTTAAGGAGAGACACGCCAGGCAAAAACATAATATTTTTTTTACTGGTCAATTTAGAGATTTTGGGCTATTTGTCTTTGATAACATGTCTTCTTTCAGGCTTGTGGTGAAAAAAAGTCCAAAATACACATTTAGGTCTTTATTTTACTACACTTTGCCTATTTACGTCAGTAGATTTCTCCTAAATTCAACAAAAACTGGCGTTCTAAATCAACATGTTGCTTCGCGATCGCTGTCTGCACCCTGTCATCACACACCGTTGGAAAGCTCTCTCTCTCCTGTACAATGTTGTCGGATCCAAATATGGTCATTTCCTTTTTATCAGCAACCAATCGTTAAAGTACAATGGGGCATTTAACTCTAAAAGTTCTCTGAGCCAGAAATCTCTACTTCAGCAGCACTTACATACACCAAAACTTTCCAGTTGTATTCCTACAAGATTCCAGTATCTATATGCTCAAGGTTTTTTACAAAGGGGTTTGTACATATATCATTCAGATTCTGATTTATACAACATTTTATACCTAAAATGGGGCAATTTTTTTTTTTTATTATGGCTGTTTAATTTTTTTTTCTGATTAATGGAGTGATAAAAAAAGATATTCAAAATCAAAATCCTGTAAAAACCTTTGAGGACTTATGTGTCAACAAAATGAAACAAGAATTTTGAATCTGGCTTTATCCACTGTTCAGATTTCTCTTCTGGGAATATATGCAATTTTAAATATAATATTTAATGTAATATTTAATGAGATAATACCTCATTTGCATATTTAACTATAAATATTCTAAAAACTTGTAATACAAAATATATTCGTCTTAATGTCAGTAATCAACTGGGGAAGTTTCATGTTGATATCTATTAAAAAATGTTTTTTCCCTATTCACCTGGGGTGTCTCCCCTTAAAAGAGCTAAATAAATGTGTAAATCTGCTCTGCCAGATCAAATATGTGTCTACTCATAATCAAATTCAGTGAGTAAAATCATAACATAACATAAAACCATCATGAGGGACAAGAGCCTAAATGCTAATGCACACTGCACCGACAGACACCAACCAACGGCAACAGTCACTAGATTACATTACGCCACTTCTCTGACATACCAATTCTGGAAACATGTTCAGTCAGCGAAAACAAGTGCCGAGCAATGCTAAAAGATGCCAACAGGGGTAACACACTGATCAGACAAAACTAGACGAACGTGTCTGTTGCCATTGGTCGTAAGGTTATGTGAATGCATAATGTCTTTTATTAGGGAAAGGACATAAACTAAGGCAAACCTGACCGGCACACCCAAAACTGCTTTTACAATGAGCCGATATTAGTGTTTTACTGTACATAAGTGCACTCCATGATTGAGAAAGAGAAAGGAAGAGAGAGAGCAACTGTCAACCAAGTATATGTATCCTCTGGGACCAAAAGCTCTTGGGGATCACAGTGCATGCATAACTCTGATTAACTCTCTGTCTGCCTCAGAGGGAACCACATCCCAATGTCTTTTCCATCTCTTCACACCCAGTCTGGCCTCTCCATCGCCCGCAGCAAGGGATGCTGATTGAGTCTGAATCCCATAGGCTTTGGGGATCTTTCTGGAACAGAACCCCCATGGATTGCTGAACCCTCTCTCAAGGGCCTGGGGGCCTCCCAATGCAGTGGCTCATGGGACCCAGCTCAGAGCATAAGGTCCTGGGTATGCAGCTGAGAGGTGGTGTGTGATGCAGACATTAAGGGTCAGCCTGGCCTGCAGCACTCTGCCAGATGAAGATCAATAATCTGGGAGTACAAGGTGCCCCTGGGGAATGGATTTGTGTCAAACATCTGCCATCTGACATGGCGCGAATGCAAGACACAAGTATGCACAAACACTCATGCATATGCATGCATGCAAAAGAACAACGAAATGCACACACAAAACCCGATCATTTCAATGCAACCCTCTACAATGTGAGTGAATCACTTGCAAATGCGACCAAATCTCATGCTAGGGGACTAAAATGTCTTTAATTAGCCAATGGCTAGTAAATTGTACAATTTCACTAGCCTGTGATCCAGTTAAAAAAGGCAAAAAAATGTTTAGTGCAGAAATAATTTGATTTCCTGCTAAGCTTTATGCACCATTCATTGCATGGCTGAGAGCACCCCGTCGCTTTCTAACAAACACGCATAAATGATCACAGAGAGAGGCATACACGTGAACAATTGAGGAAGAAAACACATGTGCAACAGTATATTGGATCTGAGCATTAGCTCTTAAAGTGACAGCAGCCTAATAAACCTGCTGCCATCTGGGTCATTACTGTTAATCAAAGAACAAAAGAAAAAGAATATCACTCATTGATCTTGACTGAAAAAACTTTTGTAACTTTAATAAGGATTAATATATATTTAATTTATAAAAAGAAAACCATGTGTTATTTTCATTTGATTTAAATTTTTTAACTTTGTTCAGTTGCAATTGCTAATTTGCTCTTATTGTATTATTGACTGTATGCGCATTATTTTTATAATAATGTTTGAAATGTATATTATTGTAGTTTATTAGTTAGTTGTTTTTTAGGCTTCTGATTTTTTTCATGGTATTCAGCGATACCCAACCTTACTAACGCATTTAAATGCGGTTGTCACTCCTGAAACTTTAAAGTTTACAGTGGCCATAGGCTACCTCATTTGACCCGGGAAAGCTCACAATACCCTCTGGCTCTGGCAATCTAAGCACACTTTAACAAACAAGGGCAGTTCAGCCTCCCAGCTCAGAAACAAGCTGTCCAGTGGGTGCAATAAGTCACCCTTTATCCTGCCTGAATAACTGGATTTAAGGCGGAGAGGGCTAACAGCACTCAAAGAAAAGCCTTTCGCACTTGTTTGTGTCAGAATGAGGGCTTTTATAAAAGAGTTTTCTTCAGATTATATAGTTCCAGTAGGCAGTCAACGACTGATATGACATGTAAGGACGGACATGCTCTCTTTACTAGACACAAAAGCGTGGGTGCCCATCTCTCTTGCTCTCTTTCCTGCACTGTGGCCTTCCTGTAGAGACTTGATGGAAAATATCCAAAGCTCTTCTAAAAGGCTGAACCACAGAGAGCTCTGCTGTTCCTCCCTCGAGCGACTCTCTCAATGTACTAACATGCCTAAAAAAAACAAGACGAAGAGTGAAAACACTGCTTATTCTTCCCGTAATGAAGACTCCAGGGCCGGCCAGGGAGCGGAGGAGAAGTGTGTTTCTCCTCCCTGGGGAGTTAATTTGTCAAGTTTCCTTGATCCCTGGAAACAAATAAATGCAGCTTTTTCTAGCCTCGCCAAAAAAGAGTGAAGAGAGGTGATTTTTATTCCAAATGGCAGCTGTGGAGGAGGATGTTTATTAAGATGGTAGAACAGACCGGGAGGCAGACTTTGCAAAGTTCTCATCTGATCACACAATGTTTATGTATGTGTGTGTGTGTGTGTGAGCAGGATTAAGGTTTACAAGGCTTCTGGAGCAGTGAGCTTGGGTTAGGTCTCTACGGACAGCAAAACACAGCTCATTATCCCGAGTCCACTCTAAAAGAAACAGCTATATTCAGCTGCTAAAAACCACAGACAGAGCCAGATCTCATACACAACATGTTCAAAAGGGGGAAAACAATAGGAGAAATCACTACCTATTCAGAATTTATATGATGCAGTTAATTTTTTTACATTTTTATTTGCTAAACAAAAATAGCATAAAAAACATTTAACTTGAAATGTTATCTAAAGAATGAAAAAACCCCCCCATCAAATCAAAAAATATTTGACACAATTATAAATGTTTGGCAGTGAATGCTTCTCTTACCACCAAAGAACTTATATATAGAAAGACGGTGCACTCATATTACTATGAATAGGAGAAAGTGCAATGCTAAATATGATGGAATAAATAAATAAAAGAGCCAATACAACGCGCATACACTTTGCTTCTCTCATCTACACAGAAGCAGCAGTTCCCATTTTTGCAAACCATACTACAACAAAAAATATTACCAATGATGAGGGAAATCATTGTGGTGTCCATGAAGATGTGAAAATATAGGCATAAATCTAGCTTACACATTTACCCAAATTATTCAGGCTAATTGTAGTAATGATGGTGTTTGATCAATAGTGGCAAGACATTGGTATATAAGGACATATGATGAAGTGTTTTGTCCGTCAAGAACCAGGAAACAAAATTCTGAAAACTGCAAAATCACCTTTACCATCATGTAAGTTGCGTGCGCCTGGCAAATTTGCTGTTATAATAGCAATCCGCCATGGAACAAGCGCATCTGCTCTTAAAGGGAATGTGAGAGGATGCTCTGATTGGTTTATTGCACGTTAAGCCCAAACCACACCTATGATTAATGAAGCTACTTCAGACCAACCCATTTTAGATTTGCGTCGGGCAAAAGAGTCATTTATCCTGCCAGTATAATAGCAACAGCGCCTGAGATCCGCCCACAAAGTTACTTGCGTTTCGCGTTTGATACTTGCGTTTCAGATCGTTAAAATAGGGCCCTTAGTGTGAAAGTACTCTAAGATAAAGCTGGTATTATTGCCTGTTAGTACAGTTTATCTCTAACAAATTTACAGTTTAAATTCAAAAGCCTTACTAGTGACCTTCTGTACAAAAGCCCAAAACATAAGCAGGACAAGTGATTTATCTGAGGTATAATTAGAAAATACACTGTTTACCATTCTTAAAAAAGTGCTTATATCTAGACAAACCGGTCACTACTTGATTTTAAGCTATGAAGTTCTGCACATTCCTACAAAACACACACACACACACACACACACACACACACACACACACACACACACACACACACACACACACACACACACACACACACACACACACACACACACACACACACACACACACACACACACACACACACACACACACACACACAGTTACTCTAAGTGAGTATAGTGTGCTTTGGATTCTGTATCTCCAAACAAGTTTATGTGCTGTCATTTATAAGTACTTATAGATACTTACAGGGCCCCCCTGGGTGGTATGTGCCAATAGCCAATCCTTCTGGCAAATGCCAGTCATGCTGTTAAGCTGGGCTTCAGGCACCTTGCCACTTCTACATCCCTTCTAACCCGAAATAGCCCCACATACTCCTGTCAAGCTAGAGATGAGGTCTGGGGTTATGGGGCCTTCCTTCAGCACCCCTAGGCCTGTGTTAAACTCTTCCCTTCATTGTAACTGACAGCCCTGCACGTCTTCTCTGCCTGACGGCCGTTTTACTGTCAAATCTGCTGAGCTGAGACTTCAGCCTAGCGGTAAACGCTTAGGAATGGCTATTTGTGATCATTCTGAGCACAAGAGAGGACAGGGGGCTTTACAGAAAGATGATGTAAGTACTTTAGAGGGCAGCTACAAAGCCACAGCTGAAACAATGCAAGCATTCAGCCTCACATCCTCAAGTTTTAGCTGCAACCACAACATAGATTAGCAACATAAACCAGCTCAGACCCAACTAAGACAACAAAAATGGGTTATTCACGAATTAAAACTTACAAATAATCAGATATTAAAACTAGGGATGGGCATTTTCAAAAATATTGCATTTGAATATTCGGGCTCATAAAAATCTAAAATTTGTTTATTTAAATGAGGTTTAACGAAAAAGACGAAAAAGGTGTTTTTTTCCGGTTTTTGTCACCATTTCTGAACAAGCTCATGATTAGGCAATATACACAACAAGTTTACAATATATGTCAAGTTTTCTTTTAGTTTAAAACTTTAAACAATATGTGTAAACGCGCTGCGCTGACAGACGTTTCAGAGACACAGATAATGGTGTGCGACCAAAACATAGTGGTTGCACAAAGTTTCTAAAAGCACTTTGTTTTCTGTTCTTAAACCGGTCTCCCTCAACAAAACTTAAAGGAAGTATATCTCTCAAGATTCACTGCATTTACGTATTTTATTTTTTGAATAATAATTACAGATTGAATATTAAAAAATTCAAATATTTGTGCACACCTCTAATGAAAGAGTACGCATATTTGGCATGCTGTCCGAGGAGAGAAGCTCTGTGTTTTGGCCCGAATCTAGGGTTTCCCCCTGTATCCCTGGCTGTGATAGGAACCAGGCAAGAGTGAGGAGTCGGGGTGGTGGAGGGATGCTGAAAACTGTCAGGAAACAAAGGCGAGTCGGCTACGTATATATATAGGCCTTTTCCCGTGCTGATTGGATAGATAATTTGCACGTGTTCCTCCTGAACTTGTTAATAAAACATAATTTATTACAGTCTTTGAAGGCTCTCATCTCTCATCAGTGACTGAAGAGGGTGTCATGCTGCAATAAAAAGCTTCTGAACTCAACAGCTGATGTGCTCTTTATGCAGTAAGGGTGCACCTGTGCTAGGTATTCAGAAAAGTGGTTTGGAATAAAAACAAGTATAATTGTAAATGTTTTAATAATTTTATTATTATTATTATTATTATTATTTTTAAACCTGGCCTTTTTTGCATCATTGAATTATTTTATTTTTTATCACTGTAAAGAACATCACGAGATGTAATCAATAGTAAAACACTGATTTGAGAGCATGGCTGCAGGTGATGCAATAAAAAGAAACTCCTAGCTCACGCACACCCTAACACGCTATAACATATTTTTAGCAGCACCACAGATGGAAAGCTGATATACTACAGCTTTAACTGAGAGAGAACACTAACACAACCGTGACTGAGATGCTGACAGACTAATCCCAGCTGACACTGGCCATATCTGACCGTGACAAATACAGACCAGAATCATGTCTTTTTTTGGGTTCCTTGCCACTATCAACTTTCGGCTTGTTAAGTTGGTTGAGTTAAGTTGACATTTAATATTTGGCAATATTATTGACAATACACTGACATCTCCAGAGCTTCTTTCTCCAGAGCGGCTTTAGATTATTTTAACTCTTTCCATAAATGATGAGCTTTACACAGTTATAGAAACCAAACTGAATCAACACTGAACTGATTTCAACTGAATAATGACTGTTTACTATTGTCTTTTTAGAGCTGCTTTCCAGCAGAGTTGATTTTTTTGCATCATTGAATTAATTTCCTTTTTATCACTGTAAAGCTGCTTTGAAACAATCTACAGTAGTCAACATTTGAAGTGGATCAAAAAAGTAAATCAAAGTTGTCCTAAGACAAAAATAGTATTGTTCAAAATGCATGTATAACTTTAATGAAAGGTTTTGATCCACTTCAAATGTTGACCACTGTAATTGTAATAAGTGCTATATAAATAAACGTGACGACATGAAAGAACAAAAATAATAAAAATGATTTTAGTATTGAATTGATTAGATTTTGGCCCTTGTGAGCTTCTCACATTTGTTATGAAGTTGCTACCCTTGGTTAATGGTGTACTATTAATATCAGCAACTACATCAGCCAAATATTGCGAAAGTTATATTTATTTACACTTTACTGGAAGGAGATCACCGTGGTTGCTAATCGAGCCAAGCTCACAGCCATAATCAATCACTGTAATGACAGACAGGCCAATTTGCCTCTTAACCTTTGGGCTGAAATAACATACACTCAGGCAGGCTGCTGACCCAGGAGTCTTCATTACGGATTCAGGACCCTATCTTTCACCCGGCGCAATGCAGTGCCAAGCGCGACGCAAGTATTTTTTGCTAGTTTCAGTCCGACCCAGTTATCATTTTCACGTCCTGCGCCACGTTGTTTAAATAGCATATGCATTTGCGCCCATTTGTGCGCCCATGGGCGTGCTGGTCTGAAAACGAGGTGTGTTTCAGGCGCATTGTTGGCGCGTTGCTATTTTGAGGCAACATAAATAGACTGCGCCATTGACCAACGGAAACCTGGTCTAAAGTCAATGGCGCAATATTTTTATTTATTTTTTAAAGAGTGTGTTAGTAATGTGCGCCCATTGGCGGGGGTTACAGCGCGCGTACACTCAGCTTATTAAACACACAGGCATGCACAGCAGCACACAAACATGCCAAATATTTTAAATAAAAGGATTACAATGTAAAAGATTATTATTGTGTACATAAAGACATGGTGGAATCTGGCTTGTCCCGTAGATGGTCTGCTTGCGCACTTTTACCTCGTGCACGAGCAGTTCCGTTTGCGCTCTGGAGACGCGTTCGGTCTTTCCACTATCAAATTCCTTCATGTAAATAGCGAATCCGCCATGGTGCGAGCTTAACTGGCATTTAAAGGGAATGAGAGATGAGACTCTGATTGGTTTAATGCACGTAAATCCCAAAACACACCCATTACTCATTAAGAGAATAGGGACAACCCTTTTAGACCATGGGGCACGCCAACCATTTTCCCCGTCGTTAAGTGGATTTGGACACGCCCTAAGTGAACTTGCGCCCTGTGCTTTAGACCATGCGCTAAATAGGACCCTCAGTATCAAAGTAAGCTCAATTTCTAAATTGGTCAATGACTGACCTGTACCTGTCAGTACAGGTACAGATACAACCTTTCTCTGACTGTGTAATGGACCAATCAGAGCATGTTTTTAAGTAGATGAGTTTCATGGTTATCATGTGAGATCATGAATACTTCATGTCAGCGATAATCTAAAAGAGGAAATCAACTACATACAGTATCACAAGAGACAAACAAACTAAACCCAACATGCCATTCTGAGCATACACGACAGCAGATGTCTAGTTGTTTATATTGGACACCCATTTAGTGTCACAATTCACTCTCCACTCAACACCTTGTGCTGTGTTTGTTGCTTTTATGGATGTGTGTGAATTGTGTGATTGTTCAGCTCAGTGGATATGTGAGGGTTCGTCTCCCACAGATGGCTAAGGTGATAACTACTGCTGCCGCTGTTTAAAGCTGGTCAATCTGCTGTAATTACTGTGATTAACACAGAGATGTTTTTCTAAGCACTAGTGACAGACACACTGCTCCCCGGGGCCCTGTAAACAAACACACACACACACACACACACACACACACACACACACACACACACACACACACACACACACACACACACACACACACACACACACACACACACACACACACACACACACACACACACACACACACACACACACACACACACACACACACACACACTACTGTCAGCTCAATCTCACACACACCTTATTCACTCCGTCACACATCGCTTTTCACTGCCTCTGCTCGAATCTGGCAAGCTCCTGCTGTTGTTAATTAACTTCCTTTCTGTCTCTGTTGAGCACTTGTTTTTTTAGCACCCTTATGAATGTCTGTTAGATATCATTCATTTCTTAATGTATCATACTTGTGATTAGTCAATCTGAACATGCCTATGATGCCCACAAATACAGCCTAGACGAGCATCTCACCAGGTTTTGAAACATATCATCTGTCTTTCTCAAACTGCCATGGCAGATCTATATTTCAGAGTATGATAAGGAGTTAGTCTGTGTGTGTGACTGGTAGACTGGCAGATATATTTCTTCCATGGTGAGGACAGTGTTGATCCCTCTGAGAACAAATCTCTATATATCCCTGAGGACTGAAATCATGTGCACACATTGAAACCAGAGAATGCTCTGACAGCAACTGGGAATGTTACACATACACACAGTGCCCTGAAGGGTGTTAACACAATTGTTGCAAACGTATCTAGTCACTCAAGGAAAGAGGCATAACTCAGTCTCTTTTCAACGGTCACTGTAGACCTTAGTCTGTGTATAATCCATTTTTAATTTGACCCTGGATGAAAATAAGGCTCAGGAACAGAAGTACAGACCACTGATATCACTGCCACACAGACTCTTGACTTATGTTAACCAATAGCCAAATAGCTTTGTTTTAGCGAACTTGGTCTGACTTCACTGTGAATTGGTAGGATTTTTTTTATGATCCAATCAATTCACATTGGATACACTCAAGTCCTGCTCTTTATTGAATATCCTATTTCACTTAGAAATACAGTACATCACATTATGGAAGTAAAATGGGTTGCAAACAGCAATTCACATTCACTTTAAATCTCTGCATAATGTGTAATTTACAATAGGCATATGTTTTATTTTCCTTATAAAATTGTGTATAAAACTGTTTATCAAAGACTGACACACAGGTACACAAGATAATGATATAATGAGCAGATTTTACTTCTGTCCATCATACCCTCTTTAATTTAAATCGACCATTTACTCTGACTAAAATACACAATTATAGCTCTCTAATTTGTTTTGAAAAAATGGAAATTATTACATCTGACTGTAAAATTCAGATGATACAGCTGTTCAAAGAGCAGCTGCAGTGATGGTGAACACTAATGTAAACATGCCGGAACATAGACAAAACACCAGCAGCACAGTCAGAAAGAGACAAAGAGGTGATGAGGGAGTCAAAGTCCTGTCTATTAACACTACACCTTCCTTTTTTAGCTGCACATGTTCTGTCAGCTAGCATAACATTTTAAGTTTTTTAAAGTTATATTTAAAGGTGAAATCTGCAAGATTTTTTGGATCATATTCACTGAAACCGACACTCCGACATAACAACATAAATAAGAGCAGGTTTTAGAAAAAAACCCGCACATCTACCTCCTCCTAGAGCCTGTTATTTGTTTTGCAAAAATCCACCACTCCCGGTTCTTCTGGTCCAATCAGCACAGGGCTGTGTGAGTCAATCACAGTTCGTGCACATGCCACAGATCCCCCCTCCCCCCTTGCACAAGTTACAATATCACATGCACACACCTGAAGTTCGCAGGTGTGTTGGATTGTACGAAGCGTGATGGCGGAGAGAAAAAGTGCACACGCACTGACGAGTTCGCGAACTCGATCGGAGGGTGCTCGGTGGTAGTGGGGGAGGGGCACGAGAGTTGTAAACATGAAGTCCCCTCAATCTACCAGACTTGCCGACTGCAGCTTTAAGTGTCACACCGCTCCGCTTCGCTCACATGCTCTGGTGTGTGGCCTATACATGCGTGCATGTGGGGTAGAGGTGCGATATTCGAATAATTATTGAATAATACCCAGCGATCTTCAAATATTATTTTGCTCGAAATGCCCATCCCTAGTAACTTCACTTTGGAAATATAACTTTTTCAAATTTTGAGTCAAGAATTAAGATGCAAAAAACCCTCCATATTTAGCTAGAAGCAGATGTTAATTTCACCCTGTCTAGACATCTTACAGACATTCTCTGTTAAACAAACCCTCTCACCTTTCTGAAAAGCAGGTACCTAATACTTCGGGTAAAACTTGGTATGACTGTAAATATTAGCAGCTAGTAAAGCAGCCATGAAAGTCGGCATCCACTGAGAAACCAAACCTGAACGGAGTCTCCCTGTGACCTTGTAGTCATCAAATATTTTAATAGAGGACACAAGATAATTATGTCGAACAGATGCCCACTGTAAAAAGTGAGACAGTTGTGGTAAGATCCTGTTGCAGTCACAGCGTTCAAAGTACACACACACTTTCACAGATGACAAGCACACCATAACTGGCATGTAACTATTCAACAAAAAGGATTAGAGGACACCTGTTTACTGTCAGTAACCAAATGGAACGGAAATCAAGAGTCTTTCCATCACCTTAACTCCTTGTGCTATTTCAGTGATTCATAAACTAATGAAGTAGCTCTAAACTCAGTATGACAAAGAAACACACCAGCAGAGATTACACACACACACACACACACACACACACACACACACACACACACACACACACACACACACACACACACACACACACACACACACACACACACACACACACACACACACACACACACACACACACACACACACACACACACACACACACAACTAGCAGGTCCACCTGCTGCTTGTGATTGCTGTTTTGTCATGTGCAGTGGTTGAATGACACACACAGCTTTATTTGGTCACCAGTGGTGAGTGGTTTAACCCAGTGGATTGTGCCATAGTGTTTAAGAAGGTGAGAACAGTGTCTGGCTGTGTCCTAATTCAAAGGCTGCATCTTTCAAAGGACTCGTACTTCAAAGGCCACGCTTTCGAAGGCCGCGAAGGTCATACCGAACAATGTTAAATGAGACGGTCTAGCCTACGGAGGACTGTTCTTGTCGGCTAGCAACTGTGACAGCTGCTGTTGATGAGTGACAGTACTGTTTGTAGTAGACTTTTTTGAAAGTTATATTAAACTGTCTGAAAACAAAACAGGGTTCACAAACTGTCTAAGTATGTTCATCATTGTCCATTCTGTATATAAAGTTACAATATTCTGTATATAAAGTATAATGCGGGAAATTCACGCAAACATTGATTTACTTTAGCATGTAGATTGTATGAGTAAGTGAATGAATCCACACAGAGTATAAAATCAAATAAATCAATTTTAAAACTTTCTCTGAGTGAGTGAAGAACAGCATGAGTGTTCAGCGGTGCTGCGTCCTTCTCTCTATCTCTCTCTCAAAATGGGTTGCACAAGGCAAGCTTAAGACGGCGATACTACACTCTCGTGTTTAGGATTCGTGACATTACGGAATTGTCACTTGCACAAACGATGATCATCATCACGTCTTTTTAAGTCTTACCAGTTTAAACATTCAAGCGTTTTTAAACAATTCAGTACCCGCGCTCTCTGAGAGATGTTTTTCTCTGCATGCATACATACAGTAATGCCGCCTCACAAACACCAGTAACAAAAGTAATTTTTCACGGATTATATCGCTTTCACTTGAAAAAAACGCACAATTGTGTCAAAATGCCGATCTTGGTGAGTATCCTCGTAAACAGTCGGTTATTTCTTAAATAAGCATAAAACACATATGAACACAGTAATGGATCCATGCACTAGCTCTTCTGACAGCAGACATGTTTCATTATCTTTTTTTTGTCAAAACAACAAAAGATAGCTTTAATTGTAAGGAATCAGGATTAATAGCCTATGTATTTAATTTAGTCAGGACTTAAAGACTATCCAGTGTTATTTTACATTTACTTTAAAATGTATTTATGCAGTTTCTGTATTTCTGAATTTCTGAAAAACCCAAAAACTTTTCTCTTTACTTCTCTGTATTTGTATCTTTATTCTATTGTAGTTATATGTATCTACATTTTTATCTACAAAAAACTAAAAAACTAAAAAAACTATTTCAATTTGCGATGTATTATTTATATAAGTAATACAAATCATGTATTACTTATATAAATTAATTATAAAAGTAAAAAAAATAAAATAAGTTTTGATAACTAAAAAATACAGTACTAATATTTGCCTATATTAATATGATTTAAATATATCAGGAATACCTACTACTAACTATTTTAAAGTGTGTATTTGTGTGCATATTAATAAGTGAGTGAGTGCATTTGCTACAATATGAACACTTTGACACCACCTGAATTCCTCCTCTTTAGATCACCATTAGTGGTGTGTCCCTCAGGGAACTTCAATCAGTCCTTTCTCTCACTCAGGTTTCACAGCTAAATGTTTTTAATCTATTCAAACAGGTCAGAAACTGCACTCAGTGCCTCTCTGTCTCTCTGAATGTGTGACACGGGGGACAGAATGCTGCCCTTCACTGAGATCTCTGGAAACATAAGTCCTCCAACAGCCTACCAAAACTGGCACTTACCAGCTCACACAGCCTGTCTGTGTGTAAAGCCCCCTCATTACCCAAGACTCATGTTTCAGTAAGTTGGAGATTAGAGACACACATGCTGTTTGTGTGTGTGTATGCCTAAGGGGTGTTAGGACTGAGCCACCTGGAAACTCAGCCTTCCTAGGGCATGGCCGTAAACCAATCCTTTGGCTCAACCTGTTGCCAAATAAATCCAGAATCCAAAGCAGAGTCTCTTTCTTTTCTCTTATTCACATGTTTGCATCTTTTCCCTTCCTGCTATACTTTAACACGCTCTTCCTTTAAAATCAAACTCAATTGGACATTCTTGTGTTGATCGAAGGAAACCGCGGCTGAAGTGAGTGACGCAACTAAGGCTGGTGAAGTATTTTGTGAGTGTGTTCTATACATCTTATTTTGTTTATTTGAAATGCTAAGGGAGGCCAAAACAGCCAGTTGCCTCGGGAGTCTCTCAACACACCCTTCAATACGACAGAGGATGGGAGAGTCATTGGGCAATCCAGGACCCCCTAAAACCCTGCGAGACCTTGGGTGGGGTTACTTTTAGAACAATGCTGGCTCTGTGCAGGGCAGCACTCTCAGAGGAGGCAGTGGCTCAGATGGACACATTGACACACTCATACTTGTGACGGGCAGAGTGTAGAAACACATAACATGTCTGAGGCCAAGGGAAGCAAACTAACCAGAGTGTGTGAGTCTCCAGACTCAGAGTGTATGTTGGTAGGCACTAGCCATCAGAATTCAATGCATTTGTGTGTGTGTGTGTGTGTTTTGTTGCATCTAATCTAAGCAGCAGCCCTCAGCTGGGTGAGTTGTTTGCTTTTCCAGTGTCCCCTAAGCCCAAGCATTGAGGCCCAAACTGAAATATCTGGTTTAGAATGTCACTGTTTGAATAGAACTTGATGCACAGGATAAAGGCTGGCATTTAAAACCCAAGTCAAACAGCATCTTCTAAGAGCAATGAAATCTGGAACAGATGGTGACAATCCTGCGTATGGGACAGTTCTTCATACAGCTTATGAAACCCCGGCCCGAGTGAAGAAATTATGATAAAATGGAATATTTCACACTTCATTAGTGCTTATTTATAAGAAAGCACACATTGGATTTTCCCTTTAGCAAATAATTCTCCGGAGCAACCACAGGCTGGCCTGAGTTGAGCATGATTTTCATGGTGGCCTGATCTAGCTCTATTTGCTCTATTCAGGCCTATAGGCCAATAGGTACTACACTTATAGGAGCAACGGTAGGCTAGAAACAATATTGTGCCTGCAGAATAATCAATCAGAAATGCTTTCTAATAATTAAAAAAAAATGTATTAGCATCTTGCTAAGTTAATGATGTGAAAAACATAATGATTAATATTTTAACATTTTTAAAAGGTTCTTAGGTTATAACAAGGCTATAGGCTCGTTCACACCAAGAATGAGAACTATAAAAAAGAATGATAATTATAGGGCAAGGTATTGACACATTTCACAATTTAATCTGATTTTGATATCGATTAATTGGGGTATGTATCAGGTACAGTCAATGGCAAATTTTTTCAAGGAAAAAAATCTCTGTAAAAAAATGCTGTACTAAAAACTAAAAAGGGGCAAGCGTTTGGGGCAAGGGGCAATACAAAGTATTTTGTGGTATGTAAACATATCTGGGTAGCACAGTACTTCTTTAAGTTATACTGTATACACGCAAGTTCTCCATCTTGGCACATAAACACTGCTCTGAAGGACAGTCATGGATTGAGTGATTGCTCAAATGGGGAGCTCTGAGACTTCTGACTAACATTTCAACAGAGAATTTAGCAGAAGTGATGGAAACAGAGAGGGACCGAGGTGAGGAGAGGTGTTCCTAATCCTGGCCTGCAGGGCAAAAGGTGTTTATTTTTACCCTGGATAGGTATGAGTGAGAGTCAGCAGAAGGAATGCTGGGAGATGGAGGGAGGCTTGAGTTAGGAAGCATAAATTCTTCAGGGAGCAATTAATACTCTGCTTTTCCTAGATATGAGCTCATATTCTGCTCTCAGTCTGTTCACCAGCTGTGCCTCTACCCCCCGCTATCCAACTGAGCGTTTCAGTGTTTACTATTTGAGTGAGGAGCTCTCTTCCCCGAGGGACCACAGGGGTGGCAGAAAGGCAGTTATCCCACCCAGAAGGTGGTCAGTCAAAGTGTCTATCCTCGGCTACCACCATGGGTGTCCACAAGATATTTCTCTCTCACCCTCTTTTTATAGGTCACAGTTCCTGACCAGCTTGAACCTACTTCAGGCTGGTGCTCATATATAGAAAAACATCTAGCAGCTATGCTGGAAAACTGCTTTACTTCCTGAACTTCATACAGCTGCAACAGCTCCTCTTTCAGTCTTAATGGCACAGTTGTGTCTATACGACTTCAAATCAGAGACTTCAGCACAAAATGCCTACTAACTGGTCTGTGGACTTAAATCTGCAAATCTAAGATGTGTTACAATCTGTGATGATAGAGAGCCCACAGGCAATTAAACCATCTCTTCAAGCAGCTGGACCTTAGAAAACATGAAATAATGATTTATCAACATATAAGGTTTTGCTAAGCAAAGTCTTGGTCTGACAACTTAAGCCGTACAGTAGATCTAATCTTGCATTGGTAAACACATGGGCTGGCATTGTAATACATTTTCCAGTGGAGTATTGAGAAAGAAATTGAGGGGATTACATTTATTTACTCATTCACACCCAGGCAAGAAGACCATCAAACACACAAACATACATCAGCAGATGTGCAAAGACTTGTTTTAGAGGTGCTGGGGTGAACTGAACATATGCTATGTGAAGTTAAGCATTAGCTGAAACAGGATCAGTTCCTCCAACTGAAACTTTACCCTTAACTTAACTGATCTGTGACCTTGAAGGCAGGGGCGTGAACTTTACGAAATTCAGGAAGTTTAACATAATCAGGAGAATGTGTTGCAGTATTTGTGCTCACTATATCTCAGAATTACTCACCTCTTTCCATAAGGGCACTGGCTTTCCAGAGGCCTAATTAATGGTTGTTTGAGGGTTTTGTTAAAATAAACTTAAGTACACATACAAACACACACCTTGTCGAGAGCTCCGCTTACGAATCGCTCATTTACAACAGAGACATTGAAATGGCATATGCATAATTGGATAGGGCTGTGCAATTAATTGAATTTCGATTTTGGCTCCCAACGATCACCAAAATAGTACAATCGAGTAAAAATGATTATTTTGCCATGTTCTGTTGTGCAAGAACACTCTTATTTTGTCTTGTGTTCTGAATGACACGCGCACATCCGCCCCTCCTGAAGCCATAACCTCTTTCAGCTTGAATGTTTAAACTGATAAGACTTAGTTAAATTTTATTTAAATAAATATTATTTATTTTCATAGTTCAAAAAGTATACAATAAATATTAGAATTTAAATTTTTAAAAGAATTGTTGAAAGGTGTCTTTTTAATAAATGCAACACGTTCCCAAAGTCATGTGAAATAATCGTGTTACATAATCGCGGTTTCAATACTGAACAAAATAATCGTGATTATGATTTTTTCCATAATCGAGCAGCCCTATAATTGGACAAAATTATATGACAGACCTGGGATAAGATTAAAAAGTGGGAGCAAGAGGGCAGAGAAAATAAAATAAATGTTCATCTTGTCCAAACAGAAGGAATGGGAGCTACAAGGTGATCACAGGTGTAAGGCAGGGTTACAACCACAGGGAGCCTTTTCACTTCTGCTTTCAGTATCTGTCACTCATTCGTGTCAGTCAACCACCGTCTATCAAGTACAATGCAGGTGGTAAGAACAGCAGATATTTTACATACACAGACTTTTCCGATTAAGCACAGACAAAGAACATATACAAGTCCACTTTGAATTGCCAATGCATTGTGAAATAAGTTCTGGAAAAAAACATAAACACACACAAATACACTAACATTCAAAAGTTTGTGGTAGTTTCACCAGGGCTGCATTTATTTGATCAATAAAAAAAAGTAAATATCATGATTTAAAGTAAGTTTTCCACTGAATATACTATAAAAATGTAATTTATTAATGTGATTGCAAAGCTGAATTGTCAGCATTATTACAGTCTTCAGTGTCACATGATCCTTCAGAAATCATTATAATATGCTGATTTGTTGCTCAGGAAACATTTCGTATTATTATAAATGTTGAAAACAGTTTTTGTGGAAACTGTGATACAAAGTTTTCAGGTTTATTTGAAATAGGTTTTTTTTTGTAACATTGTAAATATCTACTGTCACTTTTGATCAATAAATGCATTCTTGCTGAATAAAAGTATTAATATTTTTTTTTAAATCTAATTTTACTGTCTCCAAACTTTTGAACAGTGGCATATAATTGATAAATAATATCAGAGTGGCTTGCGAAAAAACACACTATGTCATTAAATAGAATAGCAACATCTTTTTGACTCAAGCAAACTCAATGAGAATGAAAATTAGAGACTGTCTTTGTATGCACTCTAACATAGCTGAGCTCATCATGGCATCTGAACTAGAATTAATCTCCTATAATTAGAGTTTACATTTAGACTTAGCCTACATATATTCCAAACCACAGAGGTGACCTGTGACGCTATTGAGTGATTCAAAAAACTTTGCTCAGTTCTTCCCTGATGAGACAACGTCACGTGAAAAAAGAAGTCCAAAAGTGTTGCTAGCAGTTGCCGTGTCCCCTTAAGTAGTAGGCGCTACTTTTTATCTCTGGAGTGCAGCCCATTATAATGTTTGCACATAACTTTCATTTAGCTTGATGGCTTCCAGACTCTCGGCGTTTATTGTGACATGTCGGATATAGTAATGTTTACACAATGACTCGTCTCCCTGGCATTTCTTTCTTCCTCTCTCTCTGCATCCTCCTCCGGTCACCAAGATGGATGGATTTACTTAAGTCCTTCAACCTTTGGGGTTTGGGAACAACCTCGGAATGACCTCTTTGAGAGAGAGGGACAAATTGAGAGAGAGTGTAGGAGTGCAGTCATGGCTGTGTTATGACTACAGGCGGGACAGACTGATATGATGGATAGCGTTAAACGAGTGTCTGACTTCCAATTCATCACCAGTTCCACGTCATCTCCACCTCTCCTCCCAGCTAGTGTGCGGCTCTACTTAAAGCTGTTTTAAAACACACTCGTTTCCCCCATGGCAGGAAAACCACTTATAGCAAGTCTACTGGAAAAACAATATTCATATGGTCATACAACAATGCTTACTCATACATAAGGACATCCACACACACTCATGCATCACCGGGCAGGCTGTGAGAGTGGGTGGTGCTATTGTTTGCTGGCCTTGGGCAGTAAATCAGGATGATGGCCATGGTGTGTTAACCTCTGTGTGTTTGTGTGTCAGGGGATGAGACATCACTGCAGACTACAAATGCAGTGTGCTGTGAATTACAGCCCATCTCTCATCAAACACACTTTCACAGAGCCATAAATTACAGCCTGTCTCTATACAAACTATGAAACCATATCCATAGAGATATGTCGAGTCGAGATGCAGATAAACTTCTAGCTCAGTATGAGGAAGCATAGTTGAGCTGACTGAGAACAGCTTTGTCAATAATAAAATGCAATCATCGCTTGTAATGCTTTAAAGAGAAGCTCCTTTGCAGTGTAGACTTTAGGCTAACAAAATGGCACAAGATCATTACAAATTAAAAAATGCAGACACTGATGTGTATAAATGTTACAAATTTTGTGTGGGGATCGTGTCCTGTTTATTTAAATGTGCCTTGTCCAATCAGATTTTAGAGTGAAAAATATCTATTTTATCCATCTTATTCCTACCATGTGAGCCATTTTTAACAAGGCTTCCAGTGTCAGCCGCTGTACAAAAGTCCATTATGATGCTTGGTGTTGCAAACTGGTTATTGTTATATTATTTTAATTAATTTTGTAAAGATACACAAATGGTTTTACAGTTTAAAGCACTTCGTTATTCTAGTTATTACTGTACCTACAACATTATGAACCTTAAGTTGAGCCTTTAATGCCACTGTCAAGCACATGAAATGCAAACATTCATACTAACACACATACACTCCTGAAGCTTAAGACATTTGTGAGACTACAGCACTCAGAGAGTGCTCCGCTATCTCAAGAGCTCTCCACATCCATCCATCCAGCTCTTAACAACTCTTATCTGCCTCAAACTTCATCTCTCCGCCTCTTCATTCCTTCTCTTCAGCCTCTATTCCCCTCTTTCTCAATCTCTCGACAATGTCATTGTCTGAGAAATTACACCATCCACAAAGGGCCTCACCGGAGTCCTGCTCTTCAGATGAACGCTCAGCTGCCTGCATGCTTGCATGTGCCGTTGATTGAGCCTGTCTGAGCTGTATATACAGCGCTCATTCACATACTACTGTAAGAGATTACTGAACAGGTTCTGTTATTTGTATATACAAGCAACCAAACCAAGTACTAGTAGAGATCTGTAGTGAGCGCTCTGTCTTATCATCTAAGTCCAAATGTGGCCAATACAATGTCAGACTCAATTTATACTCAGCAACAAACATTATATCAGACATTTACATTATAAAATTAATTACTTCATAATAGGGATGTCAATTTACAGAAATTACCATAATCGATTGTTGCTTAGGCTAATTAATCAATTAGGCTAATCGTTAAATGTAACCTCTTAAATCCAAACCGGGGGTGCTACCAAGTTATCATGTTACTTAACAGTCACTTGCTTCACTAACACAAAATAGGTGTCGTTTTAAAACTTAGAAGCTTGGCTTTACATTGAATATAGAAAACTTTTAATTTTAATTCTAATTTAACAAGTGCTTTTAAATTAGCTGACATATTAGAAGTGCTCTATTTTCATAGCGAGAAAAAATAACTGCTTAACATAAAAATATAATCTGTAAAATAATCGTACATAACAGTACCTTGTAAAAAAACAATAATCGTACTACTTCATAGTTACAATCAATGCTCCCTCTAGTTTGTTGCACTGGGCAGACCCCTTTCAGACGCATCTTGAAAAAAACAAGATAACCAAAGTCAACCAATCTCAAGTTCATAACACAACCAAACTGAAACTTTGGATTTTGTTGTTTTTGTTTTTTGTTGTTGTCATTTTCTTAAGGTGACAAAAATATGGACTTTCCCTGTATAAAAAAGTATGTTTGTAAACAGTTTGGTCCCGCTTTGAACAGCATGGAGGGAACAATGTAATGGCAAAATACATCAGATATACATAAATACTGCTATAAAGTCTCAGAATCTGAAAAGAAGTAGTTAACTGGTCACAGTTCATTTGAAGGACCTTTACATGGCTGTTTTCACTCTAACTTGATCCGAAATCGAGCAAAAAG
The DNA here is from genome assembly GCF_949152265.1 of Phoxinus phoxinus. NCBI lineage: Eukaryota > Metazoa > Chordata > Actinopteri > Cypriniformes > Leuciscidae > Phoxinus > Phoxinus phoxinus. The sequence continues at coordinate 12,702,212 of NC_136898.1, read as the reverse complement.
GCTTCTTAGAAACGCAAGACGAGGGCGATGAATACACTAATTGAGGCAGGCTGGTTGGCAACCACCTGCAGGCTATGTAAGAGAGACAGTAATTAAGTCGAACATTTAATGATTCTGCTTAATAGGAGTGAGAGATGGAGCAATGAGGAGAGAAAAAAAGAAAACAAGCAACAATTACACAAAGCATCAGGTGGGAGAGAAGAAGAGGAGAAAATAGGAGAGCAGAGAAGGAAGTCTAATTTGGCTAAAGAACATGTTAAGTGGGAATCTATGCAATCAGACTTACTGATCAAACAGGTTGAAACTCACAAGAAACTTCATACTGTTGTCATACAAACATAAATTAAGCAGAACAAGATCAACTCTAAGATATTTTGTCAGGGCCATGACCTAGTAGTTAGCATATGTCAAGTCTAATGCATGCAACTCACTTCTCTATCCTTTCTGCCTCCAACAACCTTTTATCACCTTCCCTCTCCAGCTTACAAAATGGCCTACAGACCAATAAATAATCTAAGATCAGTTCTGCTTTGCTCTTGTGGAGTTTGATTTATATATTTCCCCTCAGAGGTGACGGTTCCGTCTCATCTAGCTGTTGAATGTGAGGCATTTTGTGAGCGTCAAACACCTGAGTGTGAAAAACAACACAGAGTCTCTCTCGATAGGCTCCAGGCAAATATTGACATATTTTCTGTTGCCTGTCTCTCTGCTCTTCAGTCCTGCGTTCTCTTTCTTCTTTTGTTTATAAGGGTTAAGAGTCTGAGTGACAGGTAATCCTCTGTAACAGAGAGCAGCGTCCTGTGTACACTCAACGTCTTTATCATCCTAAAACCCTCCAATAAAAATACCAGTTCATTTGCACCTGTGCTTTGGAGGACGATCCTCTTTTCTCCATCCCTTCTGCCACTGAAAAGATTTGCATATGGCAAGGCGAGAAGGGGACAAGGGGACGTGAAGAAGAGAGGGAAAATACAGAGAAAAGACACACATTTAAATGGAAATAGAGTCTGGAGGGAGACGAAGTGGCCTGGCAGTCAGTGAGAAGAGAAAGCATATTTACTGTTTCCCAAGCGCCAGCTTTTCAGAAGCAGAGGAGGCGGGCATGTGTTAGTTTAAGGCGCATAAAGAGAGTTTTAATCCTTTCAGAGGGGTCGTAATGGCCACGGAGAGGCGTCTCCAGGAGGGAAAGCCTTTCCGAAAAAAAAAAGGGTCGCAATTCAGCACCCCTCTGAACCACACAAATCAAACCTCTAAAGGCCTTCAAAGAGCAGAATGTGGGAAATGTGTTTGGGGTCCCGAGGGAGTGAAGCAAAGGGAAAAAGGAGGAAAAAGGCTTGTCGGCATCAATCAGTCGTTCTCTCTCACGTCCTCCCCGGGGTCAGATCTCTTTCCAGCCTCCGTCACCCCCTCCCCACCCCACCCATCATGCTCTCCATCCTAGTAACGCACCATTACAGAGGAATGTGGATTCACAAGGCTGGGCTCCATTATGTTGGCCTGCCTGGGGTTTGTAAAATGGGGGAGCTCAAATTCCAAAGGCTTTAAGAGCAAATTAGCAGTGTGCTGATGGGCTCCTGCTGTCTAAAGACACTGAGGTTTTAAAAGCAACTCAACTGACTCCGCTCTCAATGCCTCGGATCCTTTGACTTGCACGTTCTTACCACAGTCTCAACACGAACAAACTTCCTACGCACATGGCGGGACGTTTACATGCACACAAAGAACAGACGGCGCGCACATCGCAGCTCCTCACTGTATAAATACAAAGAGGGCTTTTAAAATAGACACGGCAAACAATATCACACACACGGAGTATCAAGCCAGCAGGGTAGAATTGCTTCTTCTACTACCGTCTGTGCCGCAGATCCAGCACCTTTATTTAGCATTTCACAACTAATCAATTTCCATAACAGAAGCCAGACGCCGCTGCACATGGGACCCAGTGTGTGGCGTTTACACATGCTGTGCGCCTGAAATGGATTTTCTCATTCATCACTCAACAGCACATTGGGATCTGTTTAACAGAGTGGCTCAGATGGATTTCTCCCAGCCCATACGCTGTGAGAAAGCACGGATACAACACACTGTGTCTGTCAATGGAATCGCAGTCGGCCTCGAGGAAATGCGTTATTTCCCATGCCGCCCCAGAAAGCAAAACACATTAAACGTAATCTGAATGTGATATTGGTAAATAAGGTTGTCTGGAATAATGTGACGGATTCTAGTTTGTTTGTAACACATCAAAAACTGCATGCTGCTTCGGGAACTCAAACAATACCTACGTTATAAAACAGTATTGTAAAGACTGTATTATTTCTCACATATTATAATGTTGATTTTTTGGAGATTACAATATAAAAATTACATCTTTAAAATGTAATTTTACAGAAAACAACAATCATTTGGGGTATGTGCCTCCATGGGACAGGTATAATAATCTGTCAACAGCAATTTCGCTATTACAGAACTGTAATTTATACAATCAATAACAAGCATGTTGGCATTATGGAATAAAGAAAGACCACCATACCTTTAACTGCAGCTGTGCTGAAGAGTTTCTCTGAGCTGGCATCTGAGCCCTGAGAGAGAGCGACAAAAAGAGAGTCAGTACATCTGCTTCACAACTAAGCAGGTGGGCTTCATCATCAAAGGTAGCGCAGCACTAATGAGCGCAAAAATGCAGTCTCTTCCCAGAGCGGCCACTGGATGGCACTGTGGCTCCATGCGCAAAACGATGCGCTGCGCTTGAAACGGGTTGAACGCATTAACATTGCTATGTTATTGTGCAAACATCCAGCATTGCAATTTACACAGCATTTAGGTAATGAACGCATATTTAAGTGACAATGTGGTGTCAAAGGGGCATCGGCTAATTCAATTGGCTAACCAGCAACAAAGATAGAACCATTGCAGTCCATCCATTAGCATCTGACCTGGCTCTCCACTCAGTCATTCGAGAGGAAATGATATGTGCACCTTTTAAACAATTTTGCAATTATTAACCAAGACAATAACAAACAGACATTATTTTGCGTGGAAGGTAACTTGCAAAGGTAGGCTACACCATATAGCCTAAGTCTTTCATTGGATGCACATTGGACACAAAACAGCTCATTTGAAGACAATTATATGACAGGTTTAGCAACACTATCCATAACCAGCTCGAGGCAAAAAACGATACTGACAAGTTACGAAAACCATCCCAAATATGTGCAGATTTTAAGTAGGTTACATTCAAAATTAGCTATGTAAATAAAATGTTAAGGTCATTTAAAGATCTAAAAATGTCAATAATAATGATTATAATAATAATAAGGTGATATGCATTCATTAACACATGACGTCAAGAGATTTCCACATAACGATGCGTTCGCGTGACCGCGAGTTTTTTTATTCAAACCACAACCAAAAAACATCTGGCAACATTCACTGCAGAGATTTCAACTATAACGTAATTATTCACAACCAACGACAAGAAAACTGCGCTCCAAATCCTCCAACAATAGAGTAATCCACTGAAACTGCTTTCAAATTCCAATAAAACGTCGAATGACATTGTGGTAATCGATATCAACTAATTAAAAAAAAAAGGAATATGAAGGTGCGGTGTACCTTTTAATGTGGCGAGGTTGGCACGGAGGAAAATAAGTCAAGAAATCACTTTTAGTAACGTTAGGTTTAGTAAATACGCCGTTTCACATTCTGCTTGTCAAACAATGTAATCCATAAACAGGCGGCGAATTCCTCTCGCACCCTTGAGAGAATGACAGCCATGCAAAAGAAGCCTTTTCCCTGGGAAGAAGAAGAAAAACATCCAGAGCTCAAAGCGAGAGAGGCTCCCGGACAAAGGCAGACATGTGTATGGTACCCAAGAGCGCAGAGAAGTGGAGAAATCCTTCAGTTCGCCCCCTTCGCGCGAATTGGCCGTTTGAAATCCTTGGAAGCTGACGCTTATGTGCTTTTGTGTCAGGGGCGCGCTCAGTGACAAACCCTCCGCGCGCCTCTCTCCCGTGCGCTCGTGCAGAGCTAGAAAATCCAACAAAGCGTACAGTATGTTCCTCCTGTATGTAGATTGGGTGGAGTAAAACCGCACTAAAAACCCCGACCGCCGCTTCCTTTCTTCCAAATCGTCGCTGGTTTCAAGCGTGTGTCCTGTCGCTGGATCCCGTTCCTCGCGCAAGTGCTGCCTGTATCCATACAAACTCTCTCATTCACCCACAGCGCGACCGAGTCCTCCCACTTCCTGATTCTAACCTGACTTCATTCAGCTTCTACCCCCTGCTTCTTTCTGCCTCGCACACACGGAGCGTGCTTCCTCCGCTCAGCTTCACCGGACAGACGATGCGTGTGAGAGCGCGCGCGGGCGTGCGTGTGCGGTGCTCAATGAGAGCTACTGGTTGCGGAGTCCTAAGTGCAAACAGGAGATGGAGCGACCAGGAGAGAGAGAGAGAGAGAGAGAGAGAGAGAGAGAGAGTGAGAGAGCAGGAGGAGGAGGGAACTGGGATAGAATGATATTCTTTCACTCTCTGGCCGGAGTGAGGATGATGTCAGCTAATGAATTTCCCAGTAGGGTGCAGCTACTGTGAAGGGGAGGGAGACAGAGACTCTCTTCATGAGCAGCACACCTCTCTGGTTCCCTCAGCCACAGCCTTCCTTCATTGGGGTTAAAATCACCCAGGCTGACCCAGAAAAGCACCATTTGGGGACAAATATGTGCAAATCTACATCTGTTTAGTTTACGTTTAAACTGTTTAAGTTTAGTATTTATAAAGATGCAGCATATTAAGACAGTCATACAGTATTTGCTGCAATTTCGCTGAGAAAAAGGTCCATTGTCCACCATCAATAGTGTAGAAAACCGGACACCCAACAGTCACTTTCAAACCAAGCAGTGTTTTGGTGGTCAACATGGCGAATTTGAAACATAAAAAACTTAGCCTTTTTGTGAAATTCTAGATAACATGAATTCTTGTTGAAATGACATGATTTTGCCCACAAATTTTTGCCAAGCAACAGTAAATGTGACAACACCTTTAGAAAATAACAAGATGGCAAGCTGCACTGTGTGTTGTTGGGAGTGGACTAACATGGAGGGATATTTAACACCAGGAAAAAGAATTAAAGACTAAACTGATCAAGCACGTCTTCAGCAATTATACGCCAAGACCGATCCTAATTGTGTTTCCTAACCGTGGTGTAATATTAACCTCCTTCCCCCAGGGTTAGAGGAAAAGCTTGAAGATCTAATTCCACTAACCTCAGTCCATGGCCACTCAAACCCAAACAATCCAGAAATCTTCAGATAAAGCCGGACATTCCTGGAAAATCTCCTTAATCTGACTGATTTGGGGTCCCGTGGCTTAGCAAACCAGTATTAACCCTCTGCACTGCGGGTCAATGGATTAACAAGGGACTCGCATTGCAGTGACCTCTGACCTTGACTGCCCCCAACAGAGTAAGAGAATGAGTTAGCTTATTGCTGGATGTTTATCTTTCCTTTTCTATATCTCTCACCCCTTCTCCTTTGAGCCAGGGGAAAAAAAGGAGCTGCACGCTCCATCAATATAACACCACATGCACTCGACCTCCAACATCTGCCTCAACCAAACAACAGACATGAGTTTATTTTTCTGTGCGAGTTAAAATAAAGTTCAACGTGTGTAATCTATTGTGACCAACATTGCTGGAGAAGTAAAGTATTATTACTGTACATTATTTGCACAAATTAAAACCAAACTGTTAATAATAATACAAATATTATAATTATTTGTATTTATTGCAAAAAAAAGAGAAAGTCAAAAGAAATAAAAAAATAATAATATTTGAAATTATTATTAAAACAATATCTCAGAATTGCTAAATATAATACAATAAAAAAGCAAAACTAATATTTTGTGTTATTAAAACAACTTAGAATAATACCTCAGAATTGCAAAAAAATAAAATCATATTATGTAAATAATATTTCGATTATTTAAAAATTATTATTATTACCATTATTATAATATTTAGAGTTTTTTTTGTCATCCTTCACACAGCAATCGCGGTAAATTACCGTAGAATTACCAGAATGACTTTACAAGTAAATACACAAATATGCTGTTCACACAAGCAATGGCGTTCTGGCTTTTTACCGATAAGAGACTATTCACACGTCAGCACCAAAATACCAGTAAATTCTGTGATGTCAGTCATTGGAAATGATCTTTAAACGTCGCGGCATTGTCTTCATTCGCCCGCATGAGGAGAAGCACTTCAGTTTCAATATCTGTTCAATTTGACAATATTTTTTTTCTTACATCTGAGTGACAGGCATAAGAGGATGATCAAACAGAACGCATTTTTGCTCTTAAAAATACGAGATGCGCATAATAGTATTTAACTGCAGAGCCGCGGCGCTGATTGATGGAAAAGAAGGCTTGGTCTCAAGCACAACACATTGAAAAAGCTGCGAGATGTGGCGCAACGGTCAAAGATATCCATCTAGTGCATATATTCATATAAAATACTATTGAAAAGCAGTGGCGATTACTGTAAACAGCACGGAGTAATCACGTCATCTCCATACTAATTTTTTGATTGGCCCAAAGCAGACTTACGTCACCGCATTCTGACTTTACACATGCTCATATCGGTAATCTTCATTCTGCATTCACACACAGCATCATAACGGTAATTTACTGGTAATGTTACAACTTTCCTTACTGGTAAATTGCCAGGACAAAATTTTAACAGGAAACATTTTCAATTTTATTGATACTTTTACCAAGTGTCATAATAATATTCTTTTTTTTTTAAAGGTCATCTTCACACATGATCTCTTACCTGTAATTTACTGGTAATTTACCAGTAAAGACTGTAATGTGTGAAAGGGGCAATTTATTCATCATATGGATAAACTGACAGAAACAAAGAAATGAAATGCAGTGATCCCAAGGGATCAGAGAGAAGTCAATGCCACTCAAGGGAGAGGAGGGGGAAGGCTTTTAAAATACTTCCCCTCACACATTTTTGCCCTCTGCTAATTTCTGTGTCACAACAAGCCTGAGGTAATCTAGGTTTAGCCCACAGACTTTCAGAATACAGAGGCATCTGAAGCTTATTAGGCCTATCAGACTCTAAATAAGCTAAGTGCAGTCTGTGGAGGACAGGTTTAGTGCTGCTTAGGGGCCCCTGCTCCCAGTCCCAGGATCAGGTGGTCAGCAGGGCCACTATCGAAAACCCTTGAGAGTTTCAAGGAAACATCATTGGTAATTATCCATACAAAGAGCAGTTATGGATACATGTTCAAGCAATGAGTTCTACAGACCCTTTTAAGCACTTTAATTGCAGTTGCAAAATTTAAACAGATCCAAGTATCATAATAATATTCTTTCTTTCTTTTCTTTTTATTTGAGGTTCACATTTACTACATAATATATTATGCTTGAAATTTCTTTCTAAACCGTATATTTTTATTTGGACGTAACCGTGGCAAAATTGGTTTGGCTATAAAAAAGGGCCCTTTTTCATCTATATTTGATTAAATAGATATGATTACATTATGATTACATATGGAGCATGTCAGGGTTTGGATGAGGTGCAGCAAAGCAGCCTTCGTCCCCAAAATCAGAGCTCGCTTTCCTAAATGCCTATCATCAGATTTGAGCGAAACCTCAAGCCTGTGATTACCGCTCTCCGCTCCACAATCAACGTCCGGATCTCTCAGCGCAGATTATTTTTAATTCAAATGAAACGCTGACAGACTACAGAAAGCAGGGAGAGAAACACAGAGAGAGAGAGAGAGAGAGAGAGAGAGAGAGAGAGAGAGAGAGAGAGAGAGAGAGAGAGAGAGAGAGAGAGAGAGATGGAAGGAAATGCAGCGAGAGAACATGTCGCAGAGTTGCCAAGAAACTAATTTAAAGTGGCAGTGGGGTATGGAAAAGCACTTGGTGAAGCTTGCCAGAAAAGTGGAATAGGAGATCAAACATTAATATCGAGAGTTATGCTATGCATGCCAGTAATTGCTGCTGTGCCTGTAAAATTCCGCCTATAGACCATAAGCCCTTTCTGCTATCGTTTTGTCATATTTTATTTCTTTTTCTGGCCTTTATCCTCTGCTTCAAAGTAACCAGAGCTGCATTTTGTCTTTCTCCTTTATAACCTCCCTCCTTTTCCCTCCTTCCCTGCTTTCTTTCCCACTCAAAACGCATGGTTTAATTTCATAGGAACTCGGTGCTAGATTGCAATCACAAGAGATCGGCACTCTGTTATGGTCTCTACAGCTATTACGGAAGCAATCTCTCATTCTCATTCTCTCTCTCGCTCCCTTTTAAAATATTGCTGTGCATGAGTGTAACCTGAGGGGACTGGATATAATGTGTTAAATAGGGTAGCTCCGACCGGCTCTTGTCTGTAATCTCCTCTCTTGTATTCTCTCTGCTCTTTTCAGCTAGAGCCTTTGAGAGACACTCAAAAGAAAGGTCCATTTCTAGTGACACTTAAAACTTCGCCAGTCAGGAGGGAACATTGACCAGCTCATCTGGGAGGCCTTCGGGATGGTATTAGTGGTGTGTAAAACACCAGATCGACAATGCTAGCCCAGAGGAGGGGAGAGGTTTTTCACAAGACAAAAGAGCTGCGGACACAGATGCAAAGATGGAGCGATCTGCTTTCCTCGGTTCTTTTCCACAAACAGAAATCCAGAGCGATAAGGCTCCTCCGGTTCCACCGGCAGCCACTGTCTGCAATCTGCTAAGCGCTGCACTGTTCACGAGAAGAAATAATAGGACAGTGTATGTACAGGTACGTGTGTTGTACTGGAACAGAAACACCTTTTGTTGGCTTCAAACCACTTAACTAATTTATACAAATGAATTTGAATGGACAGAATTTTCATTTTTGAGTGAAGTATCACTTTAAGATAAGTGGAAAAAGAGCAAACAAATAAAACTGATTTACTTTTAGAGGTATTTGCCTGCATTATGAAAAACGTCTGAAAGTGAAAGTCTTGAATGCTTTGAAATGGAACAGTCAACAAAACCGGTGAACCTTGAGCCGCGCACACACAAAACTCCAGATAATCTTCCATCTCTCGCTCCCTGTTTACAGGCAGTGGTACAACACTTTTCGCTGCTGAGACTTATCTGTGTGAGACCGCTCAACGCAGCCTATGACAGCTCCTCTAATCTCCCTCCTCCCCAAACACAGCGCGCTGACAGCCGCTCTCTCTTCCTTCCTCAGATTCCCTACCATACATATATTAATCTGTCATTCACACAGCACATAACAGTAGGGGGAAGATGTACACGTACACAGCCTGTAGTAACACACAAATATGTGACGTGCAACACTCATTCAGGGATTTAAAAAAAAAAATGATACAGACAATTGGACGCATCAAGAGAATGGAGAAAGTTAGATACAAGTTAGATGAACATATGTGAGCAAGAAGAAAAAAGAGGGAGGAGGGAGTATGAGACGTCCATCAGTTCCAGCGAGACATTAGGAATTTTAAAAGCAAGCTGTCTATTCAGACTGAATTATCTTCGGCTTCTGCGCTTTGCGATATGACCCTCACAACGTGTATCGTTTCACACAGGTCCAGGAAACGCACGCACTCAGCTTACCCAGCGGGGAAAAAGAGAGTGAGTGTGTAACTGAAGTATAATCAGTTTGTCTAGATACTATCTCCCTCAGTCAAAAGGCGGTTTAGAGCAGGCAAATGGTATGCGCAGTACAATGTTCAACATTATCACCATCTGGAAGCCCATAATGACACGGGCCAGAGTCAAGCCAGTTGGCTGATAAGCACCAGTGCATCTAGCCGCTCTCTCGCTCTTTTAAAACAAACTGGACAGGAAAATTGGTTTATCCCTCCTGTCTCAAATGCTCTGGTTACGCCCTTAATATGTTTTCGTCTGTCGTTCACTCAACATATTTTCAGCGGGAAAGAAAGGAGAGAAAAGCAGAGGGCCCTTTTGGTCCAAATTACAGGCATGGCTGAGAGTACAGGTCGCTGCGCCAAGAGTCATTTCAGAGCAGTCAGTCACACAAAACAGCCATAAAAATCAGCAGAAAAACCAATACATGCATGCATGCAAAAATAATAATAATAGTGTTTAAACACATCCAGGATTTATTCATTCAAAAAAACCTGTGCCATATGGATATTATTTAGTTATATATAGCTTGAAAGTAATAACGCACATAACACACATGAGCGTCTTTATAAAAACATTATGTCATAATATGTGCAATGTTAAAAATCAAATTCCTCAGTATCATAAGGGTGTAACTGCTCAGAGCTAAAAAGAGTGAAACCACCATACTGATCTGGTTTGTGGCCATTTTTAGCGCTTTTCCATTACCAGTACCAGCTCAACTCGACTCGACTCGACTCGTCTCGCTTTTCGCTCCGTTTTCCATTGCAGATAGTACCACCACAATAGTACCTGGTCGTCATAGCGACGCGACACACACCCGCTACCACAATAAAGGAAATCGAGTGTATGCTGATTTCCATTAAATTATTAATGAGTATATCACGCAATCTCTGGCCAAACTATTTAAAAAATGTCGGGGATATTCAGGATACTCCATCTGGCGCGTGCAATGATGACGCAGTAAAGACGTATAACGTTACAAAAGATTTCTATTTCAATTAAATGCTATTCATAAAAAAAAAATGAAAAAAAATGTATCTCAGTTTCCACAAAAACATTAAACAGGACAACTGTTTTCAACATTGATAATAATCAGAAATGTTTCTTGAGCAGGAAATCAGCATATTAAAATGATTTCTGAAGGATCATGTGACACTGAATACTGGAGTAATCATGCTGAAAATTCAGCTTTACAATCTCAGGAATAAATTACAGTTTAAAATATATTAAAATACAAAACAGTTATTTTAAATTGTAACTATTACTGTTTTTGGATCAAATTTATGCAGCCTCGGTGAAAATAAGAACCGCAAACTTTTGAAAAGGTAAGAAGACTTTCCAAGATTGCTTTTGTTTTATAGCGAGATAAGGGCCGCCCATATTACATTCCTTTTTTAATGAATGAAATACAGGGAGAGACACAGAGCACAGGACAGAGATAGACAGAGAGAAAGCAAAATAAAGGGATCAGGAGAGACAGACACAGAGGGAGGGCGAGCAAGACAGAGAATCCCGCTGTGACTTTAAGGTAAATCACGGCAGGAAATAACCAGGAAGCGTGCCATCAAAATCTGTCTGACCTGCCATAGACCGCTGGGGCCCGAAGCGCTCTGGATGACAGCAGAAACATGTGGGCAGTGGGGGGAGGACTAGGTCTCTCAAACGCCCTGTCAGGACCTCTCTGTCAGCCCCAGTGCGCAGCCCCCACCCCCGGCCCGCCTCGACTGACTCACTCCAGGCTTCATTGGTTTGAAATGCTACAAAGTGGGCGTCTGATGACTGGCTCTCTGGGGATCAGAGATGGCCTCAAGACTTCAAACACCAGCAGGCTGACAGGCAGCGAGGGAGGTCTCTTTCCTCCTCTCCGTCTCTCTAACTGCATCTCACCCCATGCCCCCACCAGCCCTGGAGGGGTTTCTAATTGCGTTTCACAGGGAGAGCCCAGCTAAATAAGGTCCTTGTTCTCTCTCTGGCTGCTACCCTGCTGGGGGGCAGAGAGACGGAGAGATCGAGAGGAGGTGTGCCTCCCCTGTGTGACAGAAAGCTTTAACGTGTCAGAAATCTTGCGGGAGAGAAAGACAGAGAGCTTTGATTTCCCTGCAGGTAACAGAAGAACACGACAGAACGAACGAGAGGAATGATGGGGGAGAATGAACAAAAAGGGAGTGACGGGAAGAATGGAATCATCTCTAAAGCACTCGTAACCCTTAGGATGACACGGACGCTTGCGTGCGAGTGTGTAATGCAACAAGGCGATGAAGATGAAGTCAAGGCAATGGCACATGAGGATCTACTTTGAAGCTGTCTGGATTTAAATATTTCATGCTCAGCTCTGGCCCCTCCCCTTGTTTGTGGCCTTTCATTATCTCTCCTTCAAAGAGGGCCGGCGGTGGCAAGTCAGAGTCCTCGCCTGCAATCCGCGCTGGCCTTATCTGTGACAGCATCTCATTAACCGCACACGCCAATTAAAACAATTACTGATAAGAGAGGTGTATCAGAGCCCGCAAACACACAACAGATACGAGATGTCTACACTGATTAACACATGTTGTTATCAGGAGGAGCGCTAATCGCCGTTTTATCTCGAGTGTGCCGAGCTGCCTACACAAGCGGATGTGATACGACATACAGTATCACAATCTATTAGGAAAGGTGGGTTTACTCATTCTGCAAAATATAGCTAAAGTGTGAGATTCCCTCCAGTGGGATAGTTAAGACTGGTTATCTCAGGATTTTAAACGTTAGATTTTCTGCTCTAGGCTGTACAAAAAATAATGTAACAGAAGTTTACTGAAGCAGGGCACAAGATAAAAGGCATTATAGTGATTTTACCATAGCCAACTTTTTTCACAAATTAAATAATTACATTTATGTACTGGTGTAACTACTGATCAATAAAATGATCAAATAAAATAATCAACAATGAATTTTCAGTCAGTTATAAAAAACTGTAATATTGTGAGATGGTATACAATTTAAAATCAAGAAAAATGTCTTATTATTGTCAAAGTTGAAAACAGTTGTGCTGTTTAATATTTGAAATTTCTATTCATCAAAGAATCCATTTATTTTAAGTCGAAACCTTTTGTAACATTATAAATATCTTGCCTGCGTCTTTTGAGCAATTTAATGCATACTTACTGAATAAAAATCTTACTGACCCCAAACTTTTGAACAGTGACAAAAGTTTAAAACAAATTAGTCAACCACTATTCAATTATTATTAAGTATCCAAACCGTTGACTTCCATAATATTTTTTCTTTTCATCTATGGAAGTCAATGGGGGACCACAAGTGTTTGGTTACCCATATTCTTCAAAATATATTCTTCTGTGTTCAGATTTGGAACATTGAGTAAATGATGACAGAATTTTCATTTTTGGGTGAACTTTCCCTTTAACGCAGGCTTTGAATGTGGCTCGTCCAATCAGATAGAGCCGGAACTGTTTAATAAAGTTGTGTTCAAAAGCATTAGAGCCACTATATCATGTTAAATCTCCTCTAAATGAGCCCATTCAGAGTGTGTGTTTGTATGTTTACGCTCAATCTCCTGTGTGGCCTGATTTGTTGAGTAGATTTCCAGGTGGTTGCAATGCATATCTGTGTGTGTTGTGTTATAAGGGCCGCCTGTCTGGGTGTAATAGAGATGCCTTTGAGAGCGCCTGTACTGAACCCGCGTCGAGTCGGCGGAGGAATTCCTCACATTCTCGGCACACTTACATCCCTCTGACGAGCTAAATGTGGACTTTGTGAGGCCTCTGCCCCGAGAGGAGAGAAGCACACATTCACAGTAAGATGGAGTTATTCCACTCGACTCCACACGCACGCGTACAGAATGTGCACACATCGCAAAATGAGTCTAGGGGTGTTGATTTGTTTTTACATAGATTTGCACAGCTTTGAATGGGTGAGAAAGAGTGTGAGCATGTGGGGAGAGTGTTAATATATGTGCATGATATGTGTGTGTAATTTGTATGTGTATGTATGTAGAAACGTGTGAAGGTGAGTTTCCTGTCAGGCTGATCTGTGTGTGAATGTGTGTGAAAGCTGGCTTTGTCAGGGTAACACGGCTCAACAACAGAACAGTTTTTCTCTGTTGGTCCGGTCGGACCATTAGTGTAGATTATTATATGCTCTGCCAACATTTCCACTGACACTATTTACATTTTTATTTTTTAGCTATAGTTATGTATTGTCAATGTGCCAGAAAAAAAATGAATGGGTTAATTTGCAATAATACCAAGAAATTCCAAAGCTTTAATGTAAATCCAGATAAATTAATATAAATTGATGAACATGGCCTTTTTTTGCTAGGAAACTTATTGATTAATCTCATTAATAAATAAATTGTGGGGCTATTTTATTGAGCGTCTAAGTCTGAAGGAAGTGGGCAAATTGGATAATGTGTGTTTGTACGATTCAATCATCAGCAGTCGTGTCAGCCTGGCTTAGTCTGACCTCTGTTTAACAACACAAGACTGAAAAACACAAAAACAGAGTGAGAGAGACTATAAGAGGATTTACCAATGAACACATTATCTACACACACTGACTTCCCTAAAGTCTCACAGCACACACTGATTTAACTGTAACTCCAGATAATCTCTGGAGGAACACTGTAAACCCAGAATAACACACATACAAGAGAGGGCAACAGTTTTAGTGCGTTGATAAGGCAGCATCCTGAAGCTTCAAACAGCCATTGGGCCTTTGCGTCACTACGGGAAAAAAACATGAACACATGCACAATTTTAAGTAAAACCTTAATGTCTGACTGCTCCCATGCAAACCCTTCTAACAACACATACAGCCATCAGTAGCCAGATGGCGGCTCATAAAGCAAACATAATCCGTGCCAGAATAAAGCTCTACTTTTCCAGGTGCTGAGAGAGATCTCTACTGAGAGTTACAACCAAATGGCACCTCAAAACACGGGCCCTGAGGATATTAAAAAAGCAGGATTGACATTCACGCTTTGTGAGGTCTCAAGACTTTGAGAGTTCAACAACTCTCAAACATTCAAAATCTGTTAATTAGTGTTTGCTAAGGCAAATAAGTAATACTTAAGCAGAGATGGGAATAGTATAAGTAATTATAAAGTGAGAAGAGTTTTGTTTAGATGAAACTAAAAAGTAATTTTTGTGGGAATCAAACAACACTAGCCGCACTGTTTATTTGCGGAAAAAAATACAAAAAAATCACTCTTAATATCCAGACAAGTTATGGTTTTAAGAGAGTCATTCGTTTGGCAATCGGACTACATGTATGTTTATGATTCAGTAAAAATAACTGACTAATTCAGGAATCAAGACTTTATTGCGTGCATTGTGTTATCGATTCACTAAAAATAAAACATAAAAATAAGTTTATTTAATTTAAAAGGAACATTGCTAGTCATTGATGGAATAATCACAATACACGTAAATGTTAACAGATCAACTTAAGAATAATTTTCTAATGCATTTAAAAAAAAAGATATCTATAATACACACACACACAAATATTCTCTCTTACACACACACAGAGCCACTGTCTGTTCTTCCCCAGCAGCACCACTGTGTATCCTCACGGGCCCTGCGGTGGGAACTGTGGTGTCAAAACAACATTGTCATTTTTTTCCTCACTTATCCGTGGTGTTGCTTTGTTCACTTGGCCGTGTCTGATTCCCCCCGCTCCTTTCCTGATGCATTTTTCAGAAGTTACGCAGCAAACATTGTGTTCCAACGCATCAAAAAGACTATTTAGAGCCCCCAGGATTACCAGCTCTTGTTAAATCGAAGGTTACACTTGGCACAACCATAAAAAATTGAGCAGCTAACTATATTAACCAGGCTGAGCGGCGTGAACTGCATTTAAAAGATAACACGGTTTCTTTTAGCATTACTAATTCATCCACAAGGCCTGCTGGTGAAATGCAAAAACACTGGGATACAGAAGCTCACACCAGTGGAGACATGAATTGAACATGCTCTCTCTCTGTGTCTGTCTCACCCTCAGACCTGAAACATCGATTTCTCCCCATGTGTCGATACGTCTTCACTCACAAAACACTCAAAACAAACTATCCCACCACGGAGAGTAATTACCCAATCACTGCCTCTGAAACTGATAGAACAAATGCTGAGCAAGTGTCTCAAGATCTGGGGAATCCACCTTTGCTGTATTATATTTGCACACAAACTACACATGAGTGCAGCAGGTGTGAGTGTTTTGGGAAATAGCATTGTTTACAACACTAGAGCGACTCCAGTGCATCTCCTACAAATGACAAACTATAACTGACATGTACAGGTTTCTAATGAAATATCTTGTCGTCTTGTTGTGGCTGATCTCATTGGCTAATGAAACTCACGGGATTGCGCTGGTATTTTGCTTTCCTCATAAGTCAAGTCTTTTTATTTGCATAATACTTTTCACAATCTATGCTGTATCAAAAGCAGCTTTATAGAAAATTCTGCCTTAAAGGGTCATGAAATCCTAAAACACATTTTTTTGAGATGTTAACAGATATGTACAGGTTATACATCAATGAAAAAAATTATAGCACTCAAGTTTATTATCAAGGAAAAATCGTTTTTAATTTCTCCTGATTAAAAAGCAAAGTTCAACCAACTTCACAACTAATTATTCTGATACACAGAAGACAATGAAATCGACCGAAAATTCAAAGAAGAATGGACAAAAAAGTAACTATGCCTTTATTTTTTCTGTGTTAAACTGATGTGTAGAATTTCTACAAAGATTGTAGTGTTTGTAAAAAATAATGAAAATATAAATATAATTAGACTTAAATGTTTTCTCATTTTGCATATAACAGCTTAACAACTTTAAGCTTCTGCTTTATCCTGCTCTATTTCGAACATATTGTAATTATTGTTATAATACTTTATATATATTGTTTTTTCTTTCGGTATGTTGCAACATACTTATTGTATTTTTACCTTTTATTTTTATTTGTATCTTTTTTAGTTGTTCGAAATAAAAATAAAGAAAGAAATATAACAGCGCTGCAAAGTTATAATGCTGATTTGTTATTTAAAATGTTTTTATTTTTATCAAAATGTATTTGTTTTGATCATGATAGTTGTTAGTAGTCTTGAATGATAACATTTTTGTGAGTTTTTCGTCATAGGGTTATATTAGGTTACCTTCAAATCTGCATTTCATGACACTTTAATGTCTTAAACTAATAGTTCTGTCCCAATAATTCTGTCATCCTTTACTCGCCCTGATGTTGTTCCAAACCTACATGAATTTTCTTTTCATGAGGAACAAAAATGGAGAAATGTTTTTTTTGTCCATACAATGGAAGTGAGAGAGTGCTTCGGTTACCAAGATTCTTCAACAAATCTTCTTGTGTTCAGCAGAAGAAAGTCATAAAAGTTTGGAACGAAATGAGAGTTAGTAAATGATGACAGAAATTTCATTTTTTTTGTGAACCATCCCATAAAATCATCCAGTAAACAAGCCAACTGTAGCAACAGATACGTACAGATAAGCAGAATCTATAATATGTTTACAAAAATGACTGATTGTGGAGGACTTTTACTCAAATTGCAATGGTAAAAGTAGTTCAATTAAGCTCTCCTATAACAACAAATAAGAACAATATGAACAGGCAGACCTCCAATAATGGGGAACAAGTCAACCACCTGATACAGTAGTCAAGTCGGATCTGTAAATCTGTTCTCTTTAACAGTAAGTATCATGCCCGTAGGCCAGTCTTCCAGTCTGTCAGCTGTTTTTTCATAGTGTCAGGTGTGAGAGAGAGGTCAAATGTTACATTTCAGGCTTCAGGTGGTCAGCTGTAAATACTTCAGGGTTGACTGACATCCGAGCGACCCCTCGTGAAGCAGGCCAAGTCACGGACACGCAGACAGACAGAGGGACGCACTCACACACACACACAGACGCTCAATCCTTCTCAGCATACAATTGTTCCCTGATTACTCAAAGCATTCCAGCAAATGGCTGATTACACAATCAGAGGCCTTTGAAGCAGAATGATTCTCCTGTGGCTTCTGTAATGGAGGCAAAATGAAACCTGTCCACTTGCCTTAGAAGAGACGTCTGATGAGACCTTCATCTGGGAAAACGAGAGCAAGAGAGGAAAAGAGAGATGGAGGGAGAGAGACATGGGGGAAATACTCTACTAACACAGCACATCAATCACTGCACCCATGGGGAGAGAAAGAGAAAGAAATGCGTTCCCTCCTTCCGTTTCTCACCCCTCTCTGTGGTCTTATTATTTCTGTAGAGCGTCTGGTTGAGGTGCTCAGGGAAATGTGAAGGTGACTGCGGTACCAGACCAATGATTGATAGAGCTGAAACAATCAATCCATCTATCCATCCATCCATTCACCAATCTATTCACTCACTTTCAACACTTTGAGTAATTATCCACCAGGGACATTCACATTTGTCTATTTTTTGTGTGATAAGTATCGATTGCTAATGTTTCGCATTAACAAGCAGTTGAACAGGTGTACCAAAAAAAAAAAAAATATATATATATATAATATACACACACACACACACACACACACACACACACACACACACACACACACACACACACACACACACACACACACACACACACACACACACACACACACACACAGTATATATACACAAGTTTTTTTTAGATTTCATTTTTATTTCAGTTACCATTTATTTTATTTTCAAGTGACAAAAATGTTTTTTTTTTTTTTTAATAGTTTTAATTTTTGTTAACTACAATAACCCTGATTTAGTCAACAGTTGTTCCACGGCATGAAGTTATTCCTTCATGTACAAAGAATGATGCTTTTTTTTGGGTACAAAAAAAACCCAGAATCTAATGTGTTAATATTTGTCTGGTTGGTAGGCCGTGTGCAGAATGTGAACGTGTAACGGTTACTGATTTCTCCGCCATCAAGTTTATGCAAATGAGAGAGCACTTGCTGGCCTCAAGAGTGTATTAACAGCACTCTTGTAGGGCGTTCAGAGGAAGTGAGAGGCATTGTGATGGGTCATCATGTACAAAAGACCTAGTCACATACAAATACACACAAACAGCAGGTGCATAGAACGGTATAACTTTGCTAAATCACAATTATTTGAACCAAACCCAACGTATAACATTTTGGCACAAGACTTGAGCACTATCTCAGGACCAGAATTCTTTTGAACACCTTAGTAACGCAGTAACAACAACCTAGAACAGCCAGAATTGTGACAATGATTTTTGCTTTTTCTTGAAAGTGTAAAAATCTAATTTCTTTACTCTTCCATTTTGTTGTGCAATATCTAGTCTTGCTCCTATCCGTATATAGCCCACCCCCCACTGCTCCTCTGGCTGTCGGGAGGATCGATACCAGGTCGCACTGTCAGGGCCAACAGATGTAGAGTTCTCATTTAACACCTGACAAAGAGGAACACACCAGAGAGACAAGCACAGGGCAGGGGTCAGAGGTCAACCTGCAGCCTTGTCAGAGCTAAGCATCAGGCTTCAGGCCAGGACGAGTGAGGCAGATAAAGACAGCAAAACACAGTTTATATCCTGACTTGGCCCTTCCTAGTTTGGGCAGATACAATATATATATATATATGAAAACACGTCAATTTCAAAAAAGGTTTTAACGCTCGCATGAGGTGGTTTTTCAGGCAATTTGAAAAAGGAATATTTCGCAAAACTGCAATGGTCACCTGGCATATGTAAAATTAGATCATTCTTTAAAGATGGTGCGGTGTGTTTGGACAGAAGACGAGACAGAGTTCTTCATTAAACTCATAAAAGTCAAAAGAAATACGGGAATACTGGATTCGAAGCAACAACAAAAAATGCCACAATTTATCAAGACCTCGAAGCAGATATGAGGGAGAAACACCCAGAAACACCTCATGTGCAGCTCCCAAGTATATCCCAAGCAGCTCCCAAGTATTTACTTGCCATTAATGATTGGATAACACGCCTACAGTACGTCTCCTTTGATTAAAAATAATGGCTAGAGTGGTGGCTGCGAAATACTTAAACCTACTACATCCGGTGCCATGATTTTTGGAACGACTTATCGCGAGAGGAAACAATTATGTTTTAGTCGCATAACATCGCTTAATGGAAACAGTCATTTCACAATAGTTTTTTATCACTGTTTATTGACAGCTAATGATGTCAATTGAAACCGACAGCAGGCCTACGTTTTTGACGGACGTGATAACGTGCGTGAGGCGTGAACTATGATTGATTTTTGTGTATTATAAAACGTGCTGAAAAGACGTTTAAAATGTTCTTCTGTAGTTCATTGTACTTAAATAAGTCGCTTAAATAAATTATGTGTTACTCAGAGAAGTACATGTTTGGCTTTGACTTGTTTTTTTTAACCCGGAAAATAATGTTTTTTGCACAAAGTTGTTTGTTTTAAACCATGAAAATGCAGATACTGTTGTCAATATTAGTGAAAATTCACGTTTTAAATCAGACTCACTAGCGAGACTGTTTTGTTTTATCCAGAATTAGACAGAGTTTGTGTTTTAAAGTGAAAAACACACAATGATTAACTGAAAACGCAATGCGTGTCTCTATTCTCTCTGCCATCTCGGATGCAATCAGCCTGTTTTTTTTTCTCGTTGTAATGGACTGATTGTTTCAATGAATTTGCTTACTGGATCATTGAACTGAATAATTTCCCGGAGTTTAGCGTCTTAAAATGATCTGATTGCAAACAGAGAAGCAAAATTGGGTTAAAGGGTTTGAATAGAAATTTCCAGCCAGAGTTACAGGTGCTTGTCCCATTGTAATGCGCTCGACTTCTAAGATCATCTAACTGCATGATGCATATTACATTAATGACTCAATCTCAATAAAAAAATTTAATTGCTTGAGTCATTTATTTGTTTTTGCGTACAATTATTTTAATGCGTTAAGGATTTTGGATTTATCGTATGCTTTAACGTGTTAACGTTGCCAGTATATATAAATAAAATGGACATGCATTATATTGGTATTCATAATGAATATCAATACACATTGTGAATATATTATTAAATTATTACTTACAAACTAAACAAATAATACTGAAATTTTAATAGCACATTATAATATATTACATATTCACTAAGAACTATATTTCAAACACAGGCTTCATGTAAAGCGCTTCCAAATCCTCAGCGGTCAAGTCATAAGGAAAACTGGTAATTTTGCTACTAAATTTATGCAGTGTGGTTTTTCAAAACTGTATCTGTTCTAGATGTTAAAGAACAAGGGAAGTTAAATAGAGCATCCTGCCTATGAGAGAGAGGGGGAGAGTGAATGAGAGCTGTGTGTTCCTGTAGTCAAGAGGGTGTGTATTCAACAGGCAACACTCGAGGACCATCATGCACACTTCACTTCAGCTCACTTCAGGGCCAAGTGCATTAAGCACCCCACTGGTGAGCTCCACCAACAGAGGAAAAAAAGAACTGGGGGCTGGAGAAAAAGTAAATGAATGAACGTTTGGAAGGAAAAGAAACTGCACGACTTCAATTGGGTCATTGAGAAAGCAGGGTGACTGTAGCCAAAGCCGGAATAAAAGCAAAATACTTTAAAATGGTACTTTCTACATCTGTTAGACGTACAGTATTAGGGCTGGATTGACAAAACAGCATTATGACTTTCTGTGAATCAGTTCTGAAGTGTGAAGAGACTGAAAAGATTGATTAAATTATTAATTTAAATTATTGAATTGGTTCCTTATAAAAAATATAGACTATCTATCTATCTATCTATCTATCTATCTATCTATCCATCCATCCATCCATCCATCCATCCATCCATCCATCCATCCATCCATCCATCCATCCATCCATCCATCCATCCATCCATCCATCCATCCACCCATCCACCCATCCATCCATCCATCTCATAGGTGTAATGGTTTTTATACTGTACAAACTGTATATTCTATCCCCTTACACTGCCCCTATCCCTAAACCTATACCCATCACAGGAAACATTCTGCATTTTTACATTTTTAATAAAACATTGTTTTTTATGTTTTTTAAGCTATTTGATTTATGAGCACATTTAAGTTGTAATACACGTCATTATACAAATTTGTGTCCTCATAAATCACATGAATAAGAGCACACACACACACACACACACACACACACACACACACACACACACACACACACACACACACACACACACACACACACACACACACACACACACACACACACACACACACACACACACACACACACACACACACACACACGTATATTGCAAGTAAACAATTCTATAAGAGAGAGACCAGAATAGGAACAGAGAAAGATAAAGAGTAAGTCATTCTCTAATAAATGATTAATTGGTGACATCATGTAAAAGAACAAAACACCTGTGTATTCTCTGATTTCAAGGAAGTGGTGTGTAAGGTGTGAATGTGAGTTTGTGTGCGCGTCAAGGTGTAGAGTTGCATTATTAAGACTTTAAATAACAACGTGGAATTGCATAGTAGAAATGATTTGATTAGCATACCGGGCTCTTAAAAACGAGCTGGAAGTGAACCAAATGAGAGCAGAGAGATAAAGTGAGAGAGAAAGCAAGAGAAGGTGCGATAAGGCCCTTAATTGCTGTAACTGCACCTAGAGACTTGATGATCTGTGACATCTTCCTCTCCGCCATGTGCAAACTGTGCTAACAGTTAATTAAGTGTTGCAGGGATGTTGGGGAGAGATTGCTCGGCACTGGCGCGCTCCCTGGATCAGAGAGAATTGTTCTCCGGAGAATACACTGACTGCATTATGAGGCAAGGTGTCCGCCTGCTTCGCAACATTTTAGGAGCTTGTCGAGACCTGAGCGCTTTCTGCCGACCTCTGTCAAGAGTTGATGTTGGTGTGCTCTGACATATTCTGATCAAATCAAACACCTTCATTTACTCCATATTTAAATCTGTCTAGTGTTCACATTCTAAGTAGGGTTTTGATGTTCAAAGCCAAAAAGACAGCCATGTTAGCAATTACACCAAGTAAAAAGACAGCCAAGTAAAATCATGTTAATCAATTGTTTAAAAAGATATATATATTTTTATAAATAGCTATTAAATACATTTTTAGCATTTAATTACAGTTATTTTAGTACCTCAACTTAAACTAAACAAAATGAGAAATGTTTTATTTTATTTTTAATAGGTATCTATATGTTTTATGGTTTTAGTTGTAGATAACTATGGAAGCTTGTTTCAGCCACTGAATAAAAAATAAAACAGTTAATTGCGAGTTTATCTCTCACAATTCTGAGAAAATTGTGTTTTAAATTGAAATTGCGAGAAAAAGTCAGAACTGCGAGAAAAAGTCAGAATTGTGTGAAAAAAGTCAGAATTGTGAGATAAAAAGTCAGAATTGTGGGATAAAAAGTATACCATATAAAGATTATTAAAAGCACTATTTAAAAAAAAAAAGGTTCTATTCTACCACACTGTTGAACCCTACAAAAATATGGAGACAGCAAATTCCAAAATGAAAATATTTTTGAAAACTTATTTGAACGTGATTTTTAAATGTTAACTAGGCTAGTTGAACCCTGAATCACCATATTACATATTCATACAGAGAGCATGATGCTTCAGTGCTTAATAGGTAGATTAAAAGAAGTTGCCCTCAGGTGACCAGCATGTCTGAGGGACACAACGTACAACCTGAGCCTCAGAAAATACCAGGAGACCAGATCACATCAAATGCCACAGTCTGTCAACCTGTCACACATGTTCAGAGTAACACAGTAGGACGCAGGACACACACGCACACACTCCCCCCAGCCCTTCACTTGCCTTTGTTTTGCTGGTGGCGTGCCTCTGACCGCAGAACCATCATGGGAAATGTCACTCAGTCAAAGCGTAGAGGGAGGTCAGACATTTTGACACCTCTGAGCTTTTCAACTGAGTTGAGTGTATTAGACCGGGGAACACACACATACAAGACTTAGTTTGACTGCTTCACTTCCTGACTGTGCTTTATGACTGGGTGGTACAGCCAACATCTTATATTACAGAAGGTGTCATTTTATATCACAGAAATATTGCTCTAGCAATACAGTTATTTCTACAGGAAATTAAAATAAAGTACTTATAACCATACATCAATGCATTTTTTTAGCTAACTATTTGTATTCATTTTGTATATTTTATTGCATTTTGTATTTTAAAGTAGTAGTAACTAATGAAAGCTACCTCATTTTATGTAACTTAAGATTATTTTCTTTTTTTATTCAGAACTACTGTATCTATTCATCCATCCATCCTAAAAGGTGTCAAATTTAAAAAGGGGGTAGACAAATATTTTCTCTTAAATATTTATTCTGAAGAAAAATGCACTCTTTTTGAATGCGTCACGCTAGAGTGCATCTGTTGTATTTGTAAGCAAACATCATGTTCAGTGATATTAACGTTAAAGTCTATTTACTTCTAACACTTCAGCTTCAACAGCACGCAAGCAAGCACAGAGGCAGGTGTCTCCTCTGTTATTGGCATCATCTGCCTGACAGAGCTGTTTCTCTGAGCATTGCTCCCCGTGTTTGTACACAACACAGACCGTCCTGCATGTTGCTTTCTATTCCGAGACGCCGCTGACGTTTTGACAGAAGCAAAGATGCTGGCACTCTGCCTGCCTGTCGTGAGGCTTGATTAAAATGGGAAGCTATTTGTTACAAAACCAATTATAGGACGGTTCATGATGACGCAACGTCTCCCGCATGTCTCTGTATCTCTCTGAAGACATTTTGCTCGGAGAAAGACTAATTAAAGAGCATCAAAGCCCCGGTTAGGAACAACAACAGTCTTGATGATGTAAGACGTGTCAGACAAAGTGGAAAATGTAAATCTTGAGTCATGAGCTTCTTAATGTGCTCAACCCTGACATTTATAGTGACAAGACATGTAAAAATCATGGTAAGAGCTGTTTTTTCTCCAAGACCTGCCGTAGCATACGTTTATACACTCATCAGACGCACTGCCCTTAATGGGAAAAAAAAATAATGCGATGGGATGCTGATTTCAACTCGTCTTAATTGAAATAAGCAGTACATTTTGAAAAACATCTTGTGTACACGATATTATATATATATGTAGGTATACCCTCACAGAATGGCCTATTCATTAATGGCATTTTTCCTTATATTCCATCATATATCCATGGCAACAGGACTCGAATCTGTAAGGTTGAAAGATGTTTTTAGAGAAAAGGTGGATGTTTTCTCTTTTACTCTTTCACATCAAATAAAAAGAACAAATAAATCGCACCGCATTCATCAAACATCTTCCCTGAGAGGCGCAAAGTTTCGCTGCAGAAAAACAAGCCCTAAATCAAAGCAACAGCGCCTGTCGTCAAGCTGCAGGCTTAGAGAGAGATCTATTATTTGGAACGGAACAAGAACACCAATCCAAAGCAAAAAGAAGATGGGGGCATCTCAAGCTGTTTCTGTTCAAATAGACCCCCCCCCCCTTCCCTCTCTTTTTCTCTTCAGGCATATGTTTGGCCTCTCACCCGTGCCTGCTATGCTGGCTGACCCAGTGTTTGGCTCTTCTGAACCCCCTACGGTCAGCAGTCGTCCGGGGTGCAAGAGGGCACGGCAATCGGGAAGAGAGGCCAATAACACCTGCTGCTCAGCGTGATAGCAGCCTCGCTATTAGATTCTGGCCTGTAGTCACACACACTATTACTTCTGGTGTGTGGTTTCTGCCTCTTTCCCCCCTCTCAAACACACACACACACACACACACACACACACACACACACACACACACACATCGCTGGTGTTGGAAACGATACTTACTGCACACTTAGGATGTGAGTGAGTGATTGTAAACACATTTTAAAAGAGATTCATTGCATGGTTTGGCCTTCAAACATATTCAGGCTGTTAAGTTTTCTTATAAAATGCTATCTTGAGTAAAGTATAACAGCAGTATAACACAGCTGCTGTTTTTATTTTATTTCTTTTTACCAAAAATATCCTTTAAATGGTAACATTTTACAATAAGGTCTCATTTGTTAACATTAGTTTATGTATTAACTAACACAAACTAACAATGAGCAATACATTTATTACTGTATTTATTAATCTATAATGTTAGTTATTAAAAATACAGTCGTTCATTGTTTGTTCATGTAAGTTCACAGTGCACTAACTAAAGTTTACAAATACAACTTTTGATTTTAAAAATGTAAATGTGGAAATTAGCATTAAATAAGATTAATAAATGCTGTAGAAGTATTGTTCATTCTTTAATTATTTTAACCAAGTAGTTAACTAATGAAACCTAATTGTTTAGTGTTACCTATTAAATTTAGTCAATATTTAATTGTCATATATTTCATTACAATTTTTGTTGAGAAGAAAGTACAAAATTAAACCACACATTTAAAGATTGGATATGAATTCATATGGAATACTTTGCAACCGTTTAAAAAACAACAACAAACAAAACAAAAAATAGTTTATGTTCTATATAGAATGATTGTAATCCGGACGTACCAAATTCGTCATGCTGTCATTGTCACGTGACTAAAGGCCTGTTCACAATAAGAACTATAACTATAGCGATAACTATGTTAGCGTCCCACGACATGATGTCATTCTGTTTGTTCTAAGCACGTCTGCCGCTTTAAATGCTCGAGCTCTTAAAAGAAGGATGGATTTTGATTGGCTGTCAATGTTTTTGTTGTTCATCAGCTGGAAAAATCATTCTGAAAGTGATTAAACAATGATATCTTATCTCTGTGCCGTTATTGTTGTAGTTATGGTGTGAAATATCGTTATTGTTACAGTTATCATCCTTGGTGTGAATGGGCTTTTACAGCATCAGTTGCGGCGCATTCACTCCTCTCCCCTGGTCTCATGGGAAAGTAAAGTGCATTGGAGGAGCACTTCAGACTCACTAATTGTATGCATGTTTTATGAATAACGTGAATTCGGACATACCGTTTTACCCCAGTAGAGAAGTATGCATATTTGGATGCAGTCACTGTCTTTATAAATGTCATTCACTCAGCTGAATCAAATTGTTCAAAAATGTTGATTCATTCGGGAACCAAACAAATGATATGTCTTTATGAATGGAATTTTTTATAATTACACTAAAAAACTGTAATTCAGAAATTAATCACCACTACTGTGTGTTATTCATATACTTTAAAAACAGCTTTATCAAGCAAAACAGATTTTGGAACAGAATACAGGGGTCTTAAAATATAATTTTAAAGCCCATGAAAATACTATTAACAACTGCTTTTGAAACGGAAACCTAGCCAGTAGAAAGTGTGTCCAAAACCCCTGTAAAACCATCAAAATAGACCAAACCAGCTTGGCCCGACTGGGTGACCATGAACCATCATGTTTTCATCAGGGGTATGAGTGCTTTTCATTGTGATTGCCGAACTGAATGTCTACAGTGGCCTTTCTCTGGCACAGGAACGTAAAACCACAACACGAAGTACAAACTTGCACAACTTCAAGTTGGCTGTGCAAGGCTAGCCAACCTAAAACATCCATGACAGCAACAAAGATCGCACCAGCACACAGTTGAACTAGTTTGTGCAAGCTGCGGTTCCCGCCCTAACCACGAACAGGAGTGTGACGTGCGATGATATCCCCCCAAGGGGCCGGCTTAATCAATGAAAGATGCTGAACTCTTGAACTAATCCTCCACAATGCCACAGTAAAGCTGTGCGATGTAATTGAGAGACAAACTGTATTTAAAATAGATGTGCACGGTGAACTCAGAATGTCTCGCTCTATTTTTGTCTGGCTGGCTCTGCGAGCACTGCTTTTTAATCTTCAAAGTCCTGTTTTATAAGTATCTAATGAGAAAGCCCCATAACAGAAAAACAAAACATTTATTTTCCCTGCGGAACAAAACAGAACCAGCTGGCCCGACTGGGTCCAATTAGATGCAAACTCATGACCGGCTGGCGGTGAACCGGAGAAACCTAGGACGCCCTGGCAGAGCCCGGTCCTAATGGAAACACACAAGGAACATGCTCTTTTCTCTGTCCGACCCCCATCACGGCTGTTTTTTTTCTGCTGTGGGGAACGAGTGTAATTGCTAATCAAATGTAAACAGTCGACAGAATCTCTGAGCATGATGTGGATCTCTGATCACTAACAGCTGGATTCGCAATACTATACTTTTCTGGAAATGAGGGGTGAGGTTGGGTGTGAGGGAATTGAGGTTACAGGTAGACTTTTCCTGTCTTTTTTTGTATTATACTCTCAAAACCTATATATATATATATATATATATATATATATATATATACAGTAAATACAGTGCTGATCAAAATTATTTGCCCCCTTGCAAATATGATCAAAGATGGCTGTAAAAAATAAATCTGCATTGTTAATCCTAATAAAAATAAAATAATAAAAAATTAGCAAACACTTAATATGGGTTTGGTTCACACAGGGATAAAAAAGCACCCCATGTGTAAAATGAAATACTCTGCTGTATATTTAATCCTGTGGGCCTAATTTTCTGCCAGAGGTCTTGGACATCTTGTTCAGATACATGGCATCATGGATTAAAATACCAACAGATAAAAAAACAAAACCTGACAGCCTGTGCTAGAAATCTTATAACGGGCCATGTTTGGATCTTCCAACAGGACAGTGATCTAAAAACAAACATCAAAATCAAAACAAAAATGGGTCAATGAGCACAAAACCAAGATCTGCAATGGCCATCCCAGTCCCTGGCTTGAACCCTATAGAAAATGAGTGTGCTGAACTGAAGAGAAGAAGCACCAACATGGATCTGGGAATCTGAAGGATCTGGAGAGATTCTGTACGGAGGAATGATCTCTGATCTCTTGTCAGGTGTTCTCCAAACTCATCAGGCATTATAGGATGCATCGATTTAAGTGTGCATCGGATACAAGTTGGCATTTGCGTTAAAAGTATGATGGCACTTAAGCTACTTTATGATTTGCTGTATGTCTGAACAAAATAAATAAAAGTTAACTATTTATACCATATTGAATTGCATAGCGTCATCTTTTTCTTCATTGCATCATATTACATTGAATCACATCGCGTTAAATTGAAAGCGGATATTGCATCGCATCGGTAGCTGCTTATATGTATCTTTAATGTATCATATTGTTGGCTATGCATCGAGATGCGTATCACATCGGCCTCAGTTATGGAGATGCACATCCCTAATATATATATATATATATATATATAGTACCGTATATACCGTATATTACCCAAGGGCACATCATCACTAATGCTGTAGTGTTGTGACGGGTTGCCAAGGTGTTTCTATGCTGTTGATAAGGTGTTTGTTAGACCTGAGTCTAGTGCGTTGCCATGTGGTTGCTAGGAAGTTTTGGGATGATATTCTGGTTACGTGGCCCCACTGGCCATATAAGATAAAAATCTTTTTTTATGGTCGTATGCAATATAATATAATATGGTATATTATAATATTTTCATCTGCTAAAAGGAATTGGATTATGCAATATTACACAATTTTGAATCTCAAGACTTATGCATATTAACCTGGAACTAAATATTTTTAAGCTTCTGAGGTTTTATATTGCTCTCTTTTAAGCAATGAACCCTTTTGTGAGTCAAACGGTATGAAAAGCTCTTATCATACAGAGCAGAGTGAGGACTCTGCACCTCCGGCAGTGAGTTTTTAAACAGGGATTTACACTGTTTTTGTACTAAGCCAGATTCTGCTCTAAAGGCATTAAACACACAGAAATCAGCTAAGGCCTAAGGGCAGTATTCTATTCGCTAATCATGTTCTTCAATTTACAAACTGGTTCTGTTTCAGTTTGTTTAAATAAGGCTCATGGTTTTTGATCAGCGAAAAGCGTGCAGAGCCTGATCCAAGATCAGCCATCTTTTATTCAGACTGAAGCAAGGATCAAATACACAATGATGACCAAAGTAGAGAGATTGCAGAAGCTGATTTCATGAGACTGGGATTGTCTTGGGAATATAAGCCAACAAGAACAAAAAGAGAGAGCGTTACTAACTCAAGGCTAAAACCCTGCACTAATGCCAGGGACTGATAACACCAAAGAAGTGTTAATTAGGAGGCTCAACTCTTCCTCCCGGCCAATCACATTTTCACGGTCGCTCTGAGCATGCTAATTTACATGCCTCCCGTCCAATCACATCAGCGCAAACTCTGTGGCTATGCTAATACTCTGTTGTCTGGAGCTAAAAGCTAATGCTAATCTGCTCATTTATCTCTGAGGCGAACTGCAAGGCATGATGGGAGCTGAAGCCATAATGACCTGATCAACCTTTCCTTCCCTCCTAGGGAGATGAGTGTGCCCCCAAGCTATCCATCGTTCTTTTGGAGTAATGAGGGAGGCAGGAACAGCAAGACAGAGAGATGGGAGCAGGGAGAGAGTAATGATGAGAGCCACTGCTCTCTGGGCACCGACACACACCCCGTCCCGGGCACCAATTACACTGCCATTAATAAACAGGGCTAATCCTTCTAAATGTGGTGTCTGTGGACAGATGTGTGTGTGTGGACTGACCTTCAAACACACACATGCACACATACATTCACAGCAGGGATTGCAGGCAGGCCCAGCTCGGCAGTCTTCTGCACCTCCAAACTAACTTCCCACATCGAGCCCCTGAGACGGGCAAGGATATGGACTATCTCCATCATTAGAGCCCGTTTACAGAACTGCACAAGCAAAAAAAAAAAAAAAAAAAATCCATTTTCTTTAAAAGTCTCTGGAACAGATGGAGGGGAATTAATTGCACCATTAAGCCCCAACAGAAAATACCATAGCAGCCTCCTCTTCAAAATGTGCATGTGTGATACAAAAAATACTTTGGAGAAAAAGCCAATTACTGCAACACTTGCTATAAAATAAAGGTTTCTTTAATCGGCAATAAACACAGGATTGAGATTTACATTGGATTGAATCTCACAAGAGCCATGAACATGGCATTTAGCGTCTTGATATGTCTTAGGCCTGTAATATACACATCCATACAAACAAACGTAAAACAAGGTCCAAAAGGTTGACTTTTTTTTGTCAAGTCTTTCTGCCAAAGGCCAGGCACACATTTTTCTTACTGGCCATGAAAATGTTTAGCATTATATATACACACATTCATTTTTATAAATATAACTTTAATAAATATATTAAAACAAACAAATTAAAATGGCATTATGAAAATTACACATTAAAATCACACACGCACGCACGCACGCACGCACGCACGCACGCACGCACGCACGCACGCACACACACACACACACACACACACACACACACACACACACACACACACACACATAATAGCATCATATCAAATATTTTATGTTTGAAGACAACAACATCATGATTTTGTTCCAAATACATTAATTTTGCTGGTTTAATGAGTGGCATACTCCACATATGTGTCGCCATATGGACTTCAAAAATATGAGACAAGCTTCTCAATTTCCACCCACTGAATAAAAAAGTTGTTAGAACATCCACTACGTGAAAAAAATAAAATAATTAAAACAAACTTTATTGATAGTTGCTAAGTGATACTGTTAACTAAGATGTTTAATAGGACAGTTTAGTAGAGATGATGATAAATAGAGCTGGACTTAGAAAGACTATTGAATTTTACATCAGTCTTTTAAAAATTCGGTTTAGGTAATAGTACCCAGGGGTTCACAATCAGAGATGATTTCAATATTGGGCTTTGTGCCACGAACTAAACCGCAGCGAGTTGTTTCAGTCACTAGCACCAGCAAAGCAGACGAGCGAGAGAAACCCTGATCTCTGAACTCAGACTCTCACAGCTGTGAGCTCTTCTATCACAGCAGTTCAGCTCAGCTGCTAGACAGAGAGCGAGAGAGAGAAAGAGACAGACAGCGAGGGGGAGAGAAAAGAGCTTTTAAATCACCAGTAATTTCCCATCAAATATTTGTGCATGTTTGCCTGCGGCTAGTAATTAAAGTGCTTTCATCTGGTGGCTAATTGCTCCTAATGTATCACACAAGAGATGCGGCTCAGGGAGGGATCACTGCTCTAAGGAAACCAGCTGATGAGTCTTAAAGGAGAAATGCAAAGAGAACGGGAAAGAAACATGTTCTTGAGAGGTTCATTGTGTATCCATGAATCAGATACTTCCCTGTCTCTGGGGATATACACTTGGTCACTTTCATGTTAACCCATCACTAAGAGATCACGTTTAAATGCCCTCCAAGAGGTATCTGATTGGTCAAAACACCTCAGATTTCAGATGCCTACAAGCTACGACAACAAAAACTACATCCGAATACAGAACTTTGGGAGTCCTGAAGAAGATGCAACACATAACATATTTGGAGCCACCAATAGGATTGAGATCTGGCGAATTTGGAGGCCAGGGCAACACCTTGACCTCTTCATCATGTTCCTCAAACCATTCATGAACAATATGTACAGTATGGCACAGTGCATTATCCTTCTGAAAGAGGTCACTTGGATCACCATTATAGGGGTCTATCTGGTCTGTAACAATGTTTAGGTAGGTGGCATGTGTCAAATTTACATCCAAACGAATAGCCGGACCCAGGGTTTCCCAGGAGAACATTGCCGAGACCATCTACTCCCTCCACCGGCTTGGCATCGTCTCACAGTGCATCCTGGTACCATCACTTTCCCAGGTAAACAGAGCAGACGTTCACGCCCGTCCACGTGATATAAAACAAAACAGGCGACCTTCTACCTCTACTCTAAGGTCCAATTCAGACGATTGTGTGCCCATTGTAGGTGTTTTCGATGGTGGACAGGGGTCATCATAGGCACTCTGATTGGTCTGCGGCTACGCAGCCCCATACGCGGTGTGTAAAAGTGGGACACATTCCTCGCATGACCATCATTAAAATTTTCTGTGACTTTTGCCACAGTAGACCTTCTGTTGACTATACGGGATAGCCTTTGTTGCCCTTGTGCATCGATGAGCCTTGGACGCCAAACACCCTGTCGCCGGTTTGTGGTTTGTCCCTCCTCGAACCAATGTTGGTAAATTCTGACCACTGCTGACCGGGAGCAACCCACAAGCCTTGATGTTTTTAGAAATACTCTTACCCAGTCGCCTTGACATAACAATTTGCCCTTGTCAAAGTTGCTGCCCATTTCTCCTGCATCCAACACGTTGATTACGAGAACTGATTGTTTTCTGACCATCTAATCTACCCAGACCTTAATATGTGGCCTTGTGACATTGGGTACACCTATGACTGGCCACAATGTTTTGGTTCATAAGTATATATATATATATATATATATATATATATATATATATATATATATATATATATATATATATATATATATACAGTAGTGTAAAACTCTGACTAATTTCCCTTTTTCCACTTTCTATAGATTTGTTTTTCAAGGAAAATCAGAGTTTGTCTCTCTCCCCAGCATCATCTTCTCTCCCTCTGGCCTCCTCTCTCTCCATCCTCTATAGCTGTTCTCTTTTAATGAGTAGCTGTAGATGACAGCTTTAATCACTGCCTGTGGCCGTCGAGAGAGAGAAAGAGAGAGAAGAGAAGGCTGTTAATGATAGAAGAGAGCCATTTGCATCTATCATTTCCAAATCACTCTTTATGATAATGCAGTGGAGCGTAGGGAGAAGACACACACACACAAACACACTCACTCACAGATGGAATGCATGGTGATAGACTGAGGCCCAGTGTCCTTCAACATGACTTCATTGTGCTTTTGAACACACACATACAATATGCTAAGCCACAGGTGCAAAGAATCAAAATATTGAATATTGAGAATGTACTGTAAAAAAATCACTTACATTCTAGGATAACCAGCACAAAGTGTTTCCTTACAGCTCTCATCTTTATTGGGCAATAGAAACATGCAATCAAAAACATGGCAAGGTCATTGGGTTTGATTCCATGGAATGCATGAACAGATGAAAAAATGCATGAAAAAATATATGCCTTTAAAGCAATGTAAATAGCTAGATTAAAGTGTATGCCAAATGCATACATGTAACTGTAAAACTATTAATGCTTGATTATTGTTATGTATCCAAAATGTCTGTGGGACAAAAGTCCCCTTAAAAATATGGGATTCAAAAATGTATTTCAAAATGGAAAAATGGGAACACTTTATGATGTAAAATGAACAATACATATTTATTCTTGACTGTGTTGATCATATGAACTACAGGTCAGATGTTGTTTGGATCATTCTCAATTCATGCAGGATGACATGATCATTAGGTTCATCAGGAGTTTATGCTGCAGTCATTAAAGCAAAACTGTGACCAGATACACAAAATGGGCAAACAAATATCAAATAAAAATATTACAATTATAAAAAGTTTGCACATATATGGAATTTTAAATAAGACAAATACAAAACAGAGGTACTCAGTGGTCTCAGATATTTGAACCCAACTTTATATTGAACATCTTTTTAAAACCTGAATGGTAATGGTGAATGTTACACTCATTTATTGGGAACTCCAATAGACTTTTATAGTTCTAATTTAGTGTTACACAAGTGCCTTTCTTGTCATTTGCAAATGCATACACCCTCCAATCCAAAGTTAATACAAGTAATAAAGACGACAGACAAATTAAAGATAGCAATCATGTGTAAATAGTATGAATGCACTGTGGATCTTCAAACACATTCAACATACATACAGTAGTGCAGTTCCATTAAAACATGTCCAAAATGAACATCTCAGCTCTGCAATGCTTCTTACGAATAATGAGAAGATGCTTTTTCTAAACACAAGCTCTTGATTAAACTCCAAGTGATCTACATCCAGCAAAAGCAGCAGACGAGACATCCAAAAGTGTCACGAAAACATCCCAAGCGCCTGTCAAAGCTACTCGGCAGAATGCGGAATCCTGAGCTAGATTAGAGTGACCTTGGCTGTTCAAAGACATTAAGCTGGAAAGACTTCAAACTGCACACAGGACAAAACAGCCCAAATCTCAACAAAGGGAACACTGGCGAAAGAAGAATCCAAAGCAACGCACACAGACAAGACAATAGCCCTTCAGGCAAATGCCTCCTTTCTCTCCCGGGTTCTCCACAGAGCCCTTCTCTCCACCCTCCCTCTTGCTTTCTTCTCCTTTCTTTCTCCCTTCCCAGCCCTTTCCCTCCCTCTCCCTGCAGATGGCTGAGGAGGGAGAGGGTTTTGCTTCAGTAATCCCCTGCCACACAGACGGAAAAGCTTGTTACAGCGTTGCTGATCACTGTAGAAAGTCAAAGTGGAGCCAGAGAGAGGTCAGTCGGAATTAGGCCACGTTTTAACTCCATGGATTTGACTAATTCCCCCATAAGCCTTTTGAAACCCAACCTGTTCTGGCGATGCCCAGGGCTCAGGCTCGACTCAGGCACCGAAAACTGCTCGAGAAAATCTGCCTGAGCCTAATTTACACTGGCACAAAGAAAGCGTACACTACAACACACCTGTACACATACACACTAGCGCCAATATTTTTATGAACGCACACACACTCGCACACTCTGGCAGGCACGTTAAGCTATTCCCAAAGACCAGGCTGGAACAATCGACCAAAGAATCATTGATTTTCAATGGGAGTGAGGGGAATTTGAGAAGGCCAAACATGACACCAGAGCTCTGGGTCTCAGCTGCTTTAGAGCTCAGAGACTCTTTGAAGCTCTATCATGATAATAGGCCAACGACTCAAGGCCTCTGCGCATCAGGCTCTGTTGTTGTCAGTTACTCACTTTGAAGGGAAAAAAAGAGCTCAGTGCTGAAAAGAGCCGAACAAAGAACGCAAGAAATGAAGGTTTGAAATTTCTCACTACAAAAAGCTACATTATTATAAAATGATAGCTCTTATAGGTAAAGGTTAGTAAAGAGAAAGTGGTTATTTAATTTATTCATTCCTATACAGCAGAGTCCACATTGAAAAGTACTATAAGACATACAGTACATGTAAAAATGTACTTTTATAATACTTTGTAATTTGTAGTAAATTAGAAAATAATACATTTTCACTGATGGCGTTGGACTTTCAGGCCCCATTGTACTTGTAACTGCAAGATGTTGTTTGACGATATAGTTTTTAAATATACTTTGTACACAAACAATAGTACAATCCAGTCATTGTTAATAATGATAATGGTTATAATGTTGATAAAACTGATCTGGTTAATAATTCATTCGCAACGGTTTTTATTTTTATTTAATTTTAAACAGTTGTATGTGCTTATCAATGTATAAATAATGTAGCAACAATAAATTATGAAATCTTGTGCTGCACATGACTGCACTTCCCTGTGAGCTCATAAACATCCACTCATTAATAAGATGCAAAAATATCCACAAACTGTATCTGAGTTATTATCAGTTCATTTGATTTTTACATTTTGTGAAGAGTGAAAAAAAAAATAGGTGTGGAGCTTGTCCCCATACTGCTTTGAATGGTGCTAGGTGGGTGTTTACTGGCTCAAGTAAAAAAAAAAAAAAACGCTACCCTCAAGTCTACGATATTCTGGTCATTATAAATAAATGTAATGCTGTATGTTGAGGGTGCACAAACTTCATTATGTTGATTTTGTGGAGCATGCAGTGGTATATGACCCTAAGAGCACTTTTCAGTCAGCATGAAACTGACCTTGAAATAAATTGCCTGCCAAGAGGTTATTAACGGCAACTGAAGAGGTTATTGGGTTAAGTATTGAGCTTTTCACAGTTTACCTGTCGTCTTTAGTATGACTTTAGCCTACTTTCACTTTCAGACTCTTCAAACTTGCATGATGATTGATTTTAGGAGCTAAGCTTGTTTGAAACACTTATCCACAATGCGGTATCTGATCTAAACGGTGCTGTAAGCATATCGTAAACATCAATGTTAAGTACTTCACAGACAACGACAATTTTCTCCTCTGGGATTAAAAAACAGAATGTCTTCATCCTTTCCCAAGAGACTCGGGAGTTGTGATTTCTAAACAGCAACATGTTCGCATAAATCACACAAACGCTGTCTGAAACGGTGATCTGCATTCATAAGCAGCTCTTAATCCCTTCCTGTCAAAATACGACTAAAACCAGATCTTGAGAGTATTCATTATGATGGCCTAATACATGCCGTATTATTCAAATGAGCTGCTGTCATATGTTCTTGTGTGAATCTCCGCTAGTGTGATCATTTGTAATGGACTGTTTTCGTGCCTGAGGGTTTCTGTCTAGACAAATATGAAAACATGTGTTTGATCTCGGTGCTGGGCGACAGGTACCTCATTCCACTCTGACTGCTCAAATATCCATCAGAGTTGAAGAGAGTCATAATTACCTATCAAACCTGCATGTTGCCAAACCACATTACAACTCAGAAACAGGAAGACTGTACAGATCAATTAAAATTTAAATGTGGAGATTAGTGCATGGGACACACACACACGCAAGTGTACATGAACATATCCAGGCTGGCACACAAGCACAGGGGTTCACTGGCATGTGGTTATAGCATTAATATTCACATCCTACAGATGAAGTGATAAAACCAGTGTTCCAGACAAGAGGCAACACTTAACGCTAGTGCTGATGAGTTTTACTGGGATAAAGCTCTGTGCAATGAATGAGTGAGTGTACATTTTAATGAGCCCATTAAGGTCTTTTTACTAACAACCAAGGACCGAATAAGCTCCCTAAAGCTATTAGATCACACAGAGATGTTTAAGGACAGCGGTCAGGATCCCCCCATCTTAAAAAACAACAACTTTTACATTTCAAATGAATGCTGATCTTTCGAAACATCTATTCATCAAAGGATTCTTTAAAAATGCATCATTGTTTCAGCAAAAATACTAAGCAGCACAACTGTTTTTAACATTGATAATAAATGCCTTTCAAATCAGTATATAAGAATGATTTCTGAAGGATCACGTGACACTGAAGACTGGAGTAATGACTAATACAAGTTCAGCTTTATCATCACAGGAATAAAGTACATTTTATAAAATGAATAAAATATAATACATAAAAAATCAAAAACAGTACATACATTTTTACTGTATTTTTGGTGACTTTAAAAGACTGTAAACTTTGAAATGGTAGTGTACAGTTGTAAATGCTTTCTATATAAATGAGCAATGCTTGATAAATAATGAAATACATGACTACACATGCTTAACTCTGATTAAAGAATAGCCATAAAGGAAAGCACAAACCATTAATTAACTAGGACCACTATGCAGAACAAAATAGTCCCCAGTCCTTGATACTGATCAGCGGAGGAATATTCTGCTGTGCTTGTATCTCTATAAAGACCCAGCCATGAACAACAACATGGCATGCTGTCAACACAGAGAACAAGTCCAAAAACCAAAGAACTTTTCTTCAAAATGTTGAAATGTGGATATTTTGTTGTTTATCCATCTGTTTGTCTGCATGCAACCATGGTCCTTCTGTGTGCGAACAAAAAACTTTGGCACAGCGTGGAGTGAATTTGATTGTGTGGGCATGCATGAGTGTGTGTGGTTGGGCGCAGGGCTTCCCACAATCCCCCTCATTAACAGCTCATGCGGGTTGGCAAATGACTGCTCGAGCCCTGCCTGTCTCTCTCTCTGCTTGGCTCTCATTAGCAGCTGGCAACACCACATGAGAGATGAGTGGACACTGGCACAGAATGGCATTACCCGCTTACTCGCTGTCATACGCTCACACACAAAGAAGTCGCTGGAAACAGAGGAAGTGATAAAGAGAGAGAGAAGAGAGAGAGAGATAGTCCTCATCTCAGTAGATTTAATTAAAACTGGGGTGAGCAGATGGGGGGAGATGGAAGGAAGTCCAACAGGAGACAGCTCATCTGTCTGAGCCACACTCGTTTCCCCCATTTCTCCTCTCTCTCTCTCACTTCCCTTTCTCTTCACCGTACATCTTGTTTCACTCTATCCTTTTTAATGAATCCTTGGCTTTCTATAACCTCCCAATTTAAAGCTTCCACTCTGGATGGATGACAGACGGCCAGTCCAGATCAGCAAGAGAATGTGTGTGTGTGTGTATCTGACAGTGCTTGGTAATTAGTGTATGGAGGTAAAACAGGTTTGCTCAGGCCTGTTGAGCTGGACAGAAATTCTGTTTTACAATCCAAACGGCTTACTTATAGCTATAGGTGACTCAAAGTCTAATTTTGTTCCAGACTTACTTTTTTTTCAGTGGAACACAGAAGACGATTTTTTGAAAAATCTATACAATGAAAAATCAATGGGGTCCAGTGTTGTTTTGGAGCCCACAGACTTTTATTGATGAGGTCAGGGCACTGAAAGACAAAGAGCTGAACAGACACACAAGAGCTGGCCTGTATGGAATCTCTGCCTGCAAACACATGTCAGTCATTCAATTCTACACATCCCTTAGCCCTTGCAATTTATATAATAAATTCAAGATTATGATTATAATTGCGTCATTGAGAAAAGTGTTAATTATAGTAGTTTTTCTCAACTCCAGTCCTACCAGAATGCTTTAGATGTCTCACTAAATAAGGGTATGTTCACACTTGTTGTTCGGTTCTCTTGGTTCTTTTAGTCTGGACCAAAAAGAAAATTATACATTTAGTCCTGGCTTACTGTCATTTTTTACCATAAACCTAAAACAACCCCTAAAAAATCAGCCGTATATTTTGCGATGAAACTTGCCAACATCCAAACCAATGCTGTTCGCTTAATGTACTCTTTGTATGTGCGTATATATGATGGCATTTTTACCAGCTGAGAACTCATAAAGCTTATAAAATGTGTAATGGAGTCAAAACAGCGCCAGGAATTCCTCTGTTGCACACACGAATGAAGATCTGCTAAAAGTAGACACGGTTCTGATGCCTGTATCGAAAGGGAAACGAAGTATCCTGTTAAGGGTTGGCAAGTTTTTGGTTAGTTTAGATGTCTTTGGTCCATGTTGCGTTCATATTTCAGTAAAAGAGTTTGTTTGGAAGTGGACCGAGACCACCTGAAAAGATTGTTTGGTACTAACCGGGGTTCAGGCGGCAGTGTTCACATTTATTCAAATTGTTACACATTTATTCAATCGCACAAGAGTTTGTTTTAATTGAACCAAACCTGTCAAGTGTGAACACCCTAAAACACATCAATTCAACTCATCAGCTTCTTAATGTGTTGAATAGGCAGACATTTAAAACATTCTGGAAGGTTGGTCCTAAGGACCGGAGTTGAGAAACACTGGATTATACCATTCCATTTAGGTCTACTCCTACTGCGTCAAAATGTTTCATTTACAAAAGTACTCTAAAACATTCTATCAACTGAAAAGAATCATGGTAAAAAAATATGATTTGTCATCGTTCTGCTCTAATTCTTATTATGCATAATGCAAAAATGTATTTAACTACAAATAAAGTGTCATAGTCTCGTTAAAACATTTTAAACATTTAAATTCAGTAGATTACCAATAACAACCAGCACAGATGATGTGAAAATTTATATTCTGTGCCGATACAAGTAACGGCTGTTTACATCATTCAAATATTTCACAACATTCTCAATCCTGTTAACAACTTTAAAAATGACTTTATAGTATAGTGATATTTAATAATATTAGGGGGGAGTCGTGGACTGGTAACCCAAAGGTTGCTGGTTCGATTCCAGTACTGGCAGTAAATGACTGAGGTACCACGGTGTCACGGTTTGCAGTGTGCGTGTTCACTACTCCATACTCCTAATGTGTGTGCACTAACTTGGATGGGTTAAATGCAACGGACAAATTCCGAGTATGGGTTGCCATACTTGGCCTTCACATGTTACTTTCAATTACTTTAAAATAAGGCAAATCATTTCAAATCTGAAAGGCATGTTCTAAAAAAACAACATAATAAATAAATAAAGGACATGGTAAATGTCAGCTAAAATAAAATAAAAAAGTGCATAGGTGACTGTTTATCATAAATGAATACTTAGAAATGTCCATGCATCACTTAAAACGTTTTTCCACTTTCTAACCTTTTTACTTTTTCTTTTTTTCTTTTTCTTTTTTTTTGCTTAGCTCAGTTCTCTACTACATTAATCTCATTATCCTTTGAACCTTTTCACCACTGATGCCAAATGCAATTTGTATTCTGCGGCCCGGCAAAGAGCCCTAAACTGATTATCCCAGTATAAACCGTGGCAGTCCTGGATATTGTAAGGCCTGAAAGGCCCTTCTAGCCTGTGAAAGGGGTTCCCATATGCCCTCAGAGTTTCATGACACAATGTTGCGTCTGCTTTGCAAGGAAGAAATTAAGCGTGTGAAAGTCTACGCAAAGCCCTCATTTTCCAGTTAATCAAATCTCTGCCTAATCAAATTAGCGCATATAATTCAGCTGGATGCGTGGCACAAAAAAGGCATTATCCCCTCTCTCTGAAGCTGAAAAGAAGGGAACCAGCGTGGTATCTCTCCCTGGGCCTCCACATCAGCCGCAGTCAATAGAAGAGGCTGGGAGATGGGGACGGCCTCTCAGGGGGTCAGAGGGGAGGACCTCAACAGGAAGGGGAGGTCCGAAAAGGGGTGGGCAGGGGTGTTAAAGTTGGAGCCACCGGGGTAAGCAGAAACTGCAGGGTGGAGGGAGACTTTGGCAGCGATTAAGTTCCCAGCTTATTAAAAGGCCTGGCTCAGTTCTCTCCTCACGGGAGTAGCCCAACGCTTGCTAATGAGGTACTTGTTTAATTTTCTTTCAAAGGGCTGGACATCTGTGACAAACTCTCTCTCTCTTGCCCCTCCCTTCACCTCGCTCGGCCTCCCCACACAGACAAAGCCCATCTATCAATAGACCTACAGCGCCTCTCTGGTTTGATGAAGTGTTTTCCATTGTATACAGCAGATAATGTGTTCAGAGTACGGCAGGACTATCAGTATTACCTCTGATCTCTCATCCCAGTCAAAGCCAATCATGAAAACTCAATAGCGCTTTGAGTTCAATGGCGAAGCAGGCAGAGAATCTCCTCCCTCTCTCTAATTGATTTCCCTTCCATGGATGATGCGTGCATGAGGGAGTGTCGTGTGGGCCCGCGGTGATGGCGGCTCGCTGTCCTTTACCTCAATCTTAAGGGCTTGTGTTTGTGAAGTGCACCAGAGCTGTCATCTAGGATTAACTTTTATGACTTGAGGGACCTGGTATTAGACCATCCATAGCTGCTGCATGGACCAGCTTTATTTGCTTGAGTGCACTGACTAGAAGCACTTCCTTTGGGAAAGCAAGACTCAGAATGCACTCTGGTTATGGCCCTAAGACCATAACCATATTGAAGCAAGCATTTCCTGTGTATCCTCATCTAAAACCTTTAATCTTCATTACTGAGTCTTTAATGTTAAT
Source organism: Phoxinus phoxinus (assembly GCF_949152265.1). Taxonomy (NCBI): domain Eukaryota; kingdom Metazoa; phylum Chordata; class Actinopteri; order Cypriniformes; family Leuciscidae; genus Phoxinus; species Phoxinus phoxinus. Next base: position 12,660,259 of record NC_136898.1, on the reverse strand, counting down.
TTCTGGCTTTCAAACATCAGTGGACTCTCTCTCTCTCTCTCTCTCTCTCTCTCTCTCTCTCTCTCTCTCTCTCTCTCTCTATATATATATATATATATATATATGTTTTAAATCCAAGTAAGGTATAACTAAAAATTAAATACTAAAACGTAAAATCATTGCATAAGAAAGTATTTTGACATTAACCCCAGGTTTCACAGACAAGGCTTAATTTTAAGCCTACAGTAGTCCCAGACTACACTGTAAAAAAAAATTGCTGCGATTATTTAGCGCAACTTAAAATCCAACATTGTTTCAACTTTAAAAAGTATGTGTTCAAGCTTGACTTAAAATATTAGGTTTAGTTAACTTAAGTTTAGTTTGGTTAAGTTGGATATTTAAGTTATCTCAACAAATTTTAACTAATCGCAGCCACATTTTTTACAGTGTACAATGCATGTTTGAGCTGTTTTAACAGAAAGCAACTTATCATATCTTAAATGCCAGTGCCATTGTTTTTAACACCAGTAATCTTTTTTTTTTAAGGCATGTTTATAAAAGCTACTTAAATGTCCTTATTGAACTTTAGTCTAATACTGGCTTAATCTAAGCCCTGTCTGTGAAGCCTTCCATAAAATAATATACAATAAAAATAAATAAATTATACATTTCACCTTTGAGCTATATACACACCTGTATATAACAGTTCACACCTGTATATATCACTTCACACCTGTATATTCGCTTTCATTTCAGATTGATCTGGCCTTAAATGTCACATAAACAAACTAATTGTGCTTTACCGTATATAATCAGTATTTTTTTGAAGGAAATTAATACTTTAATTCAGCAAGGATGCCTTGATTTGATAAAAAGTGACAGTAGAGACATTTATAATGCTACAAAAAAAATATATTTCAAACAAATGACGAAACAATGCTGAGTTCTCTATTAATCAAATAATCCAACTCTTCATATTAAAATTATTAGAATGATGTCTGAAGGAACTGAAGACTGGAATAATGACTGCTGAAAATTCAGCTTTGTTTAACATGTTTGTTTGTTTTTTAGTTTAAAATAAGAGAATAATTTAAAACATATTACAAAAATGTTGAACAATAGTGTACATGTCAGTCACATGGTCCCTTCTTAGATAATTGGGCCAAAACATGTTGCAAACTGGATCAAACTTTGCACCCATAATCACATTTTTTGGCTACATTTAGTGTCCTCTTAACACATCTTCTAAACGAGCATTTCCCAAACTCTACAAAACAATGAATACAAAAATTATACTGTTGATCTGCATCTATACATTTTTTCTTAGATGTGTTCCACCTGAAAAATCTGTATGTCAATGTTAAGAAATAGCAGGGCAATTTTTAAAGAAAAAACACTAGCATTTTGCCATCAGATGAGAATCATGATCATTAACAGTTAATAAGATCATAAAAGCTACAAAAGATTACATGGTTCTCTCCACTCTAGTTTAGTTATATTTCTCCCTCTCCCTTTTGTCTCTCTGACCTCTAATTGGTATTCAAAGGAGTGCGTGTCTTGTCTTTTGCTGTCGGTCACTTCTAGTTATTTTATAATACATTCCCCCTCTCTCTCATTATGAGAACTGCCAGATTCATACTTGCACTTTGATACCCTCCCTAATGTGAGTAGACAGACACAGCATACCAACATGCTCCTCCCTAACCACCTTCACCTCTCTTTATCAGAGACACTCATGTAGTGTGTGTGTGTGTGTGACTGCCAGACAAATCAAGCACCAAAACAGCTTCAATCTGCTCAATGTATACAGGCACTAACAATGGCAGGAGGTCAGAGGTCAATCCCATGGATCAAGCCTCAGCTGGAACGCGGTTATTGCTGGATTGAGTCCACAGGGGGAGGGGCGTTGCTGAGGACAATGACGGAGGCTTAGCACCCCGAAGCCCTAAAGCCAGATCATAACTAAACTGCATGTTATTATAGCCTTGCCTCAAGAGAGGGCCATCTGTGCTGTCTAATGGGCTTCAGTGAGGCGGTCAGAGCTCAAGTTCATTTACGAAAACGATGATGATGATGACAATGTTAATGGTGCTACAAGGAAACTAGTCTTGCCATGGGTAACAATGTTAATGGTGCTACAAGGAAACTAGTCTTGCCATGGGTACCGGCAGGAAGTCCAACCGAGCTACCGGCCATTCGCTGCACCCCGCTGTTATATTACGACAAGCTTTACAAAGTGCTTTTTGCTGTGGGGCATTGTTGTTGCAAGTTATGGTTTGGCTGGATTTTGTGTTTATTCAACAAAACACTATACGAATACAAAAACACTGGATGATAGATTATTTTAATGTTAAAATGTATGCATAATTGACATTGATATAGGAAAAACGATACTTCTTGCGCTTTTATTGGCAACAAATCAGAGCTGCATGATTAATCGTTAAAAGATCGCATTTTCGATGAAAACACCCATGCAATCTTATTCATAAATGACAATGATTCTGCTATGTCTAATAGACCTTTGACAAGAAGCTACAATCACATCGGAACATTGAAATCTGCATTCGCGCTGCCACTGACCCAGAGAGAGAAGTTGTCAAGTGTAGATATGAAACAGCTTCACAACACACATTATTTCTGTCTAACAATAATTCAAATTATCACAGAAGTACTGGGATAAAAGTTTATAGTTCGGATATAAATACTGATGTCTACGGTAGCGATCAAAATTTTTGAAAGCAACTTGACGATTCAACTAAAGATTGTATCAACTACATCTTTACACCAGTAGGTGGCGACAAGTGACCGTTAAAATATTTATTGTCGCTGAATCATTCATTCAAGAGATTTGTTCAAAATGGTGATTCATGCAGCAATTTGTTCTGATTCATGCATCAATGAAACAAGTTTTATGAGTGAGTCATTTGAATAATTCTATCAAACCAATATTTTTATTTTATTTTTTTTTATGACTGCAGTAATTGCCATTTTGTCAGAACTTCTAGTCAATTACATACATGTTATTTTGTCTAGTCATCTATTCAGAATCATGGAAGAATTGTCAAGACAAAAAAAAAACTGTGATTCTCAATTTATCCAGAATCGTGCAACTCTACAACAATTATATATTTAAAAATACATGTCGGATACAAAATAGTTTTTTAATCAAAGCTGAATGCCATCCCAGAGTTCTATAGTGTTCATGTCAGTCAAGACGACCTCTGGGTGGCATGGCTTAGGTGTGTATCTGATGTGTTTGTGTGTTTAAGCGGTGGCCATGTCTTCTGTTGACCGTGAGGTGATCAGTCATGAGGTGGTGTGTGAGAGACAGAGCCTGATAAATGTACTAGAACAGATAAGGTCAGAAAGAAAAAAGAGAAAGAGGGGGTCAACACCAGATTCATTAAGATCACCATTATCTCTGACTAACAGTGAACTATGGTGACAACGAGAGGTAGCGAGTATAAATATACTCCATGAAAGTGTGCACATTGTACAAATGTGGATTCCCATTTCCACACTCATTTCACCTATTTTAACTATTTTGCTGTAATTTAATGCTCATTTAAAGTTTAAAAATACTTATAATTCGATAATGCTGATAAATGCAATCTTTAGCAAATCTTCATACTGTACATTTTAATGGTGTGATGCCTAAATTCACTTAAGCATTTAAAACAAATGATTTTCACTTTAGTTCTTAGAGCTTCAGTTTTTTGTTCACCCGGCCAAAAATTATTTGTCGTTCCAAACCTGTATGAATTTGTATAGACAAAATATAATTTTAATATCACCATTTATTGGTTACAGACATAACATGAAAATAATTATCGACGTAACAGGATGTGCCAATTTCCTAATTGCATAGGAAAACATTTCAGAACATAACAATGCATCAAATCGAACTTGCATAGCTAAAAGTGCTTGCATTCACATATCTTCAGGCTTTACTCATACTGCATGTTCTCAGGTCTTCATTAAAAGTGCTATAAAAATCAAAAACGTATCAGTGGTAAACAGTTCTGTCATGTTTTGCAGGTACTGAGTACTACCATTGCTAGCTAGAATAACAGAAACAACAAAACAGCCTGTGGAGGTGTTTCTTGCAGAAATCCTGCCAGCAAACTCTCTGCCCTGGTGAAATGTGATCAGAAAAAGCCCTTCAGCTACACCGCTCCTCCAACTTTCCCCTCCTGGGTTTCCTCCACTGTAGCAGATCATGTTTTTTATGTTGTGGGTAAACTTTGCTCCTGGCTACACCTTCCGGCGCGTAGTGAATCATCATGCTGAGCCTTGGAGGTGGCCTTGAGAAAGCCGAACACGGGCACGAAGAGTTTTAAACTGAGCCGTGAGGGTGGATGGGGTGAAGCTCCTGACAGGCACTGCTGCTGGCAGTTACAGAGCATGTTAAATCATGCATGCAGGTGTCGGGGCCTACAAACAGACTGGACCCGTCCTGCTAGGCTTAAAGTGAACCATAGCATCTACCACTCAAACACTGACAAGGAGGAGAGAAGGCCAGGGTAACCTCCAGCTCAAATATTTCATTTCTGTCAGGCGTACAAATGTTGGTGCTGTGTATAAAAACACATTCCCACAGATTTTCCGGATATGGACGTTTTTGTTCCCCCAGAAAAAGCCTTAGTAAAAAATAGATGCCATATTTATTTCTAACAAGTAGTACACTCTAAAAAAAGAAGAAAAAAAAGAAAAAAAGAGAAAGACTAAGTTTTAATTGTGCATATCTTCTTGTGTACACTAGCAGAGAGACATGGACTAAATGTTAAAAAAACAAACAAATTTTTACTCTTTAAAAGTATGACAAATGCTCAGATTAAAGTTGATTATGTAAGATCAGAGAGTGACCACAATTCTTTGAAAATGCTGTTTCAGAAACATTCATGTAATGAGATTCTGATCTCATGTAGCTAAAGATTTGTGAGCTGAAAGCAATAAACTTATTCAGTTTGATCAGCAGTTGAACATGACATATCAAGAATACCCAACTGTGAGAGAGCCAGCGCTGCAGAGGATTTAACTATCATTATAATATTGTTGACACACACACCATGGCAATGATACACTTCCTCAGCTAACAGCATTATAGTTCATTAATCCTGATAGAGCACGTAATTCATGCAGAAAAGCAGTAGGTGATGCATACAAACGAACACATGCGCAAATATACACTTCTGTAAGAGCACAAAATGTGTTAATCACATAGATTAGGATTAGCCTGTGACGTCTCCGAAACAAAAGTGAGATTAAAGCAGCGTTGAGCGGTAACATTTCTCAGCAGAAATCCGATTTGCTTCATAATGATACTACTGACGAGCATCTAAAGCTTAGCTGAGCTTTGCAAATGTAAACAAGAAATATCTCCTTACATTTCATACGAGTCACCATGCAAAAAGCTGATTTACAAAGAAACAATTCATAGAAGTATGGAAAAGTAAATATATTGTTATTATTGTTAACTAAAACTAAAACAACTATCTGGCAACAAACTGAAATAGTAATATTTGAAAAATAAAAAATAAAAATGACAAAAGGACATACAAATTTACAACAAAAAAGAAAACGTAAAAGATAAAAATAAAAGCTAATTTAAAATATGAATAAAAACTATATAAATATACTATAATAACACTGATACATAACATTTATGAATTGTGCTAATAAATAAATCTAATTTATAGTTTAGTTATAATTGACATCAATAATATAATATAACAATACATTTTAGGCCATTCATATATCGCGTCAAACGCGTGGAAAGCGGGGCCGCGCCGCTTTTTCCTTCCCACAAGCGCTTGCGCTCCCATGGCATCTGTCGTTGCTATGCAACAATGAACTGCGCTCTTCATGATGACGAAGAAGTATCAGCAAAGGATTAATTGATTTCTAGCCTTTGCATTAGCTTTACTACTAGATATTTTTATGGAGATAAGAAATAAAAACCCGCCCTGTACAGCTATGATCAGCTGTTCGGCCGAGCTTTCGATGTTGTTACGGAACAGCCGAAGCTGATTGGTCACATGACCTGCGGTGAGATTGCGGCATTCTGAAAAGTTGAGATGTTTCTTCTCGCCGCGGCATAGCCGTGCCTGAAAAAACGAGTGCGCCGCAGCACAACCGCGTCGCTTCCATTATGAGCGCACTTGATGCGCCTACATTTTAAATAACGAACTTAAGCAACAAAAGACGCGATATGTGACCGGCCCCTAATTGACCTTCAAACTGACTCATGAAGCCTTTGCACTAGCCAAAGTTATGTGACATGGGATTAAACCTCCATGTTAGTTCAAGTTAACATCTTTACACAAGTGCTACCAAGTGTGGAAGGTCCACTAGAGCCCCAATGGAAATGTCAGAACTCCTATGTCAACTGCTCATTGTCATCTATAGTTTATACCTCTAAACTGACTAGCACTGACTTGCTGAAAAATTCTAATAGGAATGCTGATCAAGGATCATTTTATGCTAAGCAGATCTGACAACAATGATTCCAGCCTAATTTTCTCCTAAGGCCCGTGAGCCCTGAGAGCGGAGGCAGTATATGCTCGAGCACAGTCCTGCCCAGTGCCTGCCATCTGTGGCTGATGCATTATTTAGCTTGCTCAGCCACTGATTAGCATTAAAGCTATGGTAATGGCCCTCCGGGCTCCTCCAGGTCTACCTACCTCCCAGCACACCCTGAGGTCTCTTTCTCTCAGCTGATCTCTCTTTCACTCACTACCTTCTCTCTGCGTTTCTATCCTCTTAACTGGTCAGAGAACGGTTGCTTTAATTCTTTATGGCATGTGTATTCAGGTGAGAGACAGCATGAAACCAATATTGAAGTTTTGTGGCCTTTAGTCCATGTCGGTTAGCCTTGAAGCCGTCTAATATGTTAGTGCAGTGGTTCAAGTGGAGCCCAAACACTGAACCAAAATCATTTAATGTACAAAAATCGCATTAGCTTATATTGTTATAGGAAATACGCCAATAAAGAAATCTACTAGTCATGTGAGTATTTAAAAGTGGCCAATTAAATGAAGACAACGCTTAAGACAACTTCCCATGAAGCATCTTCGTTGAGGCCCATCCAGAAGGTTTGAGTGTGTGTGAGTGCCTTTGATAAGCTTCATTAATAAACATGACATCCTCTAATACACAGGCTGCGGCATATGGTAAAAGGCAGAAAGAGGAAGGGAGTGATTTGCTGTTTGCTCTGAAAAACAAACAAGCCAACAGGTCCTGCCAGATGGCGGCGAGTGCTGTTTGGGAGAGAGCGAGCAAGAGCGAACAGGGAACAACAAAGAGAAGAAGAGGAACCAGACAAAGGTGAAAGGAGCTTTAGGAAGGATGAAGAGTAGTCAACAGTTGCCACCAGCTTCTCAACTGGTAAACAAATAAAAACGTATTTCTGCTGAGCTTTTTATACATTTGCTGATCCTACTTCAGAAATTCAGTCAGAAACAAGGACAGAAAAAAAACGTACAAAACACCGTTTGGGGCAAATGTAAACATAGCTCGAGGCCTGCAATACATCTGAAAAACAAAAATAACGCAATACAGAGAATACCAAGAAACTCATTTGATGTTTCTCCTCCTCTATGTGTGTGTGTGTTTAAATGAAATGCAAGCTCAGCTAGGAGTTTGCTCACTTTGAATTATGGCAATTCTCATTAGCATAACTAAAACATTTCACATGGGCTGCCCCAGTAAGTGCACTGTGATTTATTTCCACTAGTTCAGCCACACGGCCAACATTATCACTGATCAACCTGTCACCCCTTTAAAACATTTACACCCTAATTGGGTGTTTGTGGCTAATCATTTGCCTGTAATGGTGCTGTAGATTACTCTGTGGCAGCTGGAAATGCAGCACTAAACCTGCTTTCATTAGACTAGGGCTGCACAATATCGAAGAAAAATGTAATATGCGATACCTTGTTAAATAAATCGATATTCAATATGCAATATGATAATGCTTTAAGTGTGTTAAATCAATGAAAATAATATTTAAATATATTTGAAAACTGAAAATGATGGTGGATGGTTATTTTTCTTATTTAAAATTGTCGTTGTTGATGACAGCTGAAGGAATACTGTTTTAGGCTGATGTCACTTTAAGACTAATGCATGGATCCTATTGACACATCTGATGTCTTTCCCAACTGATCGACTATGTTTACATGAATACTCGCCCAGGCATTTTAACATAACTGTGTTCAAGTTATTTAAATGTTCGAGTGCAATAAGTCACGAAAGAGAACTGAATTCGGGATCGCACGCTATCAAAGAGGAAGCTTTCTGTGCGCAAGTCACAAGTAACAGCCGCGTGCCCAGTCTATTCTCTGATATATGCGTCAACCTAAAACTAGACTTTTTGAAGTAGCCTAGTGAAGTCATTCAGATATCTATTTAAATATATTTTAAAATGTAATTTCCTCCTGTAATGGCAAAACTGGATTTTCGGCATGATCCTTCAGAAATCTTTCTAATATGCCGATTTGGTGCTCAGGAAAGTGTTTTGTGTTTTGTTTTGTGGTGGTGCAACTTGATGAAAAAAAATCCTTAATCTTGCTCCATCTATCCATTTAATGAATGCAAAGTGTGCCCTCCACGTTCTCTATGATGTTCAGGACAAGCACCAGGGTTATGTCGGGCCTGCACAAAAGGGTCCTTTCATGCAACTGTACTTTCTTTCCAACAAGCCCTTTAACAGCAGTGACAATTGCAGAGATGCATTATTAATGCCCAGCCGAGGACCCATGTTCAGAAAGGCCTCCACTAGTGTTTCCTCTCCTCATGTCTCCTCTACTCAATCTCTTTCTTTACCAGCTGAGACACAAGTAACTCAGTGACATGCACAGCTGATATCCAAGACCACTGGATGTGGTGTTAAGCCTGGCGTATTGACAGCAAGACATTTATCCATAAGATGACAACCTTGTGTGACTGGCATATACTAAACTCCATCTTGGTAACACCTTTGGGCAGCTATACTGTGTGGTTACTCTCACTCTCACTCTCACTCTCACTCTCACACACACACACACACACACACACACACACACACACACACACACACACACACACACACACGGCCACGGGAACACTTCCTGTGTCCAAGACAATTCCTCCTATGCCGTAGGTAACACTTGTAAACGGAAGACGGCACTGCCTCAAATCTCAACATGACCAGTACATTAACAATGCATCTGCTCACTCATTCTCCTTCATTCAGCTTGTCAAGGGGCCATTTTAAATAAGAGAGAGACAGAAAGAAAGGGAGAGAGAAAGGAAAGTGGAGGTGAAAGATGAAGCGGTGGGCCTTGCAGGCATGAATCACACTCTTTTGAAGATGAATAATCCTTTTGAGGGCTAGCAGGCTAAGCTGATTTACAATTCTGTTTCAGCTTTCTCCCATAATGCCTGTCTGCAGCTCCACACGTACTGGAAGTTAAAGTGAAGGCCCAGCAGACCGGCCGTCTGCAGGCCAAACCAATAATGTTTAGCTGCTATTACAGTATGTACAACATCACAAACTGCAACAAAGACATCTAAAACGGAGCATACAATTCAACAGACATTTTGATGACTTTAATCTGTGGAACACAAAATCAAGTGTTTTTAGTGCATTTATTGATAGTTATTAGAGTCCTATGTTGTTTTGGACCACACCGACTTTCATTGTATGGACACAAACTGTTGAAACATTGTTAAAAATATATTATTTTGTGTTTGGAATGACATAAGTGTGAGCAAATGATGACTCTTTAACCACTATGTTGTAGGATTACAAACTAAGATTGCGTAGCTTAGAAACGTTTGCATCATGTATTTTCATACTGTATTTTTCAGGCCTTAGCTTTACTTTAACTATGAAGAAAAACCCACCGACTACCTGCTACATGAGACAACACATATTACACACTCCTGAAAAAAATGACATTGGAGACAAAGCCTCATGTGATTTCCATGCCTCATTCTTCCGGCTGACGCCTCCAGCTCGTTTGCTCATGTCAGGGTGTTAGATTCCATCATTTGCACTCGAGACCGACGACGATCACCTTCCTCTACACGGCAATTAACATACATGGCTTGCTAATGTTAGTGATTAAGACAGAGGCAGACGCTGATTAAAATATTTCCCCTTGATTTGCCAACGGTAAACAACTTCCTGAAGACCAAGGTTGATGAACGTGGTGCTGCAATCAAGCTGCGACAGATGAAGAAAAAAAAACGTCTCGGAGGTGCTAAAAAGAGCAAGAGAGAAATAAAGACTGAAGGTTGGGGGAGTCCAATTTTCTTTCTTCACCCTCCGCGCCTCTCTCTCTTTTTTTCCTACCGAAAGAAAAGAACTCTGACTACTTAATTGGAGGAATCAAATTTAGTCAAGCACCCTGTTGGCTCAGACCTACATCATTAAAGTTGCCAGCTAACAAACATCAAAAACCAGGCAGCATTAATGAGGCAGATGTATTAATTTCCCATTTATGAGCAGCTAAGCAACTCTCCTCCACCTCTCCCTCTATCGCTCTCTCCTTTCGTTTTCCCTCTTTCATTCTGACAGAACTATTAATGATCTTTAATGCCCCACAGGCAGTAATAGGCCCCACTGGGAGAGCAGAAATACAGCGATTTGTATGGAGGATTTAGACATAACAGGGGAGAGCGATGGGAAGAGAGGGAAAGGAGCGCCGTGCGATCGGCTCCTGGGAGAGAGCGTTTGATCAGGCCGCGGTCTCTCCGAGGAGTTCGGCCCAGCGCTGGGATAGAATAATAAACGACGGGATGCAGATGAAATCAAACCGGCTGTTCGGAGACAGAGAGAGAGGGAGAGACAGAAAGTCAGACGGCTTCTGATTGTTGCTAACAGCCGACAGCTTTTAACAAAAGCACCTCTGAGGCAGACGGAAGCAGACAAACGTAGGAAACGGGACCTGGGGGAGGAAAGTACTGTCATCAAAGACAATTAGACAGGTCTGAAACATAGATGCTACAGCATTAGCACAGATTACTGATGGGTTACATATTTAAGGGCCAATAACTATAACAATAAGTTCAGCTATAACATTTTCATAATCATTAGATAATAGAGATGTCCAATAATGACACAAAAGAACAATAACGTTGGAATCAATTTCAGAATTTGTTTTCTTCCAGCGGATGAACAATCGAAACATTGATAGCCAATCAGAATCCACACGACTTTAAAGAGCTCAAGCATTTAAAGAGACAGACGACAAAACTGAAGCATGCATAAATTAAATAGAACGTTATCATGCACTGGTGTGAATAGGCCTGTGAGTGAGTGACATTGTATATAGACAACATGTGATGTCATGGGCATGATGTGACATCATACTATGTTAACCTCCGTGTATTTAAAACATTTAAAACATGTTTATTAAACACAAGAGGCTAATGGGCAACATAATTATGTAAGAGAAATATTAGCTGAATTTCTTAGAAATAGCCTAATAGTTTTTTTTTGGAAATAAGAAATAGGAAAAGGTTCCAATGACTGGAATGTTCTTACCACTGCAGTGCGAAACACAAGATTTTTTCCATTTAGATTTCATTTCTCCTAAAAATAACTTCCGCTCGTGTGTTTGTGAACTAAAGCTTTTAACAATTCCCCAAAGTGCTGAGAGAAACTAAACACACAAATCTCTCGCTGCCAGAAAACAGCCTGTTCTTTGTTGGTATTCTCATGTTTGCTGTTCTACAATAAACCACACCATAGATTAACCCAGATAAATAAGCTTCATATCAAATTAACCTACAAATTATCCATGCAACACACAACATGCTCCAGAACCTCAAGCCTTTTTTTTCAATATTTTTGAAAGCTCCGTGGTGTAAGCCTTTTGTTTGTTTGCATGTTTCAGTGTTATTGTGCTAATTTAAGGCTTGCTGGGTCTCTGGAGAGATGGAGAGCAGATCTGAACACAGTCACAGGCTTATTAGCAGGACAATGATACTGCTTCCCTCCAACACGGCTCTATGCGTGGTATAATCAACTGCTGTGGAGACCACGGCACAGAAAATAATGTTTTTGTAAATTCGATCAGTGATACACATTTGTTCAGGCTGATTTATTACAGAACTGAAAACTATTTAGCCATTCATAATCAAAATCAAAACAAGCATTTGCATTTAAATTGTACAATATAACAACAACATCTTACAGAGTTGTTGAGATACTAGAAAAAGTTGTGACACTACTATAATTAAACAGAATATCCTCACTCTTATATTTATAGTTTAGGAATTTTGATTTATTTTAGTGAATTGGCTGCGTCAGATGATTTATATACATTAACTAAATAAAAACTGATTTACTGCACAGAAGCCCTATCTTTTTTTTCATTTTTTTTTTCATTATTGTTAGTGAAATACTTAAACGCTGCTGTTTATCACCATGTTTCTGACTCACTTATATAAATATGTTTTTTAAATTACAATTTAGTCTCAAGATGTGATGCACTGATACAAGACACACACACATACACACACACACACATGCACACGCACGCACGCATGCACACACACACACACACACACACACACACACACACACACACACACACACAATATGGCTGTCTATCTAGATAGCGGACTAATTTCCTGAGTGCTATGTGAATCTCCTGGTTGTCTATGGCTGGGTTCAGCCCAAAGCGATAGTGAGATAGAGCCCACAGCTGGGCCACAGAGATAGCAGCTTTCAGTCTGATAGCCTTTGCCTGCCGGACTGCCTGTATAATGAGGAATGAACGAGGAGGGGGGAGGTGTTGGTAACTATTGGTTTCAAATCAGTTGTGTGATGGTTGAGATCAGGATTTGGGTATTAGAATCTAATCAGTTCTTAAGGGAAACAAATATACACAGCTAAAATAAGACTCATTTCATGAAATCAAGACAAGTTGATATAATAAAGATTTAGGAAAGTGATGGATTGTGACCAATGGGATGATGGAGGTCTGCTCTGAGGGGGAAAACAATGATAAATTCAAATGATATATAAAACAACAACATTATTATGCATGCTAGATCAGCAAAACAGTAGTAGTATATATGTATATTTATATACATATAGTATATATGTACACACACGCACGCACACACACACGCACGCACACGCACGCACGCACACGCACGCACGCGCACGCGCACACACACACACACACACACACACACACACACACACACACACACACTTTTAATGTTTTTGAAAGAAGTCTCTTGTGCTCACCAGCTGCATTTATTTGATCAAAAAACAGTAAAAACAGTAACATTTTGAAATATTCTTACAATTTAACATAAATGTTTTCTGTTTTGATATAGTTTAATATGTAATTTATTCCTGTGAAGGCAAAGCTGAATTTTCAGCATCATTACTCCAGTCTTCAGTGTCACATGATCCATCAGAAATCATTCTAATATATTGATTTGGTGCTCAGGAAACATTTCTTATTATCCATGTTGAAAACAGTTGCTTAATATGTTTGAGCAAAATGTGATGCATTTTTTTTTTCAGGATGCTTTGATGAATAGAAGAATCAAAAGAATCAAGCATTTCCTTGAAATAGAAACCTTTAGTTACTGTTACCGACCCCAAACTGACCCCTAATCAATATTTTTAAATGAAATGATATTTGTCCCAGAGATTGTTTTATGTGTTTGGCTGGACATTCATGTTTTAGTCAATTTTCCCTTTTCAGGTAAATGTTCATTATTCTGCATATGTTTGGGCCTTTGGAGTTGTGTCCATAACTGATGTCCAATGCAAAATCTGGGAACCATGAATCAACCACTATTTTAAGATTCAGAGATTCTGAGTACAACTGCTGGTGTGTGTGTGTGTTCCTGGTGCTTGATTGTGAGGCTTAATAAAGAGCAATGTCTAAAAATCTGAACTCACTGTCAACCACAAAATAAAATATTAATATCTGGCATATGACAGATTCGTATCCAGATCTCATTTCAAACTCGTTCAGCTTTAAAAGCCTTCAAATACAGTGTCATCTCTCGCCCTCTTCGTCTTCTCCAAAGCGACGGTATCCGTCATCATTCCGTACGCCCTGATCGATGCCTTTTTTATCATGATATGTTACGAAAGTGACTTATGAAACTCCCTCCCCCCGACGCCCGACCATTTCATCACTGCGGTATTAGGATTGATGGCACTGCAGCTAGGGGAGATTAATCAAGCCCAGAACACCCTCCAAAGCGTTCTGCGCTCGGCTGGGGCTGGCTGTGAGAGACGTGAGGGCACAGAGCCGGAACAAGCGTATCATTGGAACCGCTTTCTAGGGGACCTAGATTCATTCTGCCTGCAGGCTCTTATGATCAAAAGAGCATTCTTCTTCTTCACCACTGCCCACCCATCCTCCCCTCGTCCGCCGTCCCCCCCTCCACCAGCTATTCTCACTCTGGGTCTCCGCCAGGACTCGTCTCCAGAATTGATTTCCCAGGGACGCCACCTCGTGCTGCTGCGGGCTGCTGTAAGGGCTCTAACGATCAGGCTGTGGATCATTAGTTTAGAGCACTGTTTTCCACTGCCCAGAACCCTGAGGCTCATACATCTTCCCCTCCTGCGCCCGCAGCTCAGCCCTGCGAAAGCACCTCATCACACACACACACACACACACACACACACACACACACACACACACACACACACACACACACACACACACACACACACACACACACACACACACACACACACACACACACACACACACACACACACACACACACACACACACACACACACACATCCATCTTTGGCCACTGCATTTAAGTGGAAGAAGTGAAAAATGCTAGAGAAAGAAGGGAGGAAAGATAATGGAAGATTATGGAAAGAAAGATTAAAAGAATGTAAGGAAAACTTGTGCAAAAATACAGACTACTTGGTGGGTTGCCGATGAATTGGTCTTACTTAATCATTTCATGTTCGCTTGACCAAGATCGACACATTTCTTGTGCAACAGAATTAAACAGAGGTTTTGAGTGATGTTTTTTAAACTAACTTTTTAAACTCAAGTTGCATTTCTAAAAAAAAAATGTATAAGTATATATATTTTTGCACAAGTAATTTAATAAAAATGCAAAAAACATTTGATATTCAAAGTCACAAAAAAAAATAAAAAACTTAAATGTAGAAATGATGCACATGAAACGCAGGGAATCTCTCCCGCATTTAAGTTTTTAAATGCAATGATCATAAAATATCTTAAGAAGCAACACAATGTACAAAGATGTCTATCTGCAATGAGTATGGTGTCTGAAGGCTAATCTGAAGGTAAGCCAAGTTAAGTTTGCTGACATTTTATTTATGTTTAAATTCACACAATTGATTACAATTCAATTAATGAATAAGAGTATGTTCTGAATAGTGTTTCTCAATGTCATCAGAGCCACTGTGAAGTGTCGTACTGGACAAAGGTGAAGTTAGCTGAAGCTAAGTGAACTACACAAGAGAGACTGAAACTGGGTATCCACAAGGTAGTAGGGAATACCAACCCTACATAAAATATTACGGCAATAGAAAAAAAATCTAAAATTCTAGCGCTTTTCTGACCTTCAAGTATGCTATATATGCCCGCAGCATTAAACGTGGGAATAAAACGCTCAAAATGTAAGACATGATCCATCTCAGAGTCACAGCCCCCAAGGAAATGCGTGTCTAAAAGGTCTTTGCGTTTTAGAGCGCAACTGTGAGTCTGTCATGATGAGGGGCATAAAGAAGAGATTGTCGCCACTGCCGAGGTCCTTATTATCTTGGGCTCAGGAACAATGTGTTCTGATTTCACCCTCTTGCAGTCTGTCAATGAGCTGAAAAGAGAAGCTGATTGGACTTCCTCAGGCACGGAGGGCAGACTCCGCTGAATCCGCGAATGCCAATCGTTCACCGAGTCTCTCACTCGGCCTCAATCCCCTGCACTCTGTCCAGCTCATTTTCTTTTTCATTTGTTCTTCTCTCTCACTCTGTAATTCTGCATAGAACAATAGAGCAGCTCTCTGGACTGTGATCCGAAGGGCTATAAACGGTTCAGTAATGATGATGTGTCACTCTCTAAACACTCTGGCAGAGGAAGCCCGTCTTTACTGGCCTTCATCAGGCGAACACTAAATCAACACCGCCAACTCTCAAACGCTAAAGTAATCAGCTTTCCACTGTTTTAAATCACATTTCCATCAATAGAAACAAACCCCATCCAGCTATAGTGCCAATGCAATATTAACTCCCTGATGCTGAAACAGAAGAAATTGCATTTACAAAACAGATGACTGTTGGAATGACTGTGCACTCGTAACAATAAAGGTTTCAAAAGGTTGTTTTTGCAGTGATGCCATAGAAGAACCGTTTTGGGTGCCTTTCAGTGAACAGTTCTTAAAAGAACCAGGCTTTTCTTAGTGTTAAGAACATCTAAAGAACACGTTTCCATTATAAACAACCTTTTGTGCAATGGAAACATTCCATGGATGTACAGTTTAAGGTTCTTCACGGAACCATAGATACCAGAACCTTGCTATTCTTAAGAGTTTGGCAGAAAAAACTTTAACAAAAGCTTGGAAGTAATTCCTCATATTTATTCGGATGTGACTAAATTAAGTAAATTCATGTTTCACAGACAAATTTGTGACTTTAATCTCATCAGAAAAGCAAAAATACTAAACCAACAATAAAAAATGGATGACAGTGCTAAATGGAATTCAAATCGAGCCGCCCAGCTATAATTTAATTTCGTAGCTGTATTCAGCCAGGCTAACTGACAAGTCCTGGCTCAGGAAGTTTCTGAAGCGCTGCTGGGTTTGGACCTGATGCTGATTTACAGCTGTGCTTTAGTGGATCTAATAAGCCGGGCAAATGCCTCCCCTCGGCCTGGCACCAGCCCACTGCCTTCGCCCTAATTATTCACATATTTTGGCAGTAGATTCCTTCCCTGCTTCCCTCCCTTCCTAACTCCCTGACGCTATGAAGAGAGAGAGAGAGAGAGAGAGAGAGACAGACAGACACAAAGCTCTTAATCAGAGTATATCAGTTAAAATAAATGAGAGCAGAATGAAAAGAACGCTTTGCTGAAATTCCCTGGCTCAGGCCAAATGAGTTGAGTCTGGGCCAGACGGGTGAGATGGGAGTTGGCTGTGGAGAGATGAGTGTGTGAATGTGTGTGTGTAGCATTGCCAGTGGCTTGGGGAAATATCTCACTGGATATAAGATTTAGGCACAATAAGTGGAGAACAAATAACGCACTCTAACACACACAGGCCACATACTCACACATATATATTGTCAAATAAACACATAGACAACATGATTTACTGGTATTTTCAATATTGAATATACACTAGTGTTCAAAAGTATTTCGGTCACCCTACAGGTTGGAAGCGGAATTGTCCATTACCGCTGTCGTAAATAATTTAGCCTACCGCAGCCTACTGTCGCACGCACACTCGCTGTTTATCCAGCACCGGCTTTGGAATGAACGATGTCCACAGACAAGGTAGAGTATGTTGCATGATTTCATGAAAGTATGAAGTATTGCGACATCATAAACGAACGCAAGCCGAATTTGTAGTTTTCTTATGTCTCATTCGAACTCCAGAAACGCGACTCGATCTGGCAAACTTAGTGTGGTTAGCCTATAGCAGATATAGGACTGCAAATCGAATGCAGAAGGGCCTTTCACCCTGTTACGACTTGATGAACCGCTGAAACGATTTTGGAAACATTATTTTAAGGTAAAAAATCTTCTTTTGTGTTGCTTTAAGTACTATTCCACAATATTACTGTATTCTTGATCAAATAAATGCAGCCTTGGTGAGCATAAGAAACTTCTTTCAAAAACATAAAAAATAAAACCTTATCGACCCCAAATTGGTAGTGTATATTGGCCGATATTTGATATTTATACAGGTATACTAATTTTCCCTATTTTTGTTTAGATTTTCATTGCTGTCAAATTGCACATACATGTTGGAGCATGTGCGCTAACCGCTACTACGGCTTTGACTACGGCTGAAATGCTGTATGTCTCTCCTCTCAGTCTCAATGAAAAGATGCTTGAGTTTGTCTCCAGACCTTCTGAGCTCTGCACTGGGATATCGTCTGGACCAAAGCTCCATCAAACTCCTCTGATAAGGCCTCTGCATGGGATCACCAGACCTCCCCCACTCTCAAACGGCTATCGCAGACTGAATCTCAAATGATATCGCTCTCTGACAAGGTGAACAATGCTGTCAGTGCGCGGTAAAGGAGGATGCTGTTAATTTCTTGTGAAAGAGATAGAAAAAAAGAGGTATGCAAAAGAAAGTGCGTCGATGGCTTGATGTGTGGGGAGAAATATGGTATCACAGCTTGCCTAAGGGAAGCCTGCCACAAATCTCCCTTAGTCTTACTTGACGGGCCTGAGACTGTCAGAGGAATCTTCTGATGTCACTTCCTCCCCCGACAGCATTGACATGCGTACGAGGGAGGGAGAGAGAGAGGGACTGCTCCTCGCCGCTGTATTCTTTAATGTCGGCTCTTTTATCGAGGATTCAAGCTGTCAGCTGTAATCAGAGGACTACTGGTGCGGAGCAGAGGAGATAAGACCTGCCTGTCAACAACCCATCATACACTCCACACATATGCTTGCACTCATCCCACTCATCACACCATCCCCAGAGAGAGGGAAAGAGAGACAGAGAAAACACAAGAGATACAGGTAGAGAAAGACAAAGTGGAAAAATGAAATGGCAGTTAAAAACTAGAAAGGGGAACAAGGGGACATGAAATGGAGAGGTGGTCTCACGGTGGATGACAGCGAAAGGCTGCAACATTTTTTTCCGACGTCTACGTGACTTCAACCAGAAATTAAAATCAAATCCAAATAAAAAAAATTGTACCTGGTAAACTCTAGGGCATATCTTAAATGTTTCCTGTGAATCCTGCTGAATCTATGGCGTCACAACAATAGAAACTGTATTTCTCTTATTTACAGTAGAGTATTATGAGAGAGAGTTAATCACAAAATCAGTTTGAATGTCCGCTGAGGAAAGTGATATCCTTGTCTGTGTCCTTTTAACAGTTAATGGGATTTCCCACGACCGCACAAGTCAATGCAAAAGTCTTTGCTATTGACTCTTTCTTAAAGACTTTGCAAAAGTCTTTACTGCCATGTAATGGTGTAATAATGTAACTTTCACTGAAGTCAAATTCACAATGAGACTCTTTCTCAATACCAAATACAGCATGTTATTTATATAAAACAACATTTATTGAAAAATAATATTTAAATAAACAATATTAGCCAATAGCCATTCTAAAAGTATAAGAAGTTTGTACAACAGGAAATAAACCAGCAAACAGTCCCTTGTAACTTCAGACTTGCCAAATCGATTTGATCTGTAAAAGTAATAGATAAATAAGACCAAAAACTGCCTGTTTGATATAGCCTAATGAATTATACCTCATGTTTAAACACTATCTACATAAGAGCCAGCAGACAATTTTCTAAAGGACTGGCCGAGATAAAGCTGTTCTGGTCGGGTACATGAGCGCTGAACGGCCGCTGACGGGCTGAAGCGTGCACATCACCAAAAACGTCTAAACAAAATGTCAAATATGTGCTATGCTTATATATTTCACATGTTTGAGATCTAAATAACTACATTCTCGCCTAAAAAAAACCCTCTTAAAACTACATTCCGTGACACAACAACAGTAGTATTTTTAAAATGATGGTTGTTTGCTCGTCCGCCATGATGCTCTCTGTGAGAAATGCCGCAAACGGAGTGTTACAAACGATGAAATGGTTACTGTGGTAATACTGGTAGAACATCGCATGGCTGGAAAAGGCTCTCAGTCAATCAGAATCGAAAACCAGAACGAATCGTATCTATATAATCAGATTTACATTTATATATTCATATATATTCCTGTTTGGAAATAATATAATATAATAAAATATAATATAATATAATATAATATAATATAATATAATATATAAATAATAATAATAATAATATTATATATATATATATATATACACATTAATGTTATTAAAATAAATACAAATATGTAACAAAAAAATTATTGATTTGTTTATCAATTAAACTGCTGTAATGATTGGATGACACAAAATCGTCCATATTGTTAGGATGTGTTGCATCCATTTGCATCAAACTGATAAGTATGTTTTAAAATGAGCAGCATGGGCAATTTAAAAAAAAGCTTTCATCATTCACTAGTCTGTTTATTTATTTTGCCCAGGGGAACACTACCACACGAGTTAAATATCTTAGTATGTATCATGATGAAATTGTTTAATTCTGCATATTAGATTAAATTAGATGATTTAAGATATGATTAAAACAAAAATACACTCATCACACACTGTAGCTATAATTGATTTTGCTTATTTCACTCTACTGAGCTCATTACCAAGGCTTTAGGGCATTACTGTGGTACGCACACACAAACACACATGACTTCACTCCAGCAGCAGCTGTTAGAGAATAACTAATAACTATTCGTGCAAGCAGACAGGAGTCAACTGGCATTTGGTTACCAATTACTTCATGGCATCCTTCACCATTTACTGCTAAATAATACAGCTGATTGATAATGCAGGATCATCCCTCAATGCCTTGGTGACTGATGTCTGATATAAATTACACGTTCACTTGTGGCCTCCTATCAAATGTGTATGAAAACACTAGCTGACCTGAAATGAGTTTACAAATCCGAGAATGATACAGACTGAGAGAGCAAGAAAGATGTTAAGATAACTCCATGAATAATGCATATATCACTAGCCAAGCAAATATAACTGAATATATAATAACTCACAGTATTACCATATCTATACCCACACCCCTCTGTTATACTTCACTATCTTAAGAATTAATGTGATGAAAGCACACACTACGCAAGACTGTCGACAACATATTATCATATAGCATCTAGAGATACAAGCAGACAAAAATTATCTATAAGGATCTGCCGGCTGAACACAAATTTCTGGGGAAAAATATATTATATTGATCTGACTGATATGAGATTTCTATTCAATAAAGTTCCAACTAAATACTATAAAGTTAATCTTAATTAAATATACACACGCATACATACATACATGCATACATAAATACATACAGTAGAGGCCAAAAGTCCGGCCTAGGAAAATTGGCATCACCTTTAAAAATGTATATATATATTATTATTTTTTTCAGATTTTGTAAGCATATTACGTAGTGCTTAGAATAAATTGTTTTATTTGTGATAAATAATGCAATGCAACATGCCAAATTGTACTAACATAATTTTTGTCCAGGCTGTCTACAAAGAAATGAACACATGCAAAAGCAAGCAATAATATTATTGCATTGACATATTAAAAATGTATTATGTTGTAGTAAGTGTATGTTTTGTCCTGTTAGCTTTTTGTTTTTCTATGTAAAATAAAACGTGTAGCTGTAGTTTGGCTTTTTTGGCAAAACAATTTTTTCAGATAAATACCTTAACCAAGTTTAGTGTTTTGATGGTTTAATGGTTTAATCGAATTTGTAGGGTAGTTAAGAACAAATATCGCCTCTGGACATCACTTTTGGCCATTACTGTTTATTTGCTGGTATATTTGTCGCACATTAGAGAAACTGGTTCAGGTCATTTCAATTTCAGTTTCAATGAATTGCTAATATAAAACAGCTCCCGGAAGTTTTGTCGCTGATTATTTGTTAAGTGTAATTTAATCTTTAGCAGGTTCAATAGAAAAATCACAGATAATGGTGGTGTTAACATGTTCCAGACCCCTACTGGTTCTTTGAGATGATGTTTGTATGCGAAAACATTCAGTGCTGGCAAGATAGATAAGTGTTTTAAAAGAGTTAATTGTGTGAATTAGTTTGGGGTTTGGGACAGTTGTCGCCCTGAAGCTCAGTGATTACTATCAGTGTTTGCTTCCTGTCTCCCGCTAACTATCTTTCTCCCATGTTGTACCCAAACTCACTTATTCCCAATGCCTTAAGCTACTACAATGCAACATTCACACACACACACACACACACACACACACACACACACACACACACACACACACACACACACACACACACACACACACACACACACACACACACACACACACACACACACACACACACACACACACACACACACACACAGGCTATGCACCACATTAAGGCTAAATGATCTGGCTTTAGCTGACTGTTTAATTGAACTCTTTAAAAACCAGACCACACATTGCTCTCCCATCTTACAAACTTAACATACTTGCACCCCAAAGCCCAGTGTTTCCATATAATCTCATTGATCCAATTTTCTTACACAGTTTGGGTTCCTATAATGTGTGGGAAACCAGCAGTGAGCTCCGGTGGTTTATTTCATATATCTAATTATATCTAATTGACCAAATTTTCTTGTCTTAGTCTCCCTCTCTCGTTTATTGTGGTCTCACACTTGTTTCATGGAGCCTCACGCCTGTTTTCAGTAGTTTTACCAGCCAGTTCAAGAGAATGCCAGATTTCTGAGCTACCATGCCAAATAAAAAAAAATATTTTTTTGCCAACCATGCAATATATATATATATAATGCTTAACAGATCGTCGTTGAAAGAAAGAAAAACAAACGTGTTTTTTTATGTCAAAATGACATTTATACCTTCTTCCTAGTCCATTCGATCCTGTATGTCACCCACACCCACATGCAAACACACATTATCTCCCTCTCCCCCAATTACAAATGAGTCCATTAGTGCGTGTGCAGTGCACCCTGTGCTGCCGTCCCATAATGGCAGCTGAGATTTCCATCATGATCATAACGGTTCCCTCGGCTGCCATCAGCACAGATGGAAGGCCTCTCTTTAGAAATGAGCTATCTACCCACCAAAGGGCACATTGCAGGCTTTGTTATTTAGCCCGCTGTGCACGTAATAGTGTGAGTGTGTGCGTAATAACGTGTGTGCAGCCACATGTGCCAAGTCTGTATCATGTTTGATGAACACTGAAAGGTAAATTGGTGATAAAATCACTCTATACTCACGTAAATGATGGTCAGACGTCCATATTTTACAGTCATTTCTTCTGGTGATTTGCTACAGTGAATGGATGCCGTTAATTTGCATAGTCAATTGTGTTTTACGTTTTCCTGCTTCATTTGATTCCGAACCAAAGCAGAGTGTTGGATTCATTACTGTCTTTGATTAATTTAAAAACATATATGGAAAAGGGAAATGAAAAAGAGTCAGCAACATTTACATGTACATTTATCAGCTATTTACCATCAGCTTATTACAAATGTTAATGTGAACAGTCTAAGTATAGAAGAGCTTAAAAGTAAATGTGTGAAAGGAAAGTACTTGACGACTTCCTATTTGTCTTGATGTGGAAACACAGGATTCTGGGTACTAATTACCTTGTTACAGATAAACACATAAACACACGGCTCAGCATTCTTCTGTCACAGTAAACGCCTTTATCTTCAAACATTTGTTGTCATATGTCTCAGTAGGGGTCTTGGCAGTGCAGAGAGGATGTTTTCTCATGATTTGCGTTTGCAAGAATGTAAAGTTGTGTTGAAAACAGTTTTTTTCAGCTTACAGACCTTTTACAAACTGCCTGAGGCTTTTAAAAGCCTGCAGCTTCAGAGGAAGGACAGACTGAAAGGAAGCAAAATGCATTTTGAAGCACCACAGCACTGAATAATTAAAAGAAATGTGACTTATATGTTTGTGTGCTTAAGGGAGGAGTGTTCTTAAACCACCCAACCCCACCACACCCTTCCTTAAAACCAGGCGAAATATTGCATAAATTATTTAATATCAACATTTGACTGACCAAAGGATAAGCCAATGGATACAAATATTCTGGTATAGTTTTAGGTTTGCACATATTATGCAAAAAACAGAAGGGTTAGTTCACCCCAAAAATTAATTTACTTCTTTCTTGATGTTGTTCCAGATTTGTCCGACTTTCTTTCTTACCTTTCTGTTTTTAGCCATACAAAGGAAGTAAATGGGGTCTAAAATCAACATTGGACCCCATTCACTTTAATTGCATGAAAGACTATAAGACATATACTTATATGCACTCTTTAGGTACAAGTATACCTTTTGAAAGGGTACCGCCCCAGTGACAGCTTTTGTATATATATTTTTTTTTTTACAGTGTATCTTGTGTTGTTTACATCCATTTTAATACCTTACTGGTTCCCAATTAATTTTATTGTGTGATTAGCTTCGGAATCTTAAGCTACCTCAAAGCAGTGCTATAGACATTATATTTACATTAGCCTTTAAATTAAGTGTCTGTACGCTAATGTGACATTCGGTTTAAATAACCTAGAGTGAATCATTAGTTTCTAACTAAAAACAACAACAACAACAACAAAAAACAACACACCAACCATCCTCTGAGGTTCATTAATCTTCATTTCTCTCCAGAGGGCCACTTAGTGTCGGT
Organism: Phoxinus phoxinus; assembly: GCF_949152265.1. Classification (NCBI taxonomy): domain Eukaryota; kingdom Metazoa; phylum Chordata; class Actinopteri; order Cypriniformes; family Leuciscidae; genus Phoxinus; species Phoxinus phoxinus. The sequence goes on along the minus strand of NC_136898.1, from coordinate 12,635,812 downwards.
GATCTGTCCTGAGTCAGAGCTGTTTACAACCTCACTTAGAGAGACTGGACGCAATCAATGGCTGTCCTGCTCTCAGAGCCCGAGGGACCATTGCTGAGGTGTTTAAATAGGGCCTGATAACAGCAGAAAGACAGTGGAGAGAATACCACAACCATTGCATCACGCTGCTGTCAAGACGTCCACACAGAAATGAGCTTCAGTCACAATGCAGGACATCAACAGGGCAGCGGCAGCCTCATTATTCCCAGTCAATACTGGCTGTCACAAATGGCGTAGGGTGTGGATGAACACACACATACACACAAGGATGCACGTTAAAGTCCTTATGGGCATTATATTTACATATTTGCAGCTTGACACTCTGGACCCTTAAGCCTAGACAATGGGGCTGTTTTAATAAGAGACAAAATGTCTCCCATGAGGCCTCGGTTGCACATCCAGCTGGGGGACTCCATTTAATTTCCCTCAGGCCGACGATGTCTTGTACACATAATTGGAGCCTCGCGCACAACAGGCCGAGCTCTTTTGTTGATCATCCTCCTGGGGTTAATCAGGACATAGACGGACAAGATTTTCCTGACCTGACCTGTTTTTGCAAAGCTGAACACCCTCCAATTATTCTGCGGTAACAAGCGTGTTAGTGAGCACTTGGGACGGGAGACTAAAGATGTGTCTACACATGAGTCTGCATGTCCGGTGTCCTCAGTGTATATGTGCCGGCACACTTGTCATTAGGGTCATTTTCTTTAAATCCGTAGACGCAGAAAATGCTCTGGGGAAACATTACAGTGAGGACAACACTGAAATCAAGTTTCTACTGACAAACAGATATTATACGCTATCAAACTATTCCCTATTTTTAATTTTATTTTTAAGGACATACCAGTGTCATTTTAGTTGTATTAATATTTTGAATTAGCCTGTATTCTTTTTTTTATATATATATAGTTTAATTTTTAAACAGATTTTTAAGTTTAGATTTTATTAATTTCATTATGTGATTTTGTCATTTTATGCATTTTAAGTTTAAAAAAAAAATAAGGCTCTTTAGATTTTTTAATTTTTAATTCAGTTAATAATGTTAGTGCTTCAACTTCAAACTTATTTTAGTTTAAAATAGTTATCATAGCATTGTTTTGAAAAAGCAACCTCTAGCACTGAAAACTTTAAAGCAACAGAAATTTTCTGAAGGCAATAATTCCAGTTCAAAATGAAGTCTATGGACATTTGCTCTATACAAAACTAACATGCTAATAGACAAGAACAATGTGATTGCGTGTTTATGTATATGAGTCACTTCGTGAGTAGGTATGAAGTCCTTGACAGACATCCACCCTGCATACAGCCTCAGTTTAACCTTGGACTGTCAGCACTCAGCCTGCGGAGGACGCCAAGTCACAGACAGAACGAAGGGTAAAGAACAAAGAGATGGACAGAAAGAGTAAAATAACAAAACCCTGCATAACAATGTCTGAGATTTTCCATGTTCTACTGTTCCATGTTTTGAGGAAAAAGTCTGTTAGGAGACGTGGATCTGAACCCAAGGTCTGAACGCATATATTATTTAAACTAGATAACAGTCAACCTGCTCTCATTCATATTCATGAGTGCAGATAGGCACATCTCAGGCCAGGTGAGAAGTGTCACACACCTACCAGTCTCACATGGAATAGAATATTCTAGAACACTTTACAGGTACAGGCTCACAAGTCACACATAGATCCATCACCAGACTATACAAGAAGTTAGGTGGGGAAATAACGTAGAATACATACATATAAAATATAATATAATGTGTAACGATTAATGGCGATTAATCACATCCAAAATAAAAAGTTTGTGTGTACATAATATCTGTGTGTGTACTGGGTATAATTATTTTGTATATATAAATACACACAAATGCATGTATATATTTAAGAAAAATGTGTTATTTATATATAAAATATTTTTATACAATATAAATTATATATAAATATATATACAGTATATACATACAAATATTTCTTAAATATATATACATGCATGTGTGTGTATTTATATATACAAAATAATTATACATACACACACATTCTGTATATTATGTAAACACAAACTTTTATTTTGGATGCGATTAATCATTGCACAGTTCATAATATAATATAATATAATATAATATAATATAATATAATATAATATAATATAATATAATAATGAATATAATATAATGGCCCCCCCAAAAAACATTTATAAGGTCTGAATACTTTACTTTGAAGTTGTTTGTAGATTGCAACACTGATCGAATCATTTTCATCTAAAGCTTTGCCACTGTATCAAAATTCACAAGGGATGTTTCCCTTCAATTCTATTTCAAGGACTTTGCAACCTTGTCTGATTCACACAGGTACATTATTACCTTTTATTGGCTTGTGCAAATGAATGCTGAGGTCGAGGGCTCTCGGGAAGGTCTGATAATGGAAAGTGTAAAATATCTTATGCCTTGGGTTCGAAGTCAACATGAAACTTAAAATCAAGAAGTCACTGAACTATTTCTCTAGGTTAACCTTTCTTTTATTCCATCCCGCCTCCCTATATGCTGTGTTGGAAATAATAGTGTTTGCTCAGAGAGAAAAAAAGCAATTTATATCTTTTCACTGAGTGGATTGCTCCACAACAAACCAAGAAGGATCTTGACTCTTTTTCCTTCTCCAAGTGCCTGACTAGATGTATAAAAGTTTTTTAAACAAGGATAAAGCAAGATAGAAAAGGTCTATAATGGCCCGCACCAGCTGCGCTGTCGTAGCAGGGCTACTGTCCATCCCAATCCATAAGAGGTCAGACAAGAGTGTGCAGGGCCCTCCAAAAAGAGGAGTATTTTCTTCGTAGGGCCCCTGCTGCGAGGCTGTGTCCCTAATGGCAAGAGCACACAGCGTTAGTCTCAGTCCTGGAAACAAACCCCAACCACTCAACCTCCCACCACACTGAGCTCTCCTCGGGGACTAAAGAACCGTCAGGAGCTCTCATGTGTGTGTGTGTAAGGAATCTGGAGGCATCAGCAAGGCTCATCATGGCCTAGGGGAAAGGAAGATGCTGAATCCACACTAACAAGTTGATCGTTGTCCACATGTTAGAGGCAAGCGTTAGCGCCTAGATATACACCATGACAGAATGAGGCTCTGCCTGCTGGGGGAGATGGAGGAGAGAGTGTGTAAATGTGTGTGTGTGTGAATGTGAGTGTGATTGTGTTAGCAAGTAAGGGTCGGTGGGGGTCATTACCGACTGCCTTAGGGCACTTGGATGCTTCTCTGCTTATGCTCAGCACAAACAACAGCTGCAAGTCCCCATTTCCACTATAATAACACAAACTAACTGTTGAGTTTTTAAAAAAAGAATAATGTTTGGTGATATAATGCTAATTGCTATGTGGCATCTACAAAATATTTTTAGGAATGCTGTGATTAACTTTTTTTCGCAGATAGTAATATCAATTTACAGATACGATTATCAAAATTTTACATTTATAAAATTGACAATTTTCATCATTAAGATTATTGACTATTATATTGGTCATTAATATATTTTCTGTTTACATAATAAATTCATTTAATGTTTTAGTAACATTAGTAAAAACAACAAAAATAGTAATAATAAGCATACAAATTAATACAACACACATAATATACTGCAATACCCACTGTAATTATACATGTATCAGATTTTTTTCTTTATAAAATAAATAAATGCATATAAAAATAAATACATAAATTCCATTAGTAAATCACTAGCTGACAGTCCCCCCATACAATGCTGTTCTCAAACACAAAGAGGTTCTGTTTAATTGGTGTCACTCAACCAGCAGCGCTCCGCCAGTACAATAAGCGGGCTGCACTCTTTCTCCCATAATGCACCGCTGCGGCAGACAGGAATGAGAGGGAGGGCCAGGGGTGAGGGGTGGTGTGTGACTGAATAGCCTGCTGACCTGTCCATCCATCAAGCAGCATGCATCACCCTGCTCTCTCTCCCTTGAAAATCCTTCTGCTGTCTTGGCAAGTCTGAGGGGCTGTAAGGTCGTCACATAATTTTGGCGGTAGGCCCCTGTAATGAGCACTGCCTGCCCACCCGCCCCCAGGATCCCGGCGATTAGCCTTCCACAGACACGTGATCCGTCTCCCACAGCTCTGGCATTTACAACGCTGACCTTGCCTGGAAATAACAAGGATCAAAATAGCCGGCAACCATAAGAAAGAAATTAAAGAAATAAACACGTCATTAGAAATAAAAGAAAGAGGGGGTGCCGCGGCGGGACTGTAGCCGAGCAGCTTTAAAGGAGACGTGTCAGCGCTGCAGCGGCGTCCCGGCCTTGATGAGGGACGCCGAGTCTCCCGAGCATCAATCACCCTGCCAGACCGGAGCCCCCCGGTCGGCTCAGGGGAAACGCCACTGACCCGACTGGGGAGCAAAGAGAGGGAGGGATAGAAGGAGCGAAGGAAGAAAAGCCAGTAAAAATTTAATGCACTCCGCAGAGCGGTCATGTCATACTTGGTTATGGAAAATAATCCCAGATGCTTGCAGTGGCTGAAATGGAGCTGTTATGTGCATGCCTCCTAACTCTGTCTGACAGCCGTGATGTACGACTACCATTACCGGAAAATATCACTTCAACTAACCCATGATCCGGCTCCACTCAGGGTCACATTATCCACGAGGAACAAATTACACCACTCCCCCCGCCGCTTCCTCACTCCCCTCGCCCCCCAACCCCAAAGTAAATACAAATTTCCTACACGGCCCGGTACAAATGCGGGCCGATACGTTAGCTATGACAACGCTCCGCGGAGTGACGGAGATGATGAAGTACATGACAAATCACGGGCTGACAGGCCACTCTACAGCAATCAGCCTCTTTCCCGGGCTCACGAGCGCCCACTCAAGCCTGTAAACACCCCTCTGCTCGCTCCCCTCTCTGTCCTCCCTCCTTTTTCCAGATGCAGGGAGGGCAAAACACATAATCTTTTACCGCTGACAACTCGCTCGCGAAGCTTTATTACCCGCCCGGTTTCACCGTGCGGAAGTGTGGCGAGGAGATAAAAAAAAACTGTTTTATGTTCCAGTGCTCCGGCTGAGTGATGGAGAAACTAATGTGCCTCTCCTCCTCCTCCTCCAACCGCCTCAGGGCAAACATCGTCAGAAGACGAAGAGAGAAGCGGCGGATGAAGTGGAAAAAGACAGACAAATGGAAGCCAGGATACATACTATGCATATGGGCAGTGCTGGGTAGATTACTTAGTTGTCGTCCATTACTGAATACAAATGACATCATGAAGTTAGTAACGTAGTTAACAATCTATTACATTAAACATTTTAGGTAATATAATCAGAATACTTTTTAATTACTTTTACATTACTTTTGATATAACTCAACATATTGATTTGAATAGGATCATCTTTAAAGCTCTTCAAAATAAAACGCATAAAAAAATAAATAAAGATAAAGATAATACATATTTGATTTGTGTATGCTGTGTGGCTGTGTGTGATTATAGCTGCCTGACTAGTGGCCGGTCTGAAAAATGCAAGACTTTCCGAACATATAGAGTTTTTTTTTATGAAATAGGAAAATATTTCTTATTTAAAGATAAGAAAGAAGAATTTAGGGGGAAAAATAATCAATGAATTATGAATTTACTGCCATTTTGTGAATATTAAGTAATCATGTAATCAAAAAAGTAACTGTAGTCTGATTATGAATATTTAAACATGTAATAAATAAAAAAATTTTTTTTTACATCTGATTACATAATCCAGACTACATGTAATCAGTTATTATGGGCAATTCTGATCATGGTTTTGTGAAAGACACATTTTCTAAAGCAACACTTTAGTGAAGGTCTCGAATGAGATGCGAGCGAGTGAAATTATAGCACTTCTCTGACGCAGAGACGCTAATAAATCTGCAACTGCTTTCAAATGGTGTCCTCTGCCCTTGGCCACACACAGATGGGGGGAAAATATGCAAGAAGGAATGAAGGGCCCATGAAAAGAGTGAGGGGGTGAGGGGTGTTAAAAGAGTTCAGCAATAAAGGTCCTCTTATTTTCCCTTTTAAGGCCTCATCAAGTGCATTAAAACGCAAGAGGATGTTCATTTGGGGCCAAAGGTGGGATACGTTAAAGGTACTTAAGATTAATCTGTCCATGCTTGTGCGATTTGTCATCTCCAGCTACCTCTTAAAGGTAATGGGCTGATAATTGATTAGTACACATAAAACCATTTTTCAGCAGGCTTTGTGCTCGCTGTTAATGTTTTAGCTTCAGCATAATGTTTATGCTGTGATTATGATATAGTTTAAAAGCATTATTCGTGGTTAAAAACTGCCAGTTTAAAATAAAAGTCCATAATGACATGATGCATCACATACGATGGGAACCATATGACTTAATAATAAGGATTATTGTCAGTGAAAAGCTTACATTTATTAATCTTGTACATCCATGTTACGACGTTGGGCTTTATGTGATAATCATTAATGTTTTGCATTGTATGCCATCATTTTCCAGTACAAGTGTTTTCATCAATTTATAGCTGTACTATTTTCAACTTGTTTCAAGTATGTTTCAACTTGTTCCTTTATGATTGATGACAGCAGAAAAAAAGGCCTTATTGTTGAGTTCTGAAATGTAAAAATCTAGTTCTTCTAACTTTAAATGTACAGATCAGTAAAGAAAGACAGGAAAATACAAGTAAACAATGATGTGAAGCATGTCAGGCTCAAACCTGGAATCTTCATTGGCTCATATGTCAAGAGCACATGTGCAAGCCACTGCACCACGGCTCAGACATAAAGAGGGATTCTGAGGGTAGAGAGGCACTAAGCCTGAGCACATGTGCTGATTTGTTGCTGGCTAAAGTCGGCATAGATTCACTTGAGCCTCAACGGTCTTTAAACGCTCTCAGATGGCGCAGACCTGTTAGTGTTAACTGCGCCATGAAAAGGGGACGTTATTGGATCCGGGCAGCAGCGGAACATCAAACAGCCCGTCAGGCGGTGGAATCTTTCCCTCTTTCTCTCTCTGCCAGCCACAGAAGACATAATAATCCCCCTTGAGCGCCAGGTAATGAGAAGACAGGGTCCTACCTGCTCTCTCTAATAACACACACCTCTTCTGCCCACAAATCAGGGCAGGGGCCTGGGGTTTGGTGGGTGAGCAGGTTGTGGGGAGAGGTGAGAACAAGATCCCTGGCACACCGAGGGAAAGAGAAAGAGAACGAAAGTAACGGGGCAACCAGGGACCCGAGCGGAGCCAAAAGCCTGGAAGGTGGAGGCCAGCCACAGTTGCCAGAGCCAGCCAAATGCATTCAGAGCATTCTGGACCCCGTTCGGTCTGCAAGCTGCCAATTCATCCAGCAGCAGGAGAGGGAGAGCGAGAGGAGAGCGAGCCAGAGAGGGCAGACAGCAGGACTAGGGCCGGGTTCCAGTTGGAATAGACCAGGCCCGCATGATGAACAGTGTACAGACTGTACCATTTAATAAATCTCTCGCTCCGCTCCAGCTAACACAAACGAGATGTCAAAAGGCCATTAAACACTCTCACACTTTACGCAACACGTCCACACACACACACATACTGCTTCCCATTAACATTAAAAAACCATAAAAAAACATAATTATTTTATAATTAAATTTAATAAAACACCATTCAATCAATTACACTAATTAATCAAACCTGCATGTAATGCACATCATTATTACTAAGTAAACTACTTAAGTGAAAGAAATAAATCATTGCTGGCATTATTTTTAGTTTTTAACTAGTTAGAATATTTTATAAATAACAATATTCATAATATAAATATTAAAACAATATACACTGATATTAAACATTTTATTAAATAAATTCATTTACATAATTTAATAAATAATATATATATATATATATATATATATATATATATATATATATATATATAAAATATATTAAAAAACAGTTAAAGTTAAAGTTAAGCCTACATTTAAAGCTAGTAAAAATAATGATAACATTTATAAACAATAAACAATAATATAAAAATAAATGTATACATTACATTTGTGTTACTAAATACTGTTTTATATATTTATATTGTATTATACATTTATAAAACTATTTTTTAATTAGATCACATCAATTTATATGCTCATGTGAACAGCGTCGGCCAATAACGATCCAGCGTTCTGAGGTAGAACCCAGAAGCGCTGCACTGTGTTTACTGCGTGAACAGCGTATAGCAGACTGACATGGAGGAGAAGAGATTGTAGAATAAAGTTATTATTTTTATTTGTTTTTTTGTGCAATAAAAGTATTCTCGTCGCTTCATAACATTAAGATTGAACCACTGTCGTCACATGGACTATTTTAATGATGTATTTACTACCTTTCTGGGCTTTGAAATTTGCAATGACGTTGCTGCCTATGGCTGATCCAGAAAGCTCTCGGATCTTAATTTGTGTTCCGAACACATGAGGATGAGTAATTAATGACAGAATTTTAATTTTTAGGTGAACTAACCCTTTAAGGAGAGTGGGCATGCATGTCATTTAAGGGGAAAAGGGAGAATGTTCATATCATTCTTGCAGTCAGAAAGTGATTTCTCCAGAGTGTCTTTTTTTCATCTCCTGATTTGAGCCGGAGGAGAATAAAAAGAGACAGTTTGTCTGTGGGTGAATACTACTGACCCATTAATGTGACAAGTCGTCCTCCCCTACAGCCGCTGAACATATACTGTACTGTAACTGCTATTGCAGGGGAAAGAGCTACTGAATTCATTCCCAGAGTAAAGCATGTGAATATATCACTGATCTGTCGCTTATTGCTAATGCAGCTCAACATGCTGACGGTTTTGTAAACACATTTTAAGAGCTATTGACAGAAAGAGATCCCTCTGAAGTGTTTGCGAATGTGTGTGCGTTTGAAAGAGAGCGCTCTTGTTTCTTTGTTTATCTAATAAACCCTCCCATTGTTTTGACACATAATTAATCAAAGGCAGAGAGAATGACATGACATTGTGAAAATCATTAGAGGAATAATGAGAAGCAGGAACGCAGCGAGCAAAACAGCGATTAATGTCGTACACCACACATCTCTGCCATGCCACAACAAAAGGGCTTTGACTGACATGGCTAATTCGACTCGTCGGCATCAAACCACTACTGGTTAAAACAACAAATAAGGGAAAATTCTAAAAGAGTGAACAAAACAACATTTTCCTGTAATCATGCTGATGTTCAACAGACAGTAAATAAGTCGTGCAATGTGTCTTGTAAAGCTTTTTGTATCTTGCCTAGTTTGCATCAAAGTTAGCCTAGAGCCTAGTGTTCAATTACATTCATGCATTTAAATAATGGCCTGATTTAGTTAAAAATAACACACTGTATGTCTTGTGGGTTATATCTATATATAATAAATCTGTAGGAATTGTTACATGTTAATATGTGTAAAATGTAACTTGTGAAGCTCGTAATGGTTCTTTTCAAATTTCGCACACCATTTAGTCATTCATAATTAATGCAGAGTTAATTAAGGCCTTCTCACAGTCATTAACAAGATGGCAATTCTAATTAAATAGAAACACACTTTTAAGTAGAGTCTAATATTGGATTCTCATTGATTCAAGTTTGATTAAAAACGAATAAAGATGATTTTAGAAGTGCTATATGATGTAACATGGTATTAATAATACCACTACTGGCACTAAAACTACAGCTAACTAGCTTTACATTTCCTGAAGCAAATCACAATTCAGTATATTAATTACAATGACATTTCCCCTACCATATTTAAATCCGAATATTATATAAAAAAAAAAAAAAAAAACTAAAAGACATTCACATTGAGTGACCAAAGCGACCTTCATTTTCAAGAAAGATTTGGCGAATTCTGGGAGAGAAAAGTAACAGCGATGGCAACCATAGGCAATGCAACAAACGATTTATGCAAATTAGTAGCGGATTGATACGGGCTTTGTAGTTGTCTTTGCATATTATGTAGGGATAAGAAACAGTACTACAACAAAAACATTTCAACATTTGTGTTTAATTCAGAGATTTCAATACACTGCTGTTGTTGTGAGCTCTCTATTAATAGAAATAATTAGGCACGGTCTTACCTTGTCTTCTTGGTCAGTCTCGCTTTCACACTGTAAGACAAAGACAAAGGCAACATTAGAACAGTGCAGAATCTAATAGATGTGACAAAGCTGAAACACTTTTTTTTTTTTGCTTTTAAATATAAAGCCATTATGAAGTGGGAATCTGATTCCGGCAGTCTCGCACTGCACAGCTCATCAGCAGAGTAATAAAAGTCTAAGCAGGAAAAGGCTGTTCTTATCTCACTCAGTGGCCAGGCCTCATTACATCTGCCTATTACCACCAGCAGGGCTTTTTCTCCCAGACACCAACTAGAGTACGAGTCCAACTATCTTCACGTCTCATAGGCCACAGACACACTGCAGCTAAATACAGCAGCTGAGTACTTAAGCTTGTTCTGTATACAGCCTTTTACAATAAAAACAACCACATTCACTCTCCTGAAATTCAACAAACTGATTACTTGGTCAAAAATATCTAATATTAAAACGGTTTAATTGTTGGCATTGATGTTTAGGGTTGGGTACTGCAGACTTCCTGATTCAATTAGATTCTGAATGGGTCCTTTGCGTCTATTTCTAACTTTTTTCTGCTAATGGTGTAAATAGTTTCAGATTGATTCCAAACTTCTTTTGAAATAAAATAAAAACTGGCTCATAATAGTCATTTGTTCATGAATCAGACTACACTGGTTGCTGAATTTGGAGCAGCATACTCTTACTTAGCCTAGAAATCTAGACGCACCCTAACGGCAGCAAATGTAATTTTCAGCCAGGATCGTCTAGCAACTCTCCATTGGCTTGCGAGCTGGAAAAACCAAACTCTAGCCAGGCCAATCACATTGTGTATAGAGTCAGTGGGCGAGCTTAACATAATGACGGCAGAGTTGCGACGGTTCCGCGTGAATTCCCTGCTACTTGAAAACAAAGAAGATGGCTGCTGCTGCTGGCGAACAGCGGTCTTTCCAATCGGCTTTGGCCGCGATTCTTTGGCAGCGACTCTCAAAGCTTTTCTTTGAGAAAAGAACAAAGAACGGCACTGAAGTCATTCTTAAAAAAGGAAGATATGTTCCGTCGCTCTGACTACGTTACCTTCTTCGTTGTTCTGGTTCGTTGTCTCGCTATCCTATTGCGTGCAGAGGGAATTTGAAAGACAACCGTTTATCCCGCCCCTCGGATTGAGCCCCGCCAATGGTGTGTTCCCAGACCCGACATCTTGATGTGGGTCTGGCTTGTCAGGCTAACTTTAGTGGTTAAATACTGTAAAGAGTAAAGAGTAGTTTGTGGTTCTGAATTCAGCATATTCTGATTATTCTGATTCACTATAAAGTACCAGTTCATAAGAGTTGTTCATGGTCAGAATTGGGCTACACTGGCTCATAAGAGTCATTCGTTTTCGGAATCGGTCGACAATGATCATGTTGAATGTTTTTTATTTCACTAAAAAGAACAATTCACAAGAGTCATTAATTTTCAGAATCAGACTTCACTGGTTGCTCTGTATGTTTTTGATTCACTACAAAAACAGTTCATCATAAGAGTCATTCGAATCAGGCTACACTGGTCGTACTATCTTTTTAAATCACTAAAACAACCCAAGTCAATAAGAGTATTTTATTTTCCGAATAGGGCTACACTGGTCTAGTTGTATGTTTTTGATTCATTAAAAATAACTTGTTCATAAGAGTTGTTTGTTTTCAGAATTGGGCTACACTGGTTACACTATGTTTTTGATTGACTAAAAAGAACCACGGTTGTCCCTCCAAAAACTTTGCAGTGCATACATAGCCATAAAAAAGACTAAAGTGATCCAACTTTTTTTCCAGTGTGCACTTAAGAATTTAACATTTAAGACATTACCCTGAATGAAAATAAAATAAAACAACAAAACAAAACAACAGAGGGTAGTGGGGTCTTCATGCTAAATAAAGCAATAAAAAAAAAAGAGCTAATAAACATAGAATGATATTAAAATGCTGAATTTAAGCCTTTCTGTCCAATTTCAATTTCAAGGTCCGCTTAATTCTTTATCTGCTAATTAGCTAGCAGCACACAGATGACTTGGCTGGGAGAGATGCGTTCAGGGTTTGAGTTTGGACTCCCTAATGAAAGCCTGCTAGGGGCGGGGCTTAAGGTCTTCAGGGCCAATTACACCCAGTGGAGCATAAACCTTGTGGCAGCCCTGAATGATTGACAGTTCTGGGAGTCGTATTCCTGCAAGGACTGAAAGCTAGGCATAGAAAGTGAGAGGAAGGGACAGAGTGAGAGAGGGGAGAATATTTTCTGGCACGAGTTTCTCCCATCTGACCTGATACAGGGCCTGCTGAGCAGCATCCAATTTACAGCCCCAGTCCAATGGGATTCGAGACATACGGGGCTCATGTATTATACATAACCAATAAACACACACACAGATGTTAATAACCTACTGCTCCTGTGTGTGCCAGTACCATAATACTGTTAGCATTACAGTAAAAATGCTATGAAACACAATCAGTATTATATTATTGAGGCTTTTGAAATATAACCCACACTCTTCCCGTCCTTCCATGTACTTGGCCACAATGGTCGATTTAACATGTACGACTTCCTAAAGGCCAGAGGCTCCCCTTCATCTGGCACAGGCAAAGTTCCTGAAGAGTTAAAATAATGAGCAAAATGTATTTTTTCCAGTGTGTTGTGATCCATAAAAAACACTGCCGGCATCTCCATTGGCGTGTCAGTGCTCCCCGTGCCCAGCCTAGCGCTTTGATTGCGGAGATATGAGAGGAACGAAATGACTCGCCCTTGCTTGTGAAGCAAATGGAACGCGCTAATAGAACTCATCGCATTACCCAATGCAAAAGTGCCATAGCTCATTACGTCAGGATAAAAGGATATCATTGTAGACGGTGAGCAGAATTGACTTTCTGCGCCGCGACTTGATGATTTAATCAACTGCTCTCCTTCGCTTCTCATCCGCGTGCCTGACGCTAGCACAGGTGCCGTTAAACGACACTCTCTCGCAAGCCAGCGAGTGGAGAAAGGGAAGAAATTGCTGTCATTATTCTTTCTCTCTCTCTTGCTCCTTCTTTCCAAGAATAGAGGTATGTACATTTCCATACTGGTGCTGAGAGAAAAGATTGAGAAAAGGGGGGGGGGGGGGGGGGGGGGGGGGGCCAGATGGAAATACCTTTATAGTGGGAAAGTAAAAGTAACGGAGAAAGTAAGATTAGATCTGACAGGTAAGGGCAGGCAGCTTGTTTGTCCTTAACAGCGAGAAGCTGCACGTTTCATGAATAAACAACAGCAACAACAAAAAAACAAATAGGTAAGATCTGTCGCATGTTGTGATTCAAAGTATATTAGAGCGTCTGAGTCGTGGCATAGTGCTTAGTACATATTGGGCTATGGTGCTCATGTGGGAGATGCAGGTTCGAGTCCAGTGTTATTTTTCAATTCTTTGCTTTTCTCTCCATCATTTCCTGTCCTGTTTCATCAAATAAAAGTGGAAAAATATATTGTTGCCTAACAATTATACTATACAATTTATATTTTATTACAGTTATATATTATATTATAATATAATATAATATAATAGCGTATTCATATTAGTGAGTCAAGAAAACATAAATTTGAACAGATTGAAGTTAAGAAAACAACAGTAAAGGATGCTGACAAGAGTAAATATGAAGAGATTGGCATAATGATGGTCAGTCCAACATATTTAATTCCTCTAAAATACTTGGTATTACAGTCATATTGGATGGATTAACTTGGGAATCCATCTCAGCATTTTCAAGCTTTTTTTCTGGTGTGGTGTTAATTTCAAAGCCAAACACTTCGCCAATTGATCTTGGCTGCAGATCAATATAGCATGTTAAGCTTATTAAAACAGCCAATGGCCTCAGTGGAACAGTAGAGCCATCTGCTTTAGTTAGACACACACTCCTCAGATACAGCGAATGAGGAAGAGCTGATTAGGCCTCCGAATGAGACCAATAGTGTAACAGATCCGGTCTACCCCTGCTGTGTTCATGCAGTCTGTACTGCAGCAGTGCAGCATGGGAGCTAAACACATCTTGAAAATCCTAAAGAAATAAAAAATGACATATTTGACATATTTCAGAATAATAGTGAAGCAGGAAAGGTATGAAATCATGGTTCATTATGCACTTGTACTCTTTATTTCCTTTCCCAAATATCAATTGAAAGGAATAGGCATTTTAAAAGGGCCTTCAATGTTTTGTGGTTTGTCCCTTGGCTTTATAACACAAGAAACAAGCTCTTTGATATGTCACCAACTTCTTGTTACAGCACGAAATGTCGACCCAGCACTCTTTAAACAATGTCATGGTTTCTTAAAAGTCTGGACTGGAATCAAAGTCCCTAATTTGGCTGGTTTTTCCACTAAAATCAAAATTAAGCTTTTTTTAACACGAGCACATCCACACACACAATGGCAAATTTCCACAATGGCAAAAACAGAGCATTTACATGAAAATATATTCAAGCTAAATACATTTTATTCCTATTTGAAGTCAAATCCCAAAGGCCTTGTAAGTGCGGTACAATAAAGGAGCGAAAGCAATCGTATTCTGAGCTCGCTTAACCACGTCTTTGCCATTGTCCAAAGCTCCGAGCTTAACCAGACTTCTCGAAACGAAAACCTCACTGCCCACATCAAACTGCATGACACACTCTGGTGAAGGGCCAACACAATGAAAAATGTGTGGTTTAAATTCAGCACAGCTATGAGCCAAACACAGCAAACACTCTGAAAATATGCTTCAAAAATATGTTTAAAAACAGCACATAAAGAGATCTATTCTTATTTAGCAGTCATTGATGTAAAACCGCAGTCAAATGTCAAGTTAGGACGCAAAGTGTTCAACGTTCCATTTCATGGTCTATTTGCCATTGTGTTGTAATTGGCACTGTCAACGAACGCTGAAATTAATTGAGACTGATCTGTGCTTGATTACAGAGGCAGTGGGGGTCCGGAAGGTTGACGATAGGTTTGTACGCTCTTTCTCCCTCCATCCCTTCATCCCTCCTCCTTCTCTTTCCTTTGCTATTTTCACCCTCTGCCTGTCGCTCTCTCGCTCTGCCTGCGGGCTGTGGTGGGTGGCGGTGGGGGACAGCTTGAAGAATGGCAACCATTGCCAGGGTCAGCTCTGACAGTGCCAATTTGATGCGCTGCCACAGAGAGCTATGTGCCCTACCTCCTTCCTCCCCCCTCATTCTCTCTCTCCCTGTCCTCCTACCTCCCACAGAAAAATCTGCGCGTCCTGATGGTTTTCTGATGCAAACCATGGCGCGGCAAAATGGTTTTTCCCCTCCTGCTGCCTGCTTCTCCATCTGCCACTGGGGCCGCGCCGCCGCCGGCCGCCTGCCTGTCACAGCGTGCAGTGAAATTAGCCAGGGAGGAGGCGCTCGCTAGTGCTAATTACGTTTTAATCATTGGAAATGTGTTGGCAAATCAAGGCCTGGAGCTCCCACTCTCTGCTCTGCAGTAGGAGTGTGTATGTGTGTGTGTTGAGCTGGATACAAGAGGAAGGATGAAGAGAGAGAGGAAGCAAAAACAGGCACAGCCAGCACTGAGCTAAGAGTCAGACGCTCTGAGGAGAAAATGGCGGCGTGCCTTGTACTGTCTGCTGAGAGTGAGGCTTTGAGTATTGGGCCACAGAGAGACAAGACATTTCAAGACTGAAACCAACGCTTCTCCAAGTCTACCATTCAGAATGAGTTATGCCACACTGAGCCGGCTACTGACGACCCATGAGTAACAAGGTGACATTTTAACAAGTACTGATGAGTCAAGCGTGGCTCTCAAGGTATTGGGCAGATTCTTCAAAAACTAAACCTATTCAAATATTTTAATTTATTCATGATTCAATTTATAAAAAAATTGAGGTGAAACCAATAAGAAGGAAATTATTTTCCTCTTCAGTGAAACTCATGACAAATTTGCATTTAATTTGAGTTTACAAACTCATTTGAACGTGAAATTATAAGCTTACTGCAAATAGGCAGGACTGTTGGGCCATAGAAGTTTGACAGAACACTATTTTTTTTTTTTTCATTTGACATGATCCATTTAACTTATCATTATTTAAAGAACTGGTATGAGTACCAATAAATACAGTAACATCAAGCTTTTATAAAATGTATTTCCTTAGTTAAAATAAATTAAAACACAAAAATGTTGAAAAAATATACACATTATTTTATTTTATTTATTTATTTATTTTATTTTTTTGCAAAGTGGTATCATCCAAAAAGAATGAACTAAAAAAATGGAAATTATAAAATATATAACAATAGAAAACAGTTATATTATAATTATATATTCTATTATCATTTAAATTGTAAAAATATTTCCCAACATAACTGTTGTTACTGTATTTTTAATCAAATAAATGAGGCATTGTAAGAGACTTCTTTCAAGAACATTAAAAAAATGCGCAATTATTCCAAACTTTTGATTGACAGTGTATACTGAATGTGTGTGTGTGTGTGTGTAACAGTTTAATTATTAATTTAGTCATAAGAAATATCAAAAAATAGCATTCGATATATTTTCTCTAGTTTGGGTCTCAGGTAAACACAAAATGGCCTTTTTAGGCCACAATTTATGAAAGTTTAAGAAACCCTGATCAGACTGACTGGAAGCAGACATCAAAGATAAATCAAAGCAAATAAAAATAAATAAAAAAACACAGACAAACGACAACCATTAAAACATTAATGTAGCTAACACAACATTGGAGATACCACTGCTGCATTACACTATTTATGTATTCAATGTTTATGTCATTTTAAGCTTAAATGTCCAACTTAAGCTAAACCTAACAGTGCATAAATGACAGACGTGGGTGGGTGACATAAATAACATGACTGCGAATCATCTACCCCATGTCTCTGTGTTCTCCACAAGCCTTTAACATTAAACTCAAGTGAAATCTAACCTCACTTAGAAGAAAAAACACAGCAGCGCTGCTGTCAGACGCATCAGCGAGAAGGAGGAAATGTATTTCGACACCTTTGACTGGCTTAGGCCATTAAGAGCACCAGGATCCAGACCTGATGACATTCAGGGACTAATTCACACAGCATCTGCGTGACGTCCAGCTGTCATCCTAAAGTACAGCAGGATGAAGGAGCGGATGAACAAATGAGGAGGGAAGCGTGACAGCCAGGAGGGCGTCTAGATACAGGGAAAACATCTCCTTCACCAGTAGAGTGTGGCCTGTCCCAGGGCAGCTCTCTCTCACGCCTGTCAGAAAGCAGTCATCTGCTGCCTGGCCTAATAACCTCCAGCCTGATCGTAGCGTCCAACCCTCTCCCTCATGCACCTTTCCAACATCTGCAGGCAATTTCCTCCCCGATATGACACTTTCTCTAGACCATGAGCACTGAATATGAACTAAAGGACTTAAGAGAGCACAAATACTGAAGCTTTGTTCCAAAACCTAGAAAGCTGCCAAAATAAAGCACACTTTAATAATATGTGCGCTTCTAGCACAAAGCAGCATTGCATATGTCCTTCATGGAGAAGGCAATCCCACAATGCACTGCACTGGGGGGGAAACAACACGTGGCAGGCAAATCAAGAATTTATTTTATGATAACTGTACTATTTCAAATTAATACTAAATTTATTGGTTAAATAGTTGATCAACATATTTTGTTATGTTGCTATATATTATTATAATTATTCATTGTATTGTTCCTTTTCAAATTAAATGTAAATGATGTTATTTAGACAATACTATTATGTTTATTAAAGTACTGTGCCAGTAGCTTAGCAACATGCAAACATCAACATCTATTAAAATCAACTGTTATCTTTGTGATGCAGAATTGCTGCCTATGTCACTTATGACATAAGTTTGGATGCTGTCATAGAAAACTGCAGTATTGCTATTGCAATAGTTTTAAAATAGCACCTGTGTGGGAAATACTGGTGTATAAGAAAATTGTAGATAAGAAGCTGAATCTCAAGTATTGAGAGCCATTCTTAGACGTATATCAGCCACACACACTCTCTGTGTGATGCCGTGCCAGGAAATAGAAAAGGGTTAGCGGGTACAAGATGTGTCTGTGTTATGCCTGTATGCACGTATGTAAATGTGTCTACGTATCTGGAGGGAACGTCTACCTTTAAAATAACTTGTCAGCTAAGCGGCTCGGGCTGACAGATGTGAGATGGCGCCCCGAGGTGGAGCTTGGCACAGACAGATGGTGCCACAGGGCAACGCGCTTAGCTGATCAACCAAGGGTGGCATTGTCACCCAGCCTGCCAGCCACAAGTGAGAGTGGGAGGGTAGGGTAAACGCTGTGTGTGTGTGTGTGTGTGTGTGTGTGTGTGTGTGTGTGTGTGCTTGTAAAAGAAAAAAAAAAGAGTGGGAAGATGAAATCATATGTACAAATCAGTGAAACATAATATATTCCTGTAATGGAAAAGCTGATTTTTCAGCATCATTACTCCAGTATTCAGTGTCACATGATCCTTTAGAAATCATTATTCTAATATGCTGATTTGCTGCTCAAGAAACATTTCTTCTAATCAATGTGAAAAACAGCTGTGCTGCTCAATATTTTTGTGGACACCATGATACATTTGTTCTTCAGGATTACAATAGAAAGTTAAAAAGAACAACATTTGTTTGAAATCTAAATCTTTATCAATTTGTAACATTATAAAATTACACGAACGCACACACGCACTCTCTCTCACACACACACACACACACACACACACACACACACACACACACACACACACACACACACACACACACACACACACACACACACACACACACACTAACGCACACACACACACACTAACGCACGCACGCACACACGCAAGCACGCACGCATGCACGCACACCTGAATGTCTGCATTACTACTGTAGACTTCAGAGCAACAACATATTAAATTTGACAAAAGAAAGCGGGACTGTCAAGGACAAAAAGTATTTTCAAAGGGTTTTTAACCAAGAAACACGATGACAAGTTGTTATGTAAATTTTTCATGAATCTGTTTTAATTCATGTCTAATTCATCCAATGTTTTATGGAATTTTTTATCCACTGTAAAGTTCTTCAGAAGATATTACTAATGTTTAGTCAGCTAACAATTAAGTTAGACAACAGCACAATTAATAATAAACTGTGCTTCTGTCCCTCACTGCTGTTTATGTCAAATTAAATATGCCATCTTTTCTGACTAAGGTCTATTTCAAGATGCCAGACATTTTTCTTTCCCCTAATAAACAAACAAACAAGCAAACAAACAAGCAGAGTCAGTGTGAATTTCACTCCCACAGACATTCAGCGCTGAAGAAGGTTAGGCAGCAAACAGTTGCTAGCTTAATCAAAGATTAATAGAAAGATTTTCAGACAATTAAATGCATCAGATTGCATTGTTTGTACCATTATGGCTCCTCCCTGGGGAACAGTCCACTTTGTTTGCATTTTAATTACTGCATGCACAGCTGATATTTGCTCTGATGCCAGCTGCCATCTTTGTTATGCTTCTCCTCGTACCCTCTGGAAAAGAGCAGTGAGGCAGAAAAAGTGTGGATGAATGTATGCAATTATGATATAACTGAATATCCCGACAGCACAACGACATATATAGGGCAACTGGACAATGCAGACGCACACAGGTCAAACATTAACTATTTATTTTATCATTGAGTAAGTTTCATTAACAGACTAGTTTCATTCATGGCCATATAGACATCACACACGAATGAGCAATATTCTAGCTTTCCTTCATTTACTCTTCATCATGCTCTCTAATTTTCTATCAAACTGCAGTATCTCTTTTTTTCTCTATTTCCCTGTGCCTCCCCCACTTTCTCTCTTCCTCCAGCAGGAACGGATGTGTAGCTCTAATCACTTTGCTCCCCACACCTGACGGCACACTATTAACTCTAGGTCTCTCTGGTGACCCTGCGGGTCGTTGCCCATCACATCAAGTTTTTATTAGGGAATTTTCCTCATCATTAGCTCTGGCCCAGACGCCCACCATTAATATTCATTCTACTGCACACTTCCATCATCCTCTGTCTCGGTCTTACTACAATCCATCTGAAATGCTGCAGCACATTCAGCACCTATCATTAACAGAGCTCCATTCCATCATTGACAGTTGTTTTGGAAGACACACACCTTGACCTGTAAAACATTTTTCTGTCTGTCTGTCTGTCTGTCTGTCTGCTATCTATCTATCTATCTATCTATCTATCTATCTATCTATCTATCTATCTATCTATCTATCTATCTATCTATCTATCTATCTATCTATCTATCTATCTATTTCTCGATAGATCTGGTGTTGTGCAAATATTATGAGAAAATTAAACCTGTTGTAGGAGACTCCAAAACAACATTAGAAAACTTTAAAAAAGCATAATAGGGGGCCCTTTAATATTAGCCTTTTGTTTGACTGCTTTATCAAACAGCTAATAATGTGTTGCTAATGTTAGCAGCCTTCTAAAATCAGCATCGTTAGAAACTCTTTGAACAACTTAGAACGTCAGTGGAGAAAGGCATAGTTCATCATAACATCGTAATATACACAAAATTCCCCCGCTATATTGCTAAATGTAATCTGATTTTTCATATCAACAGAAAAATATACCAGGATAACCTGGCTTCTCTCGAGACTCCCCTGCTTTGCAGCAGTTAATGATATGCTAAAGCCCGTCTGCATCTTGACGTGATTGGTGACTATAGTTTGTGACACACAGGCGATTTCAAACTGTGTTTTTGAGTCTTTTTTGCACTGCAGCTTTTAAGAGCAAACACTCAGCAATGCTGCTGACTTATGAATTTGCATATGGTTTGTCTTAAAAGCATATTAAAAACACCCCATAGACATATAAACAACATTAAAAACTTGATTTTCACCACAGGGGGTCTTTAAAGGTATGGGATTAAAATCTGAACTGTTTAATAAATTGCTTATCTACAAAGGTAATTACAAAAACAGCAGTGCAGTAACTGTTGAACAAAAGCATTAACTACAGGCCAGACCAATGAGCTCCTCAGCTGGAAGAGACACACACACACCCACGCACACGGACAGAGGTGATAAGACAGTCTCACACAGCGCCAGTGGCCAACTCTCACTCTGATAACCCTCCTGCTCCAGGGGATGGTTGTCTAAACACACAGACACACACAGACACACACAGACCGTGGTGGTGAACAGCCTCTGCTAGCCACAGGCACCTCCAGCAATTAACTGACAATTCCCTGACAAGCTGACATAAACCCCATGAAGCCTGGGCATTTGAGGCTGTATGTGTATGCATTCCTCAATGCAGTATTTTAAATAAAAAAACTATTAAAAAGGACACACAAACACAGACATATTACGCACACATACATACAGTATATACACACACAATTTTTTAATAACAAAATATATTAGTTACAATGTTAAAAGGCCGTTAGTATTCGATTTATGTCAAGCTTTTAAATTTTAAATTAAATCTCAATTTAAATATGTACAAACAAACAATTTGTGCTGCCAATACACACAGCACAGATGTGCTGGATGTAGCAAAACTCTAATATGTGTATCTTCCAAGTGTCGAACAGCTTTAGTTCTTGTGCCATTATCATTAGTTATGAATTCATTTTCCCAGACATGCTTGATCCAATTGTTCTCATACAATCACCATAAACACTTCTCAACACGCAAACAAGCCTAGATGAATAAACACCAATGGAAACGTCTCACTCTCAACTTGGCGGCCCTGCAGAGCTGCCAAAGATCTGCTTTGTAAACAACAAAAATATTTAATTTGAGAGAGTGATGCTGAGCAAAATGAAATTAAAAGGAACTCATGCTAACTGTTAAATTACTCGCAGCGCGCTAAATTACATTTGCTTTTCCATCGGAGAGATCAAACAGGAAAACTCCAGCACTCCAGCGCTAATTATTTACAGTCTTCACCTCCCTCCCATCCCAGGAGGCTTAATAAACACACTATTTCTCTCTCCCTCTCTCAAGTTTTTGCGCACACTTGTTTATTTCTGTTTTTTTTTTATTTTTTTTATAATAATTATATTCCCCCACCTCTTTTCCTGCAACTTCATAAACTCTGGCGTCGAGAGCCAAGACTGAGATTCGGATTGTAATCCTAGTGTACACTGGGGCTTCTTAAGAAAGCAGACCATCTAAAGCAGGGTGGGCCCGGTGGGGGTGTTGCTGTGGCAGCGTCGCCATGGGAGCAAGGGGTGAGTGACACGAATGGCTGTCACTGGGATTAATTAGCATGCTAAGTGGCGGAGGGGAGCACTAGGCAGCGGGTGTGAAGCAGAAGCCATCTGACATGCACACACACCCCAGAAGTGTGGATTTTCACCAAAGGTGGCGGCAGTGCAGATTGTAATCGCACCCCTGAGAAGTGATCTCACACATATACTCCTCTCTGAAAAACAAAATAAAAACAGAAACGGTGTCTGCTCGATGTGCAGTTAAGAGGGTGAACAAAATGTAAAAGAAAAAAGAAAAAAAGTGGCAGACAAAAAGACATCAATTACTCATCCTTTGCTTTTTTCCCCATTCTCCTCTACTGATTCCATTTTATTTGAATGGCAAAACTTTAAATGAAAATGAGCTATTTGCCATATTTCAAGGGATGCAGCCATATACAAAAATTCTAGCCAATAACAGTAAGCTGATAATTATCTTAATGTTATGCCGATAACCAATAACTGGCAATATTAACATTCCATACTACTTTGTTTAAATAAATATAAATCAAATAAATCATTTTAAATGCTAAACTAATTTAGGCATGCATCACATAATTATAATGTACAGTCGAATCTTATAATATACAGGGGATCTGCGTGCATATGGTGACGCACAAGTGTGTGAAATTCGATGTAGTATGCACTCCAGGGCGGCTACAACAACACCAAGTCCGCGCGATTGCATACAACCTTCTACTCCTCTCCCTAGTAGACTTTTGCGTTTTTACCCTTTAGACGGGAACGCAACGGTGGAGCGTTTTTAAGATTTCCACTCTGGAGGGTGGTTTCACTTTTTTTGCGTTTTTAAGCCCCAAAAACGAACATCTGATAAAATATTTTTACGGTTTTACCCGCGAGCGTTAAAATTGGAGGAAATGAGCAAGCACAATTAAATATACAATACTGGCCAATAATGATAAGTTAAAATAAATACATAAAATAAACTAAACTCCAATATCGTATGATAACCATTACGGTACCAATGCATCCCTATGATTTCTACATTTTTATAACAACAATAAAAAAAATGGGCTTTGGCCCTCTGGAGGGTCTCTGGAAAAATGCAATTCTGTAACAAACTTAACACAGCATTAATTATAGCACATTCTATGTTCTAGACATTCTAAACGCACTGAGTATTCTAAAAATGGCTTTGGATTCTAGAACTCCATGAGTCTGACCCCTCTGATCATAATCTCTACAATTAGAAGAGGGGTTGTGCCCCCCTGCTTGGCCCTGTGTCGTCATGTGACCTCAAAACAGCAGCTGAAAGACCCGGCCTATTGCACTTCAAAAAAGAGCGAGCTTCCGCCTGGCACCAGCGCTGAGCAGATAAGCCTAATTAAGAGATGGAGAGATGAGAGCGGTAGAGCAAAGCCCCTGCCAACATCAGTCTCTCTGCTCAGCCCATTAAAACTACAGAGCAGGACGAGGGAAACAAACACAATCAAAGCCCTGTTCCTGTGCGTTTCCTGTCTAGAAATTGGCCGTAGGCATTATCTCAAGCTAGCACCGCATGCTCGCACTGGAACATGATCCAAAAGCTACAAAAGCAAACTTTCGCCCGCATGCAACACCTGTTTGCGATTAGTGTGTTCGACAACGCTCCCCTCCCATTGGGCTACTTTGTTTGGCTTTAAAGTTCTGTTTCTTAACATGATAACTAACATCATGCTAATAATCCCAAAGTTAATCAAAGATTTGCCGGTGGATTTGGCCAGTCTGCCCTGTTGAGTAAAACCGCAGTAAGATGAAATGCTCATATATCTAGACTAACCCCAGGGCTCTTGTTATCATATCGATCTGCCCGACAGGAAGTGGCCTTTAGTCTCTGGGTTTCTAAAGTCCTACTAGCTTAACATGGCGAACCGACAGAGCAGCAAACACTAAAACCGAATGCTTCTTTTTGGTGCACAAGCCAAGCAAAATCTTGTCTGTCAACGCCACATTTATTAGTCGAATTCTTCTCGAGCTAAGGCCCGCTTTGCTTTGGGAAGGAATTTGCGTGTCATGGCCTTCATGGTCAGCAGTTAGAGCCGTTAGTAAAGAAGTTACAGTTACGGCTCTTAAGAAACAGTAGCCCTGTCTGTTGGAGAGGGTCATAGGATCGTGTTACTACTCTTCATGTGGTTTGGCTGTGTTATTCCAGGCCACCGGGTAAAGCCGCGCGTGAATGTGTGCATGTGTGTGCGCGCTTGCTCTTTTCCATTAAAGCCTGACCTCTATTTCCATCCTGCAAATTCAGCACATGGTCCCCTGTAACTCTTTATGACAGGCCTGATCTGGCTTTTCTCTCAGAGAGAGAGGGAGAAAATAGAAAATGAGACAAGGAGAGGCAAAAAAAAACCTGAAGTGTTTTGTCAGCCATAATTACTCTTCAATTATGTGGTCCAAACACAGAATTAGGGGGCACTTTGTTGTTGGAGCAGACGCTCTTTGATCAGGCCCTGGTGGAATGTGTTTCGCATTAGGGGCCCGGTGCTGTGATGTATGTGTCCTGTCAGGTTCAGGATAACAGTAACAGGACCAGGGCAGGGTCACCCCCACCTGCTGAGGATCAGGTCAGAGGCGGTATTATATGTGACTGAGCTACAGCTGCTCCCCTGGCCCTTAACCTTTGGACGTGCTTCTTTTCACCATCACTGCCAGCCAAAGACCCCCAAGTGTAGTCCATTTAAGGGTGTTTCTTTAACATAAGCCCTATATGTCCACTTTTATGTTTGTCGGAAAATACGGAAATACGAAAATATGGATTATGTTTAAAGCAAAGAATAAAATAAACCATTTTAATACTTGTGTAAAAAAAACAAAAACATTATTATTATAAATAATTTATCCCTGCCCATAATTTTTTTATCCATTTTTTTCTTTAATACAAAAATATTAACTACCTTACATTTCTTGTTCAATGTAGAAGTTGTTTCATTTGGATTTACACCACAATAGGGATGAAAAGATCACAATTTACTGTTTCATGGATGCTTCACTGTATGCAGAATATTTTTATTATGCACCATTACCAATATTGCGTGATAATATTATTTGTGTATTTCAAATAGATTTAAGATCCATAACATGATATATATGAAATTATTTTCATATAAGGTGGGAATTTCCATTGCTTTAAGAAAAAAGGAGCAAATCATATAAACTATTAAAAGTATGAAAAGTGTGTTTTAAGATAGTTTTACTTTATTTGTAGTTTGTAGAAGAAACACTCTTAGTCGTGGCTTAATGGCTAGAGAGTCAGACGGGTTTGAGTATGGGTTGCCATACTTGGCCTTCACTTACAAGGGATCTCTCTGCTTGAGCACATATTGAAGAGGGGCTTGAATGACAGACAGGTTTTTGAAAGCATTTGAGTGAATGATTGAGAAAGAGAGAGGGAGGGAGGGAGGGAGGGAGCGAGCGAAAGATGAAAATAGACATGAGTTAAGATTTCAACCAGTCAACTTTATGATTAAAATTCTGTCACTTTATGGTAATAAATTACACAATATTTAAATTTTGCACTCAGGCAAACCCACTTCACCATTATGTAAGCCAGTTGTGATAGATTTGTCAAGACTCAAGAGCTAAACTCTTGCACTAAAAACGTCCTGTGTATAACACACACAGTCAGAAACAGCATAAACGAGCTGAAATGTAAGATTCAAGCCATTTTCTCTTTGTAAAACAGTTGGTGTTATGTTTCAAACACTTCTGCAGAGTCTCAAGCAAGTCAGAGAGTCATTCTTCTGCCTGTCTTAAATCCCTCTATTCTCAGGAGAGCTTGGTGAACGCTGGCGGTGGCCCACGCTCCAGCCTGACAGCCATCTGCCGAGTCCCATCGGTCCACTGGCGAGTGATACAGAGCAGGCAGGCGATCTCTCCCAAGAGTGTCTACATGGCGTGTGTAAAAGGGTTGTTCTGTGGCTTCGCTGAGAGCCCCTCGAGTCACTGTTTCGGGCTGGAGGCCCAGGGGAGGACGGTGGTTGTTTGTGAGGCAGAGGGAGAGAGTGAGCCCACTCCAAAGCTGCCTCCTCAGGCTGTGGCCCTCTGGAGGGTCTCTGGAACGTCTTGGAGCCATCTGGGGAGAAGTGGAGCGTGGCAGAGAGCAGCTGGACCCTCTGAGCGCCTATTTAAGTACTGGCAGCCCTGAGGCACCATCAGTCACATCACAGAGACAGAGCAGGGACATGCAGAGAGGGGCAAGTAGGAAACAGACACCCTTAAAATATAATTGCCCACAAATCACCAGCCCATGCCCCCAATATGCCCTTTGCTCACTCTAGAAAAATGTATTTTACTGTAATACAATTAAGCCATAAAGACATGCCATATTATAAAACTCATAAAGCATTATAAAATACTCAAGCAAAATATTAGCACAAAACTAATCAGTTCTTTGGCCTCATAAACACTTGCACAAGAGCAACTGGCTCTTTATATGCAAAGAAAGCCTTAATGTAAATACCCCAATCAATCCAATCGAGCTTGAAGAGAAAGAAATCGAGAAAGAAAAAAAAGCATGTAAATGCCTGAATATGAGTAGCTTCTCAATCGTACTGACCAATTCCTTTCACACATGTGCAGTGCCGTGATACGTTGGTTGACCAGAGCCCTTTTATAATAAAAGTTGTTTTAGGGTTGATAAACATAACTTTCAGAATATGGAATCAGATTGGATTAATTCAGGTTGATGAAAAGTAGTGCATGTAAACAAATACTGAGTGGTATAACTTGGCGGTCCATCTGAACCACTATCTGACACATATATAGACATGAGGAAGGTATGTGTGAAAAGGAATAGACTGTGTTGTTTTTAACATCTCGGGAAGAACACCTCTGTGAAGCAGCTAAACGCAGAAATTACTGCAGCTTTAAATAAACCACCACATGCACTAACAACAAGCTGCGCCGTCTTATCACATCACCTTATCGTGCTTCCAACTGTCAGCATCCCAGCAGCATAATTATCCGAGCCTGTCAGCCCACACTTATATATATATATATATATATATATATTTATTTATTTTTTGCTTGTGTTTTTGGGGTGTTTTTTGAGCATATCGGATGAAAGATGAATCCTGGGCATAAATCTCACAGCTGGCAACATTCGTCATGAGATTTCTTTGGCTGGAAACGTAAAAGTAACTGCAGACGGCAAATCATTAAACAAACGCTGCGATGAGTGATTCCTCTGTTAGTAATCCGCGTTCTGGTCCAAATGGCTGACAGATGAGCTACCACATGGTAAACTTGTAATAAAATGTTTGAGAGATAATTGGGAAGGTCGTGGCAAGACTCTGGCTCTCTGCTCCATCTAAATGTGAGAACCAAATGCTCTCTTTCTATTTCGCGCCGTCTCACGCTCACACACAAGCCCTCCGGTAAAAACACAAACACAAGCCTCTAAAAGACATAAAACTTAATAGGCACCATCCTCTCAGTGGTGCACTTGTCGATTGCTCGCTAGAGGCGGTGTAGGTGGTTTTCTCCTGCCGTTCGGCTGTCTTGATGCTTTGTGTTCGTCCCAGGAGTCCATATTTATGAGGCTAGGGAGACAGCGAGGGTGATGAGGGAAGAGATTGCTGGAGAATGAAAGAAATGAGATTTCTATACCGAGAGAAAGAGAGAGGGAGAAAGCTCCTTGTCAGGAAGAGCATTAATTAAAGTGTTAAAGCTAAAAGAAGTATTGACTTCCTCTTTCGTTACAACCCCCACCCCCCCACCCTCCTGCGCTCCCTACGGTACCGTCTTCTACTGCAGGCCTAGAGAGCTGACTGCAAGAAAAAGGCCCACCAAGACCAATTAAAGCCTTCAGCACCAGGCTGAGAGCAAGACAAATGGAGGCAGAGAGGCTCGATTACAAGAAACCTTTGTACCAATGTAAAGCAATTAGAGCGCTCTCAGGGGCCAGACTGCACGGTACCTATGTGTCATGGATCCGACATGCCGGCTAAACCTCCCAACAATCACTCTTTTCTGCTGCCTCGGCCCACTCAAATAGTCGTATTAGTGTCATATATCAGCTCACAGGCCAGCTATTGGTTTCAGCTGGGGCAGGAGAGAACGAGAGTAAATGAGATGGCTAAAAAAACGGCCAACCTTTGAACCTCCGTGACAGAAACAATATGTTGGAATCTACGCTCAGCCCTGAGGGATCTCCTCTTTAGTCCGGCTAAAAATCACTGTTTGTTTTAGAGGTCAAAGGGTTCAAACTTGTCATGTTGATCCGTGCTCTTGTCTCTGATTAACTACTTGTCTACACTGCTAATAATAGTCTCTTATCAAGATATTATACATTTACATGTATTTTTACAAGTTTGGTTTGGGGTTAGTGTGATTTTTGAAAAACAAAATATTCAGCAAAAGTGCCAGTAAAGACATTTATAACGTTACAAAAGATTTCTATTAATCAAAGGAATCCTGGAAAAATGCACCACAGTTTCCATAAAAATATTAGCAGCACTGTTTTCAACTGTTACAATAATAAGAAATGTTTTTGAGCACCAAATCAGCATCTTAGAATGATTTAATGGATCTTAGAGGCATCTAAGAAGGATCGTCTGACACTGAAGGCTTTGCCATCACAGAAATAAATAACATTTTATATTCAAATTGAAAACAGCTATTTTAAATTGTAACAATATTGAAATGAAAAATATAAAACCTTGATAAGAGACTTTTTAATTCAGACTTGTTCACTGAGATTATCGAAGATGTATTGGCCCAAATAAAAGTGGTGCAGCCTGTCAGAAAGAGGTCATAAGCACTGGTGGATAACAAAGTGTTTTTTAATGTAAATTTATGTTCATTAGTTCTATCTACAATTAACCGAGTGAAAATTCTCTCTGCGACCTGAGATTACGAAGTAATTTTGACAAATGGCAGCAGATCAGTAACGACCTTTTTCTTTTATGGCGAGGCAGCGGAGGCTGAGGATATTTATTACACCTTTTTAAGAAGCAGGTATAAAAGAATAAATGTGATGCTGTCATAGTGTGTAATGGGCCCAGTAATGTCAGACTGCAGACTGCATAATGATGATCTTTCTCATGTAAAACCTCACAAAAAGTCTCTCTTTCATTCTCATTCTTGCATTTAGCGCCACAGTTTAGAAAAAAATGACAAACGACTTCTAAATGACAGCTTTTGTATAATGAGGGATTGTAAAAACCCCCTTGCACCATGTTCAGAAACAGACATACACATACATGCAGTGATAGATTGTCTTATCTTTCCATGTCACTGTAAATCCAAACCTATGAATTCAAACATTGCCTTAATGGTAAGTATGGGATTGAGGTGATTTCCCACTCTGTCTCTAGAGTATCCAGATTTTCCTTGATTCTGGAAGAGGCCGTCATGTTTCAAAAGCTCCCATTTCTTACATCAGTCAAACAAAAACAATATCTCAAAGGAATCAATCCACAAATGACAAGCCAAATTGTTGCAAAAAGCTAAAAAAAATAAAAATTCCAGGAATCTATGGCTCTGAAACGAGTTTAGGACTTGGCCCAGACATAAGGCAATGAAGTCAACCAAAATTACCCAGCAATCATGGCAAGCTCTCTGGATATTAGCCCACAGTAAATCAGCCTGACGACGGAGATTTCCCTAACTGCAGAAATATGGGAGGCTGTCTCTCATTTTCTCTTGGTCTCAGTCTTATTCTCTCTCTCTCTCTCTCTCTCTCTCTCTCTCTCTCTCTCTCTCTCTCTCTCTCTCTCTCTCTCTCTCTCTCTCTCTCTCTTCACAGTTTGGGTTTGAGTCCCTTGGCATTGCTGGGTAAAAGCTTCAGCAGATGGCTAGATACTTGGCTCAGGAAGACAGCCATACTTAATTTTTTTGGCAGAACTACAGGCATATGGCAAAAGTTCACGTCAAATGCTGCGCTTCGCAGGCGGAGACCGTCTCCAAAAGATGGAGGAACACAAGGCAGAATGTTTTTCTCCTTTCCACCATTTAAAACTAAGATAAAACAGAAAGAGACGGAGGAGTTGTCAAAATAGCAGGCGCTCTTGATTGATTTGCTGCGGTGACTGTGAATGTGTGTAATTCAGCAGGAGACCGGCCAACTCCACTCATTTCTCAGATAAACACGGCCACAATAACAGAGAGCGCGAAGATAAACATGGTTCTGCTTAAGATCAACTGCGCAATCCGCAGCGCAGAGGAGCCTGCCAAAACTGCACTGCCCTCAGCACTTACTAAAGCGAAGACAGTCAAGTCGGTGATCTTAGTAGGAGAGCACAGAAAACACAAGGCCTTTTGTCTCTGTCCAAAAGATTAGCTCCAAAGACATTTGTGGAGATTGGATACACATTTAGGATTTAAGGGATCGTTTGCAGGATTCAAAATCAATAAAGGCATGGATTGTGGAGCCGCTGGAGCCACGAGCGGAGGAAAAATCAAATAAGAGGCTCTTATCCTCAGAACATCTCCTGCTGGCAAACACATGTGGAGATATGATTATTCTGCTGGTCAGATCGCGGTTTTCATTTTCTCAAATTCAGTTTAAAAATATGTCTGAAACTATGTCTTTAACTACACGGAGGGGAGGCAACCAAATGATTTTGCGGGGGGATAAGTCATGTTTTAAGACTACTGTTTTAAGCTTGTAAACTGAAAATGTAAAAGAGCCGGAATGAAATCTGATGAAACTCGTCCAGCACCGCTTGAACAACAGACAAAAGCGATACCTAAAATCATGCGGTTTGTTAAAGAAAGGTGTTCTATTACTTTTCTAAGCTATGGCAACCACACAAAAGACTCCCACAAGACATTTTCATCAGAGGCAATGCAGAAAAATATAAAGTTTTAATAATTACGTTCATCCCTAGAAAATTTTATTTGCTATTTTTTTTCATCTTTTTTTTTGTGTAGCACAAATTGTCACAATCACGTTTGTTCCGATCATGCATAGAACATTTTTGGAGGGAAGGACAGAAAAAAAAACACAATTCGTTCCACATCAGACAACAATCACATGGCAATATCATTCTTTTCTCCTATAATTTATCCTCCCATCTAAAAGCTTGGCATTCTTGTAGCCTAGAAATGATCCCCTGTAAAATAAAAAGGGGCCTCTATCAAATCCTGATGCAGAGAAACACTTTGCCTTGAAATAAATCACAGGGGAAGAAATCAGCCAGAATAACAGCAAAAAAAAAAAAGAGTTAGAGAAAAAAAAGATGAAGAAAGACACTATGCAGATGACAGATTATTATTTATGTATGCATGTATGTACTGTATACATAATTAAATAAACACACAAACATACATGCAGTTTTTTAAACAGTAAAATAATTGTGTGTGAAAAGAAAGTGTGCATGAAATAAAACTCCCTGCACCTACAAAAATCGGGTTTTCCAAACCGTGCATGAAAGAGAGGCCAAGGACGTTGTATCCCAAGCGTTAGATTGGTTTCACATCAGATGATTAGCCTCATCCATGCTAATTACACTGAATGGAAACTAATTAGGAGGAACCACTCTTCAGCTAATGAGGATTTGGGGCATTTCTTAGGACGTTATTTAGTGACGCACACATCCTCCCTTAAGCCAAACTACAACTCAAAAAAGCTTTACACCATTATTTAGAGTTATTTAGTGCCATTTAACACCAAGATATTCTGCGTTTCTAAAACTAGAGCCAAAAACAATGCTTAAAGCTAATCGTTGATGCTAATTAAGAAAAAACGAATTGTTACTTTACATGTAATAGAATATAACAGTTTATGTGATTGAATTTCTCTCTAAGAGCACTGCTCTTTTATACCCAGCAGTTGACGTTTTATTTGTTTGTCTAATGCTACTGAATTATGTAAATGACATCACTTTAAATTAACAGAGGTAATTTGCATGAGGTGCTGTTCTTTATATGACATTATGAATCTCATACCACACGTCACATTCTCTGCAAATAACAAGTCTAAAGATGAATGTGAAATGATCTTTAATTGGAGAGCACGCACACACATCAAACCTCTCTCCACCAGCTCCCGGGGCCCGCAATTAGACCCGCGACAGCAATCAAAACCCGATGACAATACCCACAATCCCCCTCTGCGGACATGTTTTGCTAACCTCACTGAAGACCCTAGCAGAGGTCCACTTATTCTGTCAAAAGAGCCCCATGTCTAAAATCAAAACAACCCAATCAGCAGACACACTGGTTCTGCTGTCCCACTGATTAAACACACGGTGTGTGTAGGAGAGAGAGGGGAAAAGAGCGTGGGGGAGAGTGCAATTTGCTAAATTACAAGTATTCTGAACATGTAAATATAGTTTAATTACAGCAATTAAAGAAGATTACTGGAGATTGGCAGATGGGGGATGTAATGCTCTTTTAATTAAAGTCTGAATATACTGTAACACAAACAGAATGTTAACCCCACTGAATGGAATGGGTAGTTAGACCCTGACAAATTGTATCCCCATGCCTCTCTCTGAAGACTTATAATTACCAGTGTTTAGAGGGAGAGCTCGTATGTGTGAGCGTGTGTACGTTTCTGTCAGGGTGAAAGAGACAGCGGTGGAAAATTGAAAACAGGCTTTTCTGGCTGCAATTGCCGACTCTAGGAATAGCAGATTGAATTAGGGTGACATCAGGAAAAACATTTTGACAACAGTTGATGTGGCATTAGAACCAATTAATTGGGATTTAGTGTGTGAGATCACTCTCTGTGAATTGGAAACAGTCTTTTGACTCGCACATGAAAACCTTGGAAATGAGGGCTAACGAAAGTACGAGGCCTTGGCGGGGCTTCAAAGCACCAAGGAAGGGGATGGGGGGGGGGAGAATCAAGCTGACACACATTGAAGAATTTCTAACCGATCTGGGGATGAAAGCGACTCCAGTAAAAATGGTCATAGATTACGGTGGTGGTTTTACAAGAGGTTTGCTCCTAAGTAAACTTTGTAATGCCTAACAATCAGAGCTTTCTGAAACTCCATATGTGTCTAATGCGCAAGCCTTTACATAATCCAAACAGCTGCTATGTAAGTCTATACGTCTCTGCATATGGAACACATCCAGTACCATTGTCCCACTCCTAACAACAAAACTAACATGTATAAACAGCATCAGGTGGTCTTTTCTACCAGCATGGCTTCAACACGCTTATGGGAAAGGCATTTCCACTGGATCTATACACCAGTGTAGCAACATTTTATAAATTCATGTCAATAGTCTATTAGAAATTCTAACAGAAAGATCAATGACCCTCGCCCAGGGCCTCACAATAAAGATTGCCTTTGGAAAGCCATTTAAGGGCTTAATCTCTTCATCATGTGGTATTTGGAAGCCTAACTTTGTTCTTGTTAGGCAGATCAATTGCATTAATTTACAAAATGGGGGAAAATGTCACCTTTCATCCTTTAAATCAGCAACGAGCGAGAGAGCTGCATTAACGAGTGTGACCGCTCCACTCCCTCATATTAGCACAGAGAGGTGTCATGGGAGACCTGACCTACAAATTTTAATTACCGCATGAAAAATGCAGGGCCGCCGATGAACAGTGACATCGAAAGTGCAACCAAAGAGCCGTCTGGGTGAGTTAACGGTTCCCACGTCTGGACTGGAATGAGAGACTATACGCACAAGTAAGAGATCAAACACAAGACCGAGGAAACATAAGAACAGCATATCAACTACAACATATGACCATGCCATGCACAACTCACAATGTGTTACTTACATGAAAAATGAAAATAATCACAATAAAAAAATATTTTACTTTCCACATATCCATATTTCCCTGTATTTTTTCAATCATTTCCTGTCATTTCTTAGCTAAAAAGTCAGTAAAAAGTGCCAAAAAGGCCAAAAAGAGAAAAGCATATCTAACAATCAGAGCTATCTGAAACTCCATACATGGAAAGGTACAGAAAGTCTTGAGGCTTTAACTAAAATAAATAAATAAATAAATAACAATGTTTTAAAAAATGCAAATATTTTAACCTTTTGATTGGCATAATGTTTTTTTTTATTTTAAATAAAAAAATATTTTTACACTATCCGTATTTCCCTGTTTTCCCCACTTTCCCAATCATTTTCTGTCATCTGTCAGCTAAAATAATCAGTAAATAGTAATTAAAAAGGCAAAAAATGTGACAAACTGTGGATATGTGTTTTTCTGAACCGTGGAAAGAACTCACGTCAGATCAGCGTTTACTGACTGTGTTGCTCAGAGCTCTCCATCTCATGTTCATTTTAATGCAGACATAATGGGTTTTCATGGATCATTGCACCAGCATTGTGTGCATCTTGTTGCTGTCGTGCATCGGAGAGGTTGGTTGTGAGATAATTAAAGCAACGTGAGGAGCAAGAACTCGCCACTTCAAGACCCACAAAGATTAATCGGGGGATTGTTCTCAAAGGCAAAACAATTTGTGTCAGATGTTGTTTGGGCTGAATAGCATAGGGTTAACTGACACATATAATCTCTCATGACAACGGCTGACTTCATAATTTTCTCTATGGAAGTATAGACCATATGCGCCAGAGAAACAAGAGAAATAAATATTGTCTTTGAACTTCCGTTTTTGCGGTCGCTCTGTATATTTCTATGGCATTGCTGTCCATGAGTAATTAGCTTTTGAAGTGGATTTACTTAATGTAAAGTTAACGAAAGTTATCATGAGGATTGTAATGTTTAAAGCAGATGTCTTAACAAATGTCAGTAGAGGGAAGATTTTAAAACGAGCCGTTCATTCATAAATACGCAAGATCGCTGTGAAAATACAGACCGGAAGACAAAAGACAACGAGCGCAGCGCTGAAAGGGGGCGTGGCTACATGTGTCTATAGGAGACTGAGTGATGAATTTAGATACTCATTAATCATGCAAAAGCCCTTTGGTGTGGTCAAGTAATAAGATGCATTGCCATAAAAGACAATGAACAAAAGGCCAAATTTTATGAACAGGAGATCAGGATCAGGATTCCATAATGGTGTCACATCCTTTCTGGACTGTTTGTTTCAACTGCTTTGAGTACTACATCTGATAAACAGTACCAGTGGTCACAAAAAAAAACTAATGGAAATGGAAACAAACAAAATGAAACAAAACTTAGCAGGATGATAACATTAAGACCCAATGGGGCATGAAATAGTGAGTAATTGGGATCTGTTCAAAAAAGCATGCTTTCATTTGGGAGTAAGCAGATGGTTGAGATTAGTGGTTTTGAAGTTTAGCGTGCTGTGAGTTGCAAATAATAGAGCCGAGCTTTACCAAATTCAACACAGAAACCACAGACACAACATTCCCACACTTGACATCAATCAGGGTGTCCTGCCAGAAAAAGAGAAGCCACAAGACAGACTCGGCTTCATGATGGTTTAATCAAGACAAGCTTCAGGATAAATCAGTTATAAAGTTTACTAGATTTTATCTATTCCAAACATTTTTTTTTAAACAATATCTAGTCTAGTGCTTGCCAAAAACTTTTGCCTCATGCTAGGAGTGTTTTACAGCACTTTGATGTGTGGTTACTAGGGTGTTCTAGGTGGTTGCTTATTGATATTCTGGTCTCTCAGTTTGAGTGTTTAAGTGTGAGATTTTTCTGTTATTTTTGTTTCATGTGCCAGATTGTAAGTTTTTCTAGTAATTTTCAAGCTTTCTTAAGTAGAAGAGAACATGACCTTCCTTGTGATAAAAAAAAAAATCAGTCAGACTGTTGATATATTGAATATCCACGTTTGTGATGATTTTTAAGTATACAGTATATGAAAGTTTTAATAATTTTAATCTAAAAATATAATTACATAAAAACTAGGCAAAAATGGCACAAGAGTAGGCAGCTTCTATTAACTTCTGTGATTCAGTTCAAACTGTCGTTTTTAACGATTCAAAAAATGTAAGTTCTACATGTAATACAAAATCTATACACTATTGTTCAAAGGTTTGAGGTCAGTAGATTTATATTTTTGAAAGAAGCCTCTTAGACAAGTCATTTATTTGATGAAAAAATACTGAGAGATATTGTTACAATTTAAAACAACTCTTTTCTATTTAAATACATTTTTAGCAATTTCAGCATCATTACTCCAGTCTTCAGTGTTACATGATACTTCAGAAATCACACTAATATATTGTTTTGTTGCGCAATAAATCTTTCTTATTATTATCAATGATGAAAACAGTTAATATTTTTGTGGAAGCCATAACACATTGTTTTTAATATAACAATGTCAAAGTTTAT
The DNA here is from genome assembly GCF_949152265.1 of Phoxinus phoxinus. NCBI lineage: Eukaryota > Metazoa > Chordata > Actinopteri > Cypriniformes > Leuciscidae > Phoxinus > Phoxinus phoxinus. The sequence goes on along the minus strand of NC_136898.1, from coordinate 12,599,259 downwards.
ACTGGAACTGTTGATCAATTATTGAGTATGTAGGTTAATGTTAATATTAATGTTACATTTAATGAAATTGCCCTCAGTTTCACAGACAAGGCTAAAATCTAGTCCCAGATTAAAATGTTTGAGCTGTTTCAACTGAAAGCAACTTGTACTGACATATCTTAAAATATGTTAGTGCCATTGTTTTGTCTTTGTTTTTCTCTAAGGCACGTTTATAAACCTATAGGAATAAAACGCCTATCACTGTATACATTCATAAGCTCCTTCAGTATTATCAGCAGCTATCGCGTTTCTCAGGAGCAAATTACCCTCCTTCCTCCCCAGCTCCTCCTCTCGCCAGTCAGGATTTGGCATTCTGACTCCCCTTGAATCAGAATAAATTCTCGAATTATGTTGTACTTTAAAATCTTGAATTAAATATATTTGCATACACTCATGTTGGTTCTGTTCTGTTTACCCCAAAGGGGGGTTATTGCTGCTCTCCCTGCGCATCCATGCGGTTCTCGCCCAGAACGGAACCATACCACCAATCCAGACTGTATGCTAATTGTCAATCATATTTGACGATAGTGGTCATGACAGAAATATAAAAACATCAAGATATATTATGATTACTGTCAAAAGGCTGAAATAATACCAAGATATACTACAATTTCCCCCCAGCTCTACCTAGCACTTGTGGAGTAGTATTTATGGTCAATATTAAAGTTATTCAAACTTATGTGAAGTAATGCAAAGCTGCGCTAGTTTGGACAAAGACTCATAACTCTGCTGGCCTTATACCTTACCCACAATTTCTCTTAATCTGCCTGACTTCTGAGTGAGAACTTCATTTACTGTTCAGTTTTGCCTGCCCTCCCATTCCCTGCATTCTTTCTTCTACACTTTGTACTTTCCTTTTCAGTCTATTGTGTGGAAATGATGGGCAGATCACAGGTCTCCTTCAGTCATCAGTAGGTTAAAGAAACTAATAGCTTAAAGCCTTTAAATTGTCACGTAAGCCAGTGGCTTTTAGACAAATTGAAGAAAATGGGCCCCCTTTCCAGGCCCCCCCTGCGGCAGAATGTGCGGGTGAGTACAAAAGAAGGCCCTTCAGGAGGGGGCGTGAAAGGAAAGGTAATGCATTGCGTAGGTCTGTAGAGCTGCACATCCAATACCACCTGCTATTAGCTTTCTTACTGCCATTACAGCTGTCGAGATGGAGGGCCTTGACACTTGGAAAAAAACAGATGGGAAGTTAGAGGGGTATGTAAGAGCAACTAGAAGATTCAGCCCTTTCACCTCCTCCCCCCATGCACTGTCAACTGACTGTCAGTCAGCGAGGCAATTTGCCTCATATGGTTCAGAGACAGAGTGAGGAAGAAAAGCTATGAGGGATGCAGTTGGTGAACAATAAATGACATCTCTTGTCTCTCTCCCATCCCTGCGTCTTGATCTGTGTCTCATTATTTACATGGCTCTGAGGGAAGCCATCACTAAAGGACGAATTCAGATGCTGAAGGATCATACTGTAAGCATCAACTGGGCTCTATCTCTAAACAAATGTAAAACAGCAACTGGCATCAAAAGTGTATCAATTTAAATTAGGGATGCACCAATATTAAATTCTGCCTGATATTATGATTATGGCCGATAATCAATACATGGCTGATTATATATATTATATATAAATCTATTAATCCATACAAACATATAAACATTTAAATCAATCATTTTAAATGCTACAAGTGAATTTAGAAAAATGGATATTAATTTTGAGATTTGCTAAAGATTATATTTATTCATTAATTGGTGTTTTTATGTAAAAATAAGAGGAAATGAGCATGCACAATTAAATGTTCAAAATTAGTTGACCATTATTGATCAATTTAAAAATCTCTAACATCATATTATTATATTATACCGATAAATATATTGTGCAATGCCTTATTTAAATGCATTTAAAATCATTTAGATTCATCGCACACTAGAACGTTACACTGCAAGTTTTCAAAGTCAAAGTTTAGTACCATGTTTAGTGCATTTGTCATAAAATTGAGTTATACTGTACTATTGTTTTTGGTTATTCTCTGAAATGACGGCGTTGAACTCTACAAGGCATGGAGAGCTAGTAAAAGCCTCGTTTCAGGCTGTAAAATGCCTCATTTCCAAAGAAAAGCTAGAGCACATGACCCCTGAATTTTCCACATATGTGAATTCGGAGGTGATGTGGTCTAGCTTTTCTTAGGAAACGTGGCCTTGGCTAGGTCTGTCCCATAGCCACTCTATTTAGGGCTATTTCTTTGGATCCAAAGTGTTCGGAAAAGAAAACCAGCAGAAAAGAAGCTAAATGGTCCCTTTAATTTAGCACATACAGTATCACATCTCACACTGTGGAATTGTGCATTAAAGTTAATGGGAAAGAGATTGAAGGACTGCCTCATTGAACTGTGCTGATTCAGGCCTCAAACCAAGAGCCCAATAATGTCTGCAAATCTACATCAAACTTAACAGTTCCTTAGAGAAGCTGTATGAAAAGTCTTTGACCTCATCTGTAATGCTGAAAGCAGCCAAGTTGATCTCTCCTGCGACTGGCCATGAGATCTGTGCATTGCTGCTGCTGCTTTCCTGATTTACTGAGAGTATTGTTCTAACCTCAAGCACCTTACCATAAGGCCTCTGGAATAATGTGTCTGTATTTAAATTTAATAGGGAACTGTGCTTGCGAGCACCTCTGGTGATCTCACAAACTGCTAACACCATCTAGGAGTGTTTTATATTCATAAGACTTCAATTCACTCCAGACTCAGCCAGGGAATATATTAATATGATAACCAGTCATTAATCAAACCGCACCACAAATTCAGAGCACATGGCCTGTGCTTATAACATCTAAGACTTCATTCCCATGGAGTTTCCTTTTTAATGATATCGTTTCCCAGTTTAAAATTCAATCCTTTTTAAAAGGACACTTTAAAGAGAAATTTTTTAGTGGCTTTTTAATGCAATTATGACCCAGCGTTTGAGCAGTGTGCAGCTGAGAGACGCCTGGCTTTCAACACCCCCCAGTCCTCAATGCTCCCTGCAGACTGCAGCTAATTGAATCGAAAGTTCAATCTTGCTGAATTAGTGGTGTGTATAAGAGAGACAATTTATCATGTCCAGTTAAGCAAAATGGATTTGAAAAACATTAAGAGGCACTGATTGGCTTCAGCACATCATTAGTTGGCTGTTTTGCTGCCCGTATACATGATGAGAGAGAAAAAGACAGGAAAAGAGAGATGACAGACCAAAGCCAGCGAGACGGAACTTAACTCGGGTAATTGACATGAGGGAAATGCTCAGTCATCTCTACTCATTAGAAACAACCGCTATGAAACACAGGAACAAGACTGATAATTAAAGCTAAATAGAGGTGCGGGAGAACTCGAAATACTGACTGACAACGGATTTGCTAACTTTGTTGAGTAATGCTCATAATATCTACCCTATTTCTTAACAATATTAGCTATAAATAACACTACGTGACTTTTGCCCTTATTTTTGCCCCGATTTATAGTCTGGACGAAACTCAGAGCCAGTTTGCAGATTTGACATTGACATGTTTCACAAAAAACATTGCATAGTGTATGATAACTGATCTACTGTATATAAATGACTGGATTGCTCATGACATCATAAAAAGTTGGCATTGGCGTCATTGGTATTCCCTTGTATTCCCTCACATTCTATTGAATTAATAGGAAATCATCTGATTTTAATGAGAAAACAGTACCTAATGAGTCAGCGTTTTTATATCTGAAGTATCCCTGTACATCTTACAACGCAAACGTCCTAAACATTTAAAGGGTCCTTTGTTTAAAGTCATACTAAATTTGCTACATTTCTGCTAAAAAAATCCCAGATATATGTTCATGCTTAATATTTCCTGCATAATTATGAACATAAAGAAATCTATTTTGTTAACCTGGGTCGGCAGTGTGCCGTAGACACACCCATCTTAATGATTTCTAAATATCGCTTATCCTGCCGGAAAAGACCATAAACATTACAGAACACATTCAAAGTACCAATTAATGTATAAACATATATCTTTAAAACTATTTATGTGCGACTGATATGCTGCAAATCGGGTGATTTTAGGTCAGTGTTTTGGCTGCAAGTCAATAATGCCCTGTCGGTAGGGAATCGTAATATGGCCGCTCGAACACTTCCGGTGGCCCTAACATGACATTTTGAAAATAAAGTTTACAAAAGAATCATAAAGAATACTGGACACATGGCTTAGCAGTTAATGGTGCTTAAATAAGAAATACAGGTTTGAGTTCAACTCGCATAATTTCCTGATGCAGTTTCATCCACTCCTCAGCATCATTTCCTGTTCTCTCTATTGTGCCTATAAAAATTAAATAAAAAAACACCAACAAAATTAAGGAAAATGCAATTAATTACAAAAGAACCTGAACAGTTAAACACAGCAAGATTTCAAAACAAGGAGGAAGGAAACAAAGAATCTGCAGTAAAAAAACCTGGCACCAAAACAGTCCCTTGTTCCACACAAAAATAACACGCTCTCTGCCATGATGTCTTTACCATGCCTTCAGCTAGTCGAGCATGTGAGGAAAACAGCACTCGAGAGGTATCGGTGGAAAAGGTAGAGCCCAGACGAGTGTTACTCAACGGCCCTTAAGAGAGACCGGGGTGGCATAGAGGAGCTGGCCTGACTCAATCCCGCTGAATAAAACATCTAGCAACAATCCATAACGCGGCCATAGATAAATCTCTCCTTGCTCCCTCTGCCCTTGGTGAGAGATCTGTCTAGATTAGCTTGACATCGGGGCTATGGGGAGAAATAGTGTTTATCTGAACCCTAACAAGGGGGCTCTGAGACTTTAAGCAGTGAACTGGGATCGCTCAAGATGAAACGCATTGCATGAAGAGATTGTGGCCAAGTCTGATGGATATACACTGGAAAAGAGAATGGAAAAGAAACTCCACACATGCAGCATAAATAAAACCCTGTGCATTTAAGGGATAGCTCACCCACAATTCTGTTGTTTTGGGCCCCAACTATCTTCGTTGTATGGATAAAAACAATGGGAACATTTTTCTAAAATATCTTCTTTTGTGTTCCACAGAAGAAAGTCACAGAATGGGCAGCTGTATTCTCAGGGGAGAGTCCAATCAGGCTGTAGAGTTTCTTCTGTCCTTCAACAGGCAATTAACACTGTGTCCATTACTGCCCTCAGGGGCTTACACAAACAGCCATGCAGCGAAAAGACCGGGTGTTTAAGGCTCTAAGGTAGGGGAGAAGGGAATCTTTCAGGTCAAGGCCTGGAGAAGAAGTCTCATAAGAGAAGAATAAAAAATAAAAGAGAGCCAATGGCTGCCACAGACCAAATGGAAAGCAGGTGCTATTTGTCACCCCGTGGGGATTTTCCCTCTCTTCTGTTTTTCACATAACTCAAGCATGGGTTTCAAAGAAAAATACAGCTGCAAATTCGGAAAAGTGCGTCCCGGTCAGCTGTACAAGCGCATTCACAGAGTGCCTGTCCTTGGATGGCTCTCCCAACGCCCATGAGACGAGCCCTCTGGTCCTGTTTGTGTGTTAAAGACACAGAATGTTTTCCTCCGACCAGATCGGTCACAACTCATAAATGTTTCAACAATGTTCTCGTCTTTCTTTGATCTGAGGGTAAGTTGAGAAGCGGTTGTTCACACCATGCAATGCAATCTGCACTTCCTCTATGGGGAGATCCCCTACAGCTTGACTTCCATGATATTTTTCTTCTCTATCTCCCTCTACTTTTTTTTAATGGCTCTTGGAAGTTTTATCGGGTTTCTTTATCCACTAAGTCTCCAATTACGTGGGATACTGAAAAAAAATAATAATTTAAGGGCGATGCAATTTGCAAAATGCAATTTGCTTGAACCTCCAAACCACCGGAAATGAGATCTGAGATCCCTAAGAGAGTAAACATTGTCTGGCATGTAATGGTTTGCTTTTCTGAATTGTGAAGTCTGCATTTTCTAACTGAAGTGAAATCTAGTACTTTGTGGTGTGAATATTGATTCAAGACTTCATAGTAGAGGAGTAAGGGAGAACTGAATAAAAGGAAATTAATGGGAATTAAACAAAGACTCATTTGCTACTTATGTCACATCCCTCCTTGTTGCTCAATATGTGTGCTGACGATCCAGACATTTAAGACAATCTCTCTCAGCCGCCCCATCTCTCCAGCAGAGATCATTATGCAGTGTCAACCCCCTGTTGACAAGTTTACCCGCTCGCTCTCTCTGCACAGATGCTGTGGCGGCTGCCGGCGGCGTGGAGCTCAGCTTGGTGCGAGCTCCGAGTGGAAAGATTCTGTCATGTCTCAGGAGAGTAGGGTAGACGTTTTATAGCTCAGCTGAAACTCATAAACAGAGCCCCCAGCTAGCTGAAAGCATGACAGCCTCTCTATCTTCGCCAGAAAAAGATGGAGGCCAGGTAGACGTGAAGCTTCAACTGAGACTGAACCACATCTAATCACCGTTAACATCGGCAATATTTACAATCATGATTTAAAACACTGATGAGAGAACATTTGATTTCCAATTTCTCTTTCTGCTCATTTTATTTTGCATTCTCTATCCTGATTTATGGGGGGAAAAACAGCATGAAATTGTATCTGTAAAGCAACCAATAAAGCAACAGTAGAGCTTTGAATGTGCGCTGCATGTGGCAACAGTTCCGCTGGCCTTCGCATTAATTCCCTAAAAACCAACTTTTCATTGCTTTGCAACTATTCAAGGCCCAGACTTGGCAACCTCTCCAAAGCTTTCCATTTGAAACGGGTAAAGAGTTGCCAATCTGATGTTTAAAACTCCCCCTTGAGGAGACCCAGAGACTGTGAGGGGATCAATGCCACCGAGTCTTGGCACGCACAAAAGTCTCTGCTGCCCAGCTCTTCACAGGGCTGGACCTGGGGAAATGCAGTCTGTGTTGAGATCTGGCCAGATGGGGGGAATTAAAGAGGGTTTCTGTCTTTGGCAGAACTTCTTACATCAGTGCCTCATACAGACAGAAGCCTAAACCTTTTCAGAGAGGGAAACATTGCCTAAAATCTCAGACGAAGGCCAGTACATAGCACAGTTAACCAAACCTGGCAAAATATGTACAACTGATGCTTCTCTATCACAGTTTCATGCACATAGGATATTAAATACAATTCTATAAAAGATTATTCCACCATCAACTTGGTAGTTGGCAATATGTGGATTGGCAAACTTATGGGTCAGCATCTTTCTGAGCTATTTGGCCAACAGTTATGATAGAAGAGACTGCGGATTTTTTAAGCCATGTTTCTCATGAACAGCTAACACTCTCCATTAAAGTTTCTTCAAAATATTTGTAAACATTATGGTCGATAGCGATATAAATTATTTGGTGCTAAAGAAACATTTCACATTATTATTAATGTTTGAAATAGTTGTGCTGCTGATTTTTGTGGAAACTGCAATAATTTTTTTTCAAGTTTCTATGATGAATATAAAGTTTAAAATAACAGCATCTATTTGAGCTATATTTGTGTTTGTTTGTTACAACGTAAAAGCCTTTACTGTCACTTTTCATTTAATGCATCTTTGCAGAATAAAAGTATTAATATCTATTTTAAAAAATGGAACTGTAGTGTACATACTATTTGACAATAGATCTATTATTCTATTGTCGTGTGGTTTGGTTCCTCTCTCCTGCAACATTGTAATAAGGTATACTTTATCTATCATGCTTCACATGATCTATTTATCTGAAGCAAAACTTTGAGGAGAAGAAAAAAAAAACCTCAAAGTGATAATTAACTAATAAATAGGAGAGATGTACAAGTCTGTTAGATGTTGCCTATGAAGTTGCCTCTTTCACCCAGGGGATGAAGTCTGCCCAGCGTGATCATGGCACTTTGAAGAACATCAAAGTCCGAGCTAGCCTCTGGTTCCTGCGCGTGCGCACACACACACACACACACACACACACACACACACACACACACACACACACACACACACACACACACACACACACACACACACACACGCACACGCACACGCACACGCACACGCACACACACGCCTGGTAACATATTCTTACTTTTGACACCTGGGAAAAATTCCTGTCCTCATTATCTGGTCTCCATGGTTACAGATGAGTGACAGACTGTGGGTAACATGGTCGACATACTGTAACAAGAATGGGGCCATCCCACAGAGAGGAGACATTATGTCATCATTTCATCCAATCATTGCCTTCCTGTTTCTCATATGGTACAAGCGTCCTTGTCTAACATGACAAATCTTCCTTCCTTAGGCGGCTTATGCCACAGTTGGTGACAATTCTATACAATATGTAATACGTTTCACATATTTGTAAAAGTGCGTCCCGGTGCATCTCCTGTTGACAACACTGCTCTGCAGCTAAAATTCTTCAGAAACAAATGTAGTCAAACTTTACTCATTCTGGGTCACTGAGAAGGACAATTATGTTTCAAATTGGTTCTATAGTTTTCAAGATATGCTATTGGGTCAGTATGCAGTAGGACACTTCACTTGTGAAAGGCAGAGGATAAGTAAGTAATAAATGGAAGGGAAATACATTTAAACCAGCTATGAATGAATCTATGACTAGGTTTGGACAGTAGTTGCTTTTTAGGCAACACAATGAAAGATGCAATCTGAAGCTGGATTTGCAACATACATGATATGAATTGCACCATGTTATTCCTAGAAATGATGGATGATGCGATCATAACAAAGCTTACATCACTGCTGAATAAATTGCCCTATATCACCCCTGTCATACAGTGCCGTGCACTCTTATTTGTCAGTGTTTCCAAAGTGAGCAGAGATGCCTCATACAGTGTGAACACTGAACAGTGCAGATAACTTCAAATATAAGAAATAAAAATAAAAGATAAACTACAAAATAAACATAGATATAAAATGTAAAAACTCAAATATCTTGGAAACTGTAGACAATCGGTTGTTTTAATTGTCATACGTGAATTCAGCACATTAAAATACGTAATAAACAGGACATTTTATCTCTAAAGCAGACGGCTTCTAAAATAATTGTAGACCAGTGTAATAAGTGAAGGATTTAATTTTTCTCAAAGACAATGTACACTGTACTGTATACATGTTTAGTTTCTCATTCAAAGATTTCCTTGTGTTTCTAGGAGGTAAGCAATTGCTGACATACAGAGATTTTTGCTATTGTTCATAGTGCCTATACCACAGAAATCCTGTATGTAGGTTAAGATGCACACAATGCACAGCCTTACAGTTCTCCAAATCCACACACTTGGCATAGAGAATGATATCCTGATCCAAGTGTGTACATGCACAACAAAATATGCTGGAAAAAGACAGAAAAAGATTTAAACACTAGCTAAGCTTCATTCAAACACATACAAACAAGCACATTTAAGTGTGTCTTTGAGCGCAGTACATGGCACAAGCAGAACCCTACGCATCTACAGTACAGGCGGGGAAGAAATATACAAAAAAAAACACTATATATGTAACTTCTGAGGTGTGTATGCAAAATGAACCCCTGTGGGGTTTGTCTCTTAATGTTGAGAAATTTAAACTTCACGTACAAACACATTGAAAATACCCCTAGCGGCCAATATCAAATAAAAGACAATGAATACATACAAACATATACAATATATGAATGCGAAACTAGGTTAAAAGATGTGTGTGTATATTGTACCTCTCGGCTCAATTACACAGGTGAAGTTATGAACCTTTGTTATGATTTGGTGTTAAACTGAATTAGTATATTACACAACACTCCAGTCCATCTCATTATTTTACTCACAGCGCATGCTTATGGGCCTACAGTGTCTCGTGTAAACATTGATGAGCTAACTGTTCAAAATATACAGCAATTTGTAATGAGATTTTATTATGTTTTACTGAGATTGTCCAGGAGTTTGTCGAATAGATATGGTCAGATGGTCCATATGGTCTAGAATAAATAAATATACATACACAAACAAATATGTATATATATATGTATATATATATATATATATATATATGTATATATATATATATATATATATATATATATATATATATATATATATATATATATACACATATATATATATATATATACATATATACATATATACATCATTCAAAAGTTTGGGGTTGGTAAAAGTTAAAAAGAATTGTCTTACGCCCACTAAAGCTGCATTTATTTGATAAAAAAATACAATAATAACAGAAATAATGTGAAATCTAATTAAAAGAATAAAATCTATCTAAATATATTTACAAATATAATTTATTCCTGTGATGCAAAGCTGAATTTTCAGTACCCATTACTCCAGACTTCAGTATCACATTCAGTGATACTTCAGTAATCATTCCAATGCTGATTTGCAGCGGAGTAAACATTTCTTATTTATCATCAATGTTGAAAAAAGTTATGCTGCTTTAAATGTTTTTTCGCGATTCTTTGATTAATAGAAGGCATCTTTTAAACATTGTAAATATCTTTACTCTCACATTTGATCCATTTAATGCTTCCTTGCTGATTAAAAGTATTTTCTTCATTAAAAAATAAAATTAACAAAACAAACAAAGAAAAACTGTACAAATGTATGTATCTGGCTTTTCCCGCCACACTGAAAATACAAAACGTACAAAATGTTCCCTACCTCGGCTCTACTATGTTGAAAAAGTGCTACATAAGCGCAAGTGAAACAGTGATGACACTACATTTGTGCAGTACTAAAGTGCAGGCCAGCAATGAGGTGCTCTAACAGAATTCAGTTTATTCCAGGTCAGGGGTCGGGGGGATTCAAAATGATGTTTGTTCATCTCAACAGACTTTTGCTTGTTTTCACAAACACAGCAGTCACATCAGGCCACTAGCTCGGCAAAAATGACAGCTCTGACAAAATCTTTTCTCTCTCAGCATTACTCTGTCTACCTGACAACTTCTGCACTTATTTGTTTGCCAAACCAATTCTCTATCTTTCCACTGCAAAAGCCACTCCTCTCTCTCTCCCTCTCTCTCTCTCTCTCTCTCTCTCTCTCTCTCTCTCTCTCTCTCTCTCTCTCTCCTCTCTCTCTCTCTCTCTCTCCGGAGGGGAGCAGGATCTCATTAGTAGCTGCAGGATAAAGCGCCGTCCTCTCTATACAGGTTCAAGGTGATGGAAGATTAGACTGTTTGGCCCTGCCTCATCCTGAATGCAGCCCGCGTGTCTCTCTGCCCGTGAACACCAAATTACATTGAACCCGGGGAGTCTAACTCCATTAATTTTAAATGGAAGATTAATTTAACAATATGCAGCGGATATTTGTTACAAACCCATCATGTGAAAGTGACGTTTGGCAATAAATTTACGGGTGGCACACGCTGGCTCTGAAAGCCCCGGCAAAAATAAATCAGCAGGCGTCTCTAGCTTCGTCGTTCTCTAATGTCAGACACACACGGTCAAACTAATGCACATTCATGCACACTCACACACGCCGATGCTTTAACACTCAAGCACACGCATACCAGCATGCAGCACCTCTATCTAGCAGAAACCTCGGAAAACAACAAAAATACTTTGTATACAAAAATACTACACCTTAAATAGATTTAGAATTATTTCTACTATGAACAATCCTAGACATAAGATCAGTCAGTCATAGATAAACAAAACATTTGCAACCTTTTGCATTTTACTTCTCTAATGTGTCATAATTCTGTATATTGGGTCGTGCAAAGTGGGCGTTTCACACCAAAATGGAGCCACGCCTGAATTGCGGTCAATTGAACAGGAGAGACAACTACTCCTGTATGTAAACACCTATTTTGTGTTTGTATTTTGACTGAGACGATGCTTATTTACTTATTTGATATTGACATTGCCTGCTATTTAGTTATTGGTTAACATCAATTTATTTGATTTTAAGGAAAGATTACAAAAATAAGCATGTTTTTTTATGTACAGTAATATGTTAGCAACATTTGTATCTAATTATATTATATTATACATGTACACAATTTATAATATATATATATATATATATATATATATATATATATATATATATATATATATATATATATATTATAATCCTGACGAATTGAACACAATAAGACCAGGAACAAGTGTAAATAACTTTTGTTCTTTGCAGCACTACTGTAATAACAATTTTTTTCACAGCAAATAATTCAAAGAGGAAAGGGGGCCATCCATTTCAGATCAACCCTATTTGCTTCCTGGTGCCTCGCTGAGCACATTAAAGTGTGCCAAACGGGCTATGTGTGTGCATGCGGTGTGTAAAAGGGACGCCCATCAGGTCTCTGTGATAGGAACTCGGCAGAGCCAACATCCTATTACTATTTCCAACCTAAACAACCACCATAACACACATACGGCAATTTGCGACCCGGAGAGAGGGAGTGAAAAGAGAAACCAAGGTTATTAGTTAATCTTCACGAACAAGCAAAAGAAAAGCTCCTTGAAAAACAAACACCCCCACAAACGCCCCGTGGCCCGCTGTGCCCCCGCTGCCCTTATCCACCAGCGTCAAACGCCTCGGTTCATCTTCGGGTCTCTTTAATGCAGACTCTCTTCTGGGAGCACCCTGGCTAATTAGAGGAATTGATAACCCCTGCGCTTATTAACGAGCCAATATATTTTGAAGTCATTAAAGATAACCAAGGCAATAAGTTTGGCTTTAAGCGCCACTAGCTTTCACTGCCTTCATGTCACTAATTATAAGGATTGAAAGGGGGGAAAAAAAGAAAAACGGAGGGGGTGAAGGAGAGAAAGTGAGACAGAGAAAAAGCAATTCCTGCCTACTCAACTGTAAACGACTGGTTATTGGAATCTTTAAAACAGGCAGCCAGGAGAAAATGACATTAGCAGCTCTCCCTTCTCCCTCCTACCAGTTAATGAAGAATTAGAGCTCCCATTTGGCGTATTATTGGGGTTCACAGGGGGTTAGGTCGTCGAGGGATGTGTTTGACAACGATGTTGATTTAGTGCTGGAGAAGCTCACGGCACCATGGCGGAACATCATTCAATCCTGTCACTAGCACTTATCTCCTTCATTCTCTTGGCAGCAAGAGAATTCGGGTCACCCTCCCGACTCACAGTCCCTGTCTATGTCTATGCCACTTCCTTTAAGGTTTTGACAGCATGCTGAGGTTTATTTTCGTTCCTTATTTAGTTTTGATCAGCAGGACATGTTTTCATTCTATGCTGACTCTGAAGGCCTTACAGTGCAGTCTGTGATAGTTTTAGCGGAAATAACTCAATCTCAAGAACTGAAAAAAATTAAATAAAGTTTAGCATTTGAATATGGAAGAAGCAACAACAGAAATTTGTCTGGCAGTCATTTAATAGCATTTCCTGTATTACTAACACTAAAGGATAGTCCCAAATTAAATCATATTTTTGTACTGATTTTTAGGGAAAATGGCCTGTCACAGAAAGTCGGAATTGTACTTTTAGAGAGAAAAAAAGACCTAAATAAATAAATATTGCGTTCCAGCAATGACTGATGCATGGTGTATGAGATTTGACTCTGACTTGATCATTGTGCATCAACAAACAGCTAATCATATTTTCATATAGATGGGCTGGTATGCTTTGGTTCCCCTATCTATTTAGAACATATGGTGAAGTACACATATTATGAACCCAAGGTGAAGATTAGTGATTTATGAATCTGGCTAATGGCATGAATATCGCGTGATTTTGTTTTAACCGGAATTACTTAATTCAGTAAAATGTAGTAGGCTACACTTTAAAGCGACTTAAGCATCCAATTTCTTTTTAAGGCCACTATATGCACAAACCAATCAGTAGCAAACAAATACGAAAGAGTTTCAATTAAATGTGCCATTAATTCACAGGAAATTTTCATTTATTAACTGGTCACAACCTTGAGCAGTTGGGAGACTAAATACAGTAAAACGTTTTAAAACGCACCAACATTATGTTGGCTTAGAGTCAACTGCTAATTGTCTCTCTCATTTTACTGTGCTTCAGTCACTGCCAATCTAATAGGCCCTAAGTGTGCCATTCTCAGTGTAGTAATTAATTAAGCTAATCAGAGGATCAGGGCTACTCTGACTGTACACACACGCTTTCACCTACGAGACGATTACAGAGGACAACACAGGCCACTGTCAAGCCAAAGGTAAGCACATCTCTGCGTTGTGTTTAACTCAAATTATGAATGTGATGTGAACAGCATGAGATGCAAGAATACAGATATAATATACACAAATATAAACATATTATTTGCATTAATTAAAGCATTCAAAACAGTCTGTACTGTGGCTGAACAAGTGGGTTGGAAACATAAACAGTTATTGATAATTTTTTGGCACACGTTTTCCCTCCACCTCCACAAATATCCCTCCTTCCTGTTAAAGCTCTGCCTGTTCTAGAAATAGGTTGTTTCCTGTCACTTCGTATAGCTTACACTGTTTGTCAATACATGGACTGCGCATTCGACAGCACAGAGCTGTTTATCTACTGAAGGTGCCCAAACTCATTTTTTTTCTCTTAAGTGGAACCATTTACCGGTAATCTCCAACCTTAACTCAAAACCATAGAGAAAAACAACAACATAAAATATGAATATACAGTTGGGACATTTAGTAAAATGTAATAAAATCAAGAATCTGTGATTTGTTCATTTTTTTAAATGTGCGTGACCTTCAAGCCCTCAGATGGCATTGCATGAGAAACCATCACGCTATGTGTTAAATATAGCCACATGGACTCAGGAGTACTTTGGAAAACCGTTGTCACTTAACACAGTCTTCCGCTGCATTAAAGAAATGTAACTTGAATCTCTGCTATGCAAGGAGAAAGCTCTGTTCAATCCAGAGATGGCTCTTAGTTCTCTGGACTCAAGCTCATCTCAGATGGTCTAAAAGACAGCGGAAATGTGTGCTGTGGTCAGATGTATCACTGTTTCAGCTGTCCTTTTTTGGGGGGGATAACTGACTTTGAGTTCTCAGTCCCAGAGGCGAAAAGGACCATCAGTGATACAGTAGGTGCAAAAGCAAAAATCTGGCATGGGGGGGCATCTGTGCAAAAAGTATGGGTGACTTGCAAATGTGTGAAGGTGCCATTTACGTGGAGGCATATATTGGGATTGTCTTGTACAGAGACATACAGTATACTGCCATCAAGTTGACATCTTTCCTGGGAAGCAAGACAATCCCAGGTCTCATTCTGCAGATGCTAAAGTGGTATTCAAATGGAGGACTGTGGACCGGTTCCCAGCTTGGTTCCATCCAGACCACGGGACATAATTGCGCCATTCTACAGTTTCTACAGTTTAAAGTGAACAGTAAGTCAAAACAAGGGTGGTTCACACCACAAACACTCATGATTCATGGTAATGATCTTTCACGCTACATCCTAAAATATTTTTATCTAGAGGCAAACGCGCTTCATTCAAGCCCTTTCCGCTGATCCGCTTCATGCTTCTCTCTCCTGCTTAAGAGTGCCACATTAAGAGCTGCAGATGACACGGTTATTTTTACAACAGTAGCCGAAACATGATGAGCAGAAACACAGATACTTTTGCTAAACCACTGCAGAAAATGAGAATGCAGCAAATAGGCCTTCAATTATTTTTATCTGTCATATAGATGACTCCAACTGCTTAACTAAACCAGGTTTGTGACAAGTTAATGCATGGCGCCTTTAGACGTTCAACCCCTGTATGTTTTCTCAGTGTCAAGGACTTCTATGTGTCATACCCGTAGGTGTCTTAATGTAAAATAACCAAAAATAGCCTGACAAAACATCTGATTTAACCTTTTTATATTCATATCCAGTTGGCAGAAATATTTACCTTTTTTTGTTGTAAATATTGGTAAAAATTCTTAGACATCACTGCGTTGGCTCTCGGGGCCCAAGATTCTCATCTTCGATGACTATGTAAGATTTGATGATATATTTTATACTTTAATATTTAATACTTTGATGAGTGTTTAAGATTTTTTGGGGGGAGTTCTACGTCTGCCTCGATGGAAATGTATAACTGTTCCAAAATAAGTATTGTCAGGCAGACCTCCGCTGGGAAGGAAATATAGAGACAAAATATTAACAAAATACACTTTTGTATAGTTGGTCAGTGAAAACTTTGAAAATCCTTTATTTGTACTTTAGGTTAAAGGTTAAAGAGAATGAACAAATCACAGATTATTGATTTTATTGCATTTAACAAAATGTCCTAACTTTTCTGGATATATGGGGATGTATGTAAATATTAAAATAAAATAAAAAATATATATTATGAAACATGAATACAATATGATAATAATCATATATCGTTTCTTATTGGCATCTACTTAATACATCATCTCACTTCCACAAAAACATCTTGACAAGCTAAACTCACAAAACGGCTAGTAGGTTGTTTGGTGACGATAGTGGGCCATCGTGGATCATCCCTAATTTAGGAACACTAATGCTGTGTAGGGCCATCAGCCCACGATTGGCCGATAAATTGTAGCTGACACCCCATCTCAACCTTGCCAAATCTCATCATCGCCAAATGAACAGAGAGTGAGATGAACAGATAAAAGGACAGAGTGATGATGTGCAGCAGAGAGTGAGTTATCCGTTAATAATGGCGTATGGTTTTCTGACATAGTGCTAAATTCAAGCTCAGATCGGTGGCTTGTCAAAAAGAATGTCAAATGTTATTTTCCAGACAACTGAAAAGGAAATTAAGGCAGTTATATATTATTAGAAAACAGACAGTTTACAAATCAAAGTGTTAATAACTACAGCGGCTGAAAGAAAAGGTGAATGTGCATCAAATACAGGGTTAGATTTGTCATGCACCACTTTGTCACTCACCAAACTCCCACATTTCCTGAGATGGTAATTAGGTTTAATTTGAAGCAGCAGTAAAATACCAAATCTATGTCATTTTATAATTAAGTAGCATATAACTACATTATAACTACATTTTCATCTAGTTTTAATTCAGTATTAATACAGAAAGAAACATTAAAAATAAAAGAAACTACACTATCAGCATTTGAGGACCATCAGTCCTGATTCTTCATATCCATCCCCTCTGCCTCCTTTCCCTGCAAATTAAGCCTGTTTCAAAATGCCACAGCATCATTTTCTATGTTCAGAGGGAATATAAAGCATACAGCGCTGAGCTCACAGCTTTGCCCTAACCAGGCCCCTAGAGACCCGCCGGATCTTCTTGCCCATCCATAACTGGATGACACCTTTGGGGACTGTTTCCCCTCTTCCTTAACCTCTCAGCTCATTACAGCTAGTCTCAACAGTGCTGCTCTAACCAGAGGCTTGTGCTTTACAAGCTATGCGCTTGCTCTCTCTCTCTCCAATCTAAATAGATGGTTCAGGGTGTTTAGATCAGTAGCAGGTAGAGCGTCAGCCTTGGGGAGTCAGAGTTGCTTTGCAGCGTAAGCCACTTTTTAATATATATTTAGCATTACACCTGGTGCACTTTAGCCACGGAAGCGGAATGGCTGCCCCTATTTTGCAGGGAGGTGTTTGATGAAGCACCGTTGGGCCTTCACGGCTTGACGCCATTCACCCTGATATGCGGGACTGCTACCGGGGGCCTCCATTAAGCCCTGCACCTGTGTGCTCATGATCCAGATATGAGAGAAGCATCATGAAGATCCAGCAACTTCAAAGACTCAGGGAAAATGCTGAGGGGAGTAAAATGAAATGACTCCCTCAGCCCCTGGTTATGTGGTTTAGCGGATGGATCATGAACAAAACACACTTACGTCAATAGGATTAAGAGGAGGAGGACCTGTTCCTTGAGAAGAGCACAGAACTGAGAGGACAGAGACAGTAACCAATCAAGAGACAGTAACCGATCAATCTACTGTATAATGACTATATATATATCATAATACTACAAGTCAATTTCACACGTCTAAAAGCACTCCAAAAAAATCTGTCTGGAGCCCTTAATGAAGTTTCATAAAATGGCAAAAGAGTGCACTGAATCCTGTACACTCACACTAAACTACGGTTCTCATTATCCCTGGGTAAGTCAAAAGTGTAAGTCAAAAAAGGCAAGTTCAGGTTTCCTTCAACTTAGCAAAGCATTTAAAACTTCCTCGTTCAGCTTCTTTTTCGTTAATTTTCCGGTTCTTGTTCCCCACCTGAAGAAGAAATCTTGAAATCTTGCTTCATTGATGAACTTTCTGAACATCAGGAACTGCAGGACGGTGCGTTTAGATAGCTGTCTTCAATGTGCCTTTTAAAATGAACATTTCAGAACCTTGTAATGTTAACATCTCACTTTATTTCACTGGCACCCGGTTTTCTCCTGCTCTCACTCTCTGCTGGGGTCTGATTAGAAACCTGCATGTTTTGCTAAGAGCACAGCAGAAAGCTGTTATTATTGTTATAATATCCAAACACCAAACCCAGACCTAATGGGCTTTAATGGAGGAAATGTTGGCTGTATATATTTTAGACAAAAACAATACACTCACTAGAAACAATCACAATCAATTGCAAAAAAAAAAAAAAAAAAAAATGCATAGGGAACGTATATATATACTGTATCCACCTATACTTGTTCTTAATTTAAAACTGTAGACAAAGACAGCAAATAATTCAACCATTAAAATTTTTATATTTGTATAATTAATAAGGAATAATGTAATTTTACATATAGGATTGTCATTTTCAAAAAAAAAAATCACACCATTAGCTGTACATCCTACAAATAGCGCTTTGAGCACTTCACAGTCTGCTTTGTTGCTGTGTGCAACAGCAATGAGCCTCAAGGTAATGTTTACGAATAACAATCTATGCTAATGCCTTCATTCAGGACTGATTTGAAGAATGGACTTGGTCATTGAGACTGGCAGCTACATGGCAAACAGTGCATGGAAACGTCTGACTGACAAGCTGGATTTGACATGTTTCACCAACCTCTTATGAATAAATATGATTTAAACGTACGGTCAAATATCTGAGGGTCACGCAGATCTGCAAATGAAACCGCTATTATGGTGAATATCAAAGCTTTAATACTATAAACAAGCAAATAAAATGAGCAGATGAGTGACTTGTTATATAAAAGAGGATGAGTAGGAAATGAGAAAGATGGCGTAAACCTCCGAGGACAGATCCGCTCTGATTTTTTACTCTTTGAGTGTTGTAAATTAAATTCCCTCGTCAAAGCTCTAATCATTCATGGCAGATGGAGTCTTGCGCTCCCCTTTTAGATCCAAGGGAATTCTAATGGTTATTGTTTCTGTTTAAATAGGAGATTATTGCATTTTAATAAGTCCTCTCTGGGATTTGAGACAACAATGCAGTTTTGTGAATTGCTACAGAAGGCTGTTAGTGTGAGCTGGGGAGAGATCGACTCACTGAATGTGACAAGTTGACTACTGCACCCCTACACTCCACCCTCCATCGCCCCAACTTCCCCTTTTAAATGGGAACGGCTGCATACATATTTACCAGCGAATGAAGGATCCGCCACGGGGATAATAATTTCATCCGCCAGCGGGGAGGGGAGAGGAGTCTAACTGTGGATTTTCATTAAAATGACACATCTGTTCAGCAATTTCAGCAAAGTAATTCTGCTGAAAGTTTTATCGCCTAATTTTCATTATTCACTCCACTGGGCTGAATACAGGATTCATCTTGTCGAATTAACACATTCAACATGGCTTCTTTTTTTTTTAAACAGCAAAGGGAGACAGGAGGGGGAGCAATCAACAAATTGAATTGTCAGTGCACATGGATTAAAACATGATTTGTTAAATCCAAAACAGCAGCAGGAGCACAAAACTCAGACTTGAGAATGAAACTTGAAACGTCTTTACACATCATCACCCAAATCCCCAAGTTTGGTTTTTACTTTTCAGAACTGCTGGTTTGAAGTCACTGATGAGTGCAGCCATTGTAAAGGCTTTTTTAAAATGACGAAAAAGTTTTTCCACTCAGAATTTAGGTTATGAACTATCAGTTTTTAAATTAGTTGAACGGTTTAAATTTGTATTATTAATTCGAATGAAAAATTAATGCTGTGGTTTGAATCCATCAATTAATTTTTTTAAAAATGAAATCAGACCCTTTAACATGTAATAATAATAACAATATAGCTGCAAGCAGCGATTACGGGCCCAAGCCGGTGGCACCGCCACCCTGGTGCCTTTAGTTACACTAAAGGCACCGGGCTGGCGCTGCCACCGGCTTGGGCCCTCCATCGCTGCTTGCAGCTATATTTATTTATATTTATATATATATATATATATATATATATATATATATATATATATATATATATATATAAAAAAAGCCGCCACCCCGTTGCCTTTCGGGTTCCTGTGCACGACGGGCAATAACGTAACCCCGCTTTGACTGTCGAGAAGAAGTCTGCTTTAGAGCTTGCATCAGTGTGAGTCTTTCTGCTCCCCTCCAAACACACACAGAAAAGGGGGGGGGGGGCTGTCTGTGTGTGTGCCCTCCCTCCCTCCCTCCCCACACACACACACACACACACACACACACACACACACACACACACACACACACACAGAGAATGGCAGGGGGAACTCTGTCAGAGAGAGACAAAACCACATTCAAACCAAAATATCTGACTTCCTGTTGGTCGGAGCTTATGACTGTAAATGAGAAAGTTGTCCGGATCGATAAGCACAATATAGAGACCGAGTTTTGTGACTGTAGGTAAAAATAACCCCCCCACTTTAGTCAAAAGTATCTTGAAAGTAACACACTTCCTGCTGCCAGTTGGTGGCGCTATAACTTTGACTCACAATAGTCACATCCATGTGATCGCCCTCTTACAACAAACACACTGCTGAAGTTTCATCAAGATCAATAAATGTATGAAGACGTTATAACACATTGTGTTTTTCTTTTCTCGCCATAACTTCGTTTCCTCGCCACGGCCAAACCGTTCGAGATATCAAAAATCCGTCCGCAATTTAGCGTCCTCAATGTCTTGACTTCATGCTGACCGAGTTTGGTGGCGATAGGATAATTTTTCTTGGAGGAGTATATCAAATTCCAGGGGCATGCATTTTCATACAGCCCATGATAGCCGACTTCCTGTTGGACTGGTGTAAAACTTAGAGCACGAAAGTTGTTCGGCCCGATTAAATCTATATGTGTACCGAGTTTCATATTATTACATGCAAACGTGTTTGATATATGGACCAAGTTTTTCGGACCACGTTCAAGGGGGCGCTGTTGAGCTCCCCTGCCACGCCCGGGTACCAGCTTCAGCCCAGCCCTGATGGCCGCAGGTTCTGACCTGTGTGCAAAGTTTCAAGAGTTTTCGAGCACGTTAAGGGCCCCAAAAGTGCCCGAGAAGTCCCACACAGCAGAGAAAGGGTTAAAATAAAGCCCCCCTCCTCTCTCACACACACAGACACTGAGGGCCCTATCTTGCACCCAGCGCAATTGACTTTGAACACCGACGCATGTATCATTCCTATTTTGCACCCGCGCACAGCGGACTTTTCCCTCCACAGACGCACGTCGGTAAATTAGGGAATGAACTTGCGCTCGCGGGGGCGGTTCAGCGCAAAGAGGAGGCGTGTTCCGGCGCAAAACTTCCATGGTGCTATTTTCCAGTTTTAGAAAGCAATTCCGCCATTGACCAGGAAAAAAACAGTCTAAAGACAGTGGCGCGTTGCGCGTTAGTGTTGTGGTATTTTAAGGGCGCGTGCTTGGCCATAATGTTAACGCGCATCCACTTTGATTCTCTAATATAAACAGATGCAGCAGTTTTCATTTTTGCAAATCATACATTATTACAAGGAAAAATATTAACACACGAGGGAAATCATTGTTGTGTCCGTGAAGATGTGAAAAAGATCTATCTAGATAAAAATAAAAAATAAATCTAGATTAGGCTACACATTTACCCAAATTATACGCCTGTTTAACCGAAGCTAATTTGGGCGGGTTTCTCCCATCATCCCCAATGTCACTTCTCTGTGTTTTACAGCCCTGACGAGAACGTCGGTTTCCTCGGCTGTGAACCGCTCCTGGCGTGCGCTGGTAAATCCGCCGTTATAATAGCAATCCGCCATGGAACAAGCGCGCCGGCTCTTAAAGGGAATGTGAGAGAACGCTCTGATTGGTTTATTTCACGTTACGCCCAAACCACACCTATGAATAATGAAGCTACTTCAGACCAACCCCTTTTAGATTTGCGTCGGGCGCAAGAGTCATTTATCCCGCCGGGAAAATAGCAACAGCGCCGGGATCCGCCCACAAAGTTACTTGCGCTTTGCACTTTGACACTTGCGTTTCAGATCATTAAAATAGGGCCCTGAGAGAGACTGGCAAAATTCCCATCAAATCACATTCAAACCAAAATATCTGACTTCCTGTTGGTCGGAGCTAATGACTGTAAATTAGAAAGTTGTCCGGCTCGGGGAGATAAATATAAATACCGATTTTTGTTACTGTAGGTAAAACTAATACCCCATTTTTGACTAAAGGTGGCGCTACTGAGCCCCTTACCACGCCCGTTTCTGAAACTTCACACATGCCTAGTACCTAATAAATCTGATATGCATGTTGAGTTTCATGCAATTTGAAGCATGTTAAGAGCCTCAAATGCACCCAAAAAGAATATAAAAGTTTAAAGCGTTGCCATGGCAACAGTATTTAAGATATTAATAATTCTTTCACAGGTCTACATCTGCCGTGTGTTTACATTATACACATAAAGTTTGAAGCAAATCGGGTAAAAATAAGAGGGTGAATTCAAAGCATTTTGAAAGTGACACACTTCCTGCTGCCAGTTGGTGGCGCTATAACTTTGACTCACAATAGTCACATCCATGCGATCGGCCTCTTACAACGAACACACTGCTGAAGTTTCATCAAGATCAATTAATGGATGAGGATGTTATAACACACTTCCTGTTTCCAATATTCGCCATAAATTCGTTTCCTCGCCACGGCCAAACCGTTCGAGATATCAAAAATCCCCTCGCAATTTATCATCCTCCATGTCTTGACTTCATGCACACCGAGTTTCGTGGTGATTGGTTGAATCGTCTAGGAGGAGTATTTTAAATTCCATTGCATGTGTTTTTTAAACTACGCCAAATAGCCGACTTCCTGTTGGGCTGGGGTAAAAAGTCAGAGCACGAAGGATATATGAACCGATGAGATCTATAAGTGTACCGAGTTTCATATTATTACACGCAAGCGTGTTTGATTTATGGACCAAGTTTTCGGACCGCGTTCCAGGGGGCGCTGTCGAGCCCCCCTGCCACGCCCGGGTACCAGCTTCAGTCCGGCTCTAATGGCCGCGGGTTCTGACATTTGTGCAAAGTTTCAAGAGTTTTTGAGCACGTTAAGGCCCCCAAAAGTGCCCAAAAGGTAGTAATATAATAATAGTTAAGAAGAATAATTCTTTGGAAAACAATAGGGCCTTCGCCTTTTCAAGGCTTGGGCCCTAAAAATAATATATATTAGCGCTAAACAGTACATGAGCGCTGAATGGCTGCTGACGGCCTGAGCTCACATCTCCAAAAGCATCTAAACACATTTTCAAATAGGGGCAATGTTTATATATAAATACAAAGTTTATGTTATACACATATTTGACATAAACAACTATGTTCTCACCTAAATAACAATAACAGTAATGTTTATAAAATGATAGTGGGTTTGCTCCTCTGCCATTGACTCTCGCTGTGAGAATGCTGCCAGTATAGATCCAGCAGAAACAAGCGGAGTGAAAAAAATTGTGAAACTGTTTCTGTGTGATTATAGTAGAATATCGGAAAAGGCTCTCGGTCAATCAGATTCGAGAATCAGAACTAACTGTAATAGAGGCTTTGATAGGCTCTTAGTTCTTCAGGTCAAAACCAGGATAACTACATAGCTTACCATACACTCTTCTATATCTCCGCCCCACCCTCGTACCCACCTCCTCTAGTAACTGTTCTTAGCAATGTGTCTCCAGGGATGATCATCTTTCCACACAGATGTCCAGTGGAGCATGCAGCAAATTAGACACTGTGAGGGAAGATTGCAAAATGATACCCTTTTTTCTTCTGATCTTTCTCTCTCTCTCTGCCTCAGTAAATTAAA
This sequence comes from Phoxinus phoxinus, assembly GCF_949152265.1. NCBI lineage: Eukaryota > Metazoa > Chordata > Actinopteri > Cypriniformes > Leuciscidae > Phoxinus > Phoxinus phoxinus. The sequence goes on along the minus strand of NC_136898.1, from coordinate 12,575,146 downwards.
TAAAAGTATACTTAAAACACAAGCTGTTACAAATGACCACTGATATGTTTTAGTGGCAAAAAACCCTACCTACCTAGAGAGCATTTTTAGGTGCTCCTGTCAATTTGTGGACAGCAAATATGAGGTTGCCTTGTAAGATACATTGTTCAAGCATGTATTATGAGCTCAATGAATATCATCCAAAATGCATGGATAATATTCTCTTTATTAGGTGCGCACTGCAGCTACTGCATGTTGTCTACTGTTTAAAATGCTCAAATGTTCTTTGAAATTGTGTGGATTCTGATTGGCTGTTTTTATTGTTCATCAGCTGGAAAAAGTCATTTTGAAAGTCATTCCAACGATATTGTTCCTCTGTGTCATTATAGTTGTAGTGTGGACTTCGATATTCTCATAGAATTAGAACAATTATCAAAACTTTATCACACTTTATGTGAATGGTCCTATATTCAGCACTGAATACTTTATTCAGCACTGAATATAATACTTTTTAAATACTCGCACCCAAAAATGGTTTGGGGAGTTGAGCGCGCCTGTTCTTAGTACCTTTATTCAGCACCGAAAAGTATAAATTTCAAAATAAGATAATCTAATTAAAAATGCACATTTCACACAAAAATTGTGTGTGCTATTATAGACCTTATGTAGCCACGCCCCTTTTCAGCGCTGCCCTCGTTGTCTTTTGTCTTCCGGTCTGTATTTCCACAGTAATCTTGCATGTATTTATGAATGAACGGCTCGTTTTAAAATCTTCCCGGTCTACTGACATTTGTTAAGATATCTGCTTTAAACATTACAATCCTCATGATAACTTTCGTTAACTTTACATTAAGTAAATCCACTTTAAAAGCTAATTACTCATAGACAGCAATGCCATAGAAATAGCTAGCTCAAAAACGGAAGTTCAAAGACAATATTCTAAAGATGGCTGCGCGCTTGTTTCTCTGGCGCATTAGGTCTATATTTAGCAACATGCTAACATCAAACTGAGTCAAATCAACAATTTAGTGAAATCTTTTGTGGAGTTTTGAGTCTCTACCGTAGCAACACGCTAAAGTCAAATCTCTCAAGAGTGGTGTTATTTGTGCAAAGGTATGTGAGTGAATTATGAGGTTACTTATGAGGTACGATGCTGTCTTACAAAGTTGCAGGCGATGAGGCAGCTGACTAGGTTTGGGAACAGAGCCAGTATCATTGTTTACATGAAACATAAACTCTCACTGAACCCAAAAAGTGGCCTCTTGTCTAGAATCATCCAAGTGAGAAATATTCATGTCTAGCCACAAATTGAGTTAGCATATGCAAGTAGCAAACATCTCCTTCCACTAACCACGATGATTCAGTCACCAAGTTTCAGAAAGGTCTCCAGCGTTCTTTCAACATTGGAAGTGAGTATCCAATACATTTTACAGCTTGACTCACCTCTGCTTCAGTGAAAAGATTACACCTTTTTTTTCCATCTCCAAAAGCTTCTAATACCAGTTTTAGCCAGTTAAGTTAGCAGATAAATTTGCCTTTCAGTGTAGTTACAACAATTTAAGCCTTCCTTCCTTTCATTAAGTTAAACATTACATCTACATTTATATAACTACCCTAAATTGCATGTCAAAATACAGAACACAACAGAACAGAACGTTATTATAGAAACAAGCTATGCTAGATGATGAATCATAACAGTGTGCATTGAAACATCTTTGGGACCAATAATCAGATGGCAGTTGCTAAAATAATAAACTGTCCCTAAACAGTTCCTCCTACTCTCTTGAGTCCTGTAACCGTTATTGAATTTAATAAATCAAAATAGGTGATGCCTGTCTACTTGTGAGCTGTCTTCTGAGGGATTCCTCAGAGATAGAGGATTAGCATTTTCCAGACAGCATATTATTCCCTTCGGCATTGTACAGCTACTGTACAGTTCCACATAGAGCATGATAGATATAGGCGAAGGGAGTGACTGTTACCCACTCATGAGCATCCTAAAATAAAATCCAGGCATTCAGGTTAAATATTTATGCAATAATTAAGGAGTATCTTACAGTAGGTGCACCGTAATTTGTGTTGGCGATTATGTTCCCATAGATGAGTTCGGCATGATAGCTTTAAATATTCATTATTCATTATTAATGCATTATTGTAATCTTGTCACTAAACTAAAATCTGTGAACTTGGAAAACAGATGGAATGTAGGACTTTTGTACAAATTGTACAAAAATAAACAAGTGAAGTCTACAAGTGACCTGTATTGACAGATCTTGAGAGAAAATACTTAGTAAACAGGATTACACAAGTGGAAAAAGAACTGGAAATATTAGTACATATCCATGAAAAATCCTTCATTGACGAAGGGGCACTTTACTGAATAGCTGTGATATGCGATGGCTTGGTGGCAGGAAGAAAATGAGGTGCAAAAGAAAATGGTTCCAGATTTATGTGTGGCGGCAGGAGAATTCAAATAGGCAGAGATAAAAAGGGTATTTTTCCGAAATACATATCTAAGCGAAAAAGGGGTCCTAAATGTGAAAATAATGTATATGATTTGTGCAGGGCGAGGATGTTCTCCATCCTCAGCGGAGGGCTTGTAGAGGCACTATTTCACGGATTATGGGGTGAGTCTATGGAGAGAAGATCACCAAAGAATGACTCCCCGAGGGGCCTGGTGTGGACAGAGAAGAGAAGGACAGAATTTTCCATCTCATAAATTTAACGGCAGGCAAATATTCTTTAATGCGTTCATACATAACGACTGTCTCCCTGCGAGTAGATAAAATTGCTATGTGTGTCATGATAACATAAAAAAGACTTTCATTTCCTATGAGAACTTTGTGGCCAGAATAAAAACATAAAACTTTAATCATTTTAAAGAAAGTTTAAATAAAAAAAGTTATGCATACAATTCACAGCTACACCTAATAAATGAATGGCATTGCATAATATAACACAATTTATTTGTATTATGTATCCAAATAGTTTGTCTTTTGAACAGTATATCTATTATTCTGAGGGATGCACCAATATTAAACATTTAAGCCGATATGACAAGCTTATAATATATAGCTAATGTTAAAATTGTATAGTACTTTGTCTAAATAAATATAAAATAAAGCACTAAAAACTATTTTCTACTATTAAAAAAACATTTATATGCAACATAATAGTGTACAAAGAAAAAAGAAGAAACAACAGATATCAAAATGTAAAAATAAGGAACTGAGCATGCATAATTATATATTCGATAAAGACCATGGGCACATAATACAACACAACCATCTCCTTAATAAACGTGCTGAACACCAATTGTGTGAACAGGGCGTTTTGAATTAATTTGTCTTTGAAAACATCTCGCTTTCAAGCAGGCAGAACAGAGTGACCTTTTCAGTGAATAATAATTAAATTGTACGGCTCTAACCGCTTATAATCTATGGCAGGCCCAGAAAAGGCCCTGCACTCTCACTCTAATTGGCAACATAAATAATAGTGTGACGAGCGTCTACGTGAAGCTCTCCATCACAATGACCCGCTGACATTGCAGAGATGGGGTGTCTGAATTATCTCGGGGCGACGGACATCTGACAGGTGGTAAAAGGGCCTGCGATTTGACTGTAAATCACAAAAAGGCCTTGCTGACACACCGGAGGAGGGGGAGGAGAGAAAGTGAGAATGATGAGATGGGGGCAGGCAGAAGGCTGTCCTCCAATAGACACTGTAAATGAACCAGATTTATCTACAGGCTCAGAGCAAAGCCTTTAATTGCTTCTACTGGTTGCACATTTGCGAGGGACGCTGGAGACCTCACCTGGTGCACGGTAAATTGGGATTGAGCCTCCTAACCTGCAATTCAACCTGGAGGGATAAATGGGCTCAGCTTCCAATCCAATCAATTTGCTTAACTGCTTGTAATCCAATCAAGCACCCTGTCACACAAACAATATGCACACAGCTTGTTTCTCCACAGTGCATTAAACCTCCTGGGGCATCGAGCAACACATTGGCAGAAATCCCGAAAAACCTACCTGGCCCCCTGCTGCAGCTATTATTGCCTAATTCACACCTTAGTGCAGGGCAAGCCAAGGTGTGACAGGACTTGAGCACTGAAGCCCCAGTCAAGCAATTATAACTGCAGAAACAAAGTCACCGGCTTTTAATCCCATGAAACACCAACCAGGTCAAAAAGGACACAGGTCACAGATTTAAAAAAATATACATAAATGTTTTTGTTATATTATTATTTTTTAAATTTTCAAATCATTTTAATTCTACTTCCTTATAAATTCTAATTGCAATTCTGAATCCTGTAACTGCATTGGAATTATAAAGCCATTCTAAATTCAATTCAGAATGATGCACAACCCTGATAAGCTCTGAAAAGTATAAAAAGTATAATTAATACTTGTGAGCTATATTCCAAGCTACATCATAACTTTCATAAAGTCAATAACCCTGAACATTTGTTTTCAATGTATGAGCAAGTGCTCTAATTTTGAATGCACGTGCTTAGACTGAATTGTGCTCACCTTTATTAAATTAATCATATTATTGTTACATTTTATTATTTCTTGCTCAGTTTTTTGGCATCTATTCAATATGAAATTTAGCTGATGGACTCTGGGCTTATGAACATTAATCCAGACATGAACTCACACACAGACACCTTCACACAGTCCCCTGCTGTTTAAATAGTGCTGATCTTCTACAAAACAGGGAGCTCGGTAATCACTGCTCGTTTCGATTCGATTCACGACGGGGTTGGGGGGGGCTGTATTACACCGCTCTGTGGGAACTATCTAATTCAGACCTCCACATAACTCTGCCTAAAAATCAATAGACTACAGTCCAGCAAGAGACCGACGGAGATAGAGAGACACAAAGAATGAGGAAGAGAGAGAGAGAGTTGGGCTGACTGTAAAAGAGATGGGGGAAAGACAGACGATACTCTCTCTGGAACCCAGAAGCTATAATATCCATCCTTGGCGGTTCACTTGACATTTACTTGCCCTGCTTTTCTCTGCCTTCTAACTCCCGGCGTCCCGACTCTCATGGGTCTGTCGACCGGGTGAACAGATAACAAACCTGTCAGAGCGGGTTTAGGGAGAGGATAAATCTAGAGCCAGGCTGAAGGATGATGGGTTCCAGAGGCCAACATTGTGTGTGTTACCATAAGAGGAGACTAAGAACATGTGTGACTGTATGTGTGCGTGTTAGCGACCATCAGGACTGACATATGACACCTTGGGAGAACACCCGTAGCGTATAAGCGGTCCTTGCATCTAATCTGAGGTCTGGTCTCGCCCCCCACACAAGTCTCTGTGCCTTACAGGAAGAGCTCACAAAAAGCCTTTCAACAGCCCTGCGGTCAGGTCAGAGCACCGGGGCGGAGGGATGAAGCGAGGGAAGGGAGGAAGACAGATTTTGAGTGGTGTTAGTGAAAAAGACTGGGAGGTGTCTCTTTAAGGGCCTGATAACATTCTCTGTGATGGGCTCCCCAGGGTCTCTGAAATGTCACAGCTTTGAGGCCATGGGCTGTCATACCCGTAGACACCGGGGACTCTGGGACTGAGAGATATGCAATAGACCTGCCTCAGAGCCAAATTTGAGAACACAGCATTTCCACTTCACTCTCTTGGTCAAATGTCCATCAAATCAAGCCTTAAAGGAATACCAGTGTTTGGTTTGGTTTACACATAAATATTTATGTGCACCACAAATTCTCTTTTTTTTTTTTACTCCATTCCTATTGCTAATAATAATGTCACTCCAATGACAATCAGACATTTACAACATTTGATCTAATAATAATAATAATTCTAGCTTGGAGTGACCATTTAAAATCTATTACATTTTTGACACAAATATACTGTATTCATATTTATTTTAAATGGTACGGTCACAATAATAAGAATAATGAGCAGTGACAATGTCAACACAATTCACCAACTAAGGATGTTTTACAAACTGTTTATTGTGTTAGAGTAACGCTAATAATAGTATGAAAACAAAAGTCTGTTTTTTTTTAGTGATTGACACAGGATTGATGACCTTCCTTTTAGGAGGACCGTGTTAAACAGTTTTGGTATACTGACTCGAATGTCCCTGTTCTACAATGGGAATGATGAAAACGTCCTTTGGAAGGTCTAAAAATTGCACATCAATTACCTGAAGCAGTGAGGCCTGTCTTATGTCCCAGCCACCATTTTATAAAACCAGAAAATGTCAATACTCAAGTCACAAAGCATTACGTCAAGGACATTTACAGGAGAGACAAAACAGGAGAAAAAAGAGAGAGAATAAGGATAACATTTGCTATGACTAAAAAGGGATGAGCGTTAGCACGCTCTGTGACGATGACAACAAAAAGGCCGGGAGACATCTTTAAATACTCTTGAAGAGCACATGAGCATGCCTCTCTGGGAGATTTGTGTGTTTATTAACGAGCAGCACGCTGTGGTTTAATCAGTGCGGGGAGAATACTCGTACTTAAAAAAGGCTGCACGGCATTTATACTCCAGTGTGCTTGTAGGATTTGCTAATAATGTGAATTCAATTCAAAGCAGGAGTGAAAATAAAGAAAACAAAGTGCAAAAAAACAACAAAAGGAAACACTTCAAAAATATAGTCCAAACACAGTCGAATGCTTTAGTGTTAACAAACCAGGTGATGCTAACAAGGGGGTGGGTGCAAACTAGAAGTAGGCAAGAAAACAGAGCATACAAAAGACCGTGTTCTCATTTTCTGTCTGAAAGCCCCACCAGGACCACTGAAACTTGCTTGATTTCCCCAGTCCAATTATAGCTGTGCGCTCAGTTCTTCCAGAATAGCAGCGCAGAGCTGAGGGACGGCGTCTGCGTAAGCGAAGAAGGGCTAATAGAGTCCCTGAAGCTGACTCCATTTCGCTGCTCCAGCTAATGGGCTGTGATATTTTCCCAAACTAACTGCTGCTGTGCCCTCTTAGAAGCTAATCTAGCCTTGTGCTTTGGAGGCCGGGCCACGCCACACTCACCCTACCTCACTGTCCAAATATCGTCTTCCCTGCCCTCAATCGCATGACTGAGCAAGAAAGGAGAAGGCTCAGCTCCCTGACTTACACATGCATGATGTGCCCAACCATCCTCATTTAGGCTGTTTTTGGGCAAAGGTTCCTTCTGGTGCCAACACACCCTACAACGCCATGCTGCCTTGAGCCATCCACAGAGATTTTTAGATTTTATACCAGGCCTGAGAGACAGAAAGCGATAGGCACAGTTGTTGAAGGACTCTCTTTTAAAACCCCTATATAGCTATCGGGTGGCTAATAGCATCCTGGATGCTGCGGTGGGTAGAAATGGGCAGACATAAATCCAGGAAGATGGCTCCCTGGTCAGCCATACAGCAGACAGCTCACCCCATTCCAGATGGTTGTGAGACAGACCGATGGCATTACAGTCAGAGTTTGGGACTGGCCATTGACTACATATTAGAGACCATCATATTTTTGTAGTCTCAAATACACCACGGCCCATTTCAAAGCATTTAAATGAATCTGCCTCACAATGGCGGTATAATTGCTACTAAATCTTTCAATAAAACTGATTCGCAGACAATTCTGTCATGAAATTGCTACTCACCGCTCTATAGGCAAGATCAACGGGTAGAGCCCTTGCAATTATTCATGGCATTCAAGACCCTAAAATGTTCAGAGCTGGTTATAGATACTGCAAAAATCATGTTGAGAGCAAAGCAACGGTAATTAAACGAGCACAGAAGAACGCAATTTCACATGATGAGATGTACTGCGTTCATTACACGCCCTCCATTCTAGTCTCATCACACATTTAGAGTATAGAAAAGACATTCGCAAAATGGTCCATTTCTAACAGGCAGTTGCAAAGGTTAATTATTTTCCTAATTACATCTAGAAACGCCAAACATTTGTTTGTCTCCCTAATTGACGAAAATTAACTGTGTACTGCATTAGGCGCAGAGGGTTAATCTCAAGTCTGCTGGACAAAGCGTTTGAGTGCCTCAATGCACAGAAAGTATAAAAAGCCATTATGGTTCCCACTGCGGCATCCTCTAAAATCACTTAAAAGCAGCGTACATTTATCTACATGCAGATAAGAGAGAAAAATTGCAATTATGCCCAATATCCTGTGGCTCTTGAAGCTGCACTTGAAACAATAAAGGTCAATAATTCTACACACATACCAGCAGAAAGAGCATAAGGGGAAGCATAACCTCAGTGCTAATCAATATTAATTCCTGTGCCTCTCTAACGACAATGTGTAGTCAATGTCGGTCCAGACTCTCTCTCTTGGGTTCACGCATGCTGGGCTTGTTCTACAGGCACCTGTCTGCCCTTGTACCTGAGCTGTATTATGGGCGATTATCACACCTCGTCCCCCAGGCAGAAGGTCTTCATGCGTCTGCGACATTGATCTCATTTGTTGAGGAGATAAGGCTGTAATTGGATGAGGCCTGAAATCAGATGGAACTCCATGGCAAGGCCAAGGCTAATTCCACTATCCCTGACCTGCCTAAATAGCTAGGCCACGGCCACAACTACACGGGGTTAATCCTGTCCAATCCCACCCCCAAGCCAACTCATCACCATCTGGGTGACTGTCCAACTCTCTTCCTCCTGTTTGAGCCAGGCCTCCAAGCCATTGAGGCAAGAGAACAAGTGTACCCGACCACTCCAGACAAGAACCTGAGCCAGGACCCTAATTGCAAATGCATAATCTATTGAACTGTGATGCTGATTGTAGTGGCTGTCTCCAGGATAAATTACTACATAAATATTTAAGCTCACATGACATTGCCAAACAACCACAAAGTTCCTACACAGTCCACTTCTCAAAGTAATTATTCTTGGAGGCAGGGTGGGAATGTTGTTAGTTTTTTTAACAAAAGACCCAAGGATGGCTTGAATAAACTCAGTATCTTAACGGTTTACTGATTTTCACACAATATTTTTCGCATTTAACATGAGTACAACACATTACTAGTGGTCAGGCAATATGCCGATATAAAGCCAATATTTCACACTACCGGTAATTCATTTAAAGATAGTAAACAACACAAGTCACATGCAGCCATGAAATTTATATTTTTAATTTTTTTTTTACGGAATTAGAAATTAATGTAACAAAATTAATCAATATGAAAAAATAATTTGCACTGACAAACCTGTACAATTAACAGATTTTTACTTCGGGATTCATTAACCATATAAAGAAGTTTGTTTTGTTAACACTTTACACTAGGGCTACAACGATACGTCGGCGTAATCAATCATGTCGATTATGCATGGTTGATGTTCATCACCAATCCCATGTCATGTTTCACACAAAACAAAACTCTAAAGCAGATGCTAATGGCTAGTAGTACGGCGCTTATACAAGCCTGCACATTTTCAGGACTCACAAACTCAATTCAACGACAGTATCAAAAATGGTGATGTCCATAACATCAGGAAGTTTTATCCCAATTGACAGTGTGTTGTTAAATAAACGAGTCCAAAGGAGGCGTGAGTTTATCAGATATTTTAAACAACCAACAAGGACTTTAAAAGCTTAGTAACCGAGTGCAGTGAGGGCGTTTGAGCGCGCCTCACAGCTCTGGTGGATCTGAGAATATACACAAATAATTTCTACATCACCTTGAGAAAACTAAATCCATCATTATTATACAGTTCACCTTGGCTCTCACATTGCATGATGTGGCAGACAACTTGTTGTCGAATGCGGTCTGTTTATTCAGCGCGGGATTGTCGAGAATGCGGTTGGGAGTCCTGAAAATGTGGAGGTTTCAATTCAGTTACAGAATTGGGTTGTCACGCTCGCAAAAAACAAAATGCTGTATGAACGCAACAGTACTAAGCGGCGCTGCCATACTAACCATTAGCGTATTTGTTTTGTGTGAAACATGACAGAGGATTAGGGATGAACATACACAGTGCGTAATCAACGTAATCGATTATGATGACGCGTCCTTCCAGTCCTACTTTACACTAATGTTCAATTAGTTCATTTTATTTGAAGGTATAGTTCATCCAAAAATTACAATCCTGTCATCATTTTCTCACCCTCATGTCATTCTAAACCTGTACGACTGTCTTCTGCAGAACACAAAAGAAGATATTTCTAGCTTCTGAATAAAATATAGCATAAAACAATTCTCACATATCGTTGAAAACCCGGTTTTGTGGAATATACAGCAACAACATCAAGAACAATAGAAAAAACTGTAATGCAACGCATAACTTTGACTGCTCGGCATGTTTTGAGAGAAGTGAGATGAAGCAGTGTATCAGGTGAAAAGCAATAAGCTATACCCTGAAGATGAAAGCTTCACAAATCCTTTGATGACTCAGAGTTTGGTGCATAGTGCTGTTTTTGATCAGACTAACTAGAACGGAGGGAGTTTTGCAGAATGAAGTCGTGGGTTTGATAAAGTGTCGAGAAACTCTGCGGCTCATCTAAGAAATATCTCGCTCAAAAAAAAAAAAAAATCCTCTTAAGCCTTGTAAAAAAAAAAAGCTTTTAAGCCCAAAGACACTTACTGTGACGTGTCATTTCTAAAAACATAATTTCTCACTTAGAATGAACATTCTTGTGGCGTATTTTCATTTCCAGCAATATAATGGACAATAATAAGCAAAATCATGGAGACCCCGCAGTGCACCCAGTTCTGGGAAGTGAAGAAATTCTTCATAACTGCAGCAGCTGTAAGAATATTCCGTAGATAGAAATATCTATAAAACTGTAAACTATTTTTCTCTCCATCCCTCTCGAACACTCAACTCAACAGTACCAGCGGGGCTAGAAGGTAATTCGACCGGCCAATTTAAACATGTCATGATTGAGCTGGAAAGAACAAACGGACATCAAAGAACAAACCTTGAGTCTGAGAGAAAGAGCAGCATGCTGGCAGGAGGCTGAGAGAGGGACGAGAAACGAGTAGGGGGGGGTTCGATTCGTGTGTCATTACGACCACACCGCTGTGTTGCTATTCTGGATTCCTGGGGTTTGACATCTAGATTGCAGATGGATAAGTGTGCCTTAAAACCACATCCCCCATCAGGGAAAAGAAAATCATTTCTCATAACGGCATCTATTTACTGGCACGGCCTATCTCTCCCACAGGGCCCGAAACAAATGAAAATGTTATTTCTCTCCTCATGAACTCCCACCTTTTCTGTCTGCCTTTTTTCACTCCCAGCAATTTCATTCTCCCTCTAAATTTGAGTTAAGTCCATGACTAGGGGGAAATAATGTCTCTGGAATAATCTTTCCGAAACTATGATTCCAGAGGGCTGTGTTCCTCTTTATATATTTATATACCTTCACATTTATTTACTCTGTTCTCAGGCTTTTTGCCTTGCGGTTTTGGAGGAAATTGCAGTGGCTTCTGATATGGAAGCGATGCGACATACGGAGGATCTCTCTGTAATCCCCTCAACCGCAGCGAGGCCTTGACGGGGACCGAACATGCCCTCTGCCAAACATTTAAACAGCCCTGATGCGGACAGAAAGCCGCGCACAACAGCGCCTGTCAGAGAGGCATTTTGAGCGCCACTCAGAGCTGATGCAAAGCACAATATTAGCTCAACCCTTTGCCATGTTAAGCCTAGAATGACACAATTGTAAGCATTGCAAAACAACCAGATAAAGGGCTTTTTTGTGGTGAACACACATGATCAGACACGTTGAGCTGTGCTGCGCAAACGGTCAACACAAGCTTGAATCCGGCTCACAACATTCCTCAATCCGGTTCCTCACACTTCTCAACATCACTTCCTGCCAATCTCTGATGGTTCTCAACCACTGTCCAACACAATATTCAAAGGGCCCGTATACATGCTATAATATGTCAATATTATGCTTGTTTCAATATTTTTTAATTAACAGAAACAAGGAGTGTCAATGTATTGAATTAACTAATAACATTTATTTTTGTGATTCCAGAAGATTCATGTTCTTTAATAAAACTTTAAAAGTGAGAAATATTCCATTCAAACCTCAATTTATGTGCTTTTTAGAATTTTAAGTTAGATTATTTTAAATTATCATTTTTAAATCATCATTTTAAGTCATCTTACTATTTGAAGTTTGCTGAGGCCTTCTGGTTGAGAACCACTGCTCTATGGCAACATAAAGTCTGAGATCATAATTAAATTATGGGATTCAAAACAGAATGGAAATAAACAGAAATGTGAAGTAAAAAACAACAACAAAAAAACTAAGTAGTATGATATAAAAAATAAACAAACAAAGAAATATTTAAGATTAAGCCCCATTTCATACAAGTCATTAAAGATGAACCGAACTGGAATTTGAGTAAAGGTGATATAACAGATATATTTTATTTATTCTCATTGGTACAATTATTAAAATGGCTAAAGGAATTAAAAGGGATAAAATGGTACATTGAAAATGTTGTTGTTGTTGCACGGGCGCCGCCATATTGGATTTCAACATTCGACTACGTCACTGGCATGGTAGCTACTCCGTTCACTGGTGCGGGGTGACTGAAACTCCTGCGCGCAGCTAACTTTTTTGCCCCCCGCAACTTTATTTATTTTGGTTTTAACACGTTGCGTGCAGCTAACTTGACAAGCGATCCCATTGGATGAATTCGTCCAATAAAATTTCCATCTTAAAAATATATCAAATTTCCATTTATCTGCCTCGATTTTCTAAAACGCACAGGACCTCAAGCATGTTTTTGTATTTTCTCTAAATACACACGACATATGTAAGCAGTTTCTTTTTCCTAAAATGCATAATGTGCGTGGATACAATAAATGAGAGTGCATGACAGGCTACAGCCCTCCAACCACATTTCCCTCTTATAACACCGTGAACCACTATTGCTCCATTCATAATTGACTATGTACAATGCAAATACAATCTAATGCATATTTTAGACAAAATTGTGTATTGTATGCAATATTTTGAGACCAAATTAATTGTTACATAATAATATTAAATCAAGTGATCAAATTGCTCATTGCTGCTGCGATCAGTGGCGTGGATACAGTGTCTCGCGCACACACCGCAGTCTTCACTCAGACGCGCGGAGACTATTCGTTCCGGTGAAATTAGAAAACATAATGCACACAAACGTGTCCCTGCTTGATATACAACCACTGATGAACATAATCGGTTTTGATGAAAGAAAGAAAAACTATGGGACTGCGGATTTGATCTCAAAACCTCTGACACGCTGGAAGTTCAACCACTGGACCATTACGGCACATGTTAAATTAGGCGGATCTGTGTATTTATTCACGCGAAAGTTCTCGGTACTGTGACAACATATATGATATCTCATTTAACGACTAATTAAACCCCATGTACTATTTAGAATGATTGCTGGACATCGCCATGTTATTATACATATATCTGATTTAGCATTGTATTAGCAACCCCTGTCCCACCCACTTTTTAAAACAAAGTTACGCCACTGATTAGTTGGTAAATGTGTACTAGTCATACTACTGGCCTGTCCCTCACAGCCACAACTGCGTAGCCCATGCCATTAAAATGACTAATTTTCCTGTGTATTCGCTCTGTGCAACTATAGCGAATATACAGGACCGCAGGTCCTACCATGCCAGTGACGTCATCGAAATTGCCAGCGTTCAACGCAGTTTTTGTGTAGCTTAAAAAAAGCTATATATTGATATTTGTAATAATTTTTTTTAGTGTAATTTACTTTTAACTGTCATAAACAACACGTTATCAACGTTGATTATTTTCAGTTCAGTTCATCTTTAATCAAAAGAGTTGCATTTTTCACTTAAATTGTTATGCTATATTATTTCCTTTTAAATATGGCACATGACAAAAATGCACTATAGAAGCATTTTAACTATTGCTCTTGGACTTGTGGATCCCATGTCCGGTCAGGATTCAGACGTCAGCTCTGGGCAGGCTTTGAGGTGGATGTTTTAATAGCTTGTTCTTTACAGCACTCTTTAACACTCGTGTGTACTCGGCCTCTTCCACTCAAGCATAAATCTCAACAGAACCGTGACAGATAGTTCTGGAACCTTGGCTGGATCCAGAACACCCAGCAAGGATTTATGTTTCCCCAACCACCTGCGTGGCCTGACATGCCATTTAAACGGCTGCTGGAAGAAAATCAAAACCAAGAAACTACTTTACTTTTTCATTCCATCTCATGTTTTTTTCCTTCCTTTGCATATGAGGAGGAAAACTTGTGGTTGTTACACTATATCACAAAGGCAATAAAACTTAGCGATTTGTTATATATATCACACATCCTTTACATAACCACTTTAACTTTGACAGAAATAGGAGATTTTCTTTACTTACTAATTTCCTTTGATCATATAGCTCTGTGCTTATTCTCAACAGACACGCTCTCTGATCTCGGTCTGACCAGATAGTGAATAACTGAAAAACACAGCACAGTTCATTAACTCAATGTCAGTGAGCACAACGCCACTGTAACGCCTGCAGTGTGTTAAAAGCCTCTTTGAATACAGTCTAATGGTTCGGAGTCCAGCGATATACCTTCTCACTGCAGCCCAGCAGACACATTCACACATTAAAATCCTATGGGGCGACGAAACAGCGGGAAGGCCGGGAATGGAGATAATGGCCATTCAGACCGCAATATCCGATTGGCTTACAGAGCTGTAAAGCAAGGAAGGTAGTATTTGACTCAACATATGACTTGACTCTACAAAATTTGACAAATTAAATCTATGTAATGGCAGCAAGATGGCACAACTGATCCTTCAAAGAGGAAATTACAGATAGATAGTTCCGCTCTAAAATCTGTTTGGATGGGCTACATTTGAAGCTTGAATATAGTCAATATACACACCATCTATGACCAATCAACTGAATTTCACAAATTGCTAAACATATACTAATAAAATGTATACAGTAAAAAGGATATGACCAATAAGTCATGGCAAGATATGTTTTTCAAAATAATACTTTGCACTTGTACTAACTAAACACATTTTATTAATACAATGTATGAGGACTCCACAACGCACCAAACAACACCACTTAACTGTGGTAAAATCATTCCCCATATTCTACGGCAGCCACAAGTCAATGTAGCGAATCCAGCACAACAGTGAGAGATTTGATTGGCAGTGCTGAACAGTTTCGGCCGTGCTTTACGAGGAGAAATGGAGAGTAACCAGGCCTACAACCTCACAGTACAAAACCGTTCCAACTTCTCCTCCCACTTTCTCTCATCCCCGGAGAACCTCACGCAGCCTTTCCGTCAGCACCTGGGTCTGCTGAAGATACGGCAGCACTACTTGGCCTGGGCAAGGCTGTCTCTATCCATCATAAGGAAGGATCATTAAGGACTGAAAACACAAGTCGCCTCTGAGGAAGCCAAACAAGCGGGGGGAAAAATGTCAGGAAGAGAAAGAAGTCTGGTATATTTACAACATAGGCTCAGGGAATAGGGTCATGGCAGCTCAGTTGAACACACACACACACACACACACAGAGGCTCCAGGTCAGGGTGATTTGTAGGCCCGGGAGATGTGAGCTTGTGCTGGTGTTTGTGAAAGCGACTGATGCCTGTATCCTGGTGGGAAAGGTTTAGTTTATTTTAGCTCATAGTCATAGCAATGTATTTGACAACTTTTCTCAAGTGACGCTTGCTCCACAGAGGGTGAGGTGTCGAAGCATTTCACCTATACGTTGTGTGTGTGCGTACAACGAAGACACAGGCATGCTTTCTATACAGGCTCTGAGTCAAAAATCTTTTTTTTTCCTCTCTCTTTCTCTGCCGCATTCTCGCACATTCTGAATATGGTACCCACATTGGTCTCTTATTGCTATGGCAACAAGCGATTTCTCTTGCTCCTTGGGCCCCGTGCTGTCATTATCCAATCAGAACAAGACCTTTGTTAAGATTCCCTCAGGCTCCACTTATTCAACTCACTATGATGAACTGACCTTAACACTAAAGGGAGACAGCGAGAGAACGACAGCAAGAGAGAGATTCCTCCAAGCTATCCGTCTTTATCTGGAAAAAAAATAAATAAATGAGGAAACGACGGGCATTTAAATGGCACTACAATCTGCACTCTGATCTGAAAAGAAGACAAAGAGAAAGAAACAAGCCAGTCTCTCTGCCAGCACTTTTTGTCTGCTTCTCTCTCTCACTCCCTTCCTCCTACTGTCTGTGGGTGAAAAAAAGAGGGATTTGGAGAAAAAATGGAACAAGGTTAGCTGGTGATTGACTGGATGCTGTTACACTGGACTGGATTTAAGGGTACTGTGCTGGTAACTGGCTCTGGTTCAGACACTGTTAACTCGAACAAAAATAATCAGACAAACAAAAATTGACATAAGAGAAGAAAATAAAAATCTGACTTCTGTAAAATAGACTGAAAACACACATGCTCCAACACACTGAGCAATGGAGAGTCATGTAAGTATAAAGTCAGTCTCTGATGTTCATTAGTCATTTAATGCTCAATGTTCAAGATAAAAATCTGTGACGATGGAGAAAAAAAAAGTAGTACATTCATTCAGACTTACACAAGCCATGGTTGACTTGTCTCTCTAGAGGTTAGAAAACTTGCACCTGATGCTTCAGAGCCTCAATATGATTGGCTCCCTACTTGATAGATAAGTGCTGACTGTATGTGTAGATATGTTCATTTGTGTTGTCTCTCTCCCATCGCCCATGATGGACAGTTAGCTGTTCGGTAATGACAGCACAATACAGACAGCCTGTGATGAAAGCAGACCACCCTGTCACTGTGTGTCGAAATCTCTTGCCACATTCACACAAAAACAATCTCAGGCTCACCTCAGTCCTGCCAACGGTGGAGGAATTGAGGAAGATTTATGACAATAAAAATGTCTTAGCGTCCATGAGACTCAAGAGGCATTTTCTTCAGCAAGTCTTTGATTTGGAACAGTTCATGTAACTTACAAAAGCAAAATCCAGATTATAGTTGATAATTCAATAAATTCAAGTACATTTTTACTTATATCTGGACTTTGACCTTTGAATTTCTTAAATTAAAAATAAAGAAAAGGAATTGTGTGAGGTTTTCTAGCAGTTGGGTTTTGCTATATAGTACAGTATGTATACAAATAAAGTTGGAAATTCTGTATATATATACACACACACACACACACACACACACACACACACACACACACACACACACAAGTTCTCTTACGCGCTTGAACGGACAAAAACACAAAAATATGCAAAATGCCCGCTTTGTCGAGAATCCTCGCAATCACAGTCTTTAATGAGTTAAAGTCTTTAATGACCATAAAGAGTTGTGAGGCCATGTGATATGCGTCAGGTCCACGTCATGTGCTTCAGATCTTAAAGTGACAACAGCCTAATGCACCTGCTACTGTCTGTCATTAAGGATAATCAAAGGAAAAAAATGAATAAAGAGAAAATCTCTCACTGCTCTAGACTGAATAACTTTTGTAGCTAATAAGGATTCATCTAGATCAAATAATTGAAAAGTACTGTCTTTATGTTGGTTTTATGTTATTTCTACATTCATTTGGAGATTAACTGTGAAATAATTTCAATTCAAAAATATACAAAAAAACGTATTGTAAGGTGTGATTAATTGCGATTAACTACAGAAAATGTGACTGACAGTACTAGCTAATATACATATATCTACTCCTTTAAAATAGTCCTTGAGCAACCTAAAAGGGGTGACTTTCACAAAAATCTTTTTATATGTATATGTACACTATGTGAATGTTCTTTTTTTCTGATTCTTTGAGATAATTAAAAAGAAAGTCACACATTTAGCTGTGCTAAGTGTGAACGTTAATGGTAAAAAACAGCTGTGGCATCTAAAGGAAGAGTGCTATCCATATAGATGTGTGTGTGTGAGTGTGTGTCTGTGTGCGTGTGTGTGGCGCTGGCCAGTTTAGACATAATAGCAAAGCAGAGAGGGACGAGTGGCAGGTTTATTGAGGTGCTGTCACCAGCCGTGTTTCAGGTCAGAGTGACTGACAGCTGATTTAGAGCAGTGCTGTTAAGCTATAAAGCAATCAAAACCACTACTGTTCTTCAGACACACTCCGTATTCTTTTCCACATGCACACAATGAACTGTCAGTTACAAACACACTGTTATCCAGACAGGCAAAAACAACCTCCTCAAATGCTGGCACACTAGCACAAATGCATTTTTCTGCCACACACAGACACACACGTTCTACACTCCTGTTCAAACACTTTAACTCCTGCCATAATAATAAGCTAATTATAGGTGCGGTGCAACTGCCATATCTAAATGCACGTCTCTAATAAGGAACATTTCAAATTAGAGAACGAGCGAGTGGGAGAAGAAGAGAGAGAGAGATCAGGAGTGACGAATGGAGACGGCAAAAGAACTACTAGATAATTGATGCGAGCAATTACAACTTCCATGTCGGAGCAAATTGGTCGGCATTTCTCAGCATGTAAGGGCCCCTGACCTCATTATAACAACTGTGTAGAAGAATAATCAAAATTAGCAGCGAGGTTTGAGGATCCGTGACAAACAGAGAGCGTAAAGTTTGACTCTAATGTAATCTGTTTTGACTTCAGCCACCAGAGAGCAATATCCGCAGGTCAAATCTTCAGCAGAAACATGACCTCTCCGCAAAACGCTGTGGACTCTTTCCACGTCCCGGCGAAATCAAATAATAACAGTAATCATTAAGAACAACATCTATATTATATGACATAAATCTGCTCCAGCGGCCATAATTACAGGGTGGAGATTGTTTTACCACATAGCGAAAGAATCCCCAGCACAGGCAGAACTAATAATCTACAGCCACTAACCACGGCGTTGGATTCAAATATGTTCACTGCAAAACAGCAAGAGGGCTACAAATCCTTGCAAACCACTCAGAGTTCCAAAGTGAACACTCAGGGGACCATGAGAAAGAATGATTTGTCATAGCGTTGCATTTAGAGAACATTTATATGAAGTACTGGAAACACATACATAACTAAACTAGCTGCAATGTGTTTTTAGTAAAGCTGCACAATTCTGGAGAAATTGAGAATCACTTTTTTTATTATTATTATAGAGATCACAATTCTCCCACAATTCTGAATAGACAACTAACAAAATAATGTAATTTAGAAGTAATCTAGACACAATGTTAATTGCCACGTTAATCGCCCAACGTATATTTGAATGTTCCGCTGTGATCTTACTTGTCAACAGTTTCATAGACATAGCCGAATTGTTGTCATTTAGGAATAACATAGCCGTGGGGGTTTGAGATTGTGATTTATTAACTATTAATTGTGCAGCTCTATTTCACACGGATGGTTAAAAATGATTACACTGTGCTGTGAATTTACTGTGCTGAGAATTCATGTTAAAGATACAATTAACTATACCTACAAAGCTTGAGTTCTGAATCTAAATTCTGATTCAGATTCTTCAACCTCAAAATCAGGTTATTCTCATCGGCTCATCTTTTCTGTGCACTGCTGGGATGATTAACTTGAATTCTGTATCAATACCGAATTATAAATCTGAATTCTGCTCCTTCAACCACAAAAATCAGGTTTTCTTATCTATTCTGAATAGAACTGCTGACATAATGAGTTCGAATTCTGTATATGAATTGTAAGTGTAAATTCTAAATCTGAATTCTTCACTCTGAAATCTGCCGATTACACTCATCCATTCTGATACATTGCCGACAGCATTAGTCATGCAGATTCTGATCAGACATACGTGTGTGCGTGTGTGTGTGTGTGTGTGTGAGTGTCGAGAGCACGTCTCTTTACACTACACACCCGACCCCCACACATGACAGACCACTAAACAGGCCAAACTGCCACCTGACCCTCAATGTAAATATTTCATTGCTCTGCCTCCGTTAAGACTGCACTGAATGATGAATGAGCAATAAAACGTGTTACCCAGAAATCCCAAAGTACAGTCTCTATGGCGACCAAAGAGCAGGTAATGTCATCGCTTTCTCTCAGCCTTTCGGTCTGTTTCACTGTCTGTCTGTGCCTCTCTGTGTCAGATTAGCAGGCTGTAATGAGAGTTAAAGAGTCGCTTTAGGATGGTCCCTCTATGGGAGGGACACTGCAGTGACGATGATGTTAAATCAACTGTCATATTTAAGCCTTTTAGTTTGGTTTTGTTCGCGGCTTGGACTGACCTCATTATCGTCTCCTACTTTGTCTCTCATCAGCAAGATAGTGACGGGTAGGCAAAGGCACCAAACGCTCAGGGGGCACGTACGGCCGTCCCCCATTCCTCTCGGCAAACACACACACACACCAAAAGAAAAGCATTAATGTGCTGTTTACTGGAATCCGGCGCCCTGTAATTGCCAATTTATTTGATAGGCAGCCGGATAATGATGGCATTTCACTCCTGCCGCAGAGACTAAACACATGTGTGTTTGATTCGCCCTGTCTCTACCACACATCCCCTTCTCTCCTCTTCCCTTTGCCCTGGCCTCCAGCCACCCTGCCTGGGGAAACCGTGCCGCCATGCTGGCTTCAAACACGGCTGAAAGGGGACCCGGGGCTTCGGAGCAAATACAGCAAGCCTGCCAATTTATCCAAGGTTTGGGGTTACTGCTGGCGAGAACAAGGATGATGCACCATTTGTAGCTTAATGAGCTGGCAGCGCATGGGGGCAGGGGGAGAGAGGGAGATGGAAGAGAGAGGGTGAGAAAAAGAGGAAAAGAAGGGGGGCAAGCAAGATGTCCTGTGTGACCTCTTTCGACCCCAGCTTCCTCTCTGTCAAGTTAAGATCAACACCAGGCTCTTTCTCTCGTTTTTTTTTTTTCCATCAGTGCAGTGGATAGGAGTAAGAGAGAGAAGACATCATTAGAACTCTGCCAAACAGTCTATAATGAAGAGCAAGACTTACTTCTCAAAACCCCAACTCAAGCTCAACCCTCTTCTTTCATTTCACTTTAAAGAAAATGTTGTGCGTATGCAATCAAGAATAATACAAACAATAAATACTTTTACAAGTCAAAAATAATGTTTCTCTTCCTGCCTCTCATTTCTTACAGAAAACGGGAGAGGGGTAATATTTTTCACTTTTTTATCATTTTTTGTTTGCAAAAATGTCACCAAAATATTTGCTCACTCAATGTATTTGTGTTTTTACAACTGATGCAATTATGTGCTGAATCCTATTTTTATTGTTGTTTGGGAAGATACAGAAATGTAAAAAGTCAATTTGGATGCTGATGGTCCTATGGGGTCATTCTTGTTGCACAATAGCCTATGCAGGGCACAAGGAAGTTTGATTTTAAACTTTGAATTGGCTTCAACTGGAAAACAGAAAAGTGCAGTCAGATACAATTTTGTGTAGCTCACCATCAGGCCAAACAGATTGTCACTCTTTTTATGGAATCAAGCCCTCATTCTGACAATGGTGTTGGTTTCTAAATCCAGCTAGATTCATTCCTATGCATAGTTTGGTTCACTGTAGTAATATTTTACATGTATTTTGTGCAAACGGGGGATTTCCTGTCAAATAAAAGGTATCTTCTTATGCCATTGTCTGTATAATTTTGATTTGTTGATAAAAATTCGCTCTTTTTTAGGCGACTCTACATTATTTACGGCTGTTGTAATCCGTATAGCATTGATATTGTAATGAAATAAGTTTAGTTCATAATGTTACTCTTTTTTACCCAATATAGCATTTTGTACCAGAAGATCATACCTCGTACAGAGTATGACACGTGTCAAAACTACATCTCACCAGCCTGCATTCAATATAAACGTGAGTGAAAGTCTTGTATCGCAGCGTGCAGCTCACAAGTAGTGCAGACACGATGTGGTGATGTGAAGCCATTTCCACATCATATTGAGAGAGAGAGAGATTGCAGTAGCACTAAATCACTCACACTGTTTGTAAAATTATGTGGATCAATTTACTACTTTAACCTACTGTACATACTATAGTGAGTAAATGTTTGCAGGAAGTTATCACATTAAAAGCGGGGAACGAGTAAAATTAGGCTCAATACCCACAAACCCGCGCCGAAATTCAGGCCTTGCTCTCCATCTCTGTTATCTAGTAACTCTATGCTGGTATGAAGTGTTTTTTATGGTGTGACTGAATAAGCTGCTTCCACCATCCTCTCAGGAATAGCTCTACTTTGAGTGTGACCGTGAGAAACTGCTCAAGCTAAAAATCTCCAGCACCTTTCAGCACCTCCTGTTTAGAATTCAAAGGGTTTCAAAACATTCAGTGACAGACAAATACATTGCCAATGAACTTTGAGTAGACGGCATACTAATGATGAGAATGAAAATTAATTATTGACGGTGAATAGACTATACTTCAATACCTCACAGCCTTATTATTCATGTCAAAATAAAAAACCTTATTCTTTTGCTAATATTTAAGTTATAATTATGATTATTAAATATAATAAAATAACTTGTGATTATGTCCCATTGACTTCATAAAATTTTACACAAAATAAATCAATAAATACTAATTGTATAATGTGTTCCTTTATTTATTTATGTATCTGGTTCAACTCCGTTAACTTGAGTCTTAAAGGGAGAGTTCACCCAAAAATAAAAGAATTCTCTCATTTTTATTCTAATCTTCATCTCTACTGGAGCTCATGTCTAGCCATCATCTAGATTAAAACAAAACTTTTGAGTTCCACCATAGAATAACAGCATGCATGTTTGGAACAACATACATTTCCTTTTTGAGTGAACTATCCCTTTAAGACTCAAGTTAAAACCCAGCATACACAACACATTCTGCATATCTTTGTGGTTTGTTTTTACCTGTCCAATAATCAAACTCAATCTTGTGTTTCATCTCTTTATCTAACTTTATCCGTTTCCCCCATTCCACTTGCATTTCTTCTTTTCCTATCTCCCTTTCCCTATCCTCACCCCCCTCTCACGCTTTATCTCTTCGGTCTTCCCTCTCTTCCCTGACGAGGGGCTGCAGGTATCATTTCAATTTCTGATGTCAACATCAAATTACTTATTTCATTTCATGCCTGGCCAAGCATCCTATAGCTACACGCAGGAGTGGTCGCGCTCAACTCGTTCTGCCGTGTCTGTTCCGACGACTCGCCTCGCCCTCCAGCTGACAGCTCTAATTATGCCCGATATCTGATAGTGCCGGCACACACTCACAGACTCACATCTCCACTGCGGGAGCCAAAGCTTGAGGTTTGAAGAGGGCCAATGCCAGACGGCCCGAGCTTTCACACGAGCCTCTGTATAAGATCCATAAACAACGATAACATAACTTTCAGTGCAATGTAAACTGTATAGACTGCCTTCACATGGTTGAATGCTGCTTCAAGAGGGTTAAATATGGTTGTGTGTGCGTGTAGGGATGCACTGATTCTGGCCGATGCCGATAAGCAGACGATTATTTTCATGTAATGGCCGATAACCACAGAATGGACAATATTTGAATTCTATACTATTTTGTCAAAAAAAAAAAAAAAAGGTATGTATATGTAGCCTATGTATACATGTATATACGTGTGTGTGTGTGTGTGTGTTTGTGTGTATGTATGTATATATACTGCATATATATATATATATATATATATATATATATATATATATACACTAACTGAATACACAAATAACAGGTAAAATGTAAAACGTCATATTGAAATAGTACATTTGGAGTTTCAGTGCTTAATATATGTGCTTTGTGTTTTTACGGTACATCACTGATGTCCAAGCATGGTCACTGTTACATTTTTCACTGTGTTACTTTCTGTCGTCTCCACTTCTCCAATATATAAGCACAGTCGCGCTTCAGCCTGAGTCTCCACTGAAGCTGCCAGCTGAGTAAATAGGATGTTCTTATCACCACCCGAGCACAAACACATACCAAAGCCTGCAGGCCTGAGGGTGCAGACAGCCTCCGCGCTATTCTACCTCACACCCTGACAACACAAGCACACACACACTGAGCTCAAGAACAGCTCGGCTCTTAAAACACTCCTATTGTTCCTGTTGGCACAGGGCCTTGTCTAGACCAATTGAGTGGATAAGAGAAATTGTAAAATACTGTTTAAATATTGAACCTTGTTGTTCATAAGAACGAGACAGATAAATCCACCAACTGACCAATAAAAATCAGGTGTCAAGACCAGACCTACCTTAACTCTTTAACTTTTTTTCTGGTAGCTCAAACTTTCATGTAGCATCTACACATAATAGCAATGGTAAAATTCTACACTATAAGCCAGCTCTGATACATTTAGCATTTTAGTTGTGACTGCTATAAATTCAGAGTTCCTACACAGATTGATTCAATGAAAAGAAGGAATTGTTAACAAATCTAAAAAACTAAATATTTTAGCTAAATTCTTTTTCCAGTCACGGAAAACAGAATAAAAAAAATCCATGGAAACTCTTTAAATGATCATTATAAACTTTCAAGGGTGTTGACTGAGTGTGATTTCTTGTTAGTATGGTGAGGGATGCACAGATTAGATTGGTCACTCACGTCTGTCAGTCTGTCTCTGGAGCTGCTCCGGATGGAGGGTTTGGATTCTTCACTGACGCTCTCACTGTCGCTGTCTTTGCAGTTGTTCTGGCCCGGCTTCAACTGGAAACCACAAAGACAGCAAAAAGAAACAATCAGATACAGCAAGAAGAGAAATGGCACTAAATTAAGTTATGTCGCTAAATAAATTAAATTTAGTTAGAGCACAGACCAAAAAACAAACAAACGGAAGCAGCTCTGGTTAAAGATAGCTATGGATGTACACTACCGTTTAAAAGTCTCTTATGTGAACCAAGACTGCATTCATTTGATCAAAAACAGTAATATTGTGAAATAGTATTACCATTTAAAATAACTTTTTCCTATTTTGATATATTTTAAAATGTAATTTATTCCTCTTATGGTAAAGCTAAAAAAAAGAACAGCATTTTATTTAAATCGAGATATTTTGTAACATTATACACTGTCACTTTTAATCAACTGAATGTGTCCTTGCTGAAAAACTATTAATTGCTTTAAAAAATATATATAATAATAAACATAAACGGCAAATCTGACTGATCTTACTGCACTGCACATCAGCCACATACAAACCGACAACCATATTTTGCTGTTGTGTGAACATAATTATTAGGATGAGTGAACATTTGGGAGATGCTAATTCGGATCGGGACATCTCTATATTCTGTCATGATCCTTTCATGTCATGCCAAAATGATTGAAAATCTGTTGAAGATACTGTATGGCACAGAGGGTTAAAAATACTGAAATTGGGTTCTATCAAATAAAAAGCAACAAAAGAAATAGCAAAAATAAATAAACAGCAAAAGCGACTCTGACCACTGACATCTACACGGTTTTATCTGGAGAAGCCTGACTTCATATCAGACCTGTGAAAAAGAGAAATAAAAACCCACCAAACTACATCAAAAGCAGTTTTCCATTCAGTAAGCCACTCTCCCCATGCAAGAACCAGAGATTCACAGCAGGTGTCCTTCAGCAGACTAGAAATCATAAAGAACAAGAGCAGAGTGTAGAGGAGAAGGACGAGGGGGGAAACGGGAGGAGGACATAAAATCCAAAAACATCTGAGCCCCAGTAAAGTCTGGAGAACAATGGCATACTCCTGGGACCCGGCAACTGTCATCAAGGTCTGCAATTTACGTCTTCTGAAGCTTCGCCATTCAGACGGGCTGTTTCCGTACCCCTCGCACTGCCAAAAACCCGCCGCCTTCATCTCTCAGCACATGAAAACCCAGTTTTATGAGTCGAGATGAGCTGTAAATGACTGCAGTGTCACTTAATGGAAAAAGCAGAGCAGGCCATGGCACACTGGGGGGTTGTTTACCAAGATGGAGAGATAGATCGGCCGCTCATTTCTTTTCCTATCTTTCTCTCCCAGACATTCCCTCTTTCTCGGTCTCACCCGCTCTTTCATACTTCTCCATCACGTAGGAGAATAAAAACAGATTCTTCGCGATAGTTCTTGACAAAGGCAGCGGGACGGGGGAGGGAAGAAGATGAGGGTTGGAGAATATCTCTTTTCACTGGAGCAGGCTGTGGGTTGTTAAAGGCGCACAGGCGGGATAAGGGACTGCGGGGAAGAGGGCCCTTGAGTAAAGCACATAATTAAAATGAAACTGTTCCCTTTCTGTAGCCATTAGCTATGTGAAAGGATCTCTCTCAGAGGGAGAAGCTCAGTGACTCCAGGCAGAGACGCTTGCTTCTACCAGCAGGCCACCGTGATAAGAGGCAGGAACTGCTCAGAGAGAGAAAGAGACTGAGAGAGAGTTGGCAGTAACAAAAAGGAGGACAAGGGACTGTAAAGTTTGAAGTTGAGGGAGGATGGACAGGTTAACTAGGTGCATTTTTATGTGTGTGTCGTTTTTTTATTCCTGTTGAGAAGCCTTGTGCTTCAAGGTCAAACACTGTCTTTAATGTCTTTATTTAGACTCCCTAAATCATTTCAATCCCACTTCTGATCTACAACG
Organism: Phoxinus phoxinus; assembly: GCF_949152265.1. Classification (NCBI taxonomy): domain Eukaryota; kingdom Metazoa; phylum Chordata; class Actinopteri; order Cypriniformes; family Leuciscidae; genus Phoxinus; species Phoxinus phoxinus. The sequence goes on along the minus strand of NC_136898.1, from coordinate 12,548,681 downwards.
CCACTGGCCGAACCTCTTTCACATCACCGATGCTCAGAGAAAACATCAGTCCGAGGAAAGCAGAGAGGACAAGTACAGATATAATATATTCCATTGGAACTTATCAAATTCAGCTGATAATCATCCATTGACTCACACGGTGGACTCTCAACAAACCTGAAAAAGACACTGTGAGATGCTCTTCGCAACTGCTCTTTTAAGTTCAAGGGAACAAGGTATTGTATACTGTGGGTATGTTTGTACTTATTATTTGGTTTATTTAACCAACTTACAGCATTTTTGTAAACAAAAACTTGTAACAGCTGGTATTACTTTTCAAGAAGTGACTCTGGGCAGTGAGTCTGAAGACACTGGTTAAGAGCTCTGGATAAATGTTAAAATAAACAGGTTTTAGTTCAGTATTGCCTAGTTTAGATGACAAGAAATTCATAATGGATACTGGCTGTACAAATCCTGTGCATCTATAGTAATGTAATTCATTATATGACTCTATCAGCCTGAGAGAGATTCAACATGTTGAGATTCAACATGCATGTGTAGACTTCCACACAAAAAAAAAAAGGGGGGGGGGGGGGGGCTGGAATGATGTCACTCAATCATTTCCATAACACTGTGCAGGAAATGCTACAAGAAGTTTCATACTGAGCGTTAAGTGTTCTGAAGAAGTAAAACAACACTAAATAAATGACTACGAGGAAGCACTTGTATTATTCTCCATGTAAGTAATGTAAATGTCTATGTAAAAGGATGGTGCATATTTACTTACTCTGAGTTGAGTTAATAGTCAAATATTAACACAGATATTGAACCCAGATAACCAGTTAACCAGTTAAGCAGGTACATCTTTTACATGAGAAATGAAAAGCTATGTGGAGATTTGTTAGGTTTCCCCACTCAATTCCACTTATTGCCTCTTAAATAGCCTTTGAAAAATGAAGTACTTTTTCCTGAAGGCACGCGGGCCATTTCTTATGAGTTCTCTGAGTAATTTTTGAAGAGATATTATTAATAGAGGTGTTAAAGGAAAAAGTGCAATGCTGGTAGCCACGATATATTGCCATCATCAAAAAGTTCAAGCAAATCGGGTTTCCACCCACAGTCGATAAATCAGAAAGCAGGAGCAGTCCTGTCTATAAACCTCTCTGTCCACACATTGTTCATTACTCCACATTTACAGTTTAACAGGGCATCTCACTAACTCTTAAATTAGTCTGATGTCTAGACACATAAAGTGTGATATCTATTGTGTTCATTTTTATTGTTCCTATGCTCTTTCTGGCACTACTCAGCTCGGCTTTGGCATATGATCGTTACCTACTGCTGCTCGCTAGATTAACTGTCATAACAAACGTAATGCAGTTTCTTGTAAAAATGATCGTTCTTTGGAAAGCAAGCATCTCCCATATGTACACGCCAGTGAGTGTGTGTACATAATAATGTTGTTTATGAGTGTGTATGTGTGCATACGGGCGTCTGTGGGTTTTCACAGTCTTGCTTGTGCAATCATAATGACGTTAATGAAGACTGACAGTTCCACCAGGTTGCACCATAAGGATAAACTCCTTTAACAACCCTGAGAGCAGAGCCTTGGTAAAGATTCCCCCTCCAGGAAGATAACAAACAGATGGTTTTCATATTCCAGCAACTAATTCCTCAACAATTAAAAACACAGTAAGACATTAGCATCTAATGAAACATTTAAACTACCAGTAAGTGCATCTGCCATTAATTTCAACACAGTAAGTTCTTGTTTTGCCTCAATCTGTTCCCTGTTAGGGCTGATTTCTCCCTCCCCCCTGTCTGAGTTTACTGAAGTATAGAATTAACAACTGTTTTCAATAAGCAGTCAGCATGATTCCCTGGCACAAAAGCCTCCACGCTATTAAAAATTAATTTATGCTGCCAAGGCTTTGATGTGAGGCAGTAATGGAAAGAGCTTCTCGTTTTGCCTTCCTCATAAAAAGGTCAAAGAGACCTGTGCGCGTTAACCCGGCTCTTGCGATCGCCCGCAAAAAGAAAGTCAGCCGTCAATGCTGGTTTTATAGATAGCACAGTTTTATAGCGCTGTAATCACATTGCACTTAGCGAGTCCGTCTGAGAGAAAACCTCCATGAAGGTAGTTTGTTTCCAACGGGGCATACGGAGGCCAAGCGTAACAGCTTTTGACTGCATTATACTGATAGAAAGTCACATTAATTCACACCAGCTCTTTGTGAACAACTTCAGCAATACAACAAGACTTTTTATTTTGAATTTACTGCGATTTCACCCTGGCACCCGCACTGAAGCTATGCATCCATTACAAGCGCTGTTACAACAGTCCATAAGTCTAAATATATTTTATAGGGATTGTCTCAAAGACATAGCACACAATAGCTTTGAGTTTCCATTTAACAGACAGTTTTAATGGCCCTTTAAATTTGAAAGTGGGAGTGGTGGATTTCAATGGCACTACTGGAGAATGGTTCCTAAATCTGAAATAATACTGACATGCATTAAGAGCTAGCTTGTAAAAGCCATATTAGTTTACTGAGATGGGAGCACTTGTAAAGAGGCGAGTGCTTAGATGAACATCCTTTCAAAGTTATCAACAGCGTGATGATATAAGGAGATGTTGTGTTTTACTATGCATTTCGAAAGCAAAGGACCCATTGGAAGAACAAAACAGTAGAAATTCACAGACGGTTCCTCAGAGGTAGAAACAAAGCTCAAATAATGGGATAAGCATCCTTTGAAAGGCTCTGACTAGACTCTTAAAATGGCTTTTGAAGCTTTTACAGGATTATCGTTAGCACATGTAGTCAATTATTTCCTTTGCCCACTCGCTAAAAAGTGCTTGCCGGTGTTATGATAAAATTTTACAAGTCTATTGAACTATTCCCACAGGCTCGGCCCACAACCCGATGCAGTCAAACACAAAGACTGACTCCGCCACATTGGCCTTTTAAACGGCGCCGTTCGCAAACCCCAATACTCTTTTCATCTAAAACCCTACTTTGAACAGCTCGGCTGACCCTTCACTTCCAGTGGAAGCCCGAGGGATTCTGTTGCTATCGGCTTCTGTTCTTCCTTAGTTACGCACTACAGCAGCTGTGCAGCTTGACAGTAATAAAACCTGGAACAATTTACCAGCTTTTATTGTTCTTCTGCGGCGTTTCAGCACAGCTAACCTGTTCTCCAAGGAGCCGAAAGAGAGAGTGAGAATCCCACTAGAGCGCCAATGAAAGAGGATCTCATTTACCTAAAAGCGCTTATAAATTTTTAATTTGCTTTAACAAGTAAATTAACAAGTCCCTCATTCGGGAAGTTTTATGGCTGCCTGCCACTGAGGGACAGCCATGAAAGTTTTATAGATAATCCACTAGTGTGCTTGGCTGCTTATAATAAATTGTCTATTTCCTGCTGCAGAGTCAAATCCCTCAGTTTCCAATGACTACACTTTAAATATCTCCCTCTCTGCTTTCTTTTCAGTGCAATATAACGCCTGTTTTAACACTGGAGCAGACGGCGGCCCGTAGAGGCAGAATTATACTGTTACATGTGGAGGTGAGGAGGGTCTGGTCTATATGAGTCAACATTGGCTTACATTCTGAAGACAATGCTTACCACTGTACCCACCATCTTCATAATATCTTCATACCATCTCCACCCTGTCTCCGTGATTGGCTGACAAGTTAAAGGGATAGATAACCCAAAAATTCTAATTCTGTCATAATTTACTCTAATGTCATTCCAATCCTTCATGATTTACTTTCTTCTGTGGAACACAAAAGAAGATATTTTGAAGAATCTTTCAAAAGAATTAAATATCTAACATCGAATGGCTCAATTGGATACATACATTTTTTTATTGTGAAATCATCATCATAATTAATACATTTTATTGAATCACTGATGGAACATTTGGTTTTATCACATTTTATCGATTTGATTTACCCATCAGCTGTGATGAAATAACTTTAGCACTCACCATCTTATATTGGGGGTCACAATTAATCGAAATAAAACTGAATTCACAATATGGCTGAGTGCGATTATCAATCCGGAGAGCTGCAATTTAATAAAATAAATATTTCAGAGTGAAGCACGGCACTGTTCTTTTACACATGAGCAGGTCATGATCCAGCGTTTTCAGTATCTCTGAAAAGGGTTTGTAGTAAATGCTTCTCCACACGAATTCATCATTGCGTCTGCTTTGAGTTTGGGTCGCTTGTAAAGTGCATTTATGCAACGTTTTATAGAAAGTGAGATAGATAATCCAATGGTGTGCTTGGCTGCTTATAATAAATTGTCCATTTCCTGCTGCAGTCCCTCAGTTTCCAATGACTACACTTTAAATACCCCCCTATCTGCTTTCTTTTCAGTGCAATATAACAATATAAAAGGGAGAATTATATTGTTACATGTGGAGGTGATGAGGGTCTTTAATAGTTAATAGACTAATTATATATAATTACATAAATAACATTTTGGGCACAGAAAAAAAAAATCAAATGGCTCTTTTTAGATATTTGTGATTCAGAAGAATCACAATTCCCTACTCTCATGGCATATTGCTCTACAATACGTCTGTATATAGGTCACAACACACAGAGGTCTTGACTCTGTTCCCAATTAGTGAATTAAAAGGCCCTGCATGAGCTCCCTGGACCTCCATCTGAGCGTTCTGGTTTTCTGGCAGCCGGCAGTAGTTGGATACAGCTGTGAGCAGTTAACCTGAGTGAGCTTACCCCAACGACAACAGCGCTTGACAGAAGGATGCAGGGGCCATCATAGCTGGTGCGGCACGGCTGCAAATGTTCCGTCATTGCTTGGACAGCCACTGAGTCACCCCGCCAACCCGATCGGCCCTGCTATGACCTCCTCAGCTCTGAGGGCCAGGACTCTTAACCGCCGCAGACAAGCTGCCTGTATCGCATCCGATCTAAAGTAACAGCCTGTCAACAGGGATCAGAGCTCGGGTCAGGCTAAAAGGCCTGCGTGGCTGTTTATTTAGGCTAACATTACGCCCGAGTACGTACTGCAGCGTGCTTCAACTCGCACATTGTCATGCTTAAACTAGATCACCCTGTCCTCGCAAAGACACTGGGTTATATTCGCCGCCTTTCTACGTCAGCGCTCCAATCGACATCTACATTCCCCCAAAGCCTCAATTCTGTAGGTGACATCACATCCTAAATGTCAGCAGAAACAATTTTGCAGGAATATTGCAGCTTTCATCAGCGTCTCTCGTTCCCCAAGGTGCGATTGCCATGGAAACGCTGCGGGCCCCCCTCTTTGCGGTTGCTAAGCTCAAGTGACATGCGACGACCTTCAGTGACCTTGTCAGGAGCTGCTGTCGTGATGGCATAAGGGATCTTAACTGACGATTACCATTAGCTTTAACCTGCCTTTTATTCCACCTGTGTGAGAATGCAACGCTTTTAGGAAGCAAAAGAGAGGCTGCGTCTCTCAACAGAGGCCTGAGGGTAAATGAACCTTGAAGGAAGTGAAAAAAGAGAGAGACAAAAGAGAGGTAGAGGTGGACAGGGAGTAAAAACAGTGCAGAGTGCAGTTTAAACCTCATAACTCACACAAAGAGCCACGTTTACTCACTTCAGCTGCTGCCTCGAGGACAAACCTGAGGACGCATTTATATGGATATAAAACTTAGTGATGTACAATGACATTATAGACAAATCAATATGCTTTTAACATCCATCCTCTGCTTGTGCTCAGCACTACTCCAGTTCCACTCCTACAAATGGCTCTATAATGTGCTGCTCCTGCATACTGATATATGGGGACAATTCCCAGATTTAATAATGAACTGAAGAGCAGAGGAGGGAAGTGAGATATTACGAGCGACCGGAGACTTCAATTCTCTTAGATCATATCTGAACAGCTAGTCATGGTGCACAGAATGACAATAAAAGATGAGGTCGTCAGTCTGTGAACACCACACATGTACAGGACAGATCCGATCAAGGAATCCGTTTACCTGACCCTGCTTAGACCATTTATTGGGATGTGTTTACATAAGATGCGCTTTTACTATGCAAACTATCTAGCGATTATAACACATAACCCTTTTAGCATACTAATTAAAGCACAATCATAAATATCAAAACTGCATTAAATAAATAAGATAAATACAGATACAAGAAATTTATATAAAAAATAGTAATGCTGTCAATCGATTAAAAATGTAATTAATTAATCACACATTTTTCTGTGATTAATTGCGATTAATCGCACCTAACGTTAAAGTTATGAGCATGAGTTGTGTGTGTGTCACACAGACAGAAGATTCACATGTAACGCTAGCTTAAGAATGATGGGGATGGGGAAAACGGCTGCTGCGCTAATTGCGTTACATTTTTTTCCCTGTTTGATTGAAAAAATTAAACACAAGCGTTAACATGTTAATTTTGACAGCCCTAATCAATATAGATAAAGACAAAATGAGGAAATAAGAATAAAATAATAGGAAAAAGCGAAATTGAGAATAAATAAATAAATCTAGTAAGTTGGTGGACAACTAGATGACTATCTTGACCCATCCCTAACAGAATGGCACTCAAGAGATAAATACAACTTGGCTGATATGATGCAAATGAACAAGGTCTTGGAAGCTAAGCAGATATTTCCCAGAATGCAGCAGATGCATAGAGGGCAGGCTGTCACAGAGAAGCCAGAGAATTTAAGCTAGCAGGCCAAGTGCTTATCACTACATAACATTTCATCAAAGAAATTTGTGTGCAATTAATTACATTCCCAGGCCTCCGCGATCCGGCTGTAGTTGTTACTCGGCTATCGGCTTTCAGGGCTCGCCATCTCACTAAGCCTCGCTCCCGGTGCCAAGTCACATCCCCCAACACCAGCCAGCCTCAATAAAAGAGAACGAAAAAAAATCCCCTCTCTTCTCAGCTTGCAGGGGCTCTCATTTCTCTTTTTTATTGCCATTTATTTTCCTCTAGGAATTCACTGCCAGTATATTGGCAAGCCTTCCAGTAGATGGAAGCAATGAAATTTAGCGCGGACACTTAACACCGGGTCAAGCCATGCGCGCGGCTCATGTGTGGCGGTAATATGATAAACAGGGGTATCTAGTGTGGTAGAGACCACTTTTATTTTTTGTCCGTCTGTCTATGATGAAAGTGACAGGGAGAACTGGTGTGGAATGCTGTTTATTTTTTTGCTTTCTATATTTATACATTTTATATGGCCTATTTACATCTGTGAATGTAAGCAGGTCAGGCCTGGAGTGTCACCTTACAGGCCATGTAAACGTGGAAAAATCTCTAACTGAGCATTAGCATGCTAAACAAACCAACAGAAAATGGCTAACAGAGACTTTAAGTGCTTCCACTCTATTATTACACAGCCAACAAATAGAACACGACACAGCTTGAAACAAACTGGTGATTTATCACACAAGTCATGTTGCAACAAAGTGCTGGCCTAGTGATTGGGAGCTGAATATGTGAATCTTTTCAAATGATGTTTCCCTCCATCATTCCATCACAACGTGAATCATCAAAGTGGCCAAAACATGTGACCTTAGTTACACAGCAAAAGTCTAAGCAGCATCGAAAGTTAAGACATTTTGATAAAAGGTTATGAAAACATCACTAATGTCATGTGATTTTCTTTCCCGTCATTCTTCCATTGTTTAAACAAAAGATTACATTTAAAAACAACATCATATCATGATACTATTTATAAATCATGTGCGCGCAGATTCTGTGGTTTGTGCATACTTTATTATGGGAAAATATTCATGATGTAAATTATGCATGAGGCCCTGATCTGTTTTGATGAAGAATTCTCTAAGCGTTATACACAGCATTAGTTTCTTCAGGTGTTGGTCTTCATTTTTCAGAGTTGCCTGTAAAGATAAGGTATATAGCCTCCCTTCATGATGCCAAGGATCTGGGTGGGCCATTCTGGGAATGCGGGACACAGGTGATCAGTGTGCGTTTCGGAGTATACGATTTACTCTGTGTTTAAAATAGCTTCCTGCTCTCATAGACCTGTCACCACCTACATCACATGGGGGGAAAAACCGGGGCTGGGGACAAACCGTCCCACCTGTGTCAGCCACAAATTACAGCATTCCCAGGAGAAGTTCTGGCCTCGGCCCCGTTTCTTCTTGCTTCATACTGATGCTGCTATTCGTGTCAAATGAATAATAATAGTCTGAAATTATAACCAGATTGAAATATAATTTTTTTATTTGTTCAGCCTCTGGCACAAGTTCATCTAAAACAAGGCTGTTATCGTCCATCTTTTTAAGCGGCTTAAGGCTGTTTGACCTTCTCAGCCATGCACGGCATCTCTCTGTTTGTGTTTAGGTCTGCACTTCCTTTAGCAAGTAGTGGACTTCCTTCAGAGCATAAATCACAGTCATATGCTTTTTTCAATCTCATGTTTCCTCGGTTCACTCCATGCGTCTAGGCATGTTTCTCCTACACATACACACAATTTCCAATATATATTTGAATTAGATTGTATTTATTGATTTTCTGTTTTAATTTTAATTTTAAAGTTTTAGTAATTTTGTTATGTGTTTTTGTCATGGTTATTAGTTTTTTTTATTACGTTTTAGTTTTTTAGTTTTAGTTTATTTAGAGTTAGTTTTGTACTTCACATTAAACTAAACGTAAATGAGAAATGTTGCCTTGGAAACTAGCTGATTATTCCTTACATGTAATATGAGTGTGTCTTATGTAAACACCCCCCAATAAACACGGCCAATCAGGGTCAGGTGAACTCGAAACCATAATATCTAGCAATTAGAGGACTAGTCATTAAAGCAACCCACCGAATAGTTGATTTGGAAAACGTAAATTGTGCACACCTATAGTCTACCTCTGTCAGGATACATTTAGAGAATCTAGCTAATTTTCATAATTTCCCAGCAAAACGCTTTTCCATTGCTTTGCCAGACAACGGCAACCTTCATCGTCTCTGTCTGGCTTTTCTTTTTTTTTCTTTACATGCTCTTAGGGCCACAAATGTCAACCAGAGGAAGGCAATTATGAGACTAAAATTACTTCCTTACTGTTATCAATCCACTCTGTGGGCCAGGGGACTGGTTAAAAGCCACCATGTAATGGGGCTCAGTTAGACTTTTCTCCTGGGCCTCCGCCAAAGGCTGCTAACCTTGCTATTAAAGGCCTCGACAAGCTTTGTCAATGCAATCTTCTGAATGCTTTGAGTGACAAGCGATCGATACTCTCCACTCTCTGGGGTCATCGGTGGTGACAGAGCCCTAAGTAATAACACAACCCTGGCTGCCTCCTCCAACTTAAACGCTTCCCCTGACACAATATTTCTTTTTTGTCTCCGAGCTTGCGAGCTAAATTTTCGTGCCAATCGAAAAAGGGAGGATGGGAGGGAGGAGGTGGAGGAGGAGAGAAATGGAAGGAGGGTCTGACAAATGGCTGTATGTGTGTGTGCGTGCGGATTGATGCCGACCGGGGCGAGAGCGAGGCGCGGGGGAGGGAGGTGGGGGCGCGGAGAGCTCAGATAAATCGAAAATGACTGGCTGGCGAGTTGTAATCTGCCAGCGCCGAGCCCCCTGTAGCAACAAGCCAAATGAAAAAGCATGCTGACAGACCACAGAGATGGAGGGCCTGCGGTAGACTGCAGGAGGGAGGGAGGGAGGGAGGGAGAGCAATGGAAAGGAGAAAGGAAGTGAAAGCCAAGCCAGAGATATTGAGAGGAAAAATGCTTGCTCTCGTGCTTGACGGAGAGTATGCCGCACTGTCATATATGATGAACCGCGTAATTTGTGGATTTGTGATTTCGATATAAAATGCAACAGATACGATACATGTACAACAAGACTATATAGGAAATGACATCTAAATTAAGGTGGTTAATCAGTTTGCCATTAAATATAAACTTCACCTGAACGCAAATTAATTCATCTTATAAAATATGCTACTAGAGCTTTAATTGGGGTTACACACTCTAAATGCATCCATGAATTAAAAAAATCTCCTATATGCTCATTTCTCACCTGCCGTCTCTGAGAAGCGCACGATTTAACACACTCGCACACACTCACACCCACACAAAGGCAGCTGTCCTGTCCTCTACCAGCAGGTAGAAAACATTCTGACATCGAACTCCGACACAAGAGCTCCACCTACAGCAAATTCTGCTCCACCCACACTGCACACTCATTCTTCTTTGTCTGAACATGGAGATCCACCCATCTAGAGGCTGCACATTCTGTATTTACTGCACAGAGGGATGTCAAATCTGGCTCTGACCATTAATTGTAGATCATGGGGCCAAGATGAATGGGAATGTCAGTCGCATTCCACCCACTTCTTCTCACCATTTACTGCTTCCTATCCACGACTGTACACTATAATGGTCTATAATGTCATACAAAACGACTGTACTGTAATAATAATAGTGTTACAACGTATTAAACACACACACACACAGAGAGAGAGAGAGAGAGAGAGAGAGAGAGAGAGAGAGAGAGAGAGAGAGAATGCGGCAAAGAATGAAATATGAATTTAATAATAATAATAAATCTTTATGTTTATGTATATGTTTTGTTACATATACAGTACAATAAATAAATATATATATACAAGTCTTGTTAGTTTTTTGTTATTATATATAGTACAATTAATAGTATAGTACAATTAATAGTATATATGTGACCCTGGACCACAAAACCAGTCACATAGGTCAATTTTTTTTTAAATTGACGGATTTTTGATTAAATATATTGTAGCCTTGCTGAGTATAAGAGACTTATGTAAAAAAAAAAAACATTGCAAAGTTTCCAAACTTTTTACAGGTACTATATATATATATATATATATATATATATATATATATATATATATATATATATATATATATATATATATAAAAGAGAGAGAGAGAGAGAGAGAGAGAGAGAGAGAGAGAGAGAGAGAGAGAGAGAGAGAGAGAGAGAGAGAGAGAGAGAGAGAGAGAGAGAGAGAGAAAAAGGAAACTTACAAAAACATAATATTTTATTCTTGCCGACTTTCTTAGGCAGCTTTTTTTGTGTCATGCATGTTTCACATTCTGAGCTCCAGAAAATTGAGAGCAGAATGAACCCCTTTTGCCTTTCTAAATCCAAAGACAGGCAACCAAGGGATTGTGGGATGCGCTGACCCCTAGCCTGCCAGTCTGCATATCCTCAGCTCACACTGCAAGGTCAGACTGACTAACCGGCCTCCGAGACTCACAGTCTTATCACTGACTCAATAACCTTGCCTGTAAAACACAGACAGGCTCCAACACATCCTACACACACAGAAGCATTACACAATACACACACACAAACATACCCTAGGAGCAAAAAACTCAAGGCTGTGAGCAATACTCCGACTAACACAGTTTCCATAAGCTATTCACAAATCCATATGCATATCCAAACACACTTTGCACACACACACACACACACACACACACACACAAATAATTCACTTTTTTTCTTGAGGGGAGGAAGCTTTGCCTTTTCATTCAGAACCACTCCTTGCTATGGAAAAGCAAAGAGATGGAGGGAGGTATGTAAGTGAGAAACAGACAGAACAAATTCAGAGCAGGCGATGCCTCCTCCCGTCCCCCGTCCCCCCAATTTCAGGACCCCACGGCTTCCCGGCGGATTGTGTCAGAGAAAGCCATCTCCTTCCCAGCAGGCCGTCTATTCCCCTGCCTGGGCGCAACTTCCCCTCCTGCCGCCCCACTTCCTGGCTCCCCCCACTGAGCTATCTAGGAAATCACAGCCAATGGCAAATCATTTGTCTCTGCGGTGTGTTCACTAAGTGTTCGCTGCCCTGCAGAGGGACGGAGCAGGACGCGAGCACATTTCCTCTCAGTAAACACAGCAAATGAGTTTTGCAACCCTGCGAGCGGCAATTTGGTGAAGGAATACAAAGATGGGAAACGCACCAATCAAAACGGTTTTGTGAGTCTGCATGAGAAAATTAGGTTTTGCTGTCAGATGCCCAGATAACTTGACTTTGTCAAAAGAGCATTCAAACGTCTTTCCTTGTTATATCAACACGACACTTTGCAAACAAAAAACTCAAACACAGAATTTGAATTATGACACTTTCCTTTTGTCAGTTAAATAACAGTTTGTTTGACCTCTTCGGCAATGTGACTCCAGGATGAGTCTTGTACAAACATCCTCCATATAGCAGTCAGGTAGATGTCGGAGTTGAAAAATATGCACACAATTCTCACCTCCGTCAATGGCACGTCTGTGAATCCATGCCTGGGAGATAAGCGAGGGTTAATTAAGCTTTGTTACATTAATGAGGGGTGAAAACAAACACATCATGCCTGTCTCTGGACCTTGGCCGAGGCTGATAAGATTGACTGCCCTGCAAGTGACTGATATCAGCATGACACGCTGTGTAAACACCAGGGAAGAGGATATACTGTGTGTGGGTGTGCGTCTGTTGAAGAGTTATGCGTTTGAGATGTTTGGTGCTTGTATTCAGAGGCCTGAACCTCTTATCATATCGTCTCTGCACACTTACAGAGGTGTCTGTGATAAGCTGCAGTTGGCTGTGCTAAAAAATCATTTACAGCTGCTCACGATATCTCTTTTACTGCCTCTGACAATTTAGGATTTACTGCTTTATGACACTATTTAGAAAATTAAACATGGCCCTGGCTACCCTTTCGTGAAAGAAAGCCATGGGTGGGGGGTCACTACTAAAAGACAAATTTTAAAGCATTTTTCAGTACAAATTTGTTTGTTTTTTCTTTTCTTTTTTAATTGTAAAAAAAAAAAGAAAAAAAAGTGAGGTACATTAGGCTAACATTTTGTTTGTTATTCGTTTAAGTTTTGCTTACATCAGCATAAAGGTTATTTCAGGGGTGCAAAAAAGTTTTGTGATTTATGAATTATGAAGACTAATAAATCACGCAACAACATTAGGGACATATTTTAAATAAAATAAAGAGGGTCAATTTAGATTTCCCATCTATATTCAAAAAACATTATATCATATAATACAATTGCAATATATCTGAATGACTATTAGAGATGAATAGAGAGTCAAATATGAACTTGGTTTCCTCAATATTTTAAGGGGGGAAAATAATGCAGCACATGCATTCAACAACACACATGTGAGGAATACACACCACAGCCTCTGCCCTGGGCTTGCACAAGAAGAAAATGAAAGCCAATTGTTGTATGAATAATGCAGAAGCATGCAGAATGCAAATGCAGGACACACAGGATTTATTCTAAAGCCTAGAGCCACAAAGGGGGATTTAAAGAAAAAAAAGCAATTGAAGGAAATATGAGGTACAAACTCTAAGGTGCATGTGAGCTTTGAGAGGAGTGTGACATTTAACTTTCTTATGAGAAAAAAAAGTCTGATCAGGGATACATTGAGTTGGTGTACGCACAATAATAATGCTCTACTTTACGAGCTCCCCTTGTGATGTAATATTGATGACATGAACACACAGAGCATTAGAGAATCGATCCTGTTGATCCTGTCAAACTTGCTTTCATAACAAGACAGCAAAATAATCGTCTGTAGTCGGTGTACATGGACATCGGGTACCTGTGAAGAAGGTGTTACCTCTCTGCTGACCTGCAGGTGGTGCTACATGATCACTGATCAGATCAGGGTGAGGCAGAGGAGGATGAGGCAGGGTGGGATAGAACACAGAAACAGAAACACGCACGGAAAGGAGTATAACATAAAATATGACAGTCTCCAGAGTTATATCCATTCTCTTAGAGCATGCGTAGATATAAATGTGTGCAAGGCCGATAGAGAGTACATGCAAGGTGTGACACTGAATACAAACTGTTGTCCTACAGGATAACATTCAATCCGGGGTCAACTAGAAGGATTTTATTCTGCTGCTAAGGTAGTTCAGACTTTTACTTGCCCTGCCAACATTTTTATTTGGAATGAACAATAAATAAATAAAAATTACATTATAAGTATTATATATTTTAAATATTTAATATTAAAATATATTTTTATTACACATTTACTACAAATAATTATTTGATTTTTAATCCGATTTTCAGCCGGAATTACACAACTATACATTTAGTTAGAATTTGTTTCCAAAACAATCAGGTCACTTTCGCAATTTAGACAAATCCTTACCAAATATATATGTCAATTGTAAAGTAAAATCAGGATAATATAGATATACCTTGAAACTAACATACACCACTAAAACCCAAGTACCCAGATAACAAACATATCTGATTAAAATAAGATATAACTGAAGCATGGATGAGTAATAAAACTAGATGATTCAGAATAAAAATGCTCCTTTTGCCAGAACAGAAACATTCGGCCTTAAAGCTCAGATATTGATATGGTGTGCTGGGATATTACAAATCAAAGACTTTGAAACCACAAAAAGATCCATTCTGAGTTCATTAGTGATATTAAATGAATGTAAAGATAAGAAGAGCAATCTCCCAGTCCTTATTCTCTGCTTCCCTCTCCTTGTATAGCTGCAGGCTAATTGGTGCGATTTTAGATAATTATTATTAAAAGCAGAGCAGCGTGGAGGCTTTGGCAGATCATTCCCCGGGGGGAGGGGTCTGCTTACACTGAGCGCCAATCGGCCCCGCATCACGCAAAGCACTTCCTTTGTTTTGCCCTGTGTTGCTGGAGCGTGTTATAAGAGAGAGAGAGAGAGAGACAGAGACAGACAGACGGGGAGCTCGCACACACCGTTACACTTCAAAACAAACACAAATGAAGAACGAATGCGATGTACGTACTGACAACTGTACAGCACCACACACACACACACACACAGCATAAGTTGCTATATCACAGACAGACGCTCAGTCATCTGCTCAACAGAAATGCTCTCGGTTCTTGGTGTCCAGAACTTCAAAACTTTATTTCAATGACCACACACACAAACAGCTACTCACACACCAAGGCTGCATCCAGTTTTTTTTTTACACTACCAATCAAATATTTCAGGTCAGAAAGTCTTGTTGTGACATTTATAATGTTACAAAAGATGCCATTCTTTTTACCTTTCTATTAATCTAAGAATTCTGAAAAAATATATCATGTTTTCCAAAAAAATATTGTAATAGTTTGCAACATTGATAATAATAAGAAATGTTTCTTGAGCAACAACTCAGCATATTAGAATGATTTCTGAAGGATCATGTGAAATTTCACTTTTGCCTTCACAGGAATAAATTACATTTCAAAATATATTCAAATTTTATAGTATTACTATTTTACTGTATTTTTGATCAAATAAATGCAGCTCTGGTGAGATTAAGAGACGCCTTACAAGATAAATAAACTTGTTTTGTTTTTTTCTCAGAATTGCGAGTTTACATCCCGCAATTATGATTTTTTTTCTTCAGAATTGTGAGATATATACTGCCAAATGGGATTTTAAAAAGTCTGAATTTTGAGATAAAATGTAATAGGTTTAAATATTTCATGTAGTAACCGTAGACTAATACATTATGCCCTTTATGAACTGCATATGTGAATATGTAGACCTAATTGTTTACATCAAATTCATGCTTTAGACTAATCATCGCAGGTTTTATCAGTCCAGT
The DNA here is from genome assembly GCF_949152265.1 of Phoxinus phoxinus. NCBI lineage: Eukaryota > Metazoa > Chordata > Actinopteri > Cypriniformes > Leuciscidae > Phoxinus > Phoxinus phoxinus. The sequence goes on along the minus strand of NC_136898.1, from coordinate 12,533,101 downwards.
CTGTCCGATTAATGGCTTGCAACCATAACCGTTTGCTCTATAAAAATTAAGACTTTTTTTTTTTTGCATTCCAATCCTGAAATCCAAAAAACAATAAGGCATTTATCCTATTCCGTGGATCCCGGTTACCACTGTTTTTCTGCTACCACAATATGTGCGCGACTGAGTGAGTGAAATAACTGTGAAGTCTACTCCCAAATGGTCTATAATGTCATACAATTGCACCTTGATACATCAAACACATTATTCAGACATTTGCATTTAAGCATTAGCAACTTGTCACTTTAGCATTCATCTACTAGGTGAAAATGTGCAATCTACACGTCGCTAGTGTCACCAAACGAAATTAATAATTTTCTTACCAGTTTTCTATGACTGGATATTTAGAAAATTCTGTTCTGCCGTGCCAGAGGTTGTGGTTGTGTACACAAAAATCTTCCAGGATGCACATGTCATCAACTCACCAAAATGAGTATACCATGTGATCATAGCATACATTCCATTTACTATGGCTTGGGATGTATTAATCAAATACTATATATGACCGTATGCGAACTGGGATACACCCACTTACACAAACTATAAGATAAAAGAAGCATAAGTTTCCATAGGTTGAACAGCACATGTTATTCATTCTTGTAACCAAAGCAATCCTAATTACAAATTTGGGAGTGAGGGTCTGTGCCAGTATTCATCCGTGCAGTTAGGACCCCATTATTACAGCATTTATAACTGCACACTTCTGGCAAACTGAAGAAAACTCTGATCCTGTAGACGATTAAACTGATTCCAAGAATTAAACTGAAAGAGAGCGAATAAAGACAGCACATGCATTATTGAAGCTATATCGAACTTCAGTTTTAAAGATGTGATAGAAACATTAAAAAACACTATGATAAGGTTGATTTTCCAAAAGTCATATAAATCCCATATTACATAATTTATCAGTGAATCAAACTAGAATTAATTCAGCTATACTAATCCTGAAAAGTTCATCAGGGAATGCAAATGAGATTTTGAGCAGACCTGAGCAGTCTCATTTACAGATCTGAAAAATCAGATACACTGCAGAGCAGACTTAATACAGGGAGATAGAGAAAGAAACAGGAAAGGGTTCAGGTAATAGTTGAAAAATAAAGCAGATCTTTTCAGACTATCTGTGTACATTTATCCTTATGTATCTGTAAATGCTCAGCTAGGTGTGAAAATAATATGGATAATTACATTCAGCGAAAAACTGGACCTACTAAAACATGAAACCGGCCTGCACTTTTCTTAAGACTAAGCCATGCATGCACACACACACACACACACACACACAAACACACACACACACACACACACACATACACACACACACACACACTACAAGAGCCTGTGGGCAGAGGGTCCTCCTCAACCAGACTCTTCTTACTCTTCCTCTCTGGACATGAATAATGCATGAGAACATGTAAATACGTTATCTGGTGCATGCATTAATGATCACAGGAAGACTGAGGGTCTTTCAGCTCCCATGATTAATAAAACATGTAGACTCCGAAGACTGACACCCTTTAGTTTTTTTCCAAGTGCACACACATAAAGAGAATTTATGTTGTCTGTTAAGTAATTGCGTATATGAGCGGGTCAATAGAGACGTCAGTGTGGTCTAGTGCTTCTCAAACTGTTGATTCACAAGTTGATTTGATAAACAATTTCTAAACAAGTTAAAGGGGTTCTTCGCAGGCAAAATGAGCTTTCAATAAAACTCAGCTGTCTATACAGTAAAATGTGAAAACATTCTTGAAATCTGTGCTACCTTACAAGAGAAAAAATGGAGAAAATGGCCAAATAGGTAGAAAAACATCAACACCCATAATGCACTCTACATCTCTACATGCTGCAGAAAAAAATCTGAACGGGTGGACTTTAGCTGATATATAAACATGAATTTCTCTGTCCAGGTAACACGGAGAATGAGTAAACATTGTTCATTTACATATACTGCTGACATTGTAAAAAGCAGGTTGAAAATTGGTGAATTTACACTTTAATAACAATCGGGAAAGCACATTGAATTAACCAACCAATTAATTTGGCTGATTAACTTAATAAAAAATGGTATAAGTGAGGCTATTTCAAGATATAAGGTCTAAAATAATGTTAAATTCCAAGCAATTCAGCATTGTTTTCTGTAGGAGATAGGGTTGTGACGTGCCATTTCTTTGTAACTGTTTGTGAAATTTACTAGCAATTTCTGATTGAAAATTGTTTCAAAGCAAAACCTACACCAATTCTTTTTTCAAGGTGCATACAGAATCTATATTCTCTTCTGTCCATCTAATGTAATGTCCCTCTTACACGGTTTCCTCTATTCTCATTTATCCAAACGTACAACACAGGCTCTGTGCGGCCAATAAAGTGACAGCTCTGCCTTGTCAGGACTTTTCTCCACAGAGTTTAAGTCACCCAGGCAGCCTGTCAATCAAAATGCCAGAGAGATGACAGCTTCTCCCATTCGCTATCGTGTTGCTGCGACGACAGGGTGACCTTTCATTGCCTCAGCAGCTGCCAGGCATCTTCCTCTCATCACATCGAGAGTCAGAGAGAGGGGGAAGGGGGGAGGAAGGAGATGGGGAAAGAATAAAAACAGGAGTGCTCCCTGAGGAGGAAGATTCGGTGCCGGTCTCAGGCTGTTTCAAAAGCCAAGCAACATTTTTGGGCCTGTCCAAAAATGCTTTCTAGGAAGACAACCTACCAAGTTTTGAAACACACCCAGAAAGACATGTTAAAATGGCTAAGAGTGCACTCTATAACCAAGATTTGTACACCTGTTAGTGACGTCTGTTTCACAGATGAATCATTTTTTGAACAAGTTATTTTGAATGACTTGGTCGAAACTGATCTGAAAAGTTGTTAATCACTCAACTTTTTGGGGGAGCAAGTAAGTGGGGAGTTAAAAATATTTAAATGTACACAATTCTCAGTAACCTCACAGTAATGAACTATCCAAATGAACGGATTCTCTAAAATGAATCTGATTTGTAGCAGACGAGATCATGGCGCCTACAGTGTGACCCTTTTCAGACATGAAATCTGAAAAAAATCATCTGAAGTCTGAAACCAATGTCTATTATTTCTGAAACCAGGCAAACTTACAGGAAGTGGAAAACGAAAAGCAATGAAAACAAAATGAAAATAACAAATGCACAATTTGTTGAAGCAAACATTCTGAAGACATAACCATGAAGTGATGATAATGTAAATGAGTGTGAGTTTCTGTGGATGGGCGGGTGAAAATGTGTCATATTTTTGAGATACACACACACACACACACACACGCACGCAGGAGGACAGCAGCATCTGGAGGCTGGGGAGGCATCACAGCACACGGGCTGTCCGCTTGCCTTGCTCAGAGAGTGGGAAAAAGCGGGAGGAAATCTGTTTCCTGTCATCCCCCATCTTGTCAGTCTTGGTACAGACATCTTGCATCCCCTCGACCAGCTGTTTGCTGCTCACTCACACAGATGGCTGCTTCTCTTTGATACAAACTCTCTCTCTCTGTTCAACTTTCCCTTCATCTCTACATCTGACACTAACTTTCCTAAAGACTTACAGAATGTTATCTCCAAAAAAAAGAAAGAAAAAAGAACATTAGTGCTAGAACAAAGAGATCAACAGTAGGAGACATAAAAAGACAGCTTTTCTTTATTGTAACATTTTTCTGTGGAAATGCAGTGTGTGAATACGACAGGTACCTGTACACACATCACCTGCAAAACAATTAGGCTGAAATGATAAAAAGTTCATAACATAGGTATGTAAGGAGTAGGACAACCAGGTCTTATTCCCTCTAAGTACATCCATAAAGAATTAGACTACACTGCTAACTCAGAGTTTTTTTTTTTTTAGACTGGAATTAGACTCTAGATATAATTGGGTGGTTTAGCACTGAATACGAAAACTGTCTCTAGCAGTGGTGTATGAAGATTTGCACAAATGGACCAGGGTATAAACTTGATCGGACGTCTCATGAACATTAGTTAATATTAAATAAACATGACAGACTGACAGACAGACATACATATAGACTGACAGACATATATAGATAGCAGTGCTAGATAGCAGTGCTTAAAAGCTCTGAAAGAGTAGTTTTGGGGATCTGTCATCTATCCACTGCAATAACCCAAACACACCTGATGAATTAGTCACAATGACACTGTTTGGGCCTCAAAGCCTATGTTTAGCCTCAGTCAAAAAAAAAGGGTTAGTCTGTAAGACACATTTTACCACTTCAGACTCTACGAATAAATAATTAAATATGGACTCTACAAAACTGCTGCATTTGTATCAATCTAAACCAATCATTTTTGAAGAGGAAATTAAATTAAAGGTACACTGTGTAGGAATTTCTCCCATCTAGCGGTGAAATTGTATGTTGCATTCAACGAATAGTGCTCTCTAACTAATAGTGCTCGCTTTTTCAAATGCGTGTTGCAACTACGGTAGCCGTTATGTACCAAGAAGCTATGACAACATGTCTTCCAATAGCACTTCATCGAGTTTTCTTTCGGGTGATGAGGTTCGTTATTTCAAACAAACGAACAAACGAAGTTTACAGTATGAATCACAGACTGTGACAGTGACAAGCGCCTCTCAGCTGGTTGCAGTCACGTGACACTGGCTCTGAACGAAAACACATTGTGGAAATGCGTTGAGGTAGGCTAGTGCTTTTTGTCCCACTCTGCTATTATAGTTTTTCATAATGCCGGAACGACATGGAAGTCTCCTTGGACTTACCCATCCAATGTAAATAAAGATAAGAAATGATTCGCTTCCGAGGATAAGTCAGATCATTGGCAGAGGTAATTTTACACCAATTATGACATATTTATGAATAGTAATGAAATACTTAAACTACACAGTGTACCTTTAAAAGTTGGTTTTATTAATCAATGAAAATCATATTTTTTGGAGCTATAAGAAATATGTATTCACAGGGTGTGGCATACAAATCCAAGCTACCACCCGGACAGAAAGACCACCCATCTCGATTAAACCAGCCTAACATGGCTTCCATAACAGCAGAGCAATGAACTGGTCATAGAGCTGGGGTATAATAAAAGCAGCCCATAATCACTAAAATTATCTCTGCATGCTTCTCTGTGAGAGCCGTTTACAATTCACAATTTTCCAGCCCGCAACTAAAACAACAAAAGCATTCTGATGCAATTAAACCAAAACATAGTGCAGTGCACAACCCATGAGAAATTCACAATGTCTTATTTTCCCTGTTTGTTTTTATACTTGTTTAAAGAAGGGTGGATTGTTCCAGTCCTCTCTTTTGCATAAGGGAGCCTGTCTTTAGCCCACACATGTCAGAAGGGGGGTAAATCAGTGGCATTCTGGTCAACAGGGCTAAACCTGCGGCTCTAGAGTTACTCTGCTTTGAGAACAACACGCCTGGTGTCAGTCAAACCTCTTTGATCTAGACAGTGGTGAAATGGTAATGAGTGCATCCCATTCACAGCACACGTGAACTGCTCATCTCTTCCTCTTTACTACTAGTTATAGCATGACATAAACATAAATGATTATCAGAAAGAATGTTGAAAGAAACAGTACAACTTACTGAAATGTATCATGTCTCATGTAATGTATCTCACATAAAGACATCACGTCAATAAAACAGCTTGTAAACAAAGCCATTCAATGTTTGTAGCTTGTTAGTTAGCTTGAAAAATATGTTAAATATGCAGTGTGCACTATATTACATATGCATTGTATATTTGTATAACCTGTTAGTGATGTCTTCATTATTTCATGCCTATTTGAATAAATCTGCCATAAAAAACAAGTTATTAAAACTACCATTTAAATGTTTATATTGCAACAATAAATTGGAGTAGAAACATCATTATATCATTACAAAGTTTATATAAAAATGTTTTATGTGCAATTTAAATGTTTGTATGCAACTTATTTCAGTGCTGATTATTAAATTTGATCGATTCATTGATTATAAAAATATATATATATATTTGGTGTCACTTTTTGGATAAATTAATACTTTAATTTTGGTTTTGGGGGAAAAAAATTAGGTATATTATGGTATATCAAAAAAGTTTTAAAACCCACTTGCATGACAATGTTTTAACCATTTTTAATTCCACAAGTTTTAATTTTAGTTTAAGTATTAAACCTCAGTAAGTATGTGCACAATTTTGAGGAATCCAAAAGACAAGACCAATTTCTGAGAAGTTTCAACACCTGAAAGTACAGTATCAGCCTATTCTGACACACTGAACCCTCACATCTCTGCCTTGTTCAAAGCTCAATTAGTCATTCACTGGTCTGCTACCCACATTTCTCAGCTCATCTCTCTGTCCTCATCCGTTGCTCTGTTAATCAGCTGTGAAGTGAATATTTTTACTCTTCACCCTTGTTTCATGGCCTGAATCAAAAGCGTTCTCTCAATCTCTACTTTCACACACCAGGGAGCAGAGCAGTCAGGCGGTTGTCATGGTTCCCTTCTCTCATCCGCTCTCCTGTCCAGTGTATGAACTCCATCTCTCTTCCATTTCAAACCCCCTCTCTCTCCCTGTCTGTCTAGCACTCACACACACTGAGTTATGAGCACTGTTAGGTGCCGTGTTAAATTATAGCAGTTCACATGTCATATGAGCACACTTGGGCATTAGAATGAGAGGAGCACAGAAAGACAAGCGCTGGAGAAAGAAAGAGAGAGGGGGAAATACAGGCTTCACATAAAATGGACGGCCTGTGTGAATAACAGTGTCTTGAACAGAGCAATATGTGGCTGACACTGTAAAATAAAACGGTAAGCATACAGTATTTTTCACACACTCACAGGTCGCACTTTTCACAGTTCAGTGTCATGTCAGACAGATATTTCCACCCCTCAATATTCACACCTATTCACTTCGATTACAACTACCATGATTTGAAAAATGGGCTTTCGCAACGGATAGTTATAGGGACTCAATTATAGGAACTAGCCACCAGGGCGGTCCTCCGAGAACTAAATTTTCCCCTAGGGTAATTTTCCTGGTTGCATTCGCACCGCCAGTAGGAACTCTGAAGTGATGTAAGCCGGCTGACAGCAACGCCATTTAAGTGCGGCATTCAACAAAGTCAACCACTGGAGGATGGAGGACGCTGTGATAGGAGCGGTGCTTTTTTTGTGGTGTGGATTCCGTGATAACAAAGACGTAATGTAGACGTATAAGTTATGCGATTTAAAAAGGGCAAAAAAAGGGCTAAGAGACAAAATCTCCTATGACAACTTGCAGTGCTATATCACCGAGGTGTGACAGGTAAATGTTGTTAACAATTGCTTTCTTTATCTTTATTTCTTAAATAGTTTGTGGAGTAAGTATATGTAAACTGTGGGTTTACATGGCTTTTTAAGAATGGCGGGTGCCGGTGTTTCGGCCAATTAACGTTCACTTACGTCACTGGTAGGTCCTATTGTGCAGGATTAGACACTTTAAGTAGGAGTTAATTTAGTCCCCCCAAAAGGCATTCCTATAACTAAAATCGTTCTTAGTTCCTGCGGTGCGAACACCAAAAAGTACTTCTGCCAATAGTTATATAGGAACTGTGAAACGTTTGTCTGGTGTAAACGCTCCTATTTATTAATTTTAGTTAGTTTACAATGTATAAATCCATCAACCGAACAACTCTAGAGAATAATTATTTATTTTTCAATTATTTAATACAAATTACCGCTAAGGCTGAATGAAGCGTAGGCGTAATAGATTACGTTGATTATGTAAATTAGTTGATTTGCATGGAATACTTAGGCTCCTGGGCATGCTGAAAATCTGCCTTTGTTACAAAAAATATGGGCTCCCCTACCTCAAAACGATGAGACAGCAACGCAAGAATTTGGACTATTACAGTGAGTTTTTGACATTTTACAAAAGATAAGGTACAAAAATATTCCCCCTTGAATAATCTGGAAGGTACACGATTTCCTGTCCTAGCTCTCCAGCTTCTAGATTGCCCTTGGAACCTTTGTGTAGACAACTGAGCTCCTTAACCATTAGGTACCATGATCCCTGTTCGACCTTCAGTCCACTGTAATGCATCAGGTCTGTGGGTAACTGGATCAAGTTCATATTTCACACTGCTGATCATATGGACATGTGACCTTTGATAAGGTTTTGCAATCTAAGAGATTTTATGAGCTACAATCCAATAGCAGAATGACAGATGGACGGATGTTGTTTTTTTTCCAATTGACCATTTATGTAACTGCCAAAACATGCAAACCAGGTCTACATCTTATTTTTCACAGTAACACCATCTATCAGTTTCTCTCCCTCTCTGAAGAATAGAATATCAGCCTCCATTAAAGTTTAACACAGCTGACAGGACAGAACAGGACAGGGGCATGACCTGATTATCTCACTCTATCACACACACACACACACACACACACACACACACACACACACACACACACACACACACACACACACACACACACCACATCTGTATGACTGTTGCCATCTGGCTCAGTCTCAGCAGATTTCTGTTAATAGTGTCAATAGTGATGTCAAAGAAGCTCTTTCATATTACCGAGCACATGTGATGCATAAGGGCAGCTCTCAAAAGTGGAAAACGTGTTTAAATGAAAATTTAAACCTTGGCCCTTGATGGCAGAGTCAAGCTCAATGAAATATTCAATGCTTCAAAACGCAGGCAATTATTATAAAATGCATGAGAGGGATTTCAGACCATCACACACATACACAAACACTAAGCTATCAATATACCACCATCACTGTTATCAACAGATCAATGACAGGTTTAAGATTACAGGACAAGAGTGTCTCGGGAAGACAGAGGGCTGCGAACCTAGTTAAACCCCAGACCCAACACAGAACGAGGAAAAATCGGAGTTAAAATAGAAAAAGGCAACAGACTCTGTTCTGACTCACCTTCTCGTTATATTTGAACTTGACATAGAACCAGCTGGACTTAATCATGGTGTCGGCTGTTGGCCCGGAGCGTGTAGTGTGCCTGGGGGCAGCGGTACAGGTCAGACAGGGCGAGAGGTCCGGTATCAGAGCGAAATGCCAGAGGATGGAGATCTGAATGCGGTCGGTCTGCTTCACCAGAGCTCAATCCCTCTGTCTGCTTGTGCTTCTTTCCGTCCTGCTCTCTACCTCGCTCGCTCTCCCTCTCTCCCTTTGCTTTCTGCTTGTGCCTCTCTCTCTCATTCTCTTGGCAGTATGTCAGCCCAGCTCTTCAAATACGTTTCAGCTGTGTTCATCGGCGATGGCACATGCCAGGGAGCCAGAGGATATCCAGCCTTCCTCTTTTCAGTCTCTCATTCCCCACTCTATGCTTCCAACAATCTGTTTTCTGTCCTTTACGGTTTTATGACAGCTTGACAATCCTCTAAAAAAATATAAGACCAAAAGTCTCTGAATGATTCATTCGGTTTCTGCCATATTCCGCTACTGTACTTTTTTTCCAGTCTGTGTTTGGGCTTTTTTTCCCCTTAAGCCAGCCATATCATTCATGGCAATATCACACTCTCATAAACTTTTTATCTTCTGGCATCTTCTACCCTGTCTTTCTCTCTGTGTCTTCTCTCCATTTCCACAGATGTATCACTATAAACATACAATGTTGACACTTGTCTACCTGCAATGGTTTGGTGGGGTCCAAATGTCTTGAAACTACAATGAAAATCTCAGATTCAAAATTGTATGTAAACCTGAAAATTGGAAACAAATTTATCCAAAAATTGGATATATGTCATTAATCAAATAGGGAAATGTATTACCCTTTTAAGTGAGTTTTTTCCACTGAAGCACAAGTTGCTTTCTCAAATCACACTGTATAAGAATACGGTATCATCAGGTTTTGCTCAAGCCTGTATATTTAAATGAGTCATTCGCTAAATAAAAGTGAAAGATGTAATGTAACATTTTCCAGTAAAGGGCACAGATGCAGAGTCACTGTGCTGGTGTGGATCTGCTTTGTGTCATATCCACATTTCTGTAAATTACCTCTGTTATGACTAACTAACCTGTTTGCCACCGTCACCAAATTGCTGAATACTAAATAGTTTTGATATGTAAATGTGGATGGTCATTTGTTAATGCGCTCATGATTGTGACATCAATACCACTATTTCTAAATGACCTATTTTTGCAGCTTAGCTTTTATAAATACTCTGGGTGAAATGGAGATGGTAGACTGTGCCAACATAGTAAATCAAACTTGTATTGCCAAAAAAAAAAAGAAGAGCAAATATTGTATGACCTGACCTCTCCAGCTAGACTTATGTGAACACATCTGGCATATAATGTATACACTTCTGATAGGCCTATAATCCACTTCACAACAAACATAAAGATAAACAAAACAAATCCAGACTGCAGGGTCACAGGAATGAACCGCACCAGCAATGTGACTCAGCAACTGTGCCATTTGTTGGAAAAATGTTACGTCACATCATCCATATCTACTTAGCAAATGACTTCATTTAATTATATATACAGCAATCCTGTATGTATATTCTAAAACAATCATCAAACCACAAAAAAAAAAAAAAATGAATTACATGAACTACAAAACAAATAATCCAAACTTTTTTGTTTATGTGTGATTTCATTACTAAATAAAATTTAAGTGAGCAGCAATCACTGAAATATTTTATAAACACATGTAGTTCCCACATCATGTTTAACTGTAATGAAGAAACTTTCGTACACGTACACGTACACACACACACATACACACACACACACACACACACACAATTTCCAATAGCGCATTTGAACCTACTGTAAACACAATAACGCATGCCAACCAGAATCAACAGAATGAACTAAATTTGGCAGATAACCATATCAATCTCACACATGCTGCCAAATCCCCAACTGCTTCAAATAAAAAAGCCAATCAAACATGTCTGACATTTATTTACAACTATTATAATGTTTTGAAGTGTCACAGAGTCACACTTTTCAGTGAAATCAACCAACTAATGGATTACATAAAAGACACACTCACAACTCTAAACAGTCCTAATTGCTAATTAAATCGGAAATAAGAAATGTAGTCTAAGGTCATCATCTAAAAATGTAGCAACAAACAGGGAGATATTAATAGCAGATTTAGGACCCACAAGCCCCAGAGCTGTTTTAGCTGTTGATCCATCCCATGTTGTGCACTGAGACCCATCGCCATGGTAATACTTAGTGACTGTGCATCTGCATGCTCACATCAACACCCACAAACACACACACGCTCCACTTCACTGTGCACCCCGTGGACAAAACACAAAAAAACAGAGAAAAACAGTAAATAAATAAGATTAGAGAGATGTGCTGGTGCCCATTAGAAAGAGACACACAAGCATCTGAGACTAAAGCAGAGAACGAGAGAGAAATAAACACAGCAAGGACAAAATATTTCCACAAGAAGTGCCTGTTGTGTTCTAACTAAGACTCTGGAAGCACTCCAACTTAAATATTATTGTCTTTTGTCCTGTCAGCAGCTATTGTTGTCCTGTTAAACAGCATAAAATGTATAATGATCTAATGCAAGCCTGAAATCAGTGGCTGTGACGAACTGCAACAAGCTCATGCTTCAAAACAGCCACAATAACTTTACTTTTTCTTGATTTTCTGAAATAAAAAAGTTAAAATGTACTATTGCTGCAAAAAAGTGACATCTGAAACCGCTATGACAGAACTATGCTGGTGAACAGAGGCTAGTTAATCATAACAGCGGTCATTTACATAACATTAAGTGTTAATGGTACACTAATAAATGTTGACCGATGCGGTAGTGGTTGTGGACTTTATACTGACACCTATTAACATTGATGTAGTATTATAAAAGCAAAGGTTTCCATGTAACAATGCCATTGTATGAACACCCTATTCACAAATGTATACCCAGCAGTTGTATTTGGCGTCAGGGATCAGTAAGATTTTTAAAAAAAGACATGAATACTTATATTCATCAAGGATACAGTAAATTAATCAAAAGTGGCATTAAAGACTTTTATATTATCACAAAAATAAAAAATGTATTTGTTTCCACAAAAATATTAAGAAACACGAACTGTTTTCAACATTGATAATGAGAAATATTTAGTGTGCCAGAACATGGCATAATTAAATGTTTACTGAAGGATTAATGATGCAGCAATGTTTACAATATCAGTGTGTATTTTTGATCAAAAACATGCTGACTTGGTGAGCATAAAGAGATTTCTTTCAAAAACATAAAAAAAATCTTACCACACCAGACCTTTAATCCGCAGGGTAAGTAATAAGTAAGTAATTTTAATTTATAAATCACATTTACACACAGCGCAAAACTGACCAAAGTGCTGTACAATGAATAACTATAAAAAACACATATAATCGATAATCATAATTATCTAAAACATGAATAAAATGTATAGGGTGTGTAGAATAAAACCGCTTTAGACCACTGATATGAATTAAGTTTTAGAGCACGTAGTGTCCCTAAAAGTAAAATATACTTAAGTTATTTTTAGTGCAAACTTTGACTAAGGTGGGAAAAAAGCACTCGCTTACAATGTAGACTCGCTCAAAAACAAGTCAGTCATTCATTTTTAAGGCAATGGGCCATGCTAGTTCAATTAAAAATGATAATACTGTAGAATTCAAAAATAGTAAACGGTCTCAAGTGAGAAAACACAAACAGCGACTCTAGTAGAGGAAAGCAAAATGTCCACACTATTGCATAGACACACTGACAAACCCACATCCGCACAGCCATACACACAGTCCATAGTATCTTGTGTGCTTGAGGGTAAGCGCCTCAGGCTTAGCGGACCAGCAGGAAGCCACATCCTCAGCTGTGAGCTCACTGCCACAGATCCAGTATTCAACAGCTCTGGGTGCCTGTGAGAGATAGTCTGCCTGACCCCAAGGCCCTGCCCTGGGCATGTTAACAGAACGACGGGCCATCCCACCGCAGCTCCCTGGCAATCCTGAGCTACACCCCTACAACAGCCCCTCTAAATCTTGCAAATTATACATTTAACCAGATGCCAGACGCTGAGAGAACCACAGACAAAAGACCTCCACTTCCACATGCTTTTAGTGCTTCATTCAATCTTTTTAAAGATTTTATGTTTCAAATGAAAGAGAACTTACATTATGTAAATGAAAGGGAGGAAAAGAGTGAGAGAGAATACAAAGCGAAAAGAAAGATGCCAGTTGGTCATTAAATGTAGATCAGTCCGTTAATTTAATAAAGACCTATGACATTTTTCCATTCATGTCCGTAGCAGGGATATAAGTTACATGCAAAGTTTAATACGTATAAAGCACCGCCAATGTACAATTTGCATTTGAAACACTAACATTAGCATGGATTCTGATTAACGATGCACTAAAATTTCAGCAAACAAAATATTCTGCCGAAAATGTATTTTCGGTTTCAGATTAAACTTAAAGATCCATTTTGGAGGGCTGTCATCCTTTACTCACCCTTATGTCGTTCCAAACCAGCAAGACTTTCGTTCATCTTTGGAACACAAATAAAGATCATTTTGATGAAATCTGAGAGCTTTCTGTCCCTCCATAGTGCGCTACGCAACTGACACTTTGACGCTTCAAAAAGTTTATAGTTAAGAGATCCTAGACCTAATCCATATTAATTGAGTGGTTTAGTCCAAATATTCTTAATAGACTCGATCGCTTTATATGACGAACAGATTGAATTTAGGCTTTTATTCAAATAGTGTGATAAGGATGAGTAATTAATGACAGAAATGTAATTTTTGGGTGAATAACCCCTCTGTTAAAGCAGCAGCGCAGAGCGCATGTCATCTTTTCTTCTTTACTACTACTTACAGCATGAAATAAACTTAATTAAGCATCAGAATGTATGCTAAAAGAAACAGTAAAAATTACTGCAATGTATCATGTCTAATGTAATCGCTCATTAGTAAAAAATAAATTTCGGTGCATCACTATTTTTGCCATGGCAGATAAAAACTTCAGAAATGCCCCCTTTAATCCAAGGTAACCCCCTGTGTCGGTCCACAAAACATCTCAACACAAAATAATCTTTTAGATGTACTGCACCCGCTATTACTGTGAGAACGACAAAATATTATGCAATACCAGTGTAAATGAGGCTAAGGCTAAGAAGGCCTTTCAAAAGACACCGAAGAACAAAATGTGCAGATCTTGGAGACTCTGTCCCATGATCCGTAGGGATATGTTAAGCAAAGCTCTCCGAGAGGTTAGGCAAACGTTTGTCAGCTGTTACCAGTCGTTAGAGACGCACAACGGGTTTAATGTTCTGTGGGCTTTATGAGCAGTGACATGTCTGCGTGTGGAGCTCATTTCTGCTCTCCAGGCAGCGGGAGACTTGGATGGAGATAAGACCGCCCTAGAGAGACAGAGATGAGGGAGCAATTCCACCATCCAATGACTTTCAGACGTAGGGGCCACTGCCAAACCCTCTCCACAGATTGCGCTCTTCATTTGTCCTAACACGAAACGGGGCTCCACAGCCCAGGCTTCGCACGCACACCTCCCGCCCTCTGCTACAGCCCAGCTGGTGAGTCTTTAGCAAGCGAGGGATCAGATGAAAGAGAGGAAAGGGAGATAAACTAGTGTAATTGCTGGCAGATGACGAGAAGAACAATGGAACAAAGTGTAAAGTGGAGAGGACCTGAACCAGAAGAGGTAAGAGGGTTGCGTGTTTGCCACAGGTCTCGAAAACCACACAAACAAATCCAACTCTGGAATAAAAGTTCCTATGGGACTCAAACACACAAAACACAAACATATAAGTATGTTTTTAAACATACTTTTATGTTTAAATACATTTAAAATGTATTTAAACATTTAAATATATAGAGTGTATATAGTTTGCTTCCATTTGTATGTGTCTCTCAAGAGAATGAAACTAGGCTATGATGACACAAATACAAATATTTCCCTTGGCATTTACAACAATGCAAAAACTGCATGACAACAGCAATCTACATTCACATATTCCAATTGAGGAAGCTTGGGATAATATATGTATATAAAAATAAGATATGTTTACACAGAGAGAAAATAACTACCCCATTTTTTAAGTAAAATCAACCACAAAGTTATTATTCAAGTTGAGAATATGCTAGATGGTTAAAGTGCTATTTTAAAGGCTCCTAGTTTTGTTTTGGAGGTCTCCTACAATAGGTTTACATGCATCCAAGGTCAAAAAACACTGACCTGGCATGCAAAGTGGATTAGTATTCACAGTGTCGCAACACACTACTAGCGCAACTCAACCAGGCCTCGTCCCTTTTTTTACATATACCTAAGGTGGGAATTATTTAAATGAGGAATGTTGTGATGTGTACATTCCCAGAAGAAAACTCAAGACTACAATTGAGGTGTTTCATGGAGTTCAGAAACAGTCCTTACTGATACAGAGAATAACTCTCTTTGGAGTGGAATTTATGTTTCTTTTGTTCATGTTTAAACAGCATCATCACACACACACACACACGTTTATGAAAATGTAAAAAAGCATAATAGCATAATTAAAATTAAACTTGAGCTTTAGTGCATTTAAGCAATCGCTTTACAGAGAACTACATTTTACTTAAAGATTTATGATTCTGTAAAATGAATGAATGGATTCAAACTATTCACAAGCCCCATTGCGGAAGAAAAATATAACAAGGTACAGTCCCTATCAAGGCTATGTTAACTTGAAAAGATGAAAATAGTGATAAAATAAACATAAAAAACATTTTCACCACTACATAACAAGGCAGTTTGTCTGTTCAGTCTAACCAATTTGAGCTAAAAGAGCTGGCAACTTGTAAAGCCAGTTGTCAAGTCCAACAGTTCTGGATCAGATCCAGAGCAGCCAATTAAATTACATGTAAAGTAACCAATTCACCAAGTGAACTGTCTGTCAATTGAGCCCAGAGACCAAGAAGCACATGAGCAATAACAACAGCCGCCCTAAGAGAGTCAAAAGAGACAAAAGGCAAAGATAACTTCAGTCAACTTTAGTCTAAAACCACACAGCTCTTACAGCGCATCGACCCAGGCCACAATTCTGGCCTGCCCACATATTATGGGATTTGGTTGCCAGGGCTGAGTGCAAAGTAATACGTCTGCTGTCCAAAACTAACTGAGGGGAGAAAAAGGGACTTACTGTGCAGAGTGGCCAAACCTAAAACAATATTTATAGATTCTGCATTAAAGCGCTGCACCAGGAAGAGGTCCATTTTAAGAACTTAATGCTAAACATATTATACTGCAATTTTACTGCACATTGATCTTCTTTAAGTGAAACTAATACAGAATCATGTAATTGGTTTCTCTAATACATTTGCAAAAACAAAATTTGCATCAATATTGCACAAAAATGCAACTAAGTATTATAAATAACCTCAGGAGAAACCAGGCTCAGTCGGGGCTGGAGGGCCATTTCTCCTCTGGCCCACGAACGAACACGGTGTGATTATGATTCAGACTGCATCACAAGTCAGAAGTCAAACTGTGGATCGGTAGTATTCAAAATATTTCATCCAGTTTTCTTCTGCTTGAACATCGGATTCATCGCACCGTTATAGAGACAAAGCTGGACATAAAGTTCTCTGCAGAGACCTTTATGTCCAGCTTTGTCTCTATAACGGTGCGATGAATCCGATGGTTCTTGTGGTCTTTGCTGAGAATCTGTGTCGATGGCTGTCGTGCTGTGCTATTATATTTGGTCAAGGGCGAATTCCAAATGCTGAAGGGCACTTTGGGAAGGGGACGCCATTTGTAGGGGTGTTCCAAACAGTTTTTCAAAGTGAAAAACTGACTCCTTTCAGGAAGGGCCCTTCCACAAGTCCGTTAGCGAAGGGAACATGCGATGATCACTTCAAGGAAGGCATTTAATTGTTTATGGTCATATGACCCACGGTGACAAGTCATTTTAAATCTAGATATGGCGAGAGAGTTGGAGTTAAAGATTTTATTTAACAATTTTGGAGCGGCTAGCAATAACAAGCTAGCTTTGAAAGCAATAGATCCCAGCCTCCCTTCAGAGCGCTCTACAAAGCCACGCCTCCTTCAAAACACATGAACACACAGTGTCTGCCAAACGTCAAGAGACAGCGTTGAATTACCTCGTCTCAAAGCACAAAGCATTACAATAATAATGAACGTAAACAACTTACAGAGCTCTTTCTTGTACCACCTGACTGCTGCAGATTCATTACGCCGTTGATAATGTTGACATAGAAACAAATAAATCCGAGTCTGAGGACGTGAACCGCTTCGGGTAAAACATCACGGGTTGCCAAGTCTAAATTACAGTTACGACATGGCGTGAACGCAGCATAAACACTCAGTGACTGTCGAACAGTGACTGTGGAACACACATATAAAGCATGTTTTAAAAACTTCATTATCAATGTACATTTATTTGTAGTGTATATTAAAGGGCACCTATTATGACATTTAAAATGTTCCTAATGTTGTTTAGGGAGTCCCCAACAACAGTTTTACGTGCATGCAATGTCAAAAAACACTTTTGTTTTCGTATAATATGCATTTATTTTTACCTGATTTGCTCAACGACTCCCAAATGATTCGTTCAACGACTCATTTTTCCAAACCCCTCCTTTGCGCGATGCTAATCTGCGTTGATTGGTCAGATGACCCAGCAGTGTTTACAGAGATAATACTTATTGTTCAACGCGAAGTACAATGATGCTTTTATCAATTAAATTGTGTTATAATAATGATTATAGTCCACTGCTTTGTAGTTTGTAGTAAAAAACTAAAAATAAGATAAAGAATTTAATGTTACGTTAGCGAGTATAGCCCAGAGTTCATATTGTAAAAGCACAATCAGTCTTTGTTTGCATTAGCCCGATGCATAAACATAACGTTTAAAAAAAAAAAAAATGCAGTTACGCTACTACGAGGTATTATTCTATTCTTTAAGACAACTCCGAAAACAACGACAAACACTTCACATATATCAATACAATTGCCATTGAAGACCTAGAAGCTAAACGGTGCTTACACAACAAACAAAATAATTATTAACCATGCTACATAAAACATAAAAGCAACAATTATTAATAACACTTACAGGTTGTGATACGGAGGAGGAAGCTGATGCAAATACACTTAGAAATGAACCTTCCTTCAATATCAGCCGGCTCGCGAATCCAAGTTTGATTGCATTTAAAAACCAATCGTCTTCAAAATGGCACGAACAAAGCACAAGGCTCGGACTATACTTCTGTGGTATAGTTATATGAATTGTAAGCCACTTAGTATTCAAATGCTCTTCCTTGGGCAGATGAAAAAGTTGGCTTTTGAGTCGCACTTCAGAACACAGCGTCTCGTCGCCCTAATGTTTTCCAGTTTTCCCTGGCCTTGGAGCGCAATAAGTGGGCGTATCGTATTCAAATAACTTGACAAGTTGACGTCATCTAGTCAGAGAAAAAGCTTCGGTCTTCTAACGATTCATAAAAATGACTCAGAGTCGACTCTTACTTTTGAAAGACAATAACTTTATATGCGGTGCACTTTCATATTTCAAACTTTGCAGGATGTTTTTGTTCACTTACTGTAGATCTATGATACACACTACATGAAAGGTAAATTTCAAAATTCCATAATAGGTGCCCTTTAACAGCAATAATAAGACATTCCTGTTGTCGCTGCCTATAGCTTGTCGTGGTAAAATTTCATGTAAAGCTAATGAGGAAATTACATGGTATTTCATTGCTCCCTCCGCCAAGTGCATTCCAAAAGGCTTCATTATGACACACAAGTGCTCTGCTCCCCACTTCAAGGCCCTTCGGAGTGAGTAGGGCATAGTGATGCTCACTTCTGAATTGGAATTTGCCCCCAAAAAAACACTCTCAAGTCTCTATGATAATATAGTCTCTAAACATGGCTTGGGTCCCTCCTTCAATGCGGTCTATGGAAATGTGTGACTGTTTTTGTCTGTCGGTCTTAAGTTATACAAGTTTAATATTTAGAGTTAGTGTGTCCAATAGTAGTAGACAACACTTAAAAACAAATGACAAATTAATCTAGCAATCAATCACACTGCTAAATAATGCCTCCAAATATTTATTCTTTTAACACAAATGTATCTTGGAGGAAGAAATCATCTTCAGCTGCTGCATTAAAAACCCCATCGTTCTGAGAGACAGAGTGCATGTCATTACAAGAGACCTTAGCAATTGCAATCACTGCAAAACAGCCGGAGCAGGGCAGGCCTCTATCACAGAGCGATCGATGCGGACCTGTGAACTACATGTGCTGCATCGACAGGGTGAATGCATCAGGGAGAGCGAAAGGAAGATGGAGGAAGGGGGATGGAGCAGGGAGGGATGCTGGAGGCCGTGTGGGGGAGAGAGGTGCTAAAAAAGGTTGAAACTGAAAGAGATGAAGAGGGAAAAAAAGTGCTACAGAGCTCTTGTGTCTATATGATACTTGCCCGGTCGCTCCAGTATAAACACCCTCGCTAAACCACACGTACACACACACACACACACACACACACACACACACACACACACACACACACACACACACACACACACACACACTATACTCCCTGCTGTCAGGCTTCCTGTCTTTTTGAGGCACTTCTGACATGTGCATTGTTTAGCTGCAGGGAAGAGACTGTCTCTCGGGGAAGAATAAGACACGGATATAGACAGTTCTCTGCACTCAACCAAGCATCGGTGGATATATGACAGAAGTCAACCAATTTGTAGAGCTCACTAATACCAATTTTTATACACAAAACAGCATTTTTTAAGTCAACGATAGAGGTGCACAATGTTTGTTTGTTTTTAAAATAAGTTAGCATCTGTTCTCTCTGTGCACGAACACCAGCAGCAATAGCAGTCTGTAGGAGAGCTGACTAATTGAGAGAACTTATTTAAAGGAAGGCAATCGTTACAGAGAGAGACTGAAGCCGCACCTTACCTTCAAAGACTATGAAGAATGAGCGAGAGAAGGACGAAAAGGGAATGGAATGAAGGAAAATAAGAATAGAGCGAGAGAAGGAACGAGAACGAGCAAGTGGATAAAAGCAAGGAATGAAGGAAGTGACAAACAGATAAAGAAAGAAAAAACAAATGAATTATGGAAAGGAACAAGAGATGGATAGTTGGACAGACAGACGATAGAACGATAAATAGATTGATAGAACGATAGATAGAACGATAGATAGAACGATAGAACGATAGAACGATAGATAGATAGATAGATAGATAGATAGATAGATAGATAGATAGATAGATAGATAGATAGATAGATAGATAGATAGATAGATAGATAGATAGATAGATAGATAGATAGATAGATAGATAAAATCCTAAACAATACTGCTGAATACATTCTTCACTCAGGACACCAGAGGGTGCCAAAGCATCATCTTTCTGTTTTCCCACACACACACACATTTGTCAGCTCAATAAACCCGATCCTCTAATTCAGTTCAGCTGGAGGTCAAAGTGGAAGAATTAAACATCTGTTTGGAGATGTTTCTGTCCTTCCTGTCAACAGAACACTCAAGATAATGAAGATATTTACACCTTCATGTCTGGCTCTCCAGTCTAGCATGTGTGTATGTGTCCCTGCATGCACAAGTGTGTTTCTGCCCTTGTGTTTAAAGGCACATTTCTTAGATACCACCTGCTGTACTTGTTGTATTCTCAGTTTAGGAGTTATTTTGGCAGTAAAACAGAACAATCCCTACACATGGACAGTTGAGAGTGAGACAGTATTGCAAACACGTTTAAGAGAGTTACAGGCCAGCAAGAAAGAATAATAAACGGAAATAAATCAGAATCGATTGCGAGTGGCCAAACGCTCTGACTGCCTGAGGGTGGCCATAGGCAGCAAGTGTACAAAGAGAGATTTACACATGCTCTCCTCAAACCATCTTCAACAAACTGCTCCCATAGACACAAGATATGGCCTCTGCACTCTTAAAAAACACATATTTACAACTATTTGCATTTTTATAATGAATTTCTATAGTGTATTATGCAATTATATGAAATGAAAGATTAATACATGTAATTAAGGATTTCATTTTCATCAGTATGTGTTTATCTCAGAACCAAAAGTAGTTTTTGCACTGCAGACTATTAAAAAATTGAATGTTTTTGGAATGCAGTCTGATAAAAAAAAAAAAAGGAGCCCCTTCATTTGAGCCCCTCAGAATATTCCCATCTAATGTTACAGTTTTTGCATCTAATGGTAGTATTTGTATATTACCTTAGAGTAAATAGCGTGAGCCTCTAATGACAGGTGAAAAACAAATAAAACCCAAATAAAATACAAAAACAAATACTTCTTATCATTGAGTAATGATTTGGCTATTTTTATGGTTCATTTTGAATGAATCTTCAATATGACTCGGGAACAACGAGTAGAGTGATTTGTTCATTTTGTGTTGACCACGCATGCACAACATCCTATAGGTTCTGAACAGGAAACAGAAATGATTAGTTCACCTCTCGAGTCTTCGGGTTCGGGTCCTAGTCGTTGGTTCATCCTGTGACAGCCCCATAGAGGCTACGCTGTCCGCACCGGAAAGAGAAATGATTAGTTCACCTCCCGAGTCATTCGGTATTTTATCACGTGATGTGACAGCCATATTGGATATAGAAATTAGTAAATAACTCCCAAACTTCTTTGAAAACAAGTGTGTAGTCAGTTTGTTTTTAACTCTTACTGTTATGTGATGCCTTTCTGGTATCAAATTGTAGCTTTTTTATCTCTTACAATGTCCCAGAATGAACGAACGACTCAAACCCGAAGCCTCGAGAGGTGAACAAATCAATTCTGTACCAACTGCATAGCTTTAGCTTATGGAGATGTGATGTGACATAAGAAGGAACGACAGATCGGGAGGTGAGGTAAACTAACAGACTGCATAGCCTGAAGACCCAGCTAAGCAATGAATTAATCATTTTCTGTTTCTCATAATTTGTCCTTGGTTGTATTATAGTTTTTATATGAATGTAATCAACATGTATGTAAGTACATGTGTTAAGGAATTTGGAAATTAACATGTAAACATTTTATTATATTCTGCTGAAATTAACAAAATGATTTGAAAAAAGATGAGTTCATTTTGATGAACGAGATTCAAAGATCCGAGTCAGTAAAATGATCTGAACTTCCCATCACTACGAGCCTATCATCATTACTTTGATATGATACTCACTGCCCCCACATCCATTTTTTTCTGGAATCTGATTGGTCCACGAGAAATCAATCAAATGGTAACTTGAACTTGATTAGTTAGTTATGTCTGCTACAGAGTGTGATTTTGGCAATCCTGTAAGATCATTACAAATCACACTGTACGACATGGATCTAATAAACTTGGGTACGCAAGTCACATTGATCAATACACCATTTCATGCAGCATTTTTATTGGCTAGTCAGTAGACGTAGGTCATAGCAGCAAACACACTGTGAGATGAAAATGCTACATTTCTGAAACGGTCAGTAAATTACCGCAGGCTATCTTTGGTTGCAAGACCGTGGCAATGGCCATCTTTAAAATATCTCTCACTCTATGATGTAGGACCACCGTTTAGGAGACACCGAGACACGACAAAAGAAATCGCCACGATTGGTCATCTTTTGTCTGGGACATCCCAAAATTGTACAATGTGTACAGAGCATTAATATAAGCACTCACATTCAGTTGTACTGTAATAATATTTATAGTGACACAACAACAAAACTAATAATTGTTTTAATTTTATTATCGTTGTAATTTTTTGTTATTGTTGTACTAGTCAAATTCAGATGTAATGATACAGTATTTTCAGTGATATATTATTATTATTGTTATTCATGAAATCATGAATATCATGAAAATCATCATCATCAACAACTGGGCTTCTTCTCATTGAGTAACTTTACTAGATTTATAACCTGTCCCAGTTGAACAAAGAACAGACACAGGCAGACAGAGATGTGGACTGTGGCTCAGTGGTGGTCATGTGGCCATAATTAGATTTTATTTATTAAATTCAATTCACTTTATGGGCAATTTGTTGAGCTATACCAGAACACACCCAGTTCATTCATTTACTCTATTCCTCTCACACAGAAACCTTCACTAACAGATTCTATTTCAACCTCCACTCATAGTTTCTTTTGCCACCTATTCATGCATGGTGTCTTTAGCACCTCCAAATTCATCTGCACGTATGTAAGCCATAGTGAGAGCTTGCTTGCTTATTCATCCAGAATTTACTCAGCTAAAGTTGCTCTTCACACAGTGTTTCTTGCCACAGTCCAGTTGATCTTATCATACGTTATGTCCGGATTTCAGTGTTGAGAACAGTTCCTTGATCATCGCTAGGGTGGAATCTCTCCCGGGAACTATTCAAAACGAGCACAGAAAGAGCCTGGACCTCTGAACGGCTTCCCTGCAGGAGGCTCTGTATTCAATGCAGGCTGGAATCTGTTTCTTTGTGTGCTATGCATACTGGACATGAAATATTACCCCATCTGTTCTTACCATAAAAGCTTTGAGCACTTCTCTCTTTCCACTACCTCCTCCTTCCTTTTTTTCATTCGGAACTTGCCCAGCATGCTTCTCCATCTCCCTCTCTGCTCCCAATCTCCTATTGCCTCAAAGAACCCTTGCACAGGTACCTGATCAATAGTGTCTTTACAGGTCCATCTACAACTGAACACCTCCTGGAGCTTTCACAGGTAAACGTCAGATGGTGATGCAATTTACTTCATATGATTTCTAGCACTCCCTTAGTTTCAAAGATAAAAAGTAATACCCACTCGCAGTTCCAACGTCTCTGCTGGTTTTTATTCAGCTTGGGGTTTCATCCAGAATGTTACATCATATAACCAGACAGAACATAACCTAATCGCTTGGTAGCCCTGCCCATCATGAAAACTCAAAACTGTCCATTAATCAACAAATATCTTCTAAATGACTGTGATTGACATTGTCATGTCGCGCAGTGACTTCTTGTAACATTCTTGCTTATTCAGACCATTATATCCTTATTGAATATGCCCACATGATTATGGGAATATCCTGCTTTCTATGCCATTTCACATTATACATATTGTGAGCGATTCCTCCACTCTGGAATCGAGAGATAATATACTCAGTATAATCCCTCTGCAGAAAGAAAATATTATCAAAAGCACTCTGCGGTGTTTGATGGCCACTTAGACAGAGAACTGATTCACTGTGTTTTCTTCTATTGTCTAATATAAACACCCAAACATGTTACATCCAACAATAAGATCTCAAGGCTGATGCCATCCAACTGCATCTTAGCAACTAGCAAATGTTAAAGACAAACCTAGAGTAAATCTAAAAAAGATATGCTGCAACATACTAAAGCAAATGTTTTGAAGCAAACAAATCAATCTCTCAAGAATAATCAAGATTATTGATCAGGCACATGGGATTAAAGATTAAACAATCAAAGAGTGAACAACTGGATATTAATTATATGTTTTGAATTGTATGCCATGATCCAAATAAATGGCATGTTTGCCATGAAGCATGTTGCATTCCTCATCCAACAAGTCATGATGACCAGCTACTAATGAGGAAGGAATTGCATTACAAGCAACTAGCTGTGAGCTACTATACACACATTACTACACACATTACATGAATGTGATCACATTGTTCTGCTATATTGTTCCAGTCAATTTTATGCTTCAAAAGCAATTCAACTACGAATATAGAGGTTATACAGAGGAATTACAGTCAAATCAGGTTGATCTTGAAGCTCTGGAGAGGAGAGGGGAAATTATGTTATCACGGAGAATGTGTTGTGACTGAAGAGGACAGGCAGAACTGTCTTTAAAAATTATTTTCCATTTTCTTGACTGTGGTTATAATAACAGTAAAGGAAACTGTGATAAGGTTGATTGCTTTCCATAAAACATCCCAAAATGAGTTAAAAGACCTATGAAATATACTGCCAGGTTTGATGAGATAACGGTAATTTACATTTTAGGTGAATTATAAGGGAGGGACCTTTTGATAATATTCCGAGCTGATCTCGGTTGTCACTATGGGGTGTTGAGCATGGCCTAGGTTCCCACAAGAAGCCCACATAAACGTGAAGTTGGATTATTAAACACTGGTCTTCAATTCCAGTCCAGATGTAACAGTTGATCCATGGAGAGCTGAATTCCATCTCTATGAGATGATCAAGACCCTTGTTCTGGAAACCTTGGCCAGACCACTGGAAAAACAAACACAAACTCCGAGAACTACCAGCTTCTCCATTGACTCACATCTCCACTGAAGTTTCTAAGAATGCAAGGAATAAAAAAATGAAAAAAAGTATCATACAATATAATCCTGGAAAAATCTTTGGTTAGCAACCATTCCCTAAATATGTGAAGAATGCGAGAATTGAGCAGAAGAAAGGCAAGTCATGAAAACAAGCAAAGCTTGAGGTGTTTATAGACCTTATTTAACACTACAGAAAACAAGATCTACAAATCACAGCTAAAGCCAAGTTCTTTTTTTTAGTTACTGGTCAAAGGTGGTCTATCAGACTTAAACACCTTGACCAAGATGGTCAATCAAATCAAACATGGCTGATCAAATATCTAAACCAGCCTGTGCCTGCTCAGATGAGATATTGATCACAAACTGGCTGGTCACAAGCTAACAGGGATGTCATGAGTACTGTATTTAACTCGGTTCCTGAATAATTATTACAATTGAATGTCACATGACTCTTAAATAAAATGCACACTGCAAAAAAAGACACTATGATACTACTTAAGTCATAGAGGTGAACATAGCTGTACTCTAACTTACTAAATGACTTATCTGATTGTCTAAAGAGGACGTAGTTTAAAAAAGAAATTGTGTATCAAAACACACTGAAAACCTTTTCTTTCTTTTTTTTAACGGTCCCATTATGACAAGTGGAGAAAGTAACCGATATACACTGTAAATAAAACAAAGATTACTGGAGTACAAGAAAATACTAATTCAGATTTTCTACTTGGATATTTCACATTTAATTCAATGTGTTACAATTTCTGAGAGAAAATTGATTTACACCATTTTTTTTAACCACAGGAAGCTTTTTACATTCGCTAAAAAGTCTCTACAATGGTTAAGTGTCATTTACTCTGTTTATGACTCAGCAAGATGGTGATAAAGGAAGGATCATTGTTCTTTTTAAGAAGAAAAAGAACAATGTGTGTGTGTGTGTATGTGTGTGTGTGTGTGTGTGTGTGTGTGTGTGTGTGTGTGTGTGTGTGTGTGTGTGTGTGTGTGTGTGTGTGTGTGTGTGTGTGTGTGTGTGTGTGTGTGTGTGTGTGTGTGTGTGTGTGTGTTTTTTTACGTTCGCTAAAGCCTCTACAATTGTTAAGTGTCATATACTCTGTCTGTGACTCAGCAAGATGGTGATTAAGGATCTTACATTGTTCTTCTTAAGAAAGTGTGTGTGTGTCTCTTCCAAAGGGGCCATTAGTTTTTGATGTCAGCTAAGTGGGTAGGTTTGATTGGCATGCAGTTTTAGCAATGCTGCTCTTTAAGTGCTGTAGTGAGCTGCAATTAATACTGGCTACACAAGTGATCCAACTGACAGCAACTGTCCGAGGTATTACAATCCGAACACGTAAACTGCTCTTGCTTAATTTCAGCAGATGGACTGCCCACCCTCAACTTGATGGACGGGCGGCAGGAGGGGTGTCTATTATCCTGTCTTTAGCCCAGTCACCACCGCAACAATGCTTAACAAGCTTGTCTGCGAGGTTAACGCTTCACCCAATCCTGTCAAGCCGAGACGTTGTAATACATGGCAAGTGGAAAAAGAGCTAATTCCATCCCTTCCATACAGGGAGAGAGAGAGAGAGAGAAAGATGAGCAAGCGGGAGAAATTAGAACCACACTGTGATAGGGGGGACATCATGGCCTAGTCTTGTCAAACAGCATTACGATTCAGAGGAAAAGGAAACGCTAGGGGCTGACAGGAAGTAGCATTACCATTACATTAGCACCATTATCACTGGTTGTGCGTATGAGTAAATGCCACACAAAGACAACATTAGGGCACATTTCTTTGCCAAAAAATAAAGAAGAGAGAGAGAGAGAGAGAGAGAGAGAGAGAGAGAGAGAGAGAGAGAGAGAGAGAGAGAGAGAGAGAGAGAGAGAGAGAGAGAGAGAGAGAGAGAGAGAAAACTTGTGATAGCTCCTTATATTCAAATGGGCCCAGGACAAAATAATTTGATGCCAAGGATCCCCAAAAAGGGGGACCACCACATTAGCTATGCTAATGTCTCCACACATCCTTTGGCTTTTGGCAGATCACACTATCTGGGTTCCGCTCACCAGCTCTGCACAGTGAGAGAGAGCGGTCACGCTAGGATGGTCAGCATTATGCTGCGATCAGCATCACTCACCTCCATGTGCTTCTCTTTGAGAGGTCCATGGGCGCAACATGCAAGACCCACAGAACGTTCTCGTGTTTCAAGCTCGGTCTGGCTAACGAGCTCGTCTCAATGCTGCAAGTGCGGAAGAAGTTGAAATACTTGTGATACTGACGATGGATCATAAAAAAAATTATATCAAATGTAACTTTCTTACTTAGTGGGTGAAATGAACTGACAGCTCTCATTCCAATAGAGCAAGCTGATATTAACAGAGACAGAATCATCACTATTTATATTCACAACTCATTAAAGGCACAGTGAAATCTGACTTTTATTAAAAAGGAGTTTATGTAAAGATATTTACATAAACTCATTTTAATGAGTCTATATTTTTAAGCCTATAAACTGTTTAAAATTATGGCTTTTAATTATACTGTAATGTAATAAAATAATTAAAATATACAGTCTTGGTGCTGTTACTATTTTATTAAAATCCACTAAAAAATATTTATTATCTGTAAACGTTCTCAATCAAAAAGTTAATCTTGGACCATGTAGCCTCCTGCAGACATTCACTGGCTACGAGCAGTCTGGAATCGGACACTTAAGGTCTGTGGTCTCTATAGTAACGTTAATCAAACAACAAAAGACAAAGAGAAAATGCACTCATGTTTCTTGCCTGAATAACCTTAGTAAGTTGTATATTTTATTTATAATGTGCAGTGTTATTTTACCTTTGATTACAGTTTCTGTACCTGAATACATGAAAATCTTAAAACACTGTTTATTTCAATCGTATCTTTGTTCAGTTGTTATTTATTTGTGGCAATAAGACTTAGAATTAATGTGAATGAAATCTAAGTTTTTTTATTTTTTTTATTACCTTATTGGAATCTAAATTAGGAATCGATAAGAATCGGAATCGATAAAGTTCAAGCGATACCCAACACTACTAGCCACTCACACATACTTCAGCCTTCAGGGCTGTGTGTAAATAAGAGGACACACTGATCAGGACAACATCGGCCCAGTGTCCTCTTCGGCAGTGTCACACTGTGTACATTTCTCACACAAACAACTGAACACAGCTCCCAGCGGCAAGGCCAGAGAATGTGTGTTTGTGTCTGGCCAGATGGGCCTCTCAGCATGCCACTGCTGTCACACACACACACACAACACTTCACATTCACACATACTGACTCATAAACACATGTCTTGCACACACACAACCTTCCAGGCAGATGACAAGCATGCTAACCTCGTCTGAGCATGGGCCTGTGATTAGTGCATGAGCGCAGACACCCACATGAGCTCTCTATGGTAGGACTAAGCAACACTGTCAATATTCAATATGTCAATTGTACATCTATAATGTAAGTATTAAAATGTACAAATATTTTTTTTTCACATGCTGTATTAAAAAATAATCAACACACTGTTTTTCCCAAAATTGATATAATACATATTATTTATTATAGTTTACTCCAGTATCACATGATCTAATATGCTGATTTGCTCAAAGCTCAAGAAACATTTCTTACCATTATCAATGTTAAAAAGTAGTACAATACTTGTGTGGCAACTGTGACCTTTTTCCCCCATGATTTTTTGGATTAATAAAATGAATAGCTTTTATAACAAGAAATGTAATGCATTTGGTTTAATGCATCCTCGCCCAATAAAAGTATTAATTTCTTTAAAAAAAAATTTTTTTTACTAACCTCATGCTTTTGAACGGGAGTGTTTAGTTCTACAAAAAAAAAAAAAAAAAAGTAAAAAATGCTAGAAAACACATCACACATTTTAAAAATCTGTTAAAAAAGTATCAAAGTAATTAATTGAAACAGTCTAAAATTAAAACCAAAGGCAATTGAATGCTCTTAAATGTCATTCATTTTGCTAATGAAGTTTAAATCAGAGAAACAATTGAAATAGACATATTGGCACAACAAATCTAATGAGAGTGTGGCCATATAAGTAATGGCTAAAATAAAAAGTGCATTAAAATCGCTGCAATATATATCGCCCAGCTCTAATCTAGGGTCATGTGGGTGCACCAACCACTATCATTACCTGTCCTAACTACTACTCATATCAATATAATATGTCAATATTTTTCGAATTTGTCACAGTAGTCAGCATAACAGAAGATAACTTCATTATCAAAATCAAGAGCCAGCTCCTTTAAAACACAACGCTCTGATGTGAACCGTACACAGTTGTGACAGCTCTCATAATGAATATTTCCAAACATTCCTGCAGCCTCTAATTACCACTGGGTTATGAGTGAAGCATGTTCATATATCTCTGTCATACATGCCTATAAGAGCTTGACAAAGAGGTGGATGTTTTCTTTTCCCTGCAGGAGAAGGTAATGCATCATGCGTCTGGGTTTATGTTTATATATGGCTGCTGTTTGTAAATCTGGGATTTACTGCAAACAGAGGAGAGTGCCTAGATAGCCCTGCCAGTGTGGCTATGGTGTACCCTCCTCCCTGAACATGTCTCTGCCTATCTGCACATGCACCACATCATAATATGAATGAACGAAACCAATTAATTTAAAAAATATATATAAATATATCTATATACACTCTAAAATGTACTTTATTCATGTGATGGCAAAGATGAATTTTAATTTTCACCAGCCACTGCTCCAGTCTTCACTGTCACATGATCCTTCAGAAATCAAAATGGTGTGGTGCTGCTTCATGTTTTTATTTTCTAGATTATTGTAGCTCTAGATTAAATGTGACTCGTGAGCATGCATTTACTCATCTGACTTGCACATAAACAGATTCAGTATTCCTCAACATGAATAAAAACAGTGAAATGCAAACTTAGAATATTACGCAAACCTGCAATAATTAAATATGTTAAATAAAATAAATATACTTGTATGTATTCAATCTCATTTATTATTATTAACCATTGTCTTTGCTGCTGACTTTTGATGATCCAATTCAACCTTAATAATAAGTAAAAATAACTTAAGATAAACGTCACATTTGTGTTTTTGTTTGTTTGTTTTATTGCTGAAGAGTGTTGAACTTTTTTCTCCTGCATCATAGTTATAGTTTTTGTCCATTCAAGCGCTATCTGAAGCAGCTTTCTGTCCACATGAGTAGTGTGTGTGTCACACAGACAGAAGATAAGAGCGTGATCATATATTGTAACCAGGGTTTGAAATTCACTTTTTGCACTTACCGGCCAATTTGGCTACTATATTTTTAAGTTACAGGCCATTCAGAACTTCTACTAGCCCCCCCAATCTATAGATAGATAGATTGACAGAGACAGACACTAGGATAGACTCGAGCACCCCCACGACCCTACATAGAACAAGCGGTTAGGAAAATGGATGGATAGATAATCATGTTTTCCTGGCCGTATGTGATATGAGTGCTCCTCTGGATCCTTTCAGCCTTCCCCCGGGTCGCCCGCCAGATTCCCCGTTTTTCTAAATCAGTGCTCTTCACACAGGCACTGTAGTGGACAGCTGTTCAGGGCTCAGGAGAGGGCAGCCAAGGGTTCTGAAGCCAAGACTGTGAACAATATTTTGTGTGACAGCAATATAAAGGTGAGTCAGAGCTGTCAACTGAGTCAACTCACCAGGAAACATTGAGACCCATCTGCTGGAACTTCAAACCCATGCACCCACACACACACACACACACACACACAAGCAAAAAAATATGGGCTCCTCTCAAAATACAGTAGTATAAAACACAGTTCTACAGTTTGTACATATGTTTCGGCTAATTAAATATATTGATGTACTTAGTGTAAACTGATCAAATATTACATACATATTTCCCCTTAAGGGGAAAAAGCATGCAAAATTATATTTAAACAGAAAACTTATTTCAAATTGTAATAATTTAACATTACTGATTTTACATGTTTGATCAAATAAATGCAGCCTCAGTGAGCATAAGACTCAAAAACATGAAAAAATCTCGACCTCAAAATTTAGAACGGTATATACATACATACAGTAGTACATACATAACCCGATTATGAAACTGTGGTTAACAAACCACATTGTTTAACAGAATACGTATTCATCAATTGTTTACAAATCTATCATCAACTGTTTGCTAGAAACAAGTTGTATATATCCATGAAACATTTGCATGTTTGATACATGCCCTAGAGGTCAAACTGGGCAGAAAAGTTGGGTGAGGGAGAAAGCGGATGAAACAGTGAAGAAAAGGAATTTAATTCCTCACCATCCAGCGTAACTCAAGTTTATGGCCATTGCCTTGGTGTTTGATAAAAGCTTAAAGTGTCCTAGCCGTCACTTCCCTCAGCCTGCTCCATGAGAGATGGATTCTTCTGCTCTTCATTCAGCCATGGGCAGAATACACATGATGAACAAGAGAGCTTCTCTCTCTCTCTCTCTCTCTCTCTCTCTCTCTCTCTCTCTCTCTCTCTCTAACAAGGACAAATGGTACCTGTACCCTTCCTGTCTACAGCTTCTATCTATGGAAAGAAGTGTGTGTATGCCTATGAAAATGTGTTTAAAGTAGTGATGCACCGATATGAAAATTTTGGCCAATACCGATAACTCTTTATATTTGAAAGCCGATGACCGATATTATAGCCGATAAATCTGAGATCTAAATTTTTTGTATAATTTTTGAGAGCCTTATTACAAAAACAAAAGTCTCATCATGCCCCAATCACACAATTATAATGATGCTCTCTATCATTCTGTGTAGCTTATGTGACAGACTTGCACAGCGCATGTTCCACTTTACTGTATTTTCTTTTTCAAAATGATTCTAATCATTTCAGTCAATTCAAAAACATCATGGCGAACAGTGCGTATCTGAAGTGTCTCGGCGGGCTGAAGGAAATAATACATTACGGTAGGGGTGGGAATCTTTTACCATCTCACGATTCGATTCGATTCCGATTCTTGAGGCCACGATTCGATTCAAAATCGATTTTCGATTCAAAAAGATTTTCGATTCAAAACGATTCGATTCGATTTTATCCATAATGATTTCTAATCGGGTTTCTGATCATGATCTACTCTCATCTGCTTTGCTATACAGAATGACAAACGGAGACTTTAAAGTGTCTTTTTCACATTTATTAAGTTCAATTCTCAGGGAAGTGCCTTTTATAAAAAACATTGTCTGGTTCTCAATTGCTAGCCTACTCATTAGTATCTAGCTATAAAATAAGTTGGAACAAAACAAAAGTGCTTCTTAATAATACAAAATGGTTGAAAATAGATGCAGTTTACCACAAATATCATGTAGAACACAACCGGTGAAGACAAAAAACATCTATATTTCTCAGTCAGACACAGTAACTTAAAGAATAACAAGTTATGAAAATAAAGTGCTTCTTTCAAAATGAATAATAGTCCTACCCCTAAGCTACCTGGCGATGAAGCAGCGATAGACCGAGTTTTTTTTTTTTTTTTTTTTTTGCCCTCTCGGAGTTGGGAGGGAGTTTCGTGAAGCACTGCAGTGTGCGTTGGTCTGCAGCTGGCGGCTGATTTCACACCGCCGCCGACTTGAGCTGCAAAAAAGCTATGGCCGCCCTGTCAAGGACGCTTGTCAAAAAGTACGGGGAATCTTGTTGACGCTTTGGCCGCTCTGACGTATAGCAGCATTCACAATGAAATGTAAACAGAAAAAACAAGCAATGCATTCGGCAGTTTAGGATATCGCACAAGATTTGTCAACACGGAAACCATTTCATCACTGGAGAGTTTTTTTCCCGACACCATCGTATTAATTGATTTTGATTCATATGCGCGAGGGAGAGAGAGAGAGCAGACAGCGCTCGGGTGAGTGCGCGCGCGCGGCCGGCTCTCTCCCTCTGCTCGTGCAAGCGCGCCCTGTTAAACTGACAGGACTTAATGCAAATGGTAGGAACGAAAGATCTCCCTCTCATCCATTTGCTTCCTTTTTGTTTTAGTGATTTGCCGCTCACGTCCCGTATAGGCTAGTTACAAAAATGGAGGCGAACAGCCAGCTGATTTTATTTATTTATTAAATCGATTCTTGGACATTTCAGATCGATTCTGAATCGTTGCCAATGAGAATCTAGATTCTTCTGTGAATCGATTTTTTTGGCACACCCCTACATTACGGTATTTATCTGCTTTAATATATTGGCCAAATTTTAACGATAACATTAAAAATGAACATATATCGGCCGATACAGATATGGTGGCCAATATATTGTGCATCCCAAGTTTAAAGATATATTTCACCAACCCCAAAAAAGAAATGATGTCATCTTTACTGATCCCCATGTGGTTCCAAACCCACATGGCTGAGCATTTTGAAGAATGAACCGGTACTAGCCACATCCAATAACAATGAATGGGAAAGCTTCAAAAAGGATTAAAATGCTAGCCTAGAAATCTAGACGCCCCTAGCGGCAGCAAAATGTATTTTGCAGCCAGGGCCAGTCTAGCAACTCTCAATACACATTCTAGCAGCAAAAACCCAGATTGGGTCAGGCCAATCACGTCGTGTATAGAGCATGCGGGGCGGGCTTAACATATGACGACAGAGTTGCGACGGCTGGCATAGGCACTTGTAAACAAAGAATGGCGGCAGCAGCTGTCGAACAGCAGTCTTTCAAATCGGCTTTGGCCGCGACTCTGGAGGACTTGGAGTTAAGTTTCTCTTTAAGAAAAGAGCAAAAAACGGCACTTAAATCATTTTTAAAAAAGGAAGATGTGTTCGGAGTTTTGCCGACTGGATACGGAATAAGTTTAATATACCAATTAGCTCCGCTGGTGGGAAAACGCACCACGTCACCT
Source organism: Phoxinus phoxinus (assembly GCF_949152265.1). Lineage (NCBI taxonomy): Eukaryota > Metazoa > Chordata > Actinopteri > Cypriniformes > Leuciscidae > Phoxinus > Phoxinus phoxinus. The sequence continues at coordinate 12,498,892 of NC_136898.1, read as the reverse complement.
TCTTCGTTGCTCTGATTGGTTGTAGCGCTATCCTATTGCGTGCAGAGGGATTTTGAGAGACAGCCGTTTATCCCGCCTCTCAGAGTAAGCCTAGTCTATGGACAGTGTCCAGACTAAACATCTTGATGTAAGTCTGGCTGGCCAGGCTATTAAAATGCACCATAAAGGTATAAACTTCAAAAATGCTGACATCAGACCTAGCTCTTCTTGGTGCATGTATGAGTGAATGAATCATTCTTTTGAGCCATAACTTTTCAATGAATCAGTTAGATGAATCGGTTCAATACCGTGATTCACAGCTCACCGGAGAGGAGGATTGTCAGCAAATAACAATTTTGGTGTTTATGTCTCACAAATGTACTGCCTTAAAATAAAAGTGTATGGACTTCATCCCCTAAATCAAACATAATTATACTGAAAAGAGTCCAGGACATCCTTGAAAAAAATCATATTTTATGTTCCATGTGGGAAAAAAAACTTCATACTGGTCTTGGAACCACATTAGGGTGAGTAAATTATGACAGAATATTTTTGGGGTGACCTGTTCCCTAAAGCGTACATGAGTGTGTGTGTGTGTGTGTGTGTGTGTGTGTGTGTGTGTGGTGTTCAATGTAGCGTGTGTGGCCATCTGATTGCTTGCTCTGTAGTGGCAATTCCTCTGTGTAAACATGCCATAAATACTCATTAGTAAAAACAAGAGGATGTCACAAACACACACAAACACAAAGAGCAAGAGAGCAGCACCTCGCAGCAACAATAACGAGAGTGACTAATTTAATTAGCACCATAAAACAAGTTCAAAAAAGCCCGAGCCCATTCGCTCCTCGTTCATCCTTAATGACAGAGTTAATCAGCAGTGACTTTACACATCTAATCTTAGAGGACACAATCTCTATTATTCTCTCTCTCTGCTTTAGCACTTTTGTAAATCAGTCCACACTTTTGTCATTGTGTAATGTCTGAAAGATCCAACAAACCACCAGCCTGCCAGTAAAACCTAGTATCATATTAATTACCTCCTTCGATTAGATCGGTAATAAGTCTTACGCTGTGACAGAGACGGCTAATGATCATTGACAATTACTTGATTCAAATGAGCTCTGCCTTAATGGAGTCAGATTGGCGCACCTCTTCTGTTGTTCAGTCATTCCCAGTGAAGACAGACATTGTACACAGCTTTGAGAAATTAACATGACTGTAGGTTTGCATTATCTCAGTACACAATCTAATCATGATTTAATTTGGTAAAAACATTCATAAAAAACACTGAAACAAAGCAGTGCCTTGAGGTAAACTATTATTAGGTGCAAAGGGAACAGACAGTAGCCCATCCAGAACAGGGTTATTATCTTTGACTAAAACAAATTTTACTCCAATTTTACTCCAACCAAATGCTGAAGCTCATGCACTTGTGGGAAATCAATAGAATGCCTTTAATCTACCAACAAATCTACCAAATACATCAAGGCTCCCAGTTCCTGTTTGAGCAGATCACAATCGTGATTTTAGGACACATGTAGCGAGCTAAAGTTAAACTCACAGGTTGGTGTTTCTTCTGCAGGTGTTTCTTCTTCTTGCTGTGTGTATGGGCCAGGCGAGGGTTGTTCTCCTGGTCTGAGTGGTGGTGCTGGTGGTTGTTGTGGTTGAGTCGGTCTTTGTGTAGGTCTATGTTCAGTCCGTTCGGCACTCGTCCGGGCTTCTTCTTGCGCAGCGGTCCTGCCTGGTTCTGCTTCTGCCTCCGCTCGTGGGGCTTCAGGGTCATGTCCTTCTAACAGAAAAAAAATTGATATGAGTATAAAACATTTTTTGGATTAAAGGCGACATGCAATAAATTGAATCTTTTTCTTTCATAATAAATCTTATGATGCACAATTCATTAGTAGAGGTTACTCTAAAGGGAAAAAATATTTTAACAAAATGCAAGAACTTTTTAAGCCTCTAAAATGGCTTTCCTGATTACTGACTTAACTAAGGCTGCTGGGCGAAGAAGACAAAATATTGTTCACTTTTAATAGTAGCCTACTTTTTACAATCCAATCAAATGTAAATTAATCAAATCCAGCCTTGCCGAACAGTATTTCCTACTATACACAACCGTTCAAAAGTTTGGGATCATAGTAAGAATTTAAAGAAATATACTTTTATTCAGCAAGGACACATTCAAGTAAAGCTATTTATAATATTACAAAATATTTATATTTTCAAATAAATGCTGTTCTTTTGCATTTTCTATTTATCTAAGAAATCTGAAAAAAACTGTTTTCCAAAAAAAAAATTAAGCAGCATAACTGTTTCTTGAGCAGCTAATTAGCATATTAGAATGGTTTCTGAAGGATCATGTGACATTTAAGAAGTAAAGCTTGTTGTTCAGCATAAATATTCAAATAGAAAACAGTTATATTCAATAGAAATAATATTTCACAACATTACTGTATTTTTGATCAAATAAATGGCTTGGTGAGCAGAAGAGACTTCTTTCAAAAAGCATTTAAAAATATTACTGGCCCCAGACTTTTGTATATTCCGTCTCACTCTGAAATATGTAACATTATGGAAATGAGTGTGATGTAAATGAAATGCACATGCTGTTTCATGTCTTTAAGGACCATTAATAAACAGTATGAAGACTATTCCTGCTACAGAACGGATATACTGTTTGTGCTAAAAGACATTACACAACATGAGCATTATACTCTCCAGTAGGCCTACGCTTGTCTACCTCCAGCAAACATTGTTCTGCCAAGCTGCTAAATAAAATAATCTTTAGCCCACAGAAAAACAAGTGTTCTGATAAAAGGAGTCTGAAGAACAGCGGAGGAAGCAGAGACGCAGTGCTCCGGTCTGACACAGAACTTTCTCATCCACTGAGAACTCCAGACAGGAAGATCAATATTCAATATGACAAAGCTGGTCTCTGCAGGGGAGCTGTGTATCTCCACATATCTCTGCTTACAGAACGAATCAATTACATTATTATACTCCAGCTACAGAGAGATAGATACTTCTCATGCTGAAAACTCTACACTACGGGAAGGAAAAGTGAGACATTCAATACAGTTCAGAGTAGGAACGCCTACTAGAATAACGATGTCCGTGTGAACAGGGCTATATTTATAACATGTAACGCCAGATGAAAACAAAATAATATATATATAAATATGTATAATTATCATATTAGAATTCTTTCTGAAAAATCATATGACACTGAAGACTGGAGAAATGTTGCTGAAAATTCAGCTTTGCCATCACATGTATTCAAATGTTTTTGAAATTATAATATTTCAAAAAATGCTATTTTACTGTATTTTTTATTAAATAAATGCAGCCTTGGTAAGCACAAAAGAATTTTAAAAAACAGACTCCCAAACTTTTGAACAGTAGTGTATATATGACGTATTTTCTTACTAAACATTCCGAGAACAATTCTGAGTGATGAACCAAATGAATCACTGAGCTTTGAATCAATTCACTGAAGTTGACAGTTTGTAGTGATTCACAAAATAATCTATTCTAATGTCATTTTTACTACTGTATTATAAGATAAGAAGGGTTTGCAAAACTATTAAAATCACACATTCTTTGGAATGGAATCATACTTTAGGAAGAGGGAGCAGACCAATTACAAAACGATGGGCAGCAGAGTGCTGTTTAATGTAAAAATAATGATATTATGTCTCTTCACATTGTCAAAGTTTTCATATTTTACTTTAGAGATGTAGAACAGTGTCCTTTTTGACAAATTTTCAAGAGATTCGCTAATTTCCTTAAATGGCAGCTCCTTTAATGCTCTTCATTTTAAGCTCTGCGCGTGTGCGTGTGCGTGTGCGTGTGTGTGTGTGTGTGTGTGTGTGTAATGTCAGTGTGTGTAATGTCAGTGTGTGATTAAAAATGAGTAATGGCTCTGACAAATGTTTCTTCTCTTAAAAAACCTTCAGATTTATCAGCAAATGTCTGTGTAGACCAGTCCAGTAAAATGAAACATACTGTAAGCAAACATTACTTATGTACAAAGTTGTGTGTGTTTATTTTGCATCACTCCAAGCCCTTAGAAGATTAAATCCACCATTTCTCAAACGTAAAGAAATGTGTTATGCATCTGATGCAAACCATATGTACTGTACCTTCTACTGTGCAAGTGTGTGTGTGTGTGTGTGTGTGTGTGTGTGTGTGTGTGTGTGTGTGTGTGTGTGTGTGTGTGTGTGTGTGTGTGTGTGTGTGTGTGTGTGTGTGTGTGTGTGTGTGTGTGTGTGTGTGTGTGTGTGTGTGTGTGTGTGTGTGTGCAGATACACCATCAGCCCTCATCCGCCTGCGGGGCTGATCCATCATGTTAAACTTATGTACTAAATCAGATTACATGCTTCAGAGACATTACATGTTTAATAGCCTTGTTCATGTACTTGAAGTCAGAGACATCAAAAGAGCTCTCGGCTGAGCAGACGGAGCATGTCAGGACTGCAAGATACAGCAGGCTGATAACCAGCCATCAACTCTTCAGCTCTGGTAGAGCACTCTGGGTATTTGTGCTGAGGGACAGCCTCTATTCATTCAGTATCTCTCTATTCAGCGATCAGAATCATTCAGACTCACAAAATCAAGCTGAGGTTGATTCACTTCAGCTGCTTGAGAGGAGAAGCTCTTCTAAACCAACATCTAGACGAGACTGTGGGTATGTTCAGTATATTAAAGGATATGTTCATGGAAAAACTCTAGTCCTATCAGTTAAACACGCAATTTAAAGTTGGCATGAAGCGATTTTGTCCAATTAGAATTTATTGGATTGTTGATTGTTAGGGGAAATTACTTTGATTAAAGATTAAGACGGAACAGGAATAAAAAAATATATGTGCACGCGGATAAATCATTTATAATAAAAAACGTTTTTGATTTTATGGTGACTTTATTGGGGTCCTGTGACAACATTGTAGCATAATACCATTTGAAACAGCTGCACGATATGCACGATTTGTTTTTGCTATATATATTGCAAAAATGAAAACAAATTCACCAGATGACTTGAATAGCTCTATTTGAAAATAATTAATCATTCTACAATGATTGATGTGATTTTATAGGGGAGTGGATCTGCATAGAAAATAATAAACAAATTAAAAGCATAGATAAATACAATAGAACAAAGATAAAATATAAAAGAAACAGTGTTTTATGTTTTTCAGTTAAGTCTAACAACATGCAGGTACAGAAATCAAACAAATCAAGTGTAAATTAACACTGCATAGTCTTCACTGTAAAAATTAAATATAGCCTACACTTAATCTTTGTGAAAGCTACAAAAATTTTGTTTGATTAACATTAATGACAGACAGCAGAATTAACATATACAATTAGACTGCTGAATATTAGGCTGGTATAAGGCTGAATATAGGCTGGAATAAAAAAAGAATATTAGGCTGCTGTCACTTTAAGACTGAATGCACAGATTCACTAATACACATCTGTTTTAGTTGTTTACGTTCACTTAAGACATAAGCGACTGTGTTTACGAGGATACTCGCTGAGACAGGCATTTTGACATAATTATGAGTGTATGTGTCCGTTCAAGAACAAAGAGTAAAAAGGAACAGAATTTGACACTAGTGTGCGAGGTCTGAGTTCTCTTCCGTGTCTTCTTTTAAAATCGCTTGAAGGTTTACACTGAGAAGACCTAAAACGTGCAAATAATAAACTTTCACTCTATGATAATTAAACTTTGCAATTAATATGTGAATCACGTGCGTTTCGAACCGTGAGCCCTGGTTAGTACAGTACAACTACGATCCCTATACTTGCATCACACATCCTGTCATGTCATGTGGATGCACACATTTCGATATTGATGCTAAAACGATATATTGCACAGCCCTATTTGAAACTATTTCAATGGCGTACTGTTTAAAGTGATATTTAAAAAATTGTATGCAGTAGACAGTATATTCTGAACAGTAGTATCTATCCTTTAAGTATCTGAGCCAAAAACGTATTATCCTTCTCTCTTTCAAAATACATCAGATTTTAATCAAAAAGGCCATAAGAGCGTGCAATAAGCAATGCTGTATGAAGGGAGACTTTAGAGGAGGGTGGATTCTAGGGCGGTCTGGAAACTGTCTGGAATGACAGAAAAGCGCAAGAGATTATTTAGGATATGGAAACAGTTTGTCAAGCATACTGAGCGTGAACCTGAATGGCTTTTCCACAGCAATCACTTCCATGATCACAAAGCGTTCGAGTATGTGCTGAACCAGAGCCATAGTCTGGGACACATAATTCAACGGATGGGCCTAATTATGTGGATTTTCTTCTGCAGGAACTACAATGATCTTTCGACAACATGGCAAACTTCATTAATCTATCTGCAAGCACATCTGGCCCTAAAGTGCATCTTTCAGTGTGAATTACGTATAACAACATGTGATGCTCTAAAGCTGGCAGAGGAAACACTAGAAGTTCACTCTGGGAACACATATGACGATATATTTGATTGGGTTTGCTCATCTAACTTGTGTAGTCTATCCTTGGAAAAAACATTAAGACTTACTTTTTTTTTTATAAAGATCTCTTTTCTATATTCTAGAAGAAAACAGCAGTTTTTTGTCTTTCGGTGCATTTTAGTATAAACTCTTCTCTTTATCTGTATTTCTTTGCCTGTAGTATATATCACATACTGATAAGTGTTTATCATTATAACATTCAGAGTGCAAAAAAATGAATAAAGAGATATATTTTTTTTTTATATTCTGCTTAATGTTAGGACAAAGAGTGTCATCAATTTCAGAGAATATTGTTTGTATTTATTTATTTTTTGCCATTTCCCAAGAGATTTAGCGAGGTAAACTCTGGATACAAGAACAGCCCTGCATCTACCCACAAATACACAACACACAAGCTCCCTAGAGTTCACTTTGCTACCTTGCTTTCTAGAAGTTCTTCTTTTGCTGTGGGGACATAAAACACTTCCGTACTCTCTCACACACACAACATCACTCAAAGCCAGCAGCTTTCAAGTGCAAAGTAGCTTTTTACAGTCTACACAGGGTTTATCTTTCATCTGCTTCACCACGAAAATGTAATGATGTCTGAACAGAAAGGAAGACACATTCAGACAACATCCAAATGCAGAGACTTGCCTTCTCAGTTTTATGAGCCAAGTAGATTCTTAATGCAAAAACATTACTTAACTCCACAGTTAACATGAGCTAACAAAGAACAATATTTTTAAAGCATTTATTAAATATGGTTTATTTTCATTTCTATTCATACTATTATTTTTCACAACAATACATATGGGTAATAACACTGTACAATAAGGTTTCATTAGTTAACAATAGTTAACTAGTTGACATGAACTAGCATTTATTAATCTTTGTTAATGTTAATCTCTTTATTTACTAAGATTGAAAATCATTTTAGGATCAAAAGTTAATGCACTATGAACTAATATGAAAATGAAAATTTGTATAAACTAACATTAACAGAGGTTAATATACTGTACGCTGTTAGAATTATATTGCTCATTGTTAGTTAATGTTAGTAATAAGTAACTAATGTTAACAAATGAGACATTATTGCAGTGTTACCAAAGTTGTATGTTGTCATTAGTTAATGAATTATGGACCAACAATATTATATTAGGCTATACTGTAATAAACATTAACATTAATGAAAAATGTAAGAAAAAACATATTTAATCATCATTATCATATAGAACATTATTTATATAATGAACTACTAAGTAAAAAGATTTGTATTCTTGTGTTGTCTAGTCAAAAGGCTATGAAAACAGTATTTGACCGACTACCAGTTCAATAACGTGCTGTTTCTCAAACCCTGATAATGATCTAGTGTACTTTTTCGTCTGCACTGCACTGCTAAAACCTCCTCCTGATTCATTAGTGACACATACGAGGGCTGTACACACTATCCTACAGATGCAGGGGATGCTGACGAGGCAACCAGGAAAACTCCCACTCCCTTTACCCAGCAGTAAATGAGAGAGACAGAAAGAGAACAGCATGGGAGACCTGCACTTCGATCCCATTCCGTGATTACACCCCTGTTCTACAGCAGAGCCACTCCAGGGATCAGTTCCCCTGCCAAGCGTAACTACACAGGCTTTTGTGAGATGGAGAGAGAGATTCTGTCCATGGCCTTTCTGTTTTATTAGTCTTATCTGTGGCCCTGAGGGAAGATATTACTTCTTTAGCAAAAAACAAAAACAAAGAAAGCACTAGCAGGAAAGCACACTACATAAATGGTTGCTTTGAGACGCCGCAAGAAGCAATAGGCTTTCGTGACCAAGCAAGCACCGATTTAGAAAACATAACACAGCAATTGAGTTCTATTCCTAAGATGGATGGAGGGGGTGAAATAGATGAAATGAGAGGGGAAAGGGACCTGTGCCCTCCACATGAGTGAGTAAACACCATACGTCCATCTGTCTTCCCACTGACTCCCTACTGACATGCTTTATCAAGTTTTTGTTTTGTTCGTCAGAAAAATAAATTAATATTCTGGTGTAAATGGTGTCATATAAGAACAACACTCTTGAATTAAATGTATGTTTTACTCCATCTGCAAACTTGCTTTAACCTTAATCAATTCTGGTAGATTTACGCTAATAAGAAAATAAGACAGAAAAGACATTATCTGAAAACAAGTTTTATTAGCCGATTTAATGCAAATTTCCTTAAAATGTCGATATATGAACACTGGAAAGAAAATATATAAAATTAAAAAGAGGTTAGGCTATTTTAAATTGTAAAAATATTTTACAATAGTACAGTTATACTGTAATTTTGATTAAATAAATGCATAAGAGACTTTCAAAAATATAAAAACAAAATATTACCAACCCTAAACTTTTAAAAGGTAGTGTAGTCTATATGTCAATACTGTATACGCACTACATCTGAATGCTCTAGACCAGCAAACTGCCAAAACTTCTTTAAAACTTAAAAGTTTTTAAACTTAAGAGTTTAAAACTTAGTTTTAATCGAGTTGGATCCCGCTTGCTGATGATTGATTCATCAAAGGCATTTGATTAGCAGCATCTGACTGCTACTTACCCTCTTAATTCCTTTGGAAGCAGTACGGGTGCACTTAGTTTGTCACACATGGCTTCTCCATTTTGACCTAGTTTTGTTAAATAAATAATGACACTAATATGTCATGTGTTACCAAAATACCAAATGTTAAGATATGCCAAGGACCAGATTATTTTTTTATTATGTCCTGATATGTAAATTCAATAGACTGTCCTTTCTTTTTCACATATGTACACTATATATACTACATATACGCATGTAGTATATATAGCATAGGCTATATACTGTATATGTAGCGTGCATAATATGTTAACATTAAGTCACTCGAGGCTATGCATTACAGTGATTTTATCATGGGCTCTTGTGACTTATTGCTTTAGTAAAAGCAGGGGGGAAGAAGCCGATGGCCTTCAAATGCAGGTTAAAAGACATCAACTCTATTACAACAAAGGTTAACCACCCTCCACCATCCGGCACTCATCAAAGAGAATATTTCATTAGCTCAACTCAATAAGCAATTCAAAGAACGATAAGAGCCGGTTTAAAGATGTATCTAATTAAAGGCCAGGCCAATCTAAGAGTGTGAATCCTTAGAGGCAAGGGGAAATAAAGACCCCATATGGACCGAAGAGGTCATGCATGGATGGCATGAAAGGCAAACATCTTGTTCTGAAATCAATCACCATGACAGGAAGGGAGAGGGGCTTGTGCTTTGAAGCCCTCTGCCTCCATCCTCCCAAGTAATGGAGCTCAATCGCTGACAGATGGAGGGAGCGGCGGGGGGAAGCGAGCAAACGCATAAACGAATGAACGAATGAAGCAGTCTGTGTCCGTGGGGGGGAAGTAGGTCATTCATGCTTGGGCAGTTTGTACAGATTCACTGTAACAAAGCCGTTCCTGTAATAGCCGAGATCTGGGCTGAACCGTATTTTCTTCACATTCTAGAACATTTTAGAAATAGCATCTTTTTTTTTCTTCTTCCAGGAGATGCATTACAGAAACATCCCAACCCAGAATCCTATTATATCTGTTTAGTAACCATGCCAATTTCATTTAGGATCACATTTAGACCATTTGTAAAGTGCCCCAATTAGGCTTTTTTAAAGGCCCCTCATTTTGTTTTTGAGGACTCCAACAATAGGTTTACATGTATCCAAGGTCATAAAACACTATATACATAATATACAGTGCAGCATCACCTCTTTTCTCACAGTGTCTTAAATGGTTTGATCAAGAATTATCTGCAAAGTCTTGGTTGTGATTGTTTTACTGCTTACAGCGCATGTCGGAAACCAACCGCTCATTACCATATATGAATTTCAGCTCCGGAGGCTTCCTCAGCACTTGATACACAGTGACACGAACAGTAACGATGGCGTCGGTTTTACCATATCAATTCGAGTCCTCAGCCTTTAGCATTCACAGCGCAGAAAGCAGCATCTTCTCAACATGTCGACGACACAAACCAAACTCTTCCAGGCCTCAGCTTACACTACAATGTTTGTGGGCGGGTCAAGTTAGACATTGTACGCAGGCAGCCAATGAAAACAACATGCTGCCATTATGCAAATTTGTAACAAACCTACAAAGGTTCGTGCAGGAAGTAACACTGGAATTACTGACGATTCATTTCAGGCAGTTCACCTCTCTTTTTTAGAGACAATAACAATAATAGAGCACTTATCGTGAATGACTTTTTACATTCACAAACAGCTTTATTACACACTACATGAAAGGTAACATCCAAAAAAAGTAGAATAGGGGCACTTTCAGACTTAAGGGGATAGTACACCCAAAAATGTACTCACCCTCATGTCGTTGCAAACATGTAAACTCTTTCTTCTGTAAATTAGTAATACTGTAGCAGATGATTCTAAAACTAGACAACATGCAGACCGAGTCTCTTGAGCGTGGTTGTTTTTGTACTAAATGATTAGCAAAATGCTCTACTGCGGTTCTAAGCAATACGATCACACCGCAAGATAAGAAGTATCAAAGACCAACTCAAGAGCACATCAAAGGCCGCACAACAGGTTGCTTCGTGATACTTGCCTTTTATGTTATGAGAGGGCAAAGTCTTTTAATTAAATTCACGTGAGACAAAAGAATCAATTGGTCCGAGAGCAACGTCTGGATTTAGCCCAGGCAATTAACATGATTATAATAGTCATTTAATTCCATGGGATAAAACACTTTTCCAACAGCTGGCTTCAGACAGTTTTTCAACATCAGAATGAAAAATAAGAGAAAGCTCAAAAAGGGCTCTGGGGGTAATTATTAAAAATGTAATAGCTTTATAACTGATGAGTACAAAATGATATGAATAATTATTCACAGCTTTCATGTTTGATCCCCAACCTATATGCTACGCACTGCAAGTAGTTCACATGAGGCCCATTCCAGTGTTTTACTGCCTTTAATCACAAAGCCTTATATAAAACAGTAATGTTAAGTTAAATTCAGTTAAGGTCAAAAGAAAGTCCACACTATTACAGTCCATTATGATACCAAATCCATTATAACAACAATAAAGCCACTGTGTGCTTTCACACAGCCATTAGTTTCAATATATTTCAATATTGTGACATGGCTTCAGGTACGCTACACTGCCATTCAAAGGTTTGGAGTGGGTACGATTATTTTAACGTATCTTATGCTCACTAATGCTACATTTAATTGATTAAAAAACAGTCAAAACAAAAATATTGTGAAAGATTATTACAATCTATCTAAAAAAATGGCTTTAAAAATGTTTTATTCATTACTATGATGGCAAATATTTTTAAAACAGCATCATTATTCCAGTCTTCAGTGTCACATGATCCTTCAGAAATCAGTCTATTATGTTGATTTGGTGCTCAAGAAACATTTCTTATTAATATCAGTGCTGAACACAGTTGTGCTGCTTAATATTTTTAAGAAAATACATTGATCTCCTTTTTCAGGATTCTTTGATGTATAGAAAGTTTAAAACAATAGCATTTATTTGAAAAATAAATATTTTGTAGCATTATAAAGGTCTTCACTGTCAATTTTAATAATTTTAATGGATACGTCCTGAATAAAAGCATATACTTACTGACCCAAAACTTTAGTATCAGTAACTTTAGTAACAGTAGTATACATGGCCCAATGTGGGATATTTGTCAGGTAACATCGTTATGCCTGTAGGTGGCGACAACTACATGTCTTTATAAGTGAATGTGAAGTGAATCATTCATTTAACCGAGTGAGTCAATTAATCATTCACCCAATCGATTCGTTCAAGAACACTGGTTCTTACAATAAAATAAGCGACTGTACTAGGGATGGGACGGAATGAAAATTTAATATCACGATTATAGTGACCAAAATTATCGTGATTATCAATATTATCACGGTTTTGTTCAAACAAAATGTGTGATGAATGTTCAAACAAAATGTGTGATGAATGTGTTCAAAAATAACTGATGCTCACATTGAAAACATATAAACAAGTTTTATATTTGAAAATCAACAAACAACAAATAAAACAAGCAGCTCTATGCACTTTTTTAAGCAAGATTCTATTCTGTGGCATTTCCTTTCTTATAATGACCGTCGTCATAGCAACGCATTAAAACACAGCGCACATCCATTTATCACAACGGGCGCGCGCTCTCGTTTCATTCAAATACAACTTGCCGTTTTGCGTCTCCGTTTTTGATTGTATTGAAAATGAAATCAGAGTTTGATCATATTGTTGTGATCATCTTGACTGGACGATTGTTTTGTACGCACGCTGTACAAAATCGATTTATAAACAAGTAAGATTTAAAACATTAACGTTAATCTCAATTCAATATGTCCCCGTAATTATGTGGTTAAAAAATCTGTGTAATAAGTGTACAATGAATCTATACACATTAGTATCCCTTAAATGGCACTCTTACAGTAATAATAGTCTTGTTTGAACTTGTTTGTTCGTCTTTGGCTCAAAGCCACTTGCTGCAAACCATTCTTTGTGAGTGAGCTAAAATACTTAAACTTTGAAACAACATTTTGTACCCAATTATTTCACAGACGTAGTTTTGGTATTGAGGTCAAAGTTAACTTGCCTTGCGTTCGCTATACAACAGTGGGTGCTGGTCACACAAGACGACTCGGCAGTTTTGAAGTGTTTCTGTTGCAGCGACTTTTTGTCCTGCAGACAGGGTGACCATCCTCGATTAAGTTTCCCTCAGGATTTTTGTAAAAGCCTAAATATGACCACACCTCAGATTTGGTCCTCTTAAAAGGCTGAAAAATCTCCCGAGCACGGTCGCTGCCATCCGCCATTCCTTCTCGAATAAAAAAACAACAACATTGCGCGCTGCGCCTGCGTCAGACTGTTGCTGGCTGGACAGGATTTACAGTGAGTCATTAAAATCGCGATAATCAAACACGGTTTTAATGATAATTCAATTTTAGACGATAATACTGAAACCGGTAATCGTCCCATCCCTGAATAGAACCCATTATAATCAATGATTCTGTCTACACTGGATGTGCGTGACGTGACACAACAAATCCCAGCAGTAAACTAATGCTGCGTGCTATTGCTGACGTACTCCAAGCGCACGTACTATGAAGGACAAATGGATTTGCAACGGTCGCTTTGTATAGACAGTGTAGACACTGAATCAGTCACTCAAGCAATTTGTTTATTAACACTACTTTTAGGATATTGCTTAAACATTTACAGTAAGAAATAGTATAGAATTTTTTATGCTTTGCTCTTTTATACTATATTAAAGCCTTACATTGACAGCCCAAGTAGTGTGGTGCAGTCATTTGTTATGTAGTGTATGTAGTAGGGTAAATGGGCTGTAGTATAACGAGTATACATTGAGCAAGTTTTACAGTAATGCAGCAGACAGTGTATTGTTAGTGAACATAGTGTGTGTTGTAGAGAGCATGTTAGTAGTGTAATCTAGTGCTGAGTAAGGCTGCAGTATGAACAATGTGCTCACTGAGGGCTCGTCCATTCACTGTGACACATGACCTGATTCTTCACCCACAGGCTAATTCGCCCGCACACACTCACACACACAGTGTTACAAAAGCTTCTAAAGAAGAGCTCTGCTCCCCACTTATTACACACTCTCTATCAGTTTACCCTTTTAACCTACGGCTTTCTCTCTCTTTCTCTCTAGAAGCAGTGACTCATAGGCAGTAATCCACACTAACGCCTCAGGAGTGCTGAGGTTCATTACACATTCAAACACTCCACTAAACACACCACCAGATCCTGCAATCCTTTTTAAGTTTGTGTGATTTTTATGCAGATGTCAAATCCATAGCTTAGACTAAAAAAACAGCCCATCCATCAGCAAAGTGTCCGATACTCTCCATCACTGGTTCACGCTATGGTCATTGTTGACTCAAACTGTTTTTCGCTTTATATCCAGAGAAGTCTCAGTGTTTTGTCTAGATGCTAACATCTGTATATGTTTCAAAACCTGATGTTTTGGTCTCACAAGCTGTTTCCATTAGCATTCCGTTCCATTTAATTGCAGAAATTGCATGAAAAAACGCTGAATGGAAACGCCAAGATGCGCATAAAAAATGTGCTCAATTAAAGCGGATAACTATTCGTTAAGATAATTTTATAAAAATACACACGCATAAACTATAAATAAATCCCTTGATATGCAAAAAAAACACACCAACTAGTGGAACAATTTTAAATGCACAGCATCTCAAATGTTGGTTTGCTCATGAAATCACTGATAGTTACTCCCAAAATATAATAACCTCCCAAAACAGTCTCACACGATTGCACACGAACGCAAGATAACATGAGTTTATTGTGTTTCATCAGTGGGGAAAAAAGCCACAGTGGCTTCCCCGATTGCAGCAACTTCCATTTTTATTACAGATATTTTGCACCAATTATCCAGGAAGTGATGATTTTGCTCTCTTGAACAAATGGCATGGAAACTGGAAACTTTGGATGGAAACATAGCAACAGGCAGGTGTGAATGTCCAAAATGCTGTCTAGGGAGGCAGCGCACCTTAGTTTTGATTCACAACCCTCAACCCAATAAAAGCAAACTGTCATCACTTAGAACTTCAATACAAAGACCTACTTCTTATTTACTGACTACCCGCGATCCAGATGTTATAACTTATCTGTACTAGTATAGTACTGGGCCAAATAACAGTCATTATTTCAGTAAAAAACAAGCGTCCTTTCTATGTAAATTAGGTTCATGATAGAGTGTGCCTTGTTCACCAAAGTCAGCAGCATTTGCTGTTGAAAGAACTTGGTAAACTGAATTTAATTATAAAGAGATGCATGCCTGAGTACATTTTCTATTGGTCATATAATCAAATGATAAAGAAGAGCATAATGATAGGATACACCGAGTAGAATAAACTGCACTATTAGCAGGAGATATTCATTCATTGTGAATTCACCCTGTCTCTTTCGCACTCTTTTAACACATATTGTTTTTATTTTTTTGGAGTTCAAGATCTTAACTGCTGCAGTTCTCTTCTCCATGTTCGTGTTTAGCCGGGAACATCTAAAAAACTGCAGGCCCTTACAAAAGACGAGCAGTTCGTGCTAATATAACCTCAGTGTGCTAACATGTAAAACTTGCCTTTTGTTGTTGTACATTTTATTCAAAAACCCATATGAGAAACACATCACACATAACCACACAAATATATGCCTGTACACCTTTTAGGTGACCTCATGCCAGTCCACTAGCGGGATTCCAAGGCTTGAGCACCTTGTGTCGATCAGGCAATGTTGCCTAGCAACAAGGTAGAGAAAGCAGATCATTAAATTTTGCTGATGAAGTCTAGCCAGCAACAGCCACAGAGCGAGAGATCTCATAGTCCATATTATATTACACTGTGTCCTTCTCTAATTTATCTATACTCTGCTTTGTTCCCATTATCTACACTTTTAATTCTTTCTTTTATACCTGCGCTCCACCTGCTCTGGCAATATTGTCATTTTCAGAAAAAAAAAGATGATCTGGCTCAATAATTTGTATAATGCTCTAAAATACTAATTTAAAGTCTGGAGACACAAAATTCAAAAAGTGAAAAAAGTGAAGAAGAAAGAAAACCAGAAGGTCCCAATTTGATTCCAAACATAAGTTATAAAATAAAAATATAATAATAAAAATAATAATAATCATATATTTTATTCTTAATTATAATTTAATTATTTATATTGTATTTTAATGCTTATAAAAATCCAACTGATTAATGTATTTTATGTAATATAAAAATGAATAATATAATGTAATATAATATTAAAAAAACAAAACAATTGTAATATCATAAACTGTGGTATTTGAACTCACTTCCTGTCGAATCCATCTAAAATTAAAAAGTAATATACGCCGTGTCTAATTGGTAATGAATTCTGTTACAGATGCGTGCACAAGTTCAGACACTACATATGGGTGTATTTATCAAAATGCATGTTCTAAACTGTGACTCCACCATCAAACTGTCAGTGTGACGTCAAAAGGTTCAAGATGTCACAAAGAACATGTTTCCATGCAGACATGCAGCCGCCTCCTTACAGACAGCTGGATCAAATCTCCTCTCAGTCCAACTGTTCCCTCAGTTCCAATTCTACGATTCCAAAAATCCAGCTGCATGCTAATGGACTGATGATTCTAGAACTGTATTAAGTAGCATATCATTCCATTCCCACTATACGTACAGTACATAAACCACCTCAGACATACACAAACCCCAAACTTCCCGAGGGCCGCACAAGCCACCTGCTCCAGTGCGGTCCTGAGGGGCTTTAAACTAACAATGTAACGCGAAGCCTCTCACTCTCCCGCTACACTAATTAGACCTGAATCGAGAGAATATCACACCAGTAAGAGAGGGCAGATTTAACACAAACATGCTCTGTAAATACCCTCATCTTACCTCAAGCGAGCTAATGAGATTTGAGAGATTCATTCGGAAAATCTCCCTGACTGCGCACAGACTGTGAAATCCTGGCATGACTGTGGTAAAGACGTACGTCATGAGCCAAATTCTTCAACAACCAAAAAAAACAGTTTTGAGTGAAGTGGTCCAAACAATGAAACGAAACATGAAGAGCAGCTCAACACAAAAGAGATTAGATAAATACAAAGTGAAAGCTTTGGCTCTACTGCATTAAACATGCTGACAGACAGAGAACAGTCTTGTCCAAAACTGCATATCAAAGGGAATTGAAAATCAGACTTATTTTTCCAACATCTGTCTCTAGTAGTTTTACCCTCTCTTTTTTGTCTTTTCTGTGTCTCAGTGCTATTTGCTAATGTATGTAAGCATCACTATTACAATCAGACGTACTTAGAATTAGGGATTTGAACAAACCCCAACGTATGTATTAAAATTCAGTGTGTTGTGTTCCGCACATAATATCCCATACCATAGACATGAATGTAACCTCAAATCATGTGGCTTGGTGAGGAGATGTGAGATATTACTTTACTACAGAAGCAAACAATTGTTGCCTGATAAACAATAAAGCAGGTGAAAAAATCCCTTTCACTTTCACTGAAGATGGACTCATCCATCCTGTCAGGATTCCACCTTCACATCACTCTCCATTACCTCCCAGATCATCACTGACTCCTCCCACTCCTTCAATCACCCGTTCACACTCCCCTGATTACTGATTCCCATCACCTGTGACTCATCACCAGTTCCCTTTATAACCCAGCATTCACCTCACCTCCGTTGTCTGATCTCGTCATTTCTTGACCACAGACCCACCGTGAACACTCTCCTATGCTAACCTGCTACTTACCCGAGCTTACCTGCATTCCTCCTCGGATCCCATCATCTCGTCTCAGTCCAGTCATCAAGGCTCCTTCTCTTCAACTCCCTCTCCTGGATCCTCACCTGGATACACATCACGGAATCAATCATTCAGCTAAGACTCTCCATATTTGCCATAGACTGTCTCACTTACCATTCCACTGTGTGTCCGCTACTGCATTGTTCAATAAAAGTGTGTTTACAACTTACGTCATCTCTCTCCGTGTTTCAAACCCTGACCTAAGATCAGACCAACAACATGCAATCGGATACACGAGACGCTGTTCCTCACCCAGTGCCCACCGCATCAGCGTCTGCTTCAACCAGTCCATCCCCGGATCCACTTCCGCATTCACCCGCTGCTTCGTTCACTGCCTCTTCCAGTCCCATGGCCAAACCAGCGCCTTACTCCGGCGAGGCGGAGGATTGCAGTGGGTTCCTCCTCCAGGTATCTTTATATTTCACTATGAATGAACAACAATTCCATAATGACGCCGCCCGCGTGGCTTTCATCATCTCGTTACTCACCGGTTCCGCCCTCCAGTGGGCTCAATCTCTTTGGAATTCCAATTCTCCGACCATTCGTGTATGCAAGGATTTTATTCAACACTTTAGGGATGTGTTTGGACAGTCCGTGGCTTCCCTCTCTATTCACGATCAGCTGTTCCATCTAAAACAAGGCCGTTCTTCGGTGACTGAATATTCCCTTCGATTCAGAACCCTCGCTGCTGCTAGTGGATGGAACGAACCCGCTTTAATTACTGCATATCGTCAAGGATTAACTCCGAAGATCCGTCAGCTGGTCGTGGTTTACGATGACGTCATGGGCATAGAAGCGCTCATTCAGAAAACTATCAGAGTCTCTCAACTACTAACTGCTTGTGACGTCAATATACCCACTGCACTTCCTCCGCCCCCGGCGTCCCAACCTGCTCATCTTACTCCTCCAGCACCTATTCCTATGGAAATTGATTCTTCTCGACTAACCCGTTCTGAACGACAACGAAGAATGCAAGCCCATCTCTGTCTATATTGTGCTTCTGACAAACACCTACTCAACAGCTGCCCCATTCGACCTCCGCGCCTTGCGGTAAGCTCAATCTACCATCCTCCTAGCGTCGAACATCTTATCAAAACTCAAGTCCATCTAATAACCCCTAAATTCTGTTTCCCCGTACAAGCCCTCATTGACTCCGGTTCCGCGGGAAACTTCATCTCCTCCCAATGTCTCCAGAAGATGAATCTGAACAAGAAACGACTTGAGTACGATCTCGCTATTCATACCATCCAAGGTAAACCGCTAGGAAGGGGTCGAATCCGTTACAGTTCTCCCATGTTAACTCTGCAGATTGGATGCTTACACACTGAGGAGATCTCTTTTATGGTGCTGGAGGAGTCTACAGCCGAAATCATCCTGGGACGCCCGTGGTTAATACAACATCAACCCCATCTCCACTGGAAGACCGGTGAAATCCTCCAATGGGGTTCGGACTGTCATTCTTCCTGTCTAACCACTATCACCAAGGTTACCCCTTCTCCGTCATCCGCTGAAATAGAGAGTCCTTCCTCAGAAGTCTCTTCGGATATTATCCCTCCATCCTCGTCTGATGTCTCAGAAGTGTCACTGCATTCCACTTCTGTGGAGAGCCCTGAGACTCAACGTCAGTATGAAATTCCAGTGGAGTACCGGGCGTTCCAGGACGTATTTAGTAAGGCGCTGGCCACCAAATTACCACCACATCGACCATGGGACTGCGCAATCGACTTGCTACCCGATCCAACTCTACCTAAGGGCCGTATCTATCCTTTGTCCATCCCGGAACAGAAGGCCATGGAGGAGTACGTAGAAGAGGCATTACAGCAAGAGTTCATCCGACCATCTATCTCCCCTGCCGCTTCGAGCTTCTTCTTCGTGGCCAAGAAGGACGGAGGCTTACGGCCGTGCATCGATTACCGTCAGCTTAACTCTCAGACAGTGAAGTTTCGGTATCCTCTTCCTCTGGTCCCGGCTGCTCTGGAACAGCTCCGAGGCGCCCAAATCTTCTCCAAGTTAGACCTTCGAAGCGCCTATAACCTCATCCGTATCCGCCACGGAGATGAATGGAAGACCGCCTTCGTGACTCCCTCCGGTCACTATGAATATCAGGTGATGCCCTTCGGACTGTCAAATGCTCCAGCAGTATTCCAGGGGTATATGAATGAGATCCTTCGCCCCTTCCTCAATCGCTTCGTGATCGTCTACATCGACGATATACTTATATACTCATCTTCCCAGGCTGAACATCATCATCATGTCGTTCAAGTGCTCCAGAAACTACGCGAGCATCAGCTTTTCCTCAAACTGGAGAAGTGTGAGTTTAACATCACTACTGTTCAATTCCTCGGTTATATCATCAGCCAAGATGGAATCCAGATGGACCAGAGGAAGGTGGAGACCATTCTAAACTGGCCCTTACCATCTACTGTAAAGGAACTCCAGCGCTTCCTAGGATTTGCCAACTTCTATCGACGTTTCATTCAAGATTACAGTCAACTCAGCTCTCCACTTACCACTGCTCTGAAGGGTCGGCCCAAGTCTCTGTCCTTATCACCTGCGGCTCTACAGGCCTTTCAGTCGCTCAAGGAAGCCTTCTCTTCTGCTCCAATACTCACTCACCCTAATCCTGATCTACCATTCATCGTGGAAGTCGATGCTTCATCCTCAGGAGTGGGGGCCGTTTTGTCTCAGCGGCAGGGGGATCTCTCCGTACTTCATCCATGTGCCTTCTTCTCCAAAAAGCTTGCCCCGGCGGAGTTAAACTACGATATCGGGAATCGTGAGCTACTGGCTATTAAGTTAGCCCTGGAGGAATGGAGACACTGGCTGGAGGGAGCTAACCATCCGTTTGAGGTCATCACGGATCATCGAAACCTGGAGTATCTACGAGAAGCTCGTAGACTAAATCCGAGACAAGCCCGTTGGGCCCTCTTCTTCACTCGATTCGACTTCAAGGTGTCATATCGTCCAGGCAGCAAGAATTGTAGAGCTGATGCTCTTTCCAGAATTCATCAAGTCCCTCACGAAGATAGTGAACCTGTGCCTATCCTCCCTCCAGCCTTATTTCTCAGTCCGATTGTGTGGGACATTGACAATCAGATCCACCAAGAAAACCGTCTCCATCCTGCTCCGCCGGGAGGTCCAGAAGGGAGTACCTTTGTACCGGAACATCTAAGGACTCCTCTTCTGGACTCAGCTCACTCCGTACCGGGCTCTGGACATCCGGGTAGCAAGCGTACCCTCTCGCTTCTCCGTCAACGGTACTGGTGGCCAACCATCTCCGAGGATGTAACAAGGTTCGTCAAGGGTTGTTCAGTCTGCGCCATTGTCAACACCCCGAGGAGACTGCCAGAGGGTAAATTGGTGCCCCTTCCGATTCCTCAGCGTCCTTGGTCCCATATCGGTATCGACTTCATGACCGACCTTCCTCCATCTGATGGTTTCACCACGGTACTTGTAGTCGTTGATCGTTTCTCTAAGGGCTGTAAATTAATCCCTCTACCAGGACTGCCGACTGCTCTGGAAACCGCCGAAGCCCTCTTCCAGGGAGTCTTTCGTAACTTCGGAATCCCGGAGGACATCGTCTCTGACAGAGGTCCCCAATTCATCTCCAGAGTTTGGCGTGCCTTCTTTCAGCTCCTCGGGGTCACTGTCAGTCTCTCTTCCGGATACCATCCTCAGACCAATGGCCAGACTGAGCGCAAGATCCAGGAAATCGGTCGCTTCCTAAGGACCTACTGCCACCAGTACCAGGACAGCTGGAACCGTTACCTTCCCTGGGCTGAGTATGCTCAAAACTCTCTCCGACAAAGCACCACTGGTCTTACTCCCTTCCAATGCATTCTCGGTTACCAACCTCCTCTGTTCCCCTGGTCTGGGGAGTTATCTGAGGTTCCAGCTGTCGACTTCTGGTTCCAGCAGAGCGAGGGGGTATGGGACTCAGCTCACGTTCATCTCCAACAGGCAATAAGGAGACACAAGACCCAGGCTGATCGTCGAAGACTACCAACTCCCTCCTATCAGCCTGGGCAGAAGGTGTGGTTGTCCACCAGGGACATTCGTCTCAAGTTGCCATGTCGTAAGCTGAGTCCTCGATTCATTGGACCTTTCCCCATCGAGAGGCAGTTGAACGAAGTCACCTACAGACTTACACTCCCAAGGCAGTATCGCATCTCACCATCCTTCCATGTGTCATTGTTAAAACCGTACGTTGACCCTGTCCTTCCTCTTCCTTCAGATACACCTGCCATTGACGTACCTCCTCCTCCTCCGGTGCCTGTGGAGGATGAGCCCATCTATAGGATCCGTTCCATCTTGGACTCCAGGCGGCGAGGTCCCCGTCTCGAGTACCTCATTGACTGGGAGGATTACGGGCCGGAGGAACGTTCTTGGGTGCTGCGCGACGACGTAATGGATCCCACTCTCCTTTCCCAGTTTCACGAGGAACATCCCAATCGACCAGCACCCAGAGGTCGGGGTAGACCTCGCCGCCGACAGCATCCTTCACAGGCGTCAAGAGCCGCTTCGGGAGGGGGGGGTACTGTCAGGATTCCACCTTCACATCACTCTCCATTACCTCCCAGATCATCACTGACTCCTCCCACTCCTTCAATCACCCGTTCACACTCCCCTGATTACTGATTCCCATCACCTGTGACTCATCACCAGTTCCCTTTATAACCCAGCATTCACCTCACCTCCGTTGTCTGATCTCGTCATTTCTTGACCACAGACCCACCGTGAACACTCTCCTATGCTAACCTGCTACTTACCCGAGCTTACCTGCATTCCTCCTCGGATCCCATCATCTCGTCTCAGTCCAGTCATCAAGGCTCCTTCTCTTCAACTCCCTCTCCTGGATCCTCACCTGGATACACATCACGGAATCAATCATTCAGCTAAGACTCTCCATATTTGCCATAGACTGTCTCACTTACCATTCCACTGTGTGTCCGCTACTGCATTGTTCAATAAAAGTGTGTTTACAACTTACGTCATCTCTCTCCGTGTTTCAAACCCTGACACATCCATCCAACCATCCATATATCTATCTATATAAAAAAAAGATGTAATAGTTTTTAAATAGATTTGTAATTAATTAAATTAGTAATTACAAATCTATTTTAAAACTATTACATATTTTTTTAATATAGATAGATATATGGATGGTTGGATGGATGGATGAGTCCAATTCATATTATTTATATATATATATATATCATAAGTATGCGAATCATTCTAATCATAACTATTGAAATGTAATTACATTCATATTTTAAGTTACTTAAGTATTTAATAGTATTTAATGGTAATTTCATCTTCAATATTACACTTTTTATGCTGATCAATACCATTACAATACAATCAATACCATTTAGTTTTTAATTGACTCAAAGTATATTTTCATCATTGATTTTATGGGCATGGCAAAATACATATCAATAAATGTTGACTTTTACAGTAGAAGGTAGTAGAAGGTTCCACATTGGCCATGATGTATTTCTAGAACAGCCTTTGCATCAGAAAATATTCCATGCAAAGGCAGCTCACAGGTTTCAGAGCAGAGCGAGCCGCACAATCAGAACACACTTCAGATGTCTTCCAAATATCAGCTGAAAAAATACAACAGAGCACTCACTGTCCTTATTCTTGAAATCGTGTGTGTGATCTCTCACACCAACTAAAGTTCCAAAATAATGTCAGATTCTTTTCAGATTGCTCAGATCTCGCATGCCTCTGCTGGAATCCGGGAAGACAGACAGCCAGCTGGTGCGTTTGGAAAGGTGTCAAACACACATCTGCAGTCACAGACAAGTCAATAACGTCTAATGAGAGGTTTAGAGAGGTTGTGAGTGGCATACACACACACACACACACACACACACAATCATGTAAAAGGGTTATTATTTGGCTAATTAAAGTGTGCTAGTTATTGTTTGATTAGGTTTTAGTTCCACAATTAACATTCAGGTACTATCTATAATCACACTTCTCTTCCACACATCATGTGGAAGTAAACAAACAGCATGTTGTGTTTACACGGCACGGCTGAGAGACGTTTGTGAAGCACGTTCGACAGAAACAAGCAGTTGTTATGCCGTAAAGTCAGCCGTCCGTGACAAAAACAAACCCATCTAACCTTTCTCTCGCTCCCTGAAGAGCGCTGTCTGATTAATACGTTTCCAGACAACCTCCTTCATGTCTCTCCGTTTCTCTCTCTCTCCAGTCCACCAGAGCAATTATGGCTCTTAACAGCACTAGATGAACTTCACAGTGAAGTAATCTGCAAGTGGCTAATTGGCTCCCGTCTAGTGGAGAGTGGCCTTCTTCTGTTGAAGTTGCTCCTTTAGATGGTTGTAATAGACCATCTGTCTGCTCCTCCATTAGAAACGCAGGCCCGCATGTTTGCCTAAGTGTGAAACTGCCATTATGAGTCATTAAAACAGCAACCGACACCAATCAAAACAAGGATCACCTGTTATTTGCAAGTTGATAGTCAAGCCTGAACTGATGCAATATAGCAGACTAGTCATGTTCACAAAGAAGAATATAGAAACCTGAAAAATGTAGCATGAGACGGACATAACAACACATCAAAATA
Source organism: Phoxinus phoxinus (assembly GCF_949152265.1). NCBI lineage: Eukaryota > Metazoa > Chordata > Actinopteri > Cypriniformes > Leuciscidae > Phoxinus > Phoxinus phoxinus. The sequence continues at coordinate 12,474,423 of NC_136898.1, read as the reverse complement.
GGTTTAAATCCTCCTATGAGCAATAAATGTTTACTGACTCCAGAGCCCAGACAGCTGTCTTCAGTTTCGAAATTCGAACTAAAAAAATAAGACCTAAAGAAATTGGTGCACACAAAACGCAGCCTCAGATATTTATGAAGGAGTGCTCTAAAAATGACTAGCAAGGTATGAACAGAAAAAGGGATAAAGTATGCTATTGAATCATAGCTGTAGGCTACGTTGTTCTTTGCTAGCTGTCAAACAAACTGAATGACAGACTGGAAACTGCTACCATGTCACCGGGAATCAATTACAAACCAGTGAAGCAGAAGTATGGATACTTTAATGTTGAAGTGTTATATTTTTTTCCCACTCTCTCTCACACATACACACTCCGGGGTGTTGTACACTTATTTTTGTGAGGGAAAGGCACCAAATGCAGTTCTGACTCTCTTGGTGGTCTAAGCTAGTGGTTCCCAACCTAGTTCTCTCTTTTTTTTCATATACACTACAGTTCAAAAGCTTGGGGTCAGAATTTTATTTATTTACTATAAATTAATACTTTTTCAGCAAGGATGCATTAAATTGACCAAAAGTGGAAGTAAAAAAATTATAATGTTACAAAAAGATTAATATTTTAAATAAATGCTGTTCTTTTGAATTTTCTATTCATCAAGGAATCTTGAAAAATGTTTACACAAATATATTAAGCAGCACAGCTGTTACATTGATAATAAGAGGAAGCAATGTCTCTTGAGCAGCAAATCATCATATTAGAATGATAGGAGGATCATGTGACACTGAAGACTGGAGTAATGATGCTAAAAATTCAGATTTACCGTCACAGGAATAAATTACATTTTTAAATATATTAAATCAGATAACTTTTTTTTTTAATTGTAATAATATTTCACAAATTTACTGTTTTTACAGAATTTTTGATCAAATAAATGGCAATCTGTGACATAAGAGACTAAAAAAATCTACTGCCTCCGAACCTAATCACGAAGGTGATTTGCGCTCGTCAATACACTGGTGTTTGCGCCATTATTTACCGCCCAAAAAAAGCACATCTTGAACAGACACCCTGGTAGATTGTGTTGGTTATTATGGAAATGATCTGACTGCATCTGTGTTCTTTAATTTGTGTGTCGTCAGTAGATCACAAGCAAAACTTTACACTCCCATCTGTGCTTTTTTGGAATTGCACTCTCACGCTAATTTGGCCTGTTTAGTAAATCTGTTTATATGTTATAAATATCAAATGACATCCCTTTTAATCTTTACTAGAAACTGAAGCACAACCGACTGGGAAAAAATGCAGGTGTCTTGAGTGTCTAGACACATTTTTTAAACATCAAAGTTCTCAAAAGTGGCTAAAAATCAGCTAAAATCATCAACAGTTTAAGTAAAGTACACTCAAGGTTCGTTATTGGCATCTATGGTTGAAGAGCCTTTAACATCCATGGAAACTTTCCATTCCACAAAAGGTTAATTCTAGTGAACAAAGGTTCTTTAGATTTTTAAAGACATTCTTTACACTATGCTTTTTCTTTAAAGAACCGTTTGTTCACTGTTCTTTGGGGAAACCAAAAATGGTTCTTCTATGCAATGGCATCGCTGAGACAAACCCCTTTTGGAGCTTCTTCAGGTAAGTATTTCTTCAGTTTCTGGTACCGGTATATAAGTGTAGGATGTCAGTGATACAGTCTTTGTTAAGCTTGTTAGGGGACTTGGTTTCAAATCCCATCTTAATATGTGAGAGTAAAAACACTCTCTCACAGACACCATTATTTGATTTTTTCAGGGGTTCTGAACAGGCACTTGATCACACACACCACAGCACCTGCATCGCTGGACGTCATGAGATCAGACCGGAGTGAATAGACTAGATCACATTTCTTCTCATTAGAGCCATTATAGTGTCATTTAAGATATCATATGAAGGGATTTTTCAGACCTGCAGAACAGAAGAGTCTTCCTGGGAGTGGGAAATCTGGGCCACGGCTCAGCAGATAATGCCCATAAATGTTGCACAAATTAACCATTTTCTAGAGGACGTGACCAAATATAGTGCACCACATTAGTATACGTTTAGGTTAGTTATTGAATACCCATAGAATGACATCAAGGGAGGGGCCTAAGGGATATCTAGGGGCCAAAATATCATAGAGACTTGGGGGGAGGACTCCTTTTAACTTAAGAACATGATGCTTTATTATTATTATAAAACCATATGATAATAATATACCAACAATAACAATATTAATGTTTATTTGTTAATAGTAATTTGTTATTATATTCACTTTTAAAAAATGACATTGTTCACTAAAAGCAACACATCTAAAAAGCCTCAGCGCTGATTGGGCTCAACAGTCTGAAAAAAAATCTATAATTGCCAACATTACAGGAATAAAATCAACTTTAATTGACTTAATCAGTTTTTTTAAACAGTCTGATGCACGACTTCCTACACCAGCTCTCTACAAGCCGATCGTTTTGATTCACATCTGAATATGTTAATTGAGTTGTTTTCTAAATTAGGTTTTTTAAAGGGCCTTTATATGCAACACAAGCAATTAGAACAATGATTATCCAGCCCTGATCCTCAGATCCCAGACCGACCCCCGTCTCTCTGCGGCCACCCTCCTCTTTCTCCGGCTGTTAAGTAAAATAGAGGATAATTAGGTAGGATAGGGATGGGATGGCAGGAGGTGTCATTAGAGGAGACAAACTCTCTGCACAATGATAAAGGGGGGTAATGGAAGCCTTCCTCATATAATCAGAACAGACAGATGGAAAACACTTAGAAAATGAACTGATTTGATTTAATTACAGTGTAAACGTATGGTAGAAAAATGAAAATGAAACTAAACCTACTGTTAAACTGACAGCCCTAATTATATTATCACATAAAATCCTCTTTCACCTTCTCATATGAAGACGGTATGGAGGTTCAGAAACACTATATTGGGAATGTATTCTGCAATATATTAATAGCTCTGATCTCTTCACTTTGTCTTTTCCCTGAGCACTTTGTCTCTCTTTGCAGGGTCAGCGTTAATGCTTTCACTGTTCCTCCCTGTTCCCTCCGCACTTGACATCTTTATAGCATCTGTCTCTCAACACTGAACAAAGAGATTGAATTGAAAAGCGTCTGAGAGTTTTCTACAGGGAACGACCCTTTAATGCACAGAAACCAATTGGTCGGTTGGTGTTAAAATCACAACTCTGACACAGTCGTTGTGTGGATATATATTGTTAATTATTGTTGGAGTGAGTCATTCCTTCCTTATGATTTAATGTCACACAATACATTTCAAGTTAATTCATTTTAAAATAAATTTCCTCGCCGTACTATCTGCCACACAGCAACACAACATAACAGTGAATAAAAAAGATTGGCCCTGAAACATTGTAAATCATTGTAACAGCAAAACAATGCAGTGTTTTTAATGGCAATTTTCTTTAATAATTGAATATACTGTTTAAAACAGATCCTAATGTTTAGTTGTGAATAGAAAAACATGTGTAGATAATCACGACATTGGCATTCAGACCAAAAAACACAGTTTGAAAGGCCAGGACGATCCAATAACACACATTTGACTACAATGTAAGCAATTTCAAGCCAGTCTACAAGTAGAAAAAGCTTAAGATATGCAATATACTTTATATCCACACAACCACGCACACATACCAAAACAAGCTTCAGTTCTGAATCCCTGTAAATGGGTTCCTTTTCAATTAGCATCACTAATGAAATACTACAGATGAGGAAAATATCATTAATGCCAGACACAAGCGATCTCATTCTTCATTACATGACACACTTTCCCTCTCTCAGGACTGTTAATAAACTAAATCAATTATTCTGACAGATTACACACACTCACTCTGCAACACACACACACACACACACTGCAAAAGCCTAAATCCAAGCCAAGCTGGGAGGAATTCCAGGAATGTACAGGAAAGCGAGAGACAAAGCGAGAAAGAGAGGGAGCAAGAAAGACAGACAGACAGAGACCACGTGACAAGCAACAGATGTTTGCCATTTTACTGCTGCTCTTACTTGATCATTTACTTACCGTACATTATCCGTTTATTATTTAAATTAATATTTTGCACACATATTTTAACATAATTACGGTCTCACCTGGTTCTGAGTTGGCATTACAAATTTACAGTTACTTCTTGTCATGTTAATGTATCACACCGAAACAGAGAGAGACAGAGAGAGACAGAGTGTGTGTGTGTGTGTGTGTGTGTGTGTGTGTGTGTGTGTGTGTGTGTGTGTGTGTGTGTGTGTGTGTGTGTGTGTGTGTGTGTGTGTGTGTGTGTGTGTGTGTGTGTGTGTGTGAGTGTGAGTGTGAGTGTGAGAGAGAGAGAGAGAGAGAGAGAGAGAGAGAGAGAGAGAGAGAGAGAGCGAGAGAGGGAGAGGGAGAGGGAGAGAGAGAGAGAGAGAGAGAGAGAGAGAGAGAGAGAGAGAGAGAGAGAGAGAGAGAGAGAGAGAGAGAGAGAGAGAGAGAGAGAGAGAGAGAGAGATGCTATTTGGCTTTCAAAGTAGAAAACAACAACAACAGGGTTTTCATTTCATTTCTGTTTGCCAAGAACACAAATGTTCATTTCAGTGTGATATTGTTTCAGTCTCACTCTCTCGCTCAATATCTGTACAAGTGTTTATTCAACTATGGGCACTTTTAGCCCTGTGGAGTTTTAGGATATTAAACTCCTTTAAAACTTGTTTTTCTCACTCTCAGGGTGTGTTCACACTTGGCAGGTTTGGTTCGATATAAACGAACTCTGGAGCGATTGCTTTGTTAATGCGGCTCATTTGAATAAGTGTGAACGCTGCCATCCGAATCATTGTGCGCACCAAACAAGCAGACTGACACCCACCTTTTCACGAAACAAAAACTGATCTGTTCGACTACTAGACTATGAACACAACACGGATCAAAGATATCTGAATGAACCAAAAACAGGATGTGATGTCACAAGATGCGACCCTAAAAAAGACGTAGCTGGTTCTTACAGTTTGAGGCGTCAGAGCCACAGACCTGTAAAAAGCTGTTTAAAGCTCCTATCACTTATAATTTCCCACAGCTCATATTGTCTGGGGTTCATAAAGTACAGTAAAGTGAAGTTCAAATGTTCAGAAAATATACATCATAAAAGAAGTGTAATCAGGATGTGACCTTATCCTTATGCCTTTTGCTTTGTATGTGTACTTCAATGTGAAAATAACAGTGTGAACACTAAGAGAACCAGGACTAAATATTAGGGATGCACCAAAATGAAAATTCTGGGCCGAAAACCGAAAATGCTTTTATTTATTTATTTATTAATTATTTTAAATTCGCCTTTTTTTGTATAATTGTATTAAAGATTAGACTTTTAATTAAATTAAATGATACTGAATAAAACAAATACAAACCAAAAAAATTATTGAAAAATATTACACACTAAAATTGGACAGAACATATATTAATTAAATATCAATATATTATTCTTTATTCAGTTCTATGCAACAGATTCAGATTTAACAGATTTATTTTTTGATAAATTATCCAAATAATATGTAGTTCTACAAAGCTATTATTATCAGAGCATGTGATCGGAGCGGAGAGCGGAGCACATCAGTGAACAAGAGTGTCAATTTACCAGCGTTGCCCAGCACGGCTATACACACCATGTTACAGCTCAGTATAGGGATATTGCAAAAAGTATTTTACTAAGATGTTTTAAGTATTTTATTTGACTATAAAACAGACAATACAAATACAAATACTATACAAAAACCACCCGAAAATTATTTATCTGCATTAAACAAAGGTTTCAAATATGCAAACTAAGTTTCCTGATAAAAAAAATTTTTTTACACTTAACAGTAAAAAACCTCAGTGAGTTATAAGGACGTCATACTATGACTGTCTAACAAAGAGCCATTAATATTGGTTTATCAAGACAATTGCAAATTCCAACACACCACAAATACACAGACCAAAGCACATGGACACACGCATATCCTAACATTTTCATCCTCCACACCCGCCAGCTTAAAAAAACTTGCAATTTTATTGTTTGGGAATGGAGAGAAATGAGCATCAGGAACTTTAGCACACGGTAAAAATGTTCAGTTTGACAGAAATCTTGTTTAACTTCTCTGCTGGAATACGTCCCACCCACACTCGGTGCGATCGACGTACAGTGCGGCTCCTCGGCAGCCGGAGCTGATGCTGTCAGTCAGCAGATGATCAGAGAGAAATCTGCTGGATGTGTTTATGTGTGCAGCAGTGTGAGGAAAAGAGCCCGGGGCCGTTCACACCGCACTGAAGAGCTCAGAGCTTAGGAGACCGCTCAAAATAAACAGAGGGTGAGATGGGCACCTGCGTTAGTCTGTTAGCGCTCACTGGCAACAGGGTTGAAAATATGGCCCTTCAAGGCATGTTTGAGTATTCCTTTGATTCTTGCTAAACCCACAAACATGCATATGTGCAATACCAAACCCAGGGGTGTAAATATAAACACTTAATCACAGTAAATAAATATCAGCTTTTATTGGTTTGCTCTGCTTGGAGCAAAACATTTTCACATTAAACAGGTTAATCGTGTGGTTGAAAAATCTGACAGCGGTGGGATTTTACATAGTCAGCAGTTTTGAGAAGAAACATTTTGGTTTGTTTAGCACACAAAGTTCTCATTTGGCTTCAGAAAACAAGCATATATTACATTTCGTTTGGATTGCTTTTATGATACATTTGTGATGATTTTGCATCCTTGAAATCTCCAGTCCCCATCGTAATTGCATCGTAAATGTTCCTAAAGGGACATGATGATGGATGTTTTAAATATAAAGAAAAAAATTATAGATTCACCATTTATGATGTGGCAGCGAACTATAACGCACATACGCGTTGTCGTGTTCTTTTTATGCGTTTATTAGAGGTTGAATTCATATAAAGATCAGTCAAACTTCCCATACTACTTCTGAATAGGATGTCTACTTCGTAAATTGAATGAAAATTGTGGAAATATATGGTTCAGGTCACTCAAACCACATATGGAAATGGAGGCGCCCTTATATGGGCAATAATGGAGTCTGGTTGTCACCTAGTGAAAAAGTTTGGTACTGCACCAAAACAAAATCTTACTGAAAGCTAATTTTTTGAGATATCAACCTAAAATTTAAAGACAACTGGTTCAGATTTTTGGCTGTGATTTTCTTGCAGTTTTAGCACCCAGCATGTTTTGAAAATAAATATTTTATTAAATATGAATAATAAAATTTTTACATTGTACATTTTCATAAACTCAAACTTCTATAACTTGTTTTCTGTTTCACTTTCTTAATTTATTTAACTTATACAAAAATCTGTCAAATGTCTTCTTTAAAACATTATTATGTCTATATTCCAAAGCATTCTTGAATTACAACCATTTAAGTTCGGAATGTGCATTTTCAGGTCTATAAAAAAAGGGGGGGGGGGGTGACACTTAAGGGGTTAAATCTAAAATATTGCCAAATAGAAGCAATATTTGTAATGTCTGTTCTCTAACTGAACTAAATGATTATTATTACAATAAAACAATCAAAACGACTCACAATGTGTTTTATATATATAACTTGATACATTGTGGTGCTCATATGGTTAGTGAGAGTTTGAATCCAGCTCACATCATCTCCCAATATCATTCCACACATAATTTCCAGTCTTCTCTTTACTACTGCAACTGAATAAAACAGGCATACAGGTAAAAAAAATACATATGAAAGGAGAATAGTGCTAGAAATCACAGCTAACAATTGTATTCATGGAAGGCCCGTGTCAGATGCTGTCAACATACAGATGGTGTGCAGTGTTTAACAGGGACTTTGTAAGTCGCTCTCATCTACAGTCTCTCACAATGGCAAAGCACAGCAGCTCAATAGGATCAAAGCTTGCAGTCAGACAGCCCAAATAGAGCCACTCTGACTGTCAGAAGACTGTAAGCTCTCGCTTTCTCCCTCAGAGAGCATCAGAGAGAGCACACACTGACTCCATATTCCCTCAGCTCCAACTCTCCTCCTTACTTTCTCTCGCTCGCTCTCTCTCCTTTTAAACAGCTCTTAATGTCTCACTACCCTCCTCAAACCTCCCTTAGTCCCAGCTCAGCAGTTTAGCTGAGCCACTCTTTCAGTGTGTGTGTGTGTGTGTGTGTGTGTGTGTGTGTGTGTGTGTGTGTGTGTGTGTGTGTGTGTGTGTGTGTGTGTGTGTGTGTGTGTGTGTGTAAAAGCAGCTGATGAGAGCAATATGCAAGGACACACACCTCAAATATGAAATACTGTAATTAGTAAAGTCCGGCTTGATCTAATTGGAAACTAAATATTCAAATTTTTAAATACAACAATGACTGATGTAAATATGTGATTGAATTCAGTCCAAAAGTGTTCAGTAAAAAAGTCATTTGGATTATTTGCATGGTGGAATTTAATTATTAAGCTCAACAATGACATATTGTGTTTTTGTACATCCAATTAATAAGAAAACCAAAAGACAACCGCAAAAACATGTTAAATAATACACACTTAAAGTGTGGGGAAAGTTGTTATATTTAATAAATGCAGATTTGTTGCCTAAGTTATTGATTTATAAACACAGAGATTCCAGAGTCTGAAATTACTGGTACCAATCCAACCCTAAATGAGACTTAATAAAACGAGCAAGCTCCAAAATAACGAAAATGTAAATATCCAAAAACATACACATGCAGAGTCACTTACACACTGTACACACACATGCACAAAGCCTCTCATTACTGCAGCGCTGGTACAGAGCCAGAGATGCTCACTCCGACATCCTAAACTAATGAGCCGAGCGAAAAATCCTCATATTCTTCATATTACTCGTGCAAACTCAGATGTATAATACACACTATCTGAATAGTCAAGCTTTTAATAAACTCAGCTTCAATCACTGGCCTTTTCCCTAAGTTTGCAATGCATTAATTAAGCTTAACAGTCCAAAAATAAATACCCACAGTATCTCTGTTGTTTAATAACAGCTTATCACTTCTCTATGAATGGCTCGTAAACCCTTCAAACGCTCACAGTCAAGAGCTCAATCTCCTCTGAAGGGAATTTAACACATTTATGGACTGACGAGAGACACGTTCAGCTCCACTGACAGGCAAATAGAAAGCTTAACACTGAAGGAAATCAATCTGCTCTGCTGGAAGCTTCACAATATATCACAGAACGAGAAAGCACACCGCCAGAGACAGAACTACACGAGAGATCAAATATAAGAATCAAGAAACAAAACTTGAAGCAACTAAGAGATAAAGAGATGATGAGCAAAGGGAAGAGAGTTAAAGCACTGAAAGCGATACGGTACCTGCACTACAGCTGCCAGACAACAGTCAGGAACTGATCAAATCATGTGACAGTCGATGAGTGTTAGAAAAGTACTTTGACAGATGCCAAAATATTCTCCACATTATAATCAGTCATCGTCCTCCACACCTAACTATATGCTACCTCGTTCAATACATCTCAACTTGAAACAATCGCACCTGTGCACTTTTGCAGTTTCAAGTGATAGAGGGACTGAAAACTCCTTTTCACTGAGAGTGACTTAGAGATGGAACACTCCTCAAACATCAATGCAGTCCCAACTGGTTTTATAAACTGATCCAACTATGTAAAAAAAAAAATACACAAAACTAAACCAATCTTAAAATAAACAGAAATGTATCAATATTACTTGGAACGGCACAATTATTAACAATGATAATGTACTGTCAGTTTTTTTTGCACTCAGCTCTTTACTGCACAAAATACATTGCAGCTATTCATAAAAATAAATAAATAATCTGGTAATACTTTATTTAGGAAGGATGCATTACATTGATCAAAAGTGGCAGTAAATACTTTTTTGTGTTAGATTTGTTTTAAATTGTTTAAATTTCATATAAATGCTGTCCATCTGAAGTTTCTACTAATCAGAGTCATGAACAAAATGTATCACCATTTACATATATGACTGTTTTTACTGTATTTTAGATTAAATACATGTAGATATTTGTGAGAATAGCCTTTGCAACTTCTTTTTATTTTAAACATACAAACACCAAACTTTTGAACTACCAGAACAGACCTGAAACTCACCAAACACTGTTATAAATTACATCCTCCAAACATAAAATCAACTTACTCTTCAAAATATCACATGGTACAACATTAAATTACATTACAATCTAAACTGCAATCTAAATTTCAGTGCCTCACTCTTCATTTATCCTCTGGGTAGGCAGACAGTGATTGTAACAACTCCTGGAGCACCATTAAAGTTCAGAAGCTGAACAACAAATCAGAATGTTGAATTGTAATATAGAAATCCTCTATTAGCTTGAAACCACAAGTACCTTCATGCTGAATCACCCAGCTCAGAAAAGCTCTGTCTGCAATACACCGAGATCAACTGATTGAGTGGACATCTATCATCGGCACTATAAGTGCCTTTACCTCTTCTGAAAATAATCTCAAATGATGCATTATGCTTCTTCTCCACCTTTTCCATTGTCTGTGTGTGTATTTGTAGTAGTCTGTAAAGCACATAAAAGAGCAATGTCTGTATGTTCTAATGTATGTTCTGCTCCGTTTCCATGGCCAAGCCAACAGCTCATTAATCATCCCAAAGCTCGGACGCCCGCAACCCCTCCTCTACTCTCCCTCCTTCTAAAGAAATATACAGACAGATGGAAAGAAGCAGGTCATAATTTCATTTCACAGCAAGTTATACCATGACATAGTTATCAATATTATTATTTGAAAGGGCAAAGGATTTATCATGAATTCAGAGTCTGGAAATTATATTTGAACTACAGTTGAACATGGATTAGAGAAATAGGACATATACCTGGACCTGGATCAATATCCTTTGTTTTACATGGAACAACATCGCAATTAATCTCTTTTCCAGTTGTTTATGATTACTGGAAAAGGACTTTATGGAAATACACAGATTGCACAAAGACTGTGCAATTTTCACTCAGGAAATTATAATATAATATAATAAGGTAAAACTTTATTTTAAGGTGACGTAGTTACATGCTACTACATTTACATAATATAGTAATAACAGTAAAATATGCATGGTTAAAAGTAAATTAATAACCCTAAACCAAACCCTTACTGTAACTCTATAGTAGTGTAGTTAAAGGACAAGTTCGGTATTTTACACTTAAAGCCCTGTTTTCAGATCGTTTGATGAAATAGAACGGTTAAGATTGAAATCTGGACACATGCTGCTGGCCCGAGAATTTTATGTGTAAAATACCAAACTTGTCCTTTAATTAGTACTACTCAGTACTTATCTGAGTATAATTATAATAGTGTAACAATACAAAATAATATAATATAATACTTTTTTATAAATTATTATTTGTTGATATTTCAAAATGTCCTTAGTCCTTAGTCACTGTCCACTGACTTTAGATTTTAATATATTTGTAGAAAAAATAAATACCTCCCATTTTGTGACAGAAAGGTGCATTCCAAATGAATGCGTGAATTCTAGTCTTTACTCAAAGCCAGTAATGTGAAAAGTTGAAACATGATAAACAGCCATCACATAGCATTCTGCTGGGCCGTCACAACAAAGAAAAAGAGGAGAGGTTGGGAAAGCAGGCAGAGTGATGACCACAGGGTAAAGAGGGTGACTGGAGGATGAGAAGGAAGATGGGAGAGGTAAGGGATTGAAAAATCAAGGATGGAAACAGAGCAAGGGAGGAAGAATGAGGCAAAGCGGAATGCAAGAGGCAGGAGGGAGATTAAATAAAGACAAGATGGAGAGAGAAAGAGAGAGCAGAATATTTCCCCTCAGTCAGTCTGTTATCAGGCTCTGGTTGAGCGAGGGATCATTCTGTAGAGGAGGAGATGGAAAAGAAAGATGAGAGAGCACATGAGCAGAGAGAGTGATGAGGCCTGGAGTGAAATAGAGGAGAAAGAGGGATGGGGAGGGAGAGTCTCTCCTCTCTCCCCTGAGATCGGTCCAATCTCTCACAGGGTTATCATGATTATCTGCCCCAGATTGCTGCCTCCACCTGTTCTGTCCGTAAGAAGCGCTCCATCCCTACTCAAGTTGCCCTGAAAAGCATTTTTTTAAAGCTTCAATTCAAGTTAAGCTCAATTTGTTATCAAAGAAAACAAATGAAAAAAGTGTTATACATAGAAATTAATGATACTCTTCCCACATTTACCTAATAAACCACAACCACGTATACACTCTAAATAGGAGATATAATGTACTGAAAACTGAGAGGGTGCGTGTGGGGGGGTCGTCAGACTGAGTGAATTTCTGTGCACAAGTATGTAAAGGTTCTGACACTATGGTGGATTTGTCATTTACAGTACTGTGCAAAAGTCTTTGGCACGTTTCTATTTTCACCTAAAATTTTGATTTAAAAAATACATTTCCAAACATTCCTTTTACCATTAACTATAATAATCCAGTGAGATTTTTGTATACACAAGGAGTCTGACAACAGCCGGTCTGCTCCACGTGGAGATCTGACTAAATCCAGAAGAACGTCTTCAAGACAGAAACTGACCTGCAAAGCATAAGTACTGTGAAAAGTTTTAGGCACTTGTGTAAAAATGCTGTAAAGTGAGGATGCTTTAAAAAAAATCTGAAATAGATTTTATTAATTAAATAACTACTATTAACTAAATGAAATCAATATTTGGTGTGACCACCCTTTGCGTTTAAAACAGCTTTTGTCCTACACTTGCACATAGTTATCCAGGTAGCTATAGTGTGTTTGAGATGTTCCTGCAGTTCTTCTGAGGAGGATCCTTTTTCATGCCTCTAAATCCATTATTTTGGTATTCATACAAGTAAGCTTTAATAAAACACAACATTTCCATTTGGAGAAAAACATCAGTTCAATCTTTCTTTACAGAAGTTCAGTGAGTTTTCAGATCCTAATGTATATCACTTGACCATTACTACCATTCATACACATGTCTTTGTGTGTACATTCACACAGAAATAATTATAATTCAGTATAATTTAGTTTATTATATTTTCTTTCTCACTTAGGGTGCTTTCACATCTGTAGTTCGGTTCATTTGGTCCGGACCAAGGGAGAAAAATTATACTTTGTAGCATTTTTCAGGCGTTTTGGTTCCTTTTCACACCACACTGATTGCTCTGGTCCGAATCAGTTTATGAAACGAACCAAAATGCAGTCACGTGACAACATCCACATCACTCGTTGGCCAGATGTGTCTTGAACGTATTTTCATAACTGCACTTTGATTGTCAGAATTAACGTGCGGGAAAATTCCAACAGAACTGACGGAAGTAAACAAAGAGGAGGAAAATCCGGCAGACAACACGCCGCTTTTTACTATGGAGAAATGACTTTGTGGGCTGATTGTATCCCTGGTCATAGTTTATTATATTAGTTTGTCTACACCACTTTCGGCAAACAATAACATTTGAGAATGAAGCGAGAATGCGGCTTGAAAATAATGTTTTATGCAATGCACGCAGCGAGTCACTTCAGGAGGAGGCAACGCGTGCATTAATGTTGCTAAACATTGACATAATGCACAGCGCGGCTGACTACGGCAGCTGGTTTAGTCCAAAAATGCGCAGTTATTTGGCAGTTGGGTCTGTTCGAGGTCGGATCACGTTCTCACCACAAACGAACCGCTCCAGAGTTCGTTTGAAAGCGTACCGAGACCACCTCTCCTAGGAGGTCTCGGTACGCTTGTTTGGTCCGCTTTTGGTGCGCACCCGAGTGCGATTGCTGCATTCTCACCTGCCCAAACGAACCGCACCAATTCGGAAAACGAACTCTAGTGCGATTCAACCGAACTAAACAAGGCAGGTGTGAAAGCACCCTTACAGTATATTTAGAATATACAGTATACATAAAAAAAGAAAATACACCCTTTTGAATTCTATGGTTTTACGTATGAGAACACAATAGAAGTCATCTGGTCATTAGCAGGTCTTAAAACTAGGTAAGTACAATCCCAGATGAACAACAACACAATGACGAATTACACCGTGTCATTATTTATTTAATTAAATAAAGCCAAAATGGAGAAGCCGTGTGTGACAAACTAAGTACACCCTATGATTTAACTGCTTGTAGAACCACCTTTAGCAGCAATAACTTGAAGTAATAATGTTCTTTGACTTAAAATATTTGGCTGTTACTCCTTGGACATGAATTAAAATAAATACAGACACATAAATATGAGAGAGAGATTTCACACAAAACTATAAAACTGCACATTATTTATTTTACCATCACAGCTCTTCTGCTTGAGTTTTACAGTTTGTTCAAGGAGTTGAACAAAATGATAACTTGGCACAAAAACTTGAATTGAGCAAAAGTGCAGATGAGATTTAAGAGGTTGTCAGTGGAGAAGATTTACAGTTTATAGCGACTTCAATGAGTGGACTGGGAGACGGTCTAGATTAGAAATGTTCTCATGAATTAACTTTTCCACCTCAAAATTAATTATCAAGACATTGAGGGCAATAAAGTTAATGAGAGGTTTGTGAAAACATAACCACATCTATCCACCTTCCACACACATACACAAATATGCAACCACACAGACCAAAAAAAAATTTCAATAAAAACATATAAACACTGCGCACACTCACACACTCACAAATGCGAAAGCTGAGCAGGTTTATGAGCTTTTAACGATCAAAGCAGCAATTATTGCACATTTCCAAAGATAAAGTGTGTGTGTCCAGACGGCTGGTGACGAGACAAGAAAACTCTGTCCTTGAGAGTGTGTGAAGTGAATACTGAGGAGGCACCGCCAGCGGACACCTAGCTTTTCTCTCGCTCTCTTTCTAAAGAACGATAAAGTAAAAAACTCTTCATGATACAAACAAAGCGACTATTCCTGGCATAGTTAAAATGGGATTGAATCAAAAAACACATATCTTAGAAACACAATCAAAGGGCCACATCGCACACAGCAGATGTGCCACATCTCCCAGAGGCCTCTGGGAACTGAGTGTTTGCTGCACCACTTAGCAGTCAAACCACAAGGAAATCAGATTTGCTGACAATAGCTTGGAGAAAAGCAGGGTTTGATATATCTGTGACTGGTCTTATCTTCAAATATCTCGCCTCAATCTGGCTGTTTTTTCAGCCGGTATTAACATTCGTCTCAGGTGATACGATCACAAGCTGTCGGCCGAGACCGATTGCTGTTCGCACCTGCTATTAACATGCTTTTCCTGTGACCACTTGTGATCAGATGTGACAACATACATCAATTTTACATCATGTGTCACAGAATGTGAACATCAGGCCTTTTAAAGTTTTCTGGGTCACATCAGGTCACATTAGTGTCTAAAACTAGGGCTGCATAATATATCAAGATAAAATTGATATCGTGATATGGCTTAAGCCAACTGTCAAATCGCACAGGCTGCAAATTTATTACGTATGTATATGTGTGTATATATATATATATATAATATATATATATGCTACTGGTTTCAGAGTAAAGCGGTTTCCGACTGCATGCATATTTGTATCATTTGCCATTAAATGTAAATATTAGCATTTTAATTTTACAATTAAAGGGGTCATGACATGAGAAACCAAATTTGCCTTGATCTTTTGGTATATAAGAGGTCTTTGTACCATTAAAACGTCCTGCAAGTTTCATAGCTTAAGACGTCCTCCCCATTATAAACGAATCATTTATTTAATCAAGCTCTAAATACAGCTCGTTCTGGATCCATGGTAAGAAGTGACGTCACGGTACGAAGTGACGTACCAGCGTTTGCATATGACCGCCTCCGGCAAAAGACAACTACGCTTAAAGCGCAAGGCAACTACGCTCATTTCGTATCATTGTCGCGCCCGCGCGCTGCGCGCCTCACAAGTGTTCAGACGGACAGCGAGTGGGTCTACTCTGTGTACAGGGAAATTACGATGCCACGCAGATGTGCTGTTCCTGGCTGTGGACAAACAACATCTTTGAATACGCTGCGAAAGATCCAGACGTCAGGGAAAAATGGATGCACTTTATTTTTTGCGGACGTCTCAGTCACGGCTGTGTTAGTTTAAGCGTTTGTTCTATACATTTGAAGGATGACTGTTTTGAGCTTTGCCAGAAAACTGTTGCTCAAAGATAAGTCCGTGCCGACTATTCTGGGCTCAACATCGACGACGCAAACTGTAAGTAATGTGTTTAAAACTTTAAACTACTTTTTAAATACGCTGAAAGATCCAGTCGTCAGGGAAAAATGGATGCACTTTATTTTTTTGCGGACGTCCCAGTCACGGCAGTGTTCTATACATTTAAGGATGACTGTTTTGAGGAAAAAATCCCAATATGATGCTTGGCTTTGCCAGAAAACTGTTGCTCAAAGATAAGTCCGTGCCGACTATTCTGGGCTCAACAACGACGACGCAAACTTACTTTTTACCATGGCTAATATAAACACATTTGTATAAGAGAATCTTGAAAATATGTCGCCTTTCTAGTAGGCCTACATGTGATAGAAAATTAAAAATGTTGCCTTTATCAATGCTGCATCTTCAAAGACGGCCTGTGCACGCATTTTTGTCCGTGGTACACCCTATCATTTAATTGGAATTAGTTAAATAATGTTAAACTGTTAGCAAATTAAGCTATAGGATAATTATGCAACAATAATCCGTTTTCAAGTGTCTCGGGTTAATTTTTTTCTATTAATTCAAAATAGTTTCACTTTCCATGTGGACACGGGCTGATCCAGTCTTCGTTGTTGTGGTGATGGTTCATTTTCCTCTGATTCCGGCTCAAACATAATAAGGTTTTATCATTGCAAGAGCCATCGCTTCACATGCATCACCCGCTATTAAACTGTTGCGCCGAATCCGCAAATGTTCTGGCTGGGGGCGTTAATAATTGATGCAGAGGCACTGACGTTAGCCAATCATAACAGTGGGCGTTAACACTGAACTCTTAAAGGGGAAACACCGCCAAAACAGACTGTTTGAATCAGAGGATGAGAAACAGGGTGGGAAAAGGTCATAAATCACTAAATTTTTAAAGTTTTTTGTAAAAAAAACTATAGTAATACTATAATTGCACCTAAGGGAACATAATAATAAAATAAAATAAACCATGTCATGACCCCTTTAAATTATTTTATTACTCTTTTTTAAAGTGCAGTGGTATTATTACAATACATTTCTTATTTTGTTTAATATTTTTTATTTCATAATAATAACAATAAAAAAAAGTGGGAATGTGGCACTTGCAAACTCAAGTGGAAATTGTTGTATTTTTAAACCATGGTTACTGAAAGAGGTTTGGGAAAGTAAACAAGTATGAACACCAAATGCTCATATTTGTAGATGCACTTCCCTCCAAAAACAAAAACACCCCAATAACTCTAGAATGATATAGTTATTAAAGTCATCTGGTGAAAATTTCTGTATCTTTTGACCACCTCGAATGCGTTTCCAAAAAGTTTCTTAGTTTATATCTGTATTAAGCACTTCTTGCGATTCTTATATAACTTCTTATATCTTCTCTTATAACCCTTTACAAACATATTTAATTGACCACTTTCTCTGTCTCCGGTACAGGTTTGCATTCGGATCAGGATCCAGGGACTTAAATAACTGTCACAGGCACTACAGCAGCCCTCTAATCAGACAGCATGTTCTTTATTCCTAAGTGACACATTGCAATGACAGATCGACTGGCGTGGTGATGAATATCGATGCAAAGTGCCATTCATTATGAGATTTTTGGGATCTCTCCATCTTGGCAAAGACCGAAGCCCTCAGCGTCAGTCATTCGCCAATGAGTTCTGATGGAAGCCAAAACAGAGCGAGCGAAAGCGCTGACAGCAACAAGATGGTTTCAATGGGTTTATGACCCAGATCTGTATGGCTGACACTAATGATTGTCATTTATTTACCCTGCTGGTGAGAGAAGACGCCATGTCTCACAAGACTTGCATGTCAACACAAGTTTATTTTTTCACTTTCTCCCAATAATTTCCCATCTGTTCTATAAAATAAAATGTAAAAAAATGCAATATTTAATAAAATAAAATACTCTTATCCTTGACTAATTATATGACTGTTGTGATAGTCTTTTCTTCATCATTGTGATGTATATCTGAGTGAAACGGCTTCTCATACAAGAAAAAATGTAGGGTGGGACTTGATTTTGTCCATCTGGAATTGATTGGATTCCTGATGCTGTGATCTCATGTGAGTGACAGGTTGTCCCGCCCTCACGCCAGTGAACACATCATCAGAGAAGAGAAGAGAAGAGAAGAGATGTTGTTATAAGAGGAAGAAGTTATTTTGATTGAAGATTATGAGGACACACAAAAAAAATTATGTGCACAGATAAATCATTTATAATAATGACTGCAATAAAAAATAAAAATAAAAAAGAGAATGGTCAATATTTGATTTCATGGTGACTTTAAGCAGTTTCTTTTTCAAATATAGGAATTTGGGAAAATAATAAAATTATTTGGCAAGGTTACACTGTACAATTCAATGTCATTAAATTTATGCCAGTGCACAGCAATATAAAGGTGTGTTAATAAGGGGGGGATAATTTAGAATGTAAATAAACAGCAATTACAGTTTAAATTACATTGTGCCCCTATCAAGAGGGCACTTGCTGCATTTAAGTGAATATTCTCATAAGCAATAAAGGCAATGTAAGCACATCAGACTGTGAAGTTTAGATGAAGCAGCAGGAGGAGAACTGCAAGCATAATCATCATCCACAGTCATTATCAGGTCATTATATGCTGATAGTGTGCTGCTGCACTTATGATCCCATAAGGATCCATTCAGAATTTACTCTTTACACTTCTTACACACACCTCACACTAGACACACTTGAAAACTACATATCTTCAAAAATCAAGAGCGGTGCTTTAACAGGGATGAATTTAAAGATACATCCTTACTGTGGTTTTTTTTTCTTTCTTACAAGCTCCAGCCTAAAAACCAGCTTGTTCCTACAAATCCTACAAGTTTTATTCCAACATAAATACATCTCCTCCTCATCCAATCCAAAAGTCTCTCTCTCTCTCTCTCTTTGGTAATACAGGGAGAGGATAGAGGTGATAAAAAAGGACCACTCTTTTACTTCTGACAGAGTTGCATTTATCTTATGATGAATGGCTGCCCTGCTGAGCCTGTTTCCTCTGTGGCGCACATTTTGCACAAAAGAACGTCTAAAATTGGAGAAAAACAATAAGAAGAGGGAATAATAAACATGTTGAGGATGAAGAAAGTGGGTTGTAATAAAACATTGAGAGGAGGAGGCTCAATTGAATTACCAGCATTTTGAGAGAACTTCACGATTCACTATTTCATGATAGGTGACTACAGTAAAATGACCAGATTTCTAGACTCTTCCACATATAATAACAGTTATTATTATTTCCATATATACAGTACAAAAGTGTCAAAAGTGTGGAGACATTACGTTTTAATGTCTTTAAATAAATATCTATTTCTTATCAAGGCTGAATTTATTTACCGTAATCAAAAATACAGTAAAAAAAAAAAAAAAGTTTTCTATTTTAATTAAATGTTTTTATTTATTTCTGTGATCAAAGTAGAATTTTCAGCATCATTACTCCAGTCTTCAGTGTCACAAGATCCTTCAGAAATCATTCTAATATGCTGATTTGCTGCACATTAAACATCTATTATATCATTACTATTAATGTTGAAAACAGTTTTGACATTTTTGTTTGATAGGCCAAAGCAGTCAATATTATATATTATATAATATATATATATTAGGGGTGGAGCCGAACCCGAATACGGTATTCGGAAAGGCACAAATAACGTGTTTTTTACAAATACTTATTTTGAACAAATACTTTAAAAAATATTTGTATTCGGGAACAAAAAAAACTTTATATCAAAAAGCTGTGTTTCCTTATGAGACCGCAGTGCACGCCCGGATGAGTGAGTGAGTGACGGACACAGGCTGCTCCACACAGCAACAGAGAGCGAAAAAACTCTTAACTCCATCACTATTTTTGTTGAATAGATTTCTGTACCTTAACTGGGTTCCTGAGGCAGTTTATAACTTTCGGGAAGCGGAGTTTGATCGGGAGATTATTCCATTACGCTGCATTATTGACGTCTGCAGTCGGGTGCTCTCATGTTCGCTCTGTTTACGTAACGTCAGCTGTTTAGCGCGGTAATTTAGACAATAGGCTGTTGACAGAGTAACGTTAACGTTCGGTAAAAAAGTTTAAAAATGCTTGTGTATTTGTGTCGAATTGTATGCACATGTGGGAGTTATATGGTACGTTTAAGTTACTCTGTCTTTTGCAGACAGCAAGGTGTAGGCTGTAGCCTATGCTTCATAATGTTCACAATGGTATTTTATAGTTGTTGGTTTAACCACGGATGAGGTAATGGCTGTTATGTTATTTTCTTTTCAATGACGTTCATTGTTTCATTGCTGGATTTATGGAAAACCAATATTGCATATACATAATTATTATAATGGATATAATTAAAGAATACTTACACTATAACGTAAATTAGAAGGGTAACGCAAAAAAAAATATTTTTTACGCCTATTTTGAATTTTATCCGAATACAAATACAAATACAAATACTTTTCCCCCCTCAACAAATACAAATACAGATACAAATAGCGGCTGCTTTGCACACCCCTAATATATATATATATATATATATATATATATATATATATATATATATATATATATATATATATATATATATATATATATATATATATATATATATATATATATATTATAGCATCAGATTCTATTGAGAGACATGATCTGAACTAGAAAACTACAAGAGCCAGGAAACACAACCTACTTCATCTGAGAGGAATAATGGGCTTCTCAAACAGGGCAAAAGAAAAGCAGGTCCGTATATGAAAAATCTGCTACAAATCACAGTTGAACTGCAACATACAACCCTCGGAGAGCATACAGTAATAAACTATATCCTATTTTATAATGTACTGCACAAACTGTCCTTGCATAGTGTTCATTGTATGGGCCTTTTCAAAAGCTTTATTCAGCAGCAGCAGCATCCTGTATTCATCTAGCCATTTGCCGGTAAACTCAACAAAAGCAAATGTCCTTGGACATGGAGCAGCCAACATACTAACAATTACCACCACAAGCTTTTTACACTAAGTTGGCGACCCTTAACTAGTCTAGACTAAAGAATTCACAAAGAACACATTCTTGAATTCTGTCTGGATTTTTTAAAATGATTCGTCAATGAACAATGTCATTTAGGTAATTTAAAGACTTTCTCCAATGCCATGCATTTTTGACATGGTGTGACTAGTCAAATATAGTTCATCTTTTGTTAATATTTAAGTCAGCTCTATGATCAAGTGGTGTTCATTTTTTAAATTAACTTATTGGCCAACAATTTAATCACAACAAATGTTCACAAAATATTAATTCAGATTGGTCTGTCTTTATTTTCTCTTCCATATTTTGTTACCTTGTAGAACTATCATTTTAAATAGGGAAATTTGTTTCAGTATAACTTACAAAAGTCTTAAAAACCAACATGAAAAAGAATCTAGATTAGACTGATGATCCTGCCTGGAAAAAGTGATATGATATGTTTGCTATATCATCTGCCCCAACTCCAAATTCATAAATAAAGTTTATTATCCATTACTATATGAGTCTATGACTATTAAGTGAAGCAAACATAGCAATGGACATGTCTCAAGACAACAGTTCTTGAAAGCAAGAACGCATTATTACTGGTGTGATACGCACTTTAAGTCTACAATATACTCAACTAGTGGACACTTAAGCCAAATGAATTTGAGCCAGCTGATTCTATTTAGCAATACTACTGAACAGTTCACTTTACATACATTTAAAGGGTTGTGACTAAGAACACGAAGTAGCTGACAAGGACATGTGTCCTCAGCCACATTCAGTGACTTGCCTTGTATTTTTCTATTCCCATTGAAACTCAAGAGATATCAAATCACTGACTATGAAAGACACTGTTTTACATTTCAAACAACAATCTGTTCTAGAGTGTCGACCCAAATGCCCTTGTGTCCTCTTGTGTGGCACTTGAACTGACTGGTGCTGCACGAAAGAAGAAAAAAAAAAAACTTCACCTCATCTCTCGGTTACCCTCCGCGTTCTCCCTCCAGCAAGCCCAGTCAGCTGAACCCAGCACAATAAAAGTCCTCAGTGACTGTAAACCATACCATTTGCCTCTCAGGCTAAAGCAGCCTGGGATGAAACATGAGCGGCATGCATACAGAGGCAGAGAAACAGAGCTCCATCTGTGAGAGTGGCTCTGGGCAGAGGGTGCCCTTTCTGAGATCACATTCTCATTTGAAAATCTTGACCTTAACAAGGGATCAGAAGAGAAAGTGCAAAAAAAAACGCTTTTTAGGCATCAAAGCACCATTGGTACTACTGAAAAATTAATGCCAAGCCGATTAAAATAATTTAATCGGCTTGGCATATACAAGGATATATATATAGAGAAACATTCAGCACAACACTCAATTTCACACTGTTTTAAATGTGTCATTATGTACACATATATGTATGTATGTATGTATGTCACATTATAAGGGATATCATCGTCTATCGCGATGGCTGACATCACGATGTTGAGCCGGCATCGACCAGTAGACCACAATGCCATCATACCAACTTAGACATAATTACAAACACTTAGTCGAATTGTCATTTATATATTTACACCGACGGCCACCAATTTGTTTGAAATAGCGGGAAATTATGCCTAGCTGGGGAGAATGAGCTCTCAGCATTGCAAGTAATTCAGCAGGGGCTCAATGACACATGTTATGACATAATAAGCCTGTGTCAACCACTGCAACTAAAAAAAAACCGAGGCCACACTGAGTGGGTAATGGAGACAAACAGCAGTGTTCTCCTCTCTACTCAGCCTGTCCCTAAGGGCTCATCTGACAGGGCAAATAAAGTCAGTGTCGTTCTTTGCTCTGTGTTTCACACACACATTCAATTTTCTTTATTGCTTTACAGAAACTACGCAACCTTTAAGAGCATCACAATGCAAACAACTTATATATAAATATATCAGTATTTCCTCCCCTCCTCCTGTCACAAGTCACTCCAGGCAGTGATTCAATTAATTTCCAAAATCCAATCAGTCTTGGGCCAGTCTGGAATAAGCACAGACCTCCAGGGAAGCATTTCCTTAGCGTTTTATAGCAATCATTTCAATTAAGTGGAGATTATTACCTGGAGGTGATTAAAAGGTGATTCGATTAACCCAGCCCCCATTAACTGAGGTTGAGGGGTGTGCCCTGAATGCGTTTATCCTGCCGCGGACTGCATGCGAGATTGTTTATTTGCACTAAATGATGCACATGAGATCCATCCACATATTGAGGGGTCATGTTTAAATTATTCCATCTATATGCTCAAGATATTCTCAATGGTCCATCAATAAAAATCAAAAACTGAATGCCAGTATTCATTCTAGCCAATATAGTATGCCAGATTAGTGCAATCGCAATCATGAAACAAGATACTGTGAATAGTATGACTGTACGATATAAGTTCGCGAAACTTATATCGTTAAAAAGTTTGGGGTCAACAAGATTTTATGTTTTTATGAATACTTTTATTATTGAAGTAAAAATGTATAATGCTACAATATATTTCTATTTTAGATAAATAGCGTTTTTTTTCTTTATATTCATCAAATAAAACAAAAAGTATCTTTAAAAAAACAATATTAAGCAGCACAACTGTCAAACATTGATAATCATAATAAATGTTTCTTACAGACCAATTCAGCATGTTAGAATGATTTCTGAAGGATTATGTGACAATGAAGACTGGAGTAGGCTAATGATGTTGAAAATATTGCTTTGCATGACAGGAATTTTAAAATATATTAAATTAGAAAACAGTTATTTAAAATTTTAATAATATTTCCCAATATTACTCTTTTTACTGCATTTTTTATCAAATACAATTAGCCTTGGTGAGCATAAGACACTTCTTTCAAAAACGTAATGATCCCAAATGTATGAAAAGTTATGTATACTGTAACAGAGTCAGGGGTGTGCCAACTGCCACAAAGAGGCCTCAAAGATGTTACCAGCAGTAGCAGCACCACTGCTCTGGATGTACCGGCAGATGGAGGCGTAAAAATGAAGTGACGTGATGATGAGATCAAAAGTTCAGTGTTTAATCCAACAAGTGCATCTGGTATTTACAGTGAAAATCCAAAAAGAAAAATAAACAAATAAAAATAAAATAAACTGTTCAAAGTTATCTGCACAACTCTGGCTATGCCAATAAATTGACCCAAAACAGAGCAATAACTTATCCAACCACTCACTCTACCACCTCTAACAACACTGAGGCGCCTTCTTAAAAAGGCTAAGCCCCTCCTATCTGGACCAAACCATTTGGTAATTAAAGATAATAAAGGAATTTAAACAAGAGCAAACTAAATAGATTTAACAGTAACAAAGATATAAACTGTTAGAATAATACCAAAATATATAAACATTGAAAACAAAACAAACTCAATTAATTATTAACGTTAAACAATGTTTAACAAAGAATCAAACAGAACCCCAATCTCCCCCTCACACATGAGAACAATTAACTGTGCCTACTATTGGCGGGAAAGAGGTATTCAAAAATGGTGGCAGTTACAGTGACCGGGTTTTGTCTGTTTGGTGAAGTAAAATGTTCCAGTACGTAAGTATGACAATTTATTATTATGCAAGTGGTTAATTGAAAATAAATAAACATTTAACATGGTTACCGGTCTTGTTTGAGTTCTTAATACATAAATCAACAAAGAGAAATGAATAACTCAGTAAACGTTAAACTAAAGAAAAAGGACTTGGAGAGGACAGGTACAACACGCAACAATACACAATCAGTGACACATATATCTGCGTTAACTGATGTTAAAATATGCACAAAACAGATAGTGTGTTAGGATGTTAGTGTGAAAAGTATGCATGTATGTATGTTCTCAGTCCACTGTGATTATAAGAGGCTTCTCCAAAATAAGAGTCTCTAGTCACAGAGCCTCACTGTGACATATACATACTGCATACATCACCAGAAGTCATCTGTGAATTAGGACACAGTCAAAAAATAAAGATGGGCTTGGTGATGAGCCTCTAAGATCCTGATTTAATTACACATACTCGACAATCAAACATATTCTTACAAAATAATTGCCATGATTTGTCATTTCAGCAGGATAAAACTCCACAGTGCAGTGCCTAATATGAATTTGGCACAACAACAGTTTACCAGTCCGAGTTGAAATGATTAAACACTAATGGGGGAGAAAAACAGGGGAAGTTGATATCGACTACCACGGAGCGCATGAACTAATTTGCCTTTTCATTTATTTCCACGGGCAGAGCTCCAGACTGTGACCAAATGGTCGCATTTTGCAACCCTTTTTCCTGCTGGAGCAACAAAATTTTGTTAGGTGCCATTTCTGCCATTTCTTTTGTGTATGGGAAAAATCGAACGATATGAAAGCGGAGATGCTCAGACCAATTTTAGACAGTGCTCGGTTTACTCATTGGCCGATCTTGATCAGGCGACACCATTACTACACAGGAGAGATCCAGTGAGATCTTGTGAGAAGATCGGCGCAAATTCAAATTCTGCGCAAAATTCTCTGTTCTAAACCATATCAAATCCAACAGCGCTGACGTGGAAAGAAACCAGGAGAAACATTGTGCTATGAACGAACGGGTATAGAAGGCTTTCCAGTCCACAAATCACCAACATTCACCATAGATTTAATGTAGTAGAGCTAACTGCAACCATGGTATTGTGGCAGAAATAGTTGAATGTTTGAATGTTACGTTCAACCTTTTGAGAGTGAAATTCAAGCACTTTTCAGGGACTTGTCAAGTGCTTCACAATTTTTTTATGCACTTCAAAGCTCCAAATATGAAGCTGAAGCTGTAAAATATGATATATATGAATAAATATATAATATGTAAATATTATACATATTCATATGTATATGTAAAAATATGAATATGAATCTGTCGTCAGTTCAATATGCTTTAGAAATACAAATGGTACAAATGGTACATTTAATTTACATTTAATACTGAGAATATACTTATACTTAGTAGAATACTTACATTTTTCCCTATAAAAATTAGTTTTTGCTCAATACTGTTGTTAAAAGTTAATTTTATCTGTATCTTCTCAACTCAGGCTCAGTGCTTTACTGTCAAATGTGCATTTCCAAGAAATAAACGTAATAATATTATTACTAACGGCACTTATTAATGCAAAACAGTAATCATTTAATCATTTATAGGATGAGTTGTTAAAAATGAGCTTATTGTTGAACAAGCGCTTCTGGCAAGTGCTTGCAAAAAGACGCAAGAACACGGATGCATCACTGCAACCGCACCAGGAGGTGTGGGCTTGAACAATTTTCAGAAAATATAAACAACCAAACAGTGAATTGACAATGGAGTGTGGTTTTGGCTGTTTTCCTGGATTCAAAAACCCAAACATGATTCTAGATTCAGAGGAACTTCCAGGGATGAACGAATACCTTTCAAAGACGTTTGAATCCAAGGCTAAAACATTTTTGCATTTCAGAACAGGTTGAAATATTACTTGAGGCCGCAAAACTAGCTGTTGAGGGACATTCACCTTGACGCTGAGCTAACAGAACCAAAAGACCGCCTCTACAAGCCCCTGAAGGCACACCATGCTTCTGATTACGCATAGATTAGAGGCACGAGGCGGAATGCTCGTGGCGAGCCGTGGCTGAACTTCACACGCTCAGGATGGCTCCATTCATCAAGGCTGTCGTGCAGGCTAGCACTGTGTGCTTCGCAAACAGCACGTCATTAAAGCCGACAGCTGCTAACTCATACATAACTCAGCCGTTAGCCTAGCATAGCGCCTCCCGCCTCTCAAACAGTGATTTAGGAGCTGCTGAATCCACACATCAATATCAATTACAGATGCTAAAAGGTGTGTTTAGGGGAGCCCTGAGGTACACCGGGTGAAGGCAGAGTAATTGTGCGAGAACTTTATAACGGTGAAAGCTAACAGAGTGCCGCTCGGCAGTGCTGATGAATCTGGAGAGGTTGTAAATTTTCTTTTTACATTAAATGTACATATGAAATGAAAAAATGTCTTGTTAATTAAACATTTTAAACTGGAAAAAAATAAGTATTTGCATTACAGACTCTGGTTGTTTTGACAATCCAGTCAGTTAGCATAAATATACAACTTAATGGGTAAGACAAAGCTTGAAAGTGAGACATACAACAAATTACTACGGTAATGATCCAACTAACCATAAAAAGGAAATTAAGTATTTGGACTTGTTTTATGAATTAGTTTTTTTTATGACATATTGTCTGAAGCTACCTAGCTTTGTCAACTAGCAGAGGCTAACTGCATTATTCAGATTTAAAAGCATTTTATGTTTCCATTCTAACAAACAAACAAACCTAGCTACGTATATCAAAGTACATTAATTCATCATTTACCTCATAATATGGCTAATACTAAACAAGTAGGCCTATTTGGCCTAGAGTTTTGTTTATGTGTTGGGCTGCAAAATCACACTTTTGCTGTTTTACATTTACAAGAACTTGCACACACAAAACTTTACAAAATCATACATTTTCCAATTCAGTCCATATTATGTTGATAACTTGATGGGTAGTAATACATTGATGGGACTTATTCAGTTCATGGTAATAGTAATTAATTTAAGTGTTTGATTTTCAGTACACTTTTGTGCAAAAGTACTGCGTTGAGTTGTCACTTAAACTTGAAGTAGTGACATATTTTGTCTTTCATATTTGTGACGTACATCAGAGTGTAACGGATTATTGAAAAATGTAAAAATATAGACTTGTGTTATTAATAAGTTGTTGTCACTTAAAAGTGAATGTGAGATTGGAGTCGATTGTAGCGTAGCGGGATACAGTCCGGCATACACTGGCATGACATTTCAATCAAACATAACAAGGACTAAACATTTTTTTTTTAAATGAAACAAATAT
The DNA here is from genome assembly GCF_949152265.1 of Phoxinus phoxinus. Taxonomy (NCBI): domain Eukaryota; kingdom Metazoa; phylum Chordata; class Actinopteri; order Cypriniformes; family Leuciscidae; genus Phoxinus; species Phoxinus phoxinus. The sequence goes on along the minus strand of NC_136898.1, from coordinate 12,446,339 downwards.
ATGAATGAATTACTTCACAATAAGATATAACATCCATTTGAAAAATAGAGAGGGTGAATTTTCATTTGAAGCTTTTCATGACTATTCAATGTCAATTCACATTCAATGTCAATAATGGGTCCTGAAGCAAAACCATAAGAGAAGAGAACCATTGGCCAAAGGCAAAGCATAGCCTACATACACAATCACACATACAGTACACACAAACAACAACACACAACAGCTCTCTACTGATCAAACAAAAGCATGCTGGAATTCCTGGCATTTGTATCCGTGTAATCCATTCTCCATTCCCTAACCTTGTAGAAACCCTCTCTCCTCATAGATAAACCTATTCCGGTGTCTCATTCTCAGGAAACACTGCTGAAAGTACATTTTCTCAGAGAAGGGGAGGGAAAAAAAGACAGAGAACCATAATCAGAATTCTCAGCACAGCGGCACAGAGCCATTTCTGTGAGAGTAAACTGCAAGACAAGTCAATCTGTTAGATGCACTCAATCTTTTTTAAGATGCCTCAACTAAATGCACTTCAGTAAAACTCATAAATCAATTGCAGGCATAGAGCCATGAGTGGGCAATTCAGTGCCTGCGGGGTGACGGCGTAATCAGGCTCCTAGAAAATATTCTTCTGGTGTGTGCGCAAGTATTTCTGTGAATCATTTACCTCCTCGCCCTGAGTCACACCGACATACACAAACACGCGTGCATTCATGTATGGGATGCGTAGGTATAGTTTTATTATGGTGGTGAATTAATTACAGTACAAAACATTGTAATACCTTATGTTTAAATTGTTTATCTTTAAAGCATCATGGCTACTAGTGTCACATATACGTTCTGATGGACCTTTATGGTCCTCAGTATATCAGATACCATGAAGAAACACTGCTTTATGGTGCTCCGCAGAAATATTTCATCCAGGCTGCAGGCAATCTAACGAGTCCCGGCAGCCAGCGCCCTGATTAGGCAGTACAGATCTGCTTGCCAAGACAACTGCATTTCCCTTGCAAAGCAGCTCTCCGCAGGCCAGATGAAAGAGCGAAGGATGACAAGAAACACATTCAACATCTCCTGCTTTCAGGCTCCTGCTTTGGTAGGTTTGACATTCACAATGTCAACTTTAAAGACGCACAAGAGGCAGAAAACAGAGCAACGCATACTTGAAAGACAGCGCGGAGTGTAAGCATATGCTATTAAGTATTTTACAACCCGAGATGTACAAAGAGGACCTTTTTTGGGGTTTTAAACTCATTGATTTCCAAAATAATTTGAAAAAGGAGTTCAGAACATTGAGATGTCCACAGAGTGCCAACGTAGTGGATGAAATCACCCATTCAAATTTGAATGATAAATAAATGATATACATAGCCTTTCATTATTTTATAACGATTTACAGCAGAGTCAGGTGGACACTTGATCCTTGCCAAAAGTCTGATTTTTCAAAAGTACTATTACAATTTAACTTAGTGCAGGACTAGGTTTAGTCAAATCTTTATGACTCAAAAAACAAACAATTCCAGCAAAATTACCATTAATAGGAAAATGTATGCCCAAAACATTTAGTTCATGAAAGAGTTTCTTACTCACTCCAAATCAATTACCTGAGCTTAGCTGTGAGCTAATTGCCTGTGGGAGACCTAAGATAAATCTTTAACCTAATTGAAGTTGAGACCTGGGATTAGCAGTTTATTTCTGAACTGAACATCAGCGTTTCCAAATGACTCAATGACAGCATTTCAGCTTTCCATAATTCACATTATCTTTGCCCCTGCCTTGTTTTCACTTCAAATGCAATTCTTTTTTGTTGTTGCCATTTAAATTTTCACTCACACACACACACACACACACACACACACACACACACACACACACACACACACAGACTATCAACAAAAACTGTGTTCCACAATCTCTTAATTCTCCCGCAGTAAATATTTTTGTAGCATGTGGATGCTTCCAGCAGCAATGAATATTGTTAATTAGCAGCGATGAATGATCCAGTGACAGAGCGATGAGACGATGAGACAGGCTGCGTCTCCAGTGTGGCTGAGAGCCAGAAGACAACTCACAGAGAGGGGGGCTTCACCAGAAACCTGTCCCCCCTCTCCATAGCTACTACACCCACACACATGCTGGATTATCTCTCTCACACATCAAACGTAGACAAGCAGAGACTAAGCAAGTACAATCAAAAGTAATACTCACTGGTAAGTATGACACATCACAGCAGTGCAATACTTTATCTAAAACATCAATTTGTATGTAAATTGAGAGAATATATGGAATCTTTGTAACTTAAAAATCCACTGTACCGCAGGACGAAATGCAAAAACATTCAAATAAATTATATTGCTGGTAATCTACCATTCCAGTGACCAGATCAGAGGTCACACAAGAACTGGATCAGTAAAATTTGTGAATGATTCATTTAGACAAGTTTTGTGAAATGCATTAAATCAAAATTAAACGCAAGACATTTATAATGTTAAAAAAGATTTCTATTTCAAATAAATGCACTTTTGAACATTCTACAAAGAATCGTGAAAAAAAAAAAAACTATCAAGGTTTCCACAAAAATATTAAGCAGCAAAAACTGTTTTCAACATTGATAATAATAAGAAATGATATTTCATGAGAAACAAATCAGCACATTAGAATGATTTTTGAAGGATCATGTGACACTGGAGACTGGAGTAATGGTGCTGAAAATTAAACTTCGCGTGAGTAAATACATTTTTTGAATATATTGAAACAGAAAATAGTTATTTTGAATTGTAATAATATATCACAATATTACTGTCTTTACTGTTTTTTAATCAAATAAATACTGCATTTGCAAACAGAAGAGACTGACCCCAAACTTTTGAATGGTCTCGGTGTGGTCTTGAGAACAATAAAGCAAAAACACCGTGATCTGACTTCTCCACTGTCGAGTTATTGGACGGTTTCTGATTTTTAAGGTTAAAATGCTGTGTAAATATAGGCTACATTTAATTCTGGGATTACGTTACACTAGAGCTGCACGATTCTGGAAAAATTGAGAATCAAAATTAGCTGCAATCTATTTAAAATACGTTTAATTAACTACATTTTTTTTTAGTCGGTTTGAATAAACGATTCACTGACTCATGAAGACTTCACTTGCTTCATTACTGGAGGAATCAGCATGTTTCAACAAATCTCCTGTATGAATGATTCAATGACAAATTATTTTTTAACAGTCATTTGTTGCCACCTACAGGCATAAATATGTAATTTTGATACAATGTTTATGTGAAGAGTCAATTAATTATCAAAAGGTGATATTCTCCATTTTGATCACTACTAAAGACATCGGTGTTCATATCCGAACTATAAACTTTTATCCCAGTACTTCCGTAATAATAATAATTGTAACACAGAAATAATGATATAATGATCTGCTTTATCTGGGTCAGGGGCAGCGCGGACGCAGATTTGAATGTTCGCTGTGATCATACTTGTCAAAGGTCACACATAGCCAAAACATTGTCATTTATTAATAAGATCGGATCGCCTGGGTGTTTGAATCAAGATTAAAAATGTTAAGGTTAATTCTGCATCTCTACGTTCTTCTTAAATGCAAGGATACATAAGGGATTACGCTGAGGTTTTGGTTAAAATGAGGTCTACGTTTTTAATCTAACTAACTACACACTAAGCCAAGCTCGATACAAAAGATCCACATCCAACAGGGAGTAGAGAACATCTCAGATGCTAAATGCTTTATCAACTAGGATTTACGCTACTTTGTATTCTCTAATCGTAGCATCTCCATCTAATGCAGTCTTTCAGAAAAAAATCTTAGAAAACAGAAAAAAAAAAAACTGTCAGGCATTAAATTGAATTTTGTACCACCTAAAAGAATCAAAACGTTCGCCTTTTATCCATCCGAAACAATACATCAAAGTCACGTCAAATCGTTCCCTAGGTTTCCCGTTTTCACAGAGGTTAAAATTACACCTGGAAATGGAGATGTTCAATTATTCAGCAGAGGCAGGGACAGCTTTCAGCTCTCTAATCAGAACTGGGCCTAAACCAGTGAAGCAGGCCTTACCCAGCACACACCGTCATTTCCTCTCCTCCTCTCATACTCTGCTCACATTGAAGAGAGAGGCATTCAAATAGTGCAGTAATATTATGCATTGCTCCATGCAGACGCTGATGCAATCAATGTTCTATTTCATATGAATCCCCCTGAGTGAGGAACGATGGGGGAGGGAGAGACGGCAAGTAAAACAGAGAGAGAAAGATCCACAGAGATGCAGAGAACGCGACTGAGCCAGCAGGATTTCTCAATGCAGAGAATCTCGGTGCTGTGGTCACGGGCCCATGGGAGCAGAACGGTGCAGGCCTGCAGCTGATGGGCCGCTGACAGCAAGGCATTTTCCCACTCTGTTTACACAAGCTGCCAAAGCAGCACTGTGCTATAGAACCACACTGTGCACTGCCATAAAAAGCTGATCTGGGAACATTCTACAAACTGATATTTTAATTAAAGCGCTTTTTATAGCTAAAAACCCCAAAAACACAATACTTCCCAGTGTAAAATCAGGATGATGTGGTAAGAAATGCAACCAACACCTATTAGATAGTATCCAGGTCTACAGATTCAGCAGTTCAAATTGAATAATCCCCGCATTTTCATTGCAAAAAGTCACATATATCTTAGCAGAAAGTTGAAAAATGTTGCGTTTACTTCACACAAGCGCAGCCATTTGCCCTGTTGCCATGGGAACGTTATGAAGTGACGTAATTGCGCGACATCATTGAAAAGCTGCAAACCCCGTAATGCTGATGAAACCATGATGAAGCTCGCAAATCATTCTCATTTGCCAACAAACATAAGCGCAAAAGACCGCGCAAAGCAGTTTCCCAGTGTGTTACATGACAATGGGGGCAAATTATTTTGTACTCCGTGCAACTGTGTGTTGGACCACAGGCGGAAGTCGACGCTGGACAACCACTTTGCCACTTTGTCATTTTTACAGAAGTTGTAGCATATTCATTTTGTAAAGCTACAGAACTTGTTCGACTCATCAATGTTTTGTAAGTTTGAGCCATGTGTTTATTAAGGTCTGAAATAAAACAAGATGAGAACTTAAATATTCCCAGGACTTTATGTGAGGTAGTATGCTTGCTTATCATAGGAAGTTATAAGAAATTACTCTTTACATTAAAGTAGTAGCCTAGTGAATAGGGTGTTGAAAAAAAAAAAAAAAATGTCTTCTCTTTTTCATCAAACCGCAGTTTTTGCAAGTTCCCGCAATTTTTGCAAGGTCCCGCAATTTCATCGCATAAAATTGCATAAATATCCCGCATATTCCATCGCATTTTATAAGAAAACGTGCCGCATAATCAAGGATTTTTGCCCACAACAATCAAAAAAACTCCGCATTTTTCTGGAGGGACTGATTAATTAAATATATATATATATATATATATATATATATATATATAATATATATATATATATATATATATATATATATATATATATTAACTATCCCCTCAAAAGAAATAGTAGCAGAGCAGTAGCAGTTAAAGAATGCATTTACATTTATGTACATTTTACCAAAAAGTGTGCCTATTACATACAGTAAGCCTGATAACTTGAAAATGACAGGCAGAAACCTGAGCCTAGATCAGCACTTCCTCACTGTGACAGGAAGAGTCATTAACTCAGGTGTGAATGAGTTATTAACTCGGGTGCAAAGATAAGAGCACAAAGAGGCAAACTAACAAGTAAAAATAAAAGCATTTGAACAATAGCACAAGAAAGACAGCGAAAAGAGAACTGTCTTATCATATCACATGCCCTAAGAAATCTCAGCTTTAGGATCTGCCCAGTAAACCGCAGTGCCACTCTCATTTACGGCAGACCAGCATGATGAGCAAAGCTATTCCCAGAACACAGATGCCAGAGGCTGAACAGTCTTTCACGCACAGGCCGTCTCAGGGATTCACTACTTCAGTTGGCTCACATTTATAACAACGTTTGGTTGTGGGAAGGCCTACGGAGATCCCTGGCAGAAGATACACTATTTCTATTAGCACGTGTCATAAAGATGTCATGGGATAGACCTCAGATTGATTGCATTTGTTGCAGAGAGAAAGATAAATGTTTTTGTGTTATCGTTCTAAACACAAACCATTCAATTAGAAATGCAAACCTACACACGTACAGTCCTTCAACACTCAAACAAAACAGTGTGGGTGTATCTATTGGCTCTGAGAAATGCATGAATGCCAAAGAAGGTCTTAAATATAAATCCAACCCATGGTTCACTGTTATTTGGCTTGTCACACATTATACTACAGGAAACGGGTGCTAAATCATTATTCCGCTTATTTAAACATAAATTGAACTGAACACATCTACATAGACTGTTTGGCTTATCTTTCAGCATGAAACCGAGACTAAGCAATTAATCCCTCACCGAAATGTACAGTATTTAGACATTCACAGCACACTTTTGATTCCCACGTCAGAACATAACGATTTCCTACTATATATTAAGCAAAATTTAGTATTGAGTACTATATCTGAATATGCAATATTCATAAAACTCAAGGCAAAAATAATACCATTCAACTTGATATTTTGTTTACTAATTCAGTGTCATTAATACATTATAAAGTGTGGTTCAAAGGGGTCCTTTTATACCTTTTAACAAAATCTTGATTTAGTTTTTTGTTATTTTTCACATATTTTACAGCTCCTCTCTCCCAAGTCTGGTTGAACGCTTTGTTTTGATGAAGCCCCTCCTTCTGAAATACGAAATGTGCTGTGATTGGTTATCTGGCGCAGTGGGTTGTGATTGGCAGTGCCTAGCACGTGTTCGGTAAATGTCACAGTCCTTCATAACCGCAAGCTCTACTCAGATGTAAATATTAACGATTTCATACCAATTCGAGCATACCATTGAAAAACTTTTTCCGGGCAGTAAAAAACAGCGATAACTCCTCTTCTTCTTCTCTTAAGCAGCCCAACATGGCCTCACTCCCTTAGTTACGTGTTCCCGAGGGCAGGGTTTAAGTACATTTTAGGGTCCGTGATGTCACCAAGCCGGGACAAACCTCGTTGTAGTCACTACCAACCATTTGTTGTAGTCCTTAAAAAGCGATTGTTCTGTACAATAAAATTTCTCCCTTTACATTGAAATTTGAGCGATGTAACTTTGCAGATGTTGTTTATGCTCAAACAGTAAAATTACACACTTACTAAAGTTACAAAAGTTAAAACACAATTAAGGACCCCTTTAACGGTCCAAATATTTTAGAGGCCAATATGACAGAAAAGATTATATGGGATTTTCTTCTGCAAAACTGAGAGAAAGGCTGAAGTGTATGACTTAAGTTGTCTTAAATGATTTATGGTTCTTTCAAATCTCATTCAAAATTGAGGGCATATTTTTGGTCATCTGTAATAAGCACTTTGAATTCAGTCGTATATATTTCCTCACCTGATCCCTATTGAGTTTAGTTCCAGACTTCATCTGAGGTTTCTAAAACAGCTCATTTTTCATGAATAGCAAAGCCGGCGCTGATGCTCTAAATCCACAAAAGTTCTCTTTTGAATCCTTTCAGAATGGATTTTAGGTGTTGGTTAATGTGGTTTGTGTGAGACTCTTGGGTTCTCCTGAACATGTTTGTCAGCGGCTGCTGATCCTCCTCCGCTGCGGTAAAGACTTTTATGCTCAATACTTAATAACAGCTTGTGCTGTCATCTCCACGGTTAGCATCTGATCTCAGCACAGCTGCGGGCTCTCTCTCCGCCTGCTGACACCTCACCAGCACCATCCTCACGTCACGCCTCCCTGAAAGCGCAATGTTGTGACATATGTACGCTGTTCGCTGAACACACTTCAATAATGTTTAACTAAAGCAATAAGCCTAAAGAAGAGCTGTGGTATAAAGTAAATGGGGTGTTGTGAGGTGGAAACCCCACTTTAATGTGTTAAAAATCACTGAAACGGCATGATTTTACAGAAATATAAAGGCCAACAATTTTCTATAAATAATAATCAATAATCTGATAAAATAAAACACTTAAACTGAAAATGGTTCCATGGCATCAAAGATAAATGTGTAAAATAAGCATGCACAATTAATTAACCCTTAAAGTCCGCGTGAACCGGAAGTGTTGTGACGCATTTCAGAGTGAAACGGAATATTGAACAGAGGGCAGGGTTTTACTTTAGCGCTCCTCCTCTCCATCTCTCGCCCATAGCAGAGTAACGGTTTGAGGGGAGTGGTTAAGCGATTAACCAACCCAAGCCGTCAAACCTACGTCATCAGAAAAAGAACCATTCCAGACTGGAAGTAACTTTTCAGACTTTGATTAAAGATAACCACGGCAAACAATTTTTTTCTGTGTATTAACTTACACGGATTAATTGTTCACCACAAGACTAGTAATATCCACTAACAAAGTAAATAGGGTCAATTTTGATTTCATGCCGACTTTAAAGACCTATACAGCCGCCGGCGGTTTTACTACTAACTGCTAATCCAATCTGTATGCTTTAAAAAGTCCCATATAGAGGAGATCCGCGGCTTTTATGTGGCATTGGGTTAATCGCGTTTGGACATTCAGATAGCCAATCACTTTTGCTTCAGTGTTCTATTACAATGTTTTCTATTCATTTTACTTCCACATTGACACATCTACATTGTCAGAAGATTGAAAAAACACCAGCTTTTCACTGAAAATCGCCTATAATAATGTTGTAATACATGGCTATAACTTGCTTAGGGATTGTTACATGTAGGGGTGTGCGATATTACGATTTTTGATCGTGGACGATTAAAATGTCTCCACGATCTGCTTTTGAAGAAATATCGTAGGATCGTCCATTTTATCAGTTTGCATTTCTGGCGCCTCCGTCTCAACATACTGTACAGCGCGACGTATATCCACATGAAATGCAGAGGAACGGGACACTGTAGTTCATAAAAATGAATTATTTGCATGTGCTTTAAAGCCTTGCCGGTTAAACATGTCATTCGCTGCTGATGCGCTGTTCTGACGGGCGCTTTTCTGAGCGCAATAGACCCGAAGCGCGCACATGCAAAAGCCTGTCTAACAGCGCCCGTTACTGAACTAAGTTATCTTATTGCGCTAATACTGTCAAATACACACAAGGTTTACATAAACAAAGTTGGTTATGTCTAAAGTGAAAGAACAATAGAAAAAATGAAGAAAAAATCTGCCTTGTCAAATGCGTGTAGACTCGTTGCGCGCAGATCTTAAAGTGACAGTAGCCCTAATAGTAAACATGCTGCCGCTTGTCCTTAAAGGGACAGTTACCCAAAAATAAAAATTCTGTCATTATTTACTCACTCTCTAATGTTGTTCCAAACCTGTATTAATTTATTTATTGTGCTGAACACAAAAGATGATATTTTGAGGAGTGTGGCTAACGGTTGCTGGTCCCCATTAATTACCATAGTAGGAAAAAACTATTATAGAAGTCACTGGGGTACATCAACTGTTTGTTTACCCACATTCCTCCAAATAACTTTTATTTTCAACAGAAGAGGGAGACTTATTCGGGTTTAAAGCGGCTTGAGAGAATTTAAATTTTTGGGAGAACTATCCCTGTTAATAAAACAACAAAATACAAAGAGCATCTCACTCACTCTTGACTAAGAACTTTAATAGTAGCTTTAATAAGAATCAATGTAAAATTTATATAGTGAAGTCTATGTTGTGTTTTATTTTCATATTTGTTCATTTAATTACTTTCTTCAATGCTGTTAAATACACCTGTAGCTGAAAAAATAAAGCACTGTTTTTTTAATTTGTATATTAAGTTGTGTATGTGTATCTTTGTTCTTAATTTTTAATAACAAAGACAATGACAAATATTTTTTATCTTCGCCACTTTGGCCTAAATGTCTGCCATTCTTTTTTATTTTATATGTTGTTACCTAAGGCTTTGTTTTTAAAATAGGGACATTAGTTTGGCTGTGATGCTCAGTCACTTGCAAAATAGTAAAACCAACATGAAAAGGAATCGTGATAAAATCGTGAATTGTGATTTTCCTGAAAAAAATCGTGATATGATATTTTTGCCATATCGCCCACCCCTATTACATGTAGTCAAAATTTTATCTGGATATCTAGAATATCCAAGTAAAACTTTCTAAAGGAAAAAATCCAAACTTCAGGAGGATTTGATTGAGTTCACTTAAAAATCACTTAAAATGTGCTACTGTTTTTCTTAAATCTGGTAAATTCATCCATTCCAAGACAAAATGTAAAATTGTCAATTTTAATGAGCTAGATGGAGACGTTTAAAATGATATATGGCACTTGATGCTGACTGCTATAATGGGTTAGAAAAACAAAGAAAAGAACAGGCGAGTCAGGTGCTCCAAAAATGTTCTAGGTCTTTAAGGGTTAATCTATTTTGGGCTGAAGCAAAAAAAAAAAAAACGATGGTCAATTAAATTGACTGTGTTAAGTTCATTAGCCAAACTGTAGAAGTATGTTTGACACAATAACATGGGAAACAGTTGATATATCAGTCAAACAACGCTTCAAAGTTTAATCAAACAAATGCTTTACCCAATCATAACTACCTCGTTTAACACTGGGAAATGCTGATGTATAAAAGTAGCTATAACTTTTATTCTGAAAGGCCTACATGGGAGGAAGGGTGTGAAAAGAATCTAAAAAGAAGATTACTAACACAGCCTCAAGTAAATAAACACCTCATTTAAGAGCAAGCCTGAACAAAATCCAACCTACTGCCGCCTCAGAGAAATCAATATGACATACCAAAGTCGTGTTAAACGCACAGCATGACAAAAACACACAGGAAGAAAGACAGAACCATAAAGAGGTCTTATCTGTGCTTTGCCAAAAGAAAAATCGCAATGAATAGAGGGATAAGACTTTCACAGTCTTACATCATGACCTTACCTAGAGACTGATGACTGAAAGCAACACCATGAATTCAGCAAGGTTTAATTTGCATTCAGTAATTACTGATGATGACAAAATGCTTTCACACAACAAAACAGCTCTTAGATATTTAACAGAAGTGTTTTCATTGTAAAAAGAACAGAGATTAGTCTGAATCATTTCAGCAATTACGCATGTACGGTCAGATCATTTCAGTCTATTCAAGAGGCACATAAAAGTATATTGATTAATGATACAAACGAGCTTGAAATGATCTGGGAAATGTTTGCAGGTGTCCGCTCAGATAGGCAGCCTGCCAAGCAACTCTGATTCATTACCATGAATCATGCTCACAACAATCCCATACAGATAAATCAAAACAGGGAGGGAGACTGGAGATGGTCAGACCTTTATTAAATAAACATAAAAAGAGCGAATATGCCGTCTTCAGAGTAAAGAGAACGGAGACCAAAATGTATGTGTGTGTGTGTGTGTGTGTGTGTGTGTGTGTGTGTGTGTGTGTGTGTGTGTGTGTGTGTGTGTGTGTGTGTGTGTGTGTGTGTGTTTACACGAAATGGAGGCAAATATTGAAAGAGCTGGAATAAAATGTCATTGTGAATGCAGCACTGTGAATGGGGGGGATAATGTGTTTCCCCAATGTAATTTAATACTCCATCAAACTTTACAAACGGAGTCTATTTATATGGTATACACACAAATCTAACCTAAAAATCTTAACAGAGGGCTTTACCCCCATCATAACCCCATGGTTCATGGTATAAATGGGTGGTTTGGGCACTTTTCTCTTTTTGGTCTGCTCATTTCAACTGGTCTGTTGTTTATATTTCTACTCGTCTTCCCTAGAGGCCTCCTCCATGTGTCCTCCTACGTGTATGAGCGTGTTAACACTTCCCACTGAATCAATCACTGTCAAACTGAAGATGGAGCGGGTGTGTTTTATAATGTGAGTAAACTTCATTATGGCCTCGCATGGAAAAAATAAATGCGTAAGTGTGTTTAGTAAATGCTCCCAGGCCTCTGCCAGCACACTTGAGAGTTAGAAACACAGATTCATTTAATGCAAGGGTGTCAATCACAGCACATGTTGTAGTCGAGTGTATTAGACAGCACACTATTAGACACAGGCTCATGGATGAAAACTGACATGGAAAAGCCAAAACTTACAATATACACTTATTTATAGGATTGTCACAATACATACATTTAAGTAACCTAATCAAAGACTGATTCTTTGTAAAGATTCAACTGAAATTACTTGATTTGTGATAGGACTTGATATAGGCCTATTTTTTAAAAGACATTTCATATTTTCGATATTTTTGATATCACATTGCATTAGTTTATTGCAAATGCCTTTTTAAAAGACTACAATCGAAAAATTTATATTTTATATAAAATTCCCGCCAAAGTGGCTAGTATGAGTGACTGTGTTAAACACCACTGCTGAAAGCATTTGGCAGGTGTTAATGTCAAGCCTTGATAATAAAATGAATAAGTTTCTTGAGCACCAAATCAGAAAATTTAATTTCAGAGTGATGATCCTGAAATTTCAGCTTTGCCACCAACCACAGGAAAAAAGTCAATTTTAAAATGTATTAAAAATAGAAAACCTTTAATTTAAATTGTAATAGTATACTGTTTTAATTTATTTTTGGATCAAATCAATGCAGCCTTGATGAGCAAGTAGTCTGTCAAGCAAGCATAGGTCTAAAAGCAACAATTGTATGGTATCTAGCCTACTATCTACCCACATCAGGTATAATAGCTTGTGGATCCAGTGTAGATTGCTGTAACAGAGACAGCTGAAAATAACTCCTTATGATCAGTGCAGGCTTTAACCTCAGCTAGATACATTTGACCTCACACTGCAAACTCTTCCTCCTACAGAGCGCTGAACTCGAGCCGAAGAGGAAAAAACAGATCTGATGGAACAAATAAGGCTGCCAGCGTGGAGCCATATAGCAGAGACAGAGTGACTTTGTGTGCCTCTGAATGACAGTGGAGCTCATTTCTTGAACTCTGATTGCAGTAGTTTGTCTCTTCTATAGCCCTCTTACCTACAAACTAATGACCTGCATTCACCAGCCATCCAAAAAGCACAAGCACTCCTCTTGTAACATATCAACCTGTACCACCAACCGTTAGGCAAAGCACATAAATGCACAAAGATCCCCTAGAAACAAGCCCTTTGATATCTGGAATCTGTGCAATCAATTGAAATTTGTAACTTGGAATACATTAATAGTTTTTAGAGGCCATAATTAGATGCACAGAACACCAGATCTGACAAAGATATGGTGTAAATTCATTCTAGAAACTGTTTTTATTAAATCTAACACCATCTGTCCTTGATGTTTATATTATTTAATTTAAATTATATTAAAGTGTATAGTGCATATATCCCATTTGATCCAAATCCTTCAGGATTGAAAACACCAGTGAGAGCCAACAGGAGGTCAGGGATGAGTTCCAGAGCTCTAAAGCGGAGGTTCTGCTGACAGACAGACAGCCTGAAGGCAAGCCTGGCATGTTGTGACATGGAAGAAAAAAAAATCACTTAAGAGATTTCAGTGGAGCAAACACCCAAACATTGGAGTGGGGAATTGGTGTGTGCCAAAATAAGCAAATACGGAAGAAACCGTGACAAGCAATTTGCATTAAGCTTAATTAGGATGATCAAGGAGGACAACAATACAAAACAGTTGAAAATCCGTATTATAAAGAGTTAATCTACAGATTTGACCTTTCTATAGATCTACTTGGAAATAGACAAACCATAAGTGAGGTTTGCTCTTAAGAGAGTGGAAAAAAAATGCATACAATTAATTACTGGTAGTAAGTAACTGTAATATACAGGGTGAAAACTAGTGTGATGAAGGAGTGATCTAAAGTTAGATGAACGCTGTATGTATGAAAACCCTGTAATACATCCTATTACGTTTCAGGCTCCTTTTATGCTCTCAGACAGTCACACATAAAACACACTCACACATCCGCATATCTCTAGTCACAACACTACATCACTTCTGTCATCTCAAATGACTCCAAAATGTTCCTCAGTTCTGCGATTCAATTAGCACATAAAACATCTTGCCAAGCCAAATTAGAAACAAGGCTTCCTCATTACTCTCCCACCAAGCACAAACTCACTGGGCCTCTAAACTGCTCCTCATGCATAATTCAGCAGCCACAAATATGGCATTTAGGCAGGATGGCTGTTATGCATCGAACAGCAAGGGTCGGGTACAAACAGGAGGCTAAATGCGAAACGTTAATTCAGAAATGAGTCTGAGAAAATAGACACGGAAACGCACAGCTAACATGTTCACAGCAGTGGTTTTGGTGGAAGGGTTTTTTCTGTCCAAAAGAAGCTCTGGTGAGCCTTTGGATCCTGACTAGATTTGAATTTCCTGAAGAAAATACTAGTGCAAGTCAATTTTAGATAAAAAAAAACTAAAAAAAAACTTGTAGTCGTTGTTTTTGTCCTTATTAAATCATGTACATTTACATGAGATTAAGACTAATCAGTAGTTCAATCGAAGCTGTTATATTTTACATAGAGCACCATTTTGAGATCACATGACCAGCTGAATACTACTTATCTCTGTCTAGATTACTGGGCACTTTCCCTCACGGACTAGAATAGATTAATAATAATTGTTGACTACAAAAGTGTATTTCTACACAATGTGCAAATGAACTACGAGAGCCCTGTCTGTGAATACATGCCCTTGTATTGTCCTCCTGTGTCTGCAGACATTGGCTGGACTTGCTCTTGACCCCAAACACTTCCGCTGACCAGCAAGCTGTTCCACACACACCTAATCAGTCACTTCAGGAAAACAAAAGAGACTTGGAATGGAATTACACATTCTTCTCATGTGCCAACAGCGACAACCTAAACAATTACTTGGCATGCGTTCGAGTTAACTTATTTACAGGCTAAAGTTTAGTTACAATGTATGTGGCTTTTCAAGCGGGAGAGATTTTGAGTCCTTGGCCACACATTCTGCTCATAATTCACATTAAAATGTGTTTACACAGAGCAAAAAGAACAATCTGCATCCTATTCCTCATTTTTAAGGTTATGAATTTGAACAAGCCCAAATTGTAAGCATTAAGCATGTAACTTTTCCCACAGTATTTCATGCATCATATAAGTACAGAAAAACCAACAGGCTGCAAAAGTAAATCTAACATCTGGGCTCCTTGATCACAATCATGCATTTTCTAAGTCAATGCTGCCAGAACACAAGAAAATAAATACAATCTGGGGCTGTACATCTAAATCTGCAATGTAATTCAAATGATAAAATTGAAATGATAAATTCTGGTATATCTATAACCATAATTTATTGGAGGCAGGTGAACTGATGGAAAAAGTCCATCTCTTTTTTTCTTTTCTTTTTTAGGCTTTTATGAATTTAGACACTCTGAGACACACAGAAATGAGATTCATGGTTTAACACCGCTTTGAGTAACACAAACTCTGTGGTTTGAAGATCTTGATGAATAGCTACAGGATATAAAATCAAGCCAAATGGCATTCCTGCATATGGCGTGTAGTAGGGTGGAAAAAATAGCTCTATCCGGCCAACAACAACATACAACCCAAAAGAAGGAAATTGCAATATGGGAAGGGACATTCATTATTCAAAACAGGGTGCCATTTGTGTCCCTTATATAAATAACTGTAAAAATTACTTTATAAATGATTAACCAATGCCAATTTTTACTATGTAGACATTAATCTAAAAACACATCAACAAAAATTCAGTAACGTTATTTTGATTTTTTTTTTTTTTTTTTTACTTTTTCTTCTTACAAGGTTGCCTTTTGTCCTTTTTGTCTTGTTCTCCAACTCTACCTTTTTTTATAACAAACATGCACATTTAAAAATAATTGTCATTAATGTATTGTATTAAAAATTCTAGGTTGTTACTAATGAGTACCGTTAAGCATGTTTTCTCCTTTTAAAGCAATAAACAAGTCCATAAATAAAAAAGATCCTCATCTTTTGAAGAAGTGAACTCTTCAAGGAAAAGTCAAATGCTGTGTCCGAAATTGCATACTGTCTAGTATGTACTAGGGGTGTAACAATATATCGTGCCACAATATATCGCAATACAAAAATGCAACAATACGTATCGTGGATAGTGACAATATGTATCGTGGATAGTTCACCCAAAATAGAAATTACTGTATAAGAAAAAAATCATGTTTTCAGAGTTTTAGTGTCAGTACTACATTAAACTACTATATAATGTTGATTATAATGTATAATAATGCAATGGTCAGCTTCAGAATCATGAATATTTTTATTCTGGTGTCACCATTGTCCTTGAATTACAAGCACCAAGTCCAAACCTGTTCATTTAAACCCACAATGTAATATCAAAGTTAGCATTTTAATCAACAGTACATTATTTGTTAACCTTTTATCATATGTCTTGGGAGTATCGCAATAATATCGTATCGTGAGTTCAGTATCGTGATATATATCGAATCGTGAAATGAAGGTATCGTTACACCCCTAGTATGTACTACATTTGTTTTGAAACTAACTTCACCACTGTTAAAAAATTATGTTTTATATAGTATGAATGCGTGTAATATGAATGAAATTCAGACGTACTTCATTCACCATGCTGTCATCGTCATGTGACCTACGGAGTCAGTTGCGTCGCTTAATTTCCATTCGCAAACCAAATTGCGCACTTCAGAATCTCACCGTAAGTAATATGTAATCCTGGTACTTTCACCTTCTGTTTTATGGATACTATGAATTCGTATATTACTCAGCTCACATGCTGTTTCGCCTATTATATACTATATTCTGATATTCGGATGCAGCGAAAGTCTGATTTTGTCAGTAGGGAACAACATTAAAACGTCAATCTTGTTACCATGATTTTGTGGAGTAAACAACTGATTATTCAATACTGAAAGTTTATAGAAATTTAGTATTAATTCTCTAAGAGGCAAGGTCACGAGCACAAGGCTTTGTAATGCCAAACTAAACTCTAAAACTGTCAAACAACCCTATTACCTTTCTGAACTCCCAACAGATATCAAAATGTATTTTTTTAAAAATGTGTCTAATAGAATGATTAAAGTCAAGAATTTGAAATATTTAGTACTTCACAAATCACCTTATCAAACTGTCTCATGGGTATCTGTTTTCGTAGAATGAACCACTAGAAGGACATTTCAGAGAAAAGGAGAGAAAGAAAGAGAGCGATCTCCCCTCCACTTGTCCTGTCTCGACCTGACTTTGTCTTGCATAAAGAAAGATCAAGTTGCTTTTGGGTGTGTGCGTGTGAATCAGAGGATGAAACGTGTGAGAGGAAGGGTATGAGAAGAGGAAGAGGGCTCTGTCACAGTCTCTAACACAAACCTGCTTTGAGACTGCAATGAGATCACTTGCTGACAGATGTTGGCAGGCAGGGAGCCAGAAGTTTTAACTTCATCCAGGTCTCAGTGAGCCTTCAAGCCCTCACAGCCCTGCTGTTGACTAGCTTTCACAAACACTTTACTTTCATTCTATTCCTCCACACAAGAGAACAGAGATAATGAATGAGTGGTGTCCCACCAGATACTAACTCACAGACATGCCAGATGTATTATTATAAACCTACTTAGACACGCCAGTTATATTTGAATAAAAATGTAATTTGCCTAAGCATTAGCTGTTTGACTTTGAGCAGCATATGATCTACTCTTTGCAGACTAGCGTTTGCAGCTAGAAGCATATGGGATAGACTTCAGGCACTTAACACCGCTATTTGATACATTATTTACGTCTACATCAAAACGCTGAGCGTATGCTTTCTGAGCGTGTCTCCGCAAAGGCAACCATTACTGGTGATATTGCTCATTTTGGAGGGGGAGAAATTGGTCACCTTAAATGAATAGTTTGGGGTATACACATTTACCATTGTTCTGCAAATTTTCGTGGGCGAAATCCAGTAATTTCAATAGGAGTCTGTGCAATCGGGAGTTTTTGTGAAGATGAAAAATATTCCCTAGGCAGCATTTGAATTGGTCACGTAAATATATAAAAGGCAAAAATCTCAGCCATTTAGGTAACAATGTGTGTGTTAACACGATTTTAAAGTGGAAAAAAACGCTTACTAGCCTTATATCCAATTTTAAAACTCTGTCACCATGACAACACAACATTTAAACTCTAAAATGACATGGTAATCTTATGTCACCAATGCTGTCAAATGAGCTTAACTTGTATTAACCTTCTTTTAAGTATTAGACTTCAGTATACAGCACTGTGTCGGAAACATGGAAAAAGAAGAAATGTTGGGTCAACTCCTACATTGTGGTGATGGTGAGTTTTCAGAAGCACAGGATGTTAACAGACATTAGAGCCGCCAGTGAGGCCAATACACACAATTTAATTTCAAAACTCTTAACATCTTAAACGTTTTTGTCGTTTTTAATTAAAAACTACGAAGGCATCAGTGCATATCAGTGAACAGATGTTGGGAGAGTTTGGAGGGAATGCTGAGTGCTGACTCTCTCTCTCTTTCTCACACACACACACACACGCACAGTGCACTATCCCCTCTGCACACCCTCACAGGGTCATTAATGATATTCTTGCCACACCATTTAAACATGAGAGCAAACATTTACTGTGGTTAACAGCCCTTTTGCAACACCCCAGCTATTACCACAGCTGCTGCTATAAAGTGTGAGAGTGTCATGGCACCTGGAAATAACCATAAAACAATGATTTACATATGTTTGTCTGTATGTACAAGTCGATATGTATGCGTGTGGCAGACGTCACACCTGGATTTGTCAATAGCAAAATGACATGTGCAGCTGTTGCACCGATACTTGTGCCAGCACTGGATTAAAGCTCTTACAACAATTAACCTTCATCACACCTGTACTTGTCACACCATTTAACAAATTACCTGTCACAACCATGCGCATCTTTGTATTTCATTTTTCCTTTAACAAGTACACGGAGTTATTTTCTTTTCGAAATGCCTCTAAAGATCAATTAAATGTCAGGTCATGGCTAATATCGTCAGAGATTGGATGATTGCTTTTAATGGAGCCAAAATGAGAGAAAAAGCGTTCGAACAACACTGCTAATTAATGAGCCATTTCAAACTATTTTAATCATGCAATAAGCAGACAACTCCTGCTGGGCACCCAAAGATTATTCAGTATTGGTGTCAGCTTGATATTTAGTTCAATTGTAGACATACCTGTATGTGCATTAGTTTTAGACAATATACCGAGTTCTAGGTCTAAAAACAACGCTCATTTATAAAAAAATTTGACACTTTTTCACATCAATGCCCCACGGTGATGACTTTGAATTTGATTCAGAAATTTAAATGTATGCTACTGTACGTCCGAATTTGCATACTATTTATTGTAAATAGCATTAGAGATTAGATGTAGCCAGCTCTATATCATTACGTTAAAAATAACAAATTAACAGTGCCAGATAACACTTTTTTTCTGCATTTTTAAAGTTTGCATCCGTTTATGCTATTTGGGATGATTGTCTTTTCACAAAGCACTTTTTAAATGTATAAACCTAAAAGTTAACCATCAATAATTAATTTTAAAGACAATAATTATTCATTAAGGTGAGGAATTTGGCTGATTGCTAATGCTTATAATGCAGTACACAAAGCAGTGTACCACCAAGACACAATTTTACAACGTGATTTGATATTTGATATTGCCATTTATCATCATACTATTTTAAGTTATTACAGTAATTTAACAGTTTACAGCACTTTGTTATTC
The DNA here is from genome assembly GCF_949152265.1 of Phoxinus phoxinus. Taxonomy (NCBI): domain Eukaryota; kingdom Metazoa; phylum Chordata; class Actinopteri; order Cypriniformes; family Leuciscidae; genus Phoxinus; species Phoxinus phoxinus. The sequence goes on along the minus strand of NC_136898.1, from coordinate 12,426,595 downwards.
AACCACTGATTTATCTATATCTAACGAAGCGAAAGTCTTGCACATTCACAGAAAATAGCTTTCTTCTGCATTGCAAAAAAAGGTGGATATACTAATGCATTTAGAAAATATATATAACATTGCATTTTACAATAACCAGCACTGTATAATCAGGACTCCCTTACAGTAATTCCATAGATCCTCAATGCTCTCAGCATGTTTTGTATCTTTAATAAATTATTTTTTGCTCAATAGCTTCACTTGCAATCCCATATCATGCATTAATAACCCTATATTGCTATACATTTGACTTGTGATTCAAAATTGACGCTGTCTAAGTAGGAGTCTAAAGGAATGTAAAAGCGTAACTACAGCATGATCCATCGGCTGCTTTTAGCATGCCTTGAAGTGACAGGACTGTATATTTGATGTGTCAGTCATGGCTCCTGCAGCACTATATTAATGCATATCACACATCATATTCTGACAGTTTCAAATAAGGTCTAAATGAATATCGGCTGTCACTGCCATTAGTAGATATAAGCACTGTTAGGGAGGAAATTAATTGAAGGCTTAAAGAAAGTGACAGATATAATGCATAGGAATATTCAGAACCTGCCTTGAAAATCACCAACAATTTTTGACACTAAAGAAATTAGTGTTTTATGCATTTTACAAGCGGTTTTCTTTCTTTGATCCGACATCGTTATTGACAGACTTTGTGTGTGTTTTACTAGGCACACATGCAACATCAATAGATTCAGTGCAACAATATTCTTCTCAATGAAGAGTGTAATCAATTTCTCAATCTGTCTCTCTCTCCATCTTTCGATTTGTCTGTTTCAAACAGCCAAGACACGTCTACAGCTCATCTATAGCCCGTCTCGCAATTCTGCCAAGAAGACATTTCTGTCATAGTGCTTTTGACACGAATCACGATTACATCACAATAGACAAAATAAACACTTTTTGCATTTCCTCATATCAGGCCATTTACATGCACATTGTCACCGAGAAGCTGAAGTGTTCATTTTTTGCATGCTAACAAACTTTCTGCTATCCTTTCTGCTTAATTTGTAGAGACAACTATAAGTAAGATATTTGCAGGTTTATTTCCCACACTTCAGCTTTAAAGATGGAATATCATACTATTCCAGGTTCAAGTTAAGCACAATCAACAGAAGAAGAAATGTATTACAGCAAGGCACTTAAAATGAAATTGGCAACTATTTAATGTTAATAATACTTAGCTTCAATAGTACAGCCACGAGATGTAGACAAAATGCATGTTAATATTAACGTGTATAATCCGGCAACAGGCATGCGCGTTCACAAGAGAGATGAGTTCCAACGGAAGGGTGACCTCTGAAAGCATGTACAGCTGTTGCCAGAAGCTAGTGATTATAGTTTATAAAGTTTTAAATATGGATATTTCTTACAAAAAAATCATCGCTTTTGCTTCAGAGGGCCTTTATTAACCCACTGAAGTCGTATGAATTACTTTTATGATGGATGGATGCACTTTACGGAGCTTCAAAAACTCGGGACACTATTCAGGCCATTACAAAGCAGGAAGAGCCGGATATTATTTAATATAACTCTGAATGTGTTAGGCTGAAAGAAGAAAGTCATATACACCCAGGATGACTTGAGGGTGAGAAAATGATGGGATCATTTTCATTTTGGGGTGAACTATTCCTTTAATGCCTTTTATCCAAAACAATTTACATTATGAAGACGGTTTACACTTACTGCAACACATTTACCTGACCGTAACCTTTCATGAATGCATAACAGTGAGAGTTCACTCACATTTCAAATGAATTACAAGTTGTCAGGATGCTTTTTGTCTTGCTGTGGCATTAGGCGAAAGACGAAAGATGTGCCCCTCTGGGCCCCATGCCAACCCCTCCTCCGGCCATGACCTAATTTCCACTTTCAACCATCCACTGCCTGGCACGATGGGTCCCCGCTCTGTCTTTTATCTGTCTCTTTCTGAAATGCTAATCTCTTTTTTTTCTAGAACTGCATTTAAGTTATTGCAGGCTGTGTAAATATTTGTAAATGATAAAAGCTCGGTCTGAAATCATTAACATGCTACTCATCAATTTACCTAAAGAGGAGAACACAATGGAGTTGAAAGCACAAAAAGAAACATTAGATGTGTTCGGATTACGATCAGAAAAGCTATTTTGATCGCCAGCTGAAAGAGAAAAACCATTGTGTAGAACAAATGCTTTGTTTTGCGTCAGGCACGTGCTAAAACATTAGTATTATTTACATTGACTTAACCATTTTCTTACGAGTGGATCAATGGAGTGGGGAACGCAGGCAGGGTGACTGCTGTTCTCAATCAAATGAGCTTGGAGCTTTACAACACAATGATCACATAAAGTGGTTTAAGGGCACCAGTGGTGCAGGCATTAAGTAATATTGAATTGGGGATGCAGAGGCGGGCAAGGGGGAGGAGGTTGAAACGATTACGTGGCAACTTTGTGCTAAGGGACCAAGGGGGAGGAGGTTTGTTGAGGCGGCCCGAGCCTGATGATTTAGTAATTTCTCAAAGTGGTGTAACACACTGCCTCTCAGGCCTGTCGTTCCAGCACTAAGCAGCATTAATAAACACCCGGCCGCTGATGGCTCACTCCTATATGAGCGAGTCTGTCCACTGGAGTGGAACGAGTTGGATTTCAATGTGTCATTTGGGAATACCTGTACGAATTCTTCAAGCCCCTCCTGGCAAATTGAGGACAAATTCCTGCTCAAATTGAAACCATCAAGGGATTGTTGTAAATGAAGGAGAAGAAATAGAAATAGTGATGTAAAGGAAGAGAGAAAGAGACCGTTTAAATGAAATGGGATAAAGAGAGAATAGGTGTATTGGGTAAAAGTAAGATGGCTCTGATGTATAGTAAACTTTGATTCATATGGACAAAAATTGCTGCTACATTTTTGGGCCAAAATCACAACAGTCAGAGCAAAACCAATATTAGCATGCCCCTACTGCTTTAATTTCATATGATAAAAAGTCCAGGTTGTGTCATTTCCATATCCAGTTTCTCCCTTTTACTTATCATTTTCTATAATCATTATTCAATAACAATGGCAAAAAAAAAAAAAAAAAAAAAAAAAAAAAAAAAAACTAGAATAGGGCATACATTAGATTTGGCTAGCTGCACTGGCTCATTAAGTCCCATGATCATCTGAGCTGCATGAATGAGAAAGGAGCTGATCGTTGACATGCAGGATCTAGAATAAGATCTCCTGCTCTGTGAGCTTCTAAATGAAGCAAGATGAGAGAGCATGCAGGGGACGGCCATAAGTCACAGATCCCAGAACAGTGAAGAGCGGTGAATGAGATGTCACCCCTGGAGAACTGCGCCTGCGGTTCATAGCACTAGCGTGACAGTGTAAGCTGCTGACGGGCTCCTTTCACAGATTACTGTAGTGAACATCCAACACAATGCAACAGCATCTGTAGGGGATGTGAGGGTAAAGCGTGCAAAGCTTTGTCGTGTCAGACTGTTGGGCTTTTAACAGCAAGAGCGACGCTGAAAGTCAGAATGACACTCTACAGATGTCCTGTCAAGACTGACAAATAAAACAATGGCGACGGCCAATGCTGCCTTCAAGTGCTCCTGGTAAGCACCTACGATATGACACATCAAAAGTCAGAAGCAAAATATGGATGTAACAGAGACTGACAGAAAAAAAACTGTTGTAACCATAAGTGAATACACCTCTATTACTTATACCCAATCTATGTTTTATTAAATGCATAGCATTTAAAAAATCATGAAACTTGCAAACTGCGAAGGGTGAGTAATTAGCTTTATATTACTTACCGGTAACTATAATATGACAAAATTAATCATGTTTAATAAATAATAACATTCAATAATATTATTTTAATTATAATTTTTCTTTTAAAGACAGCCTGGTAATTTTAATTGACTATTTACTGCTTTCCGCCAAGAAGCTCTTATAAATGGAAAAAGCTATTTGCTAACAGGACCCCAATCAAAAACTTGACCCCTTGCTTTCCATACCAGCGTCTTAAGTCTGGAATACACTACATGACTTTTCCTCAGATTTCTGCCCCAATCTGTGGTCTAGAATCTAGATGAGTCGACAATAGTTGCCGCAAATCAGCGCCAGTCTGCAGATTTTAGGCAGTCGGAGATGACAGATTTCACAGAAAGAAAAAGTTTGAAAGTTGAGATATTTTGAACGATTGAGGATCATACACTACCAGATTTTCAGTGTATAATGTCCAGTTTTTTTCTGTAACCATTTACAGAGTCAGAAAGTGCATGATGGCTAGTGTTTTAAAAGATGTTCCGATGTTAAAAGTTATGTAGTGTATTTCAGCCTTTACTTTGTTTTAAACATAAAAACTCAGGTATAATTATAAAATTCAGAGTTTCCCACTGGTAAAACTGATTTCACTTGGTTATTTCCGTGCATGTAACATATTTCCAACTTCACTTGATGGCTGTATAAAGCCTTACACTCATATGACAGTTTTACCAATAATCAGAATTATAATAAACGTCCACAAAGAATCCATTTGATCAATCTGCCAATAATATGTGTAACAGACCAAAGCAGCTTGTTTAGTTTCAATATGAATGCTGTCAAAAGGAGTTAGAGATCTAGATGCTTCATTTTTTTGTTTCATTATATTTTTGTATGTATAATTGTTGTGTGCGTCTGTTTTGTAAACCAATTAATCTTTTTAGCAGAATCATCTTTCTTACCAAAAGTCTCTGACTAAAATCTAAAGCTATGACTGAAATCTGTCATCTGAACCATCTACAATTATAGCTAAATTATGACATCATGATCATCATTCTTCAACTTCACCAGTAGACATGAACACCTTTTGCTAAATATAAAATCCTTTCTATATATTATGATTTATATATAAGATTATATAATATATAAATTATAATAGATTATTAGTATACAACAAACATCAAGTTCGATCTAAAAGTTCTGCATTTTGTTTGTTCTTTTCAGTTAAATAAGTGCATCATCCAAGTACAGTATTTGAAGTGCACTTCTTGTTGGAATTTCCAGTGTGAACACTCTACACACAGTATTTGTCATACAAAATGGCATTGAATAATGCACGAGTACACAAATTCAGACGTGCCTTGCGCCTTGGCAGGAAAACGGCATATAAAGCCACATCTGCTTGAATCACAAACAGTGGAACAACAGAAAATCCAATACTGTGCAAACAGACCCAGGCAATTAGAGTCCAGAAAGAAGCAGTCTACAGACAATAATAAACCAGTCACTATACCGCCACTGAGCTTTTCACAACCAAACTAAACAAGCACTTCCAAAAACAGCAGTCATAAACACATTCACGTGAAGGCCGCAGTACAAGACTACCCTGGTCTCTTACCTCAAGAGCTTCCAACGTTATAAATCCTGATATTGAGAATCCGTCGATGATGTCCTCTTCAGCAGAGGTAGACTCCTTCCTCTTCCTCCTCGGTGGCTTGGGTCGTGAGGAGGAGGAGGGGTTGGTGCGGTCTTCCCTCTCAGAATCCGAGGAGAATCGAAGCACGGGTCCCCGGACATGGTTATTCCTGATCCCGTTAGACATGCGCTCCCGGTCTCGCACGGACCGAGACTTCCGCTTTTTCCGGATCCCGCTGCACCGCGGGCCATCCATTTCACCAGATGACACACTCAAACGAACACTTCCTAGCAGGAGGTTCTCGGCTCAAGCTCAGTTGTGGATGCAGAACTCGCACACTTCCCAACAAACACCTGTAATTGAAAGCTTAATAACTGAACTCCAGTGTGAGATGTGCTATTATCCAAATTCCACAACCGGCTGATGTTATGCGACTTTGCTTGAAATGCAATACGCACATGAGATTCCAGAAGAAAAATGCATATATATCCACAAGCACAAAAATCCAAAATAGAATCCTGTTAAGGGTTGCCAAACTGGAAAGTATCCAAACTTCCAAATTCAGCCCACATTTAAGGGAAACAAACTGGCAGATCACTTGAAGTGTCTTCCAACGGAGCTGTAACAGGTCTCCACATGGCTGTCCTCACGGACCCAACACTCAGTTTAAGTGCAGTCTGACACCTTCCCATCCTACAAGTCAAAGAGATAGAGAGCAGATGTTTGAAATGTTCTCCATTAGAGCATTCCCAGAATCCCCACCCTTAGCTATACATAGGAATAGGCTACATCATGCAGGCAAATGAATAAAGCAATTTTCATAATACATTTGGACTCTCTGCAAGAGATCATCTTAAGATGCTTTCCTTTTGATCTAATTCCACAATGACTATACAGTCACTTTCACATTCCCATCTTCCTCGATCTTACAGTTTCTTGAAAGAAAACAAAATCTATTGTAGGAAATTATTCAAAATGTGTTCTTGCAGAATAAATACATCATATAATGAGCCATTTACAGAGCTGAGTCTAGATCTCCTGTATTACATATTCAAGAGCTTATATTTCTCCTCCTGCACAGTCATTATTCTGAGACTGCTATAACCGGAGACAGGCGGAGTAAAATTATTCATTTTTCTTAACAGAGCTGTAGATCAAGAGAAAAAAATTGTCATTTTCTCACAGCAAATTTTAGTTCAACTGAGTATACTGACAGAACATTTATGGCTTACTTCTAGTCATCTACTCTAAAGAGTTACATCTATGTACAAGACCAAGAGCCACAAAAAAATCCTTCTGCACCTTACTGATAATCTCGACTCTGTTTATTTCCCAATGTCACCAAACTATAGATAAAACACTAAAAACCTTCAATACAACTAGCTAAATAAATTCAGGGTTGTCAAGGAGAAGTGTACAGGTTCTGCAGCACGGGTTATCATAATTAGAATACTAACAAACCAAGGCCAGCACAGCCTCTGAAATGATTCTAAGTATTATTTTTTCATTAATCGTAAAAAAGAGACAAGTCTGCGCAACATAATAAATAATTGCAGTGTTCATGTATAATGTTCTGTCATTATAAAGTTGCCTAAGTTGTTTGTTTTAAAACTAATGACGCTTTTTAGCAGAATCATATTTTTCTACCAATAGGCTGTAGCTAAAATGCATGATGTCATATATAATGCCAAATTGACGACATCATGATCATCACCAGCTGACATTAACACCTTCAGTAGCTACATTATGACATCATATTCAGCTATCAACTTCAACAACTGACAGAACACATACAGAACCTACAGTAAATTATGATATCATAATCATCCATCAACTTCACTAAATATGCAGCTACTCTGACTGACATCATAATCAAGACATCATAACTTTATCACCTAAAAAATTATCAGATGACATACACTATAGGCTACATTTTGGTAATCAGCTAAAAAAAATTTACTTTAGACAACATGAACACTGACAGTAGTAACATTGCCATCATAACTAATAATAATTGATTGACACCTTCACCAAATCAGCAGCTACATTATGACATCATAATCAAGCATCAAACTGCATCAGATGACAAACACCTATGTTATATCACAAATAGCCATAAATGTTAACCTTAGTAGATAACAAAGATTTACAACAGCAATACTGACATCATAATCAAGCATCAATGTAAACTTCACAAAATGACGAGAACATCTACAGCAGCAACATTATGACATCATATACACTCATCAACTTAAACTTCACTAGCGACCAACCTTCATCTGCCTTAAAAATCCACCACTAACAAAACACTGAATATCAGCATCGCAATCTGACTTTTTCCATATGAATTATGCACATCCCAGTAACATTTTACCAACAGCAATGCAATCAACAGTCCAGGTTGATTTGTAGCTATTATTACAAAGCTATTCCCAATCACATATCTCTTGAACCTGATGATGCCCTGTGCTGGCACTCCTGTCAGACACACGCGCGCACTCACACGCCAAATATATAAATGGTTTTAATGTATTTACACTCCCTGCCAGCCCTCCCTTCACTCTCGCTATCTTCCATGAGTCTTTTTTGTCTCTCTCTTTTTCTCTCTCCGTCAGTAAATCTCACGCACCGTGGCAGGTCCAGCCCACAGCAGCAGCAGCAGCAGCAGCGCCTGGCACTGCCTCCTTCAGCTCTAGATCCACCAAAACACAAAGCCTGCCTTCTCTCCTGCAGGACAAAAGCAACACATGCAAAGCCTGGCGAGTGGAGAAGGGCCGTCCGAGCGAGTCGTCGACATTCGGAAAGCGCGTTGCTCTAGAACGGAAAACAAAAGAGAAATTTTCCACAAACAAATAAATCCCGCAAGGAAGCGAAGCTGCTCCTCTCCGCGAGTCCGTGCTTCAGGATCCCAGAGCGAGCGGGGACCGGGCGGATTGATACAGTACTGCCGCAGTGCCGCTTTACAGGCGATCCGCTTCCTCAGCGCATATAGTGCTGCGCTCTCTATACAGATCTCTCGGCTTAAATGCATGATACATTACTTTCAGATATTAAATCTTACAAAACACTCTAAATGTAATTTAGCATACCATTCGTTCCCATTATATTGCCATCTGCGCTGATTATCAAAATAATGACAATCATTGTATTCTGTATGGCGCTGATTAGCTACTTGGTTGATGATTTAAATTAGGGTGCGAATTAGGTTGTTTAACTCCCGCTATTTAAAGGCTTAAACAAAGCAGGAGTATGTATTAAGACGTTTTAATTCCGTATTACACATAGCCTACTATAGGCCAAAAGAACGTATGAGACCACACAAATTATATTACAAGTTAAAGAGCATATATAGGCAACATAATATTTATAGTATATTATTCCATTCTTAAGACCTTCTAAAATGTCTTTAAACATTCCTATTACACTGCCTTTTGCACAGATTATGACAATGAAAACCATCGTGTATTGATGTGGATCAACATGTATTTGAGTTGATGCTTTAAAGCTTGCAGCAGCTAGGAAACATTCTCTTTATTTCTAAAGAACATTTGCTTATAGCCTTACAATACATTGACATGCAAAAATTAAATATACTTCACATGCTGAATCACTTAAGCAAAGTTGGTTTCTTGATTTCTTTACAGTTTATAAGCCACATTGTCCCTTTATGTTCTTTCCTCTGTCCAACCACAGTGTGATGACTCAGGCCTTATTGGCACCCATGAATCAGTGAAAACAATCCTGACATTTACAGCACCTACACTTACTGGCTGCTAATCAGACTTAGTAATTGCACAGGCTATTACATCTTAATTTGGCAACACATAGGTTTTCAACCACTAAAGAGCTAAAGAGCAGCATAAGTTTCTTTTGAATCGTGCATCTTATCAATGCATAATGCATTTTAAAGTGTTTTATCACTATGAAACACTTTAAAAAGTCACTTCATAATCAAACACTTGTTCCCCTTTAACATTTTCAATTTGTGCATCTAGTACTGTATACCCTCAGGCTGTGCATATGCCTCTAACACAATGCAGTTATTTGACAATGAGTAATGCTATTAGGCAAAATGTACAACCAATTAAGCCTTCAAACACATAATTTATGCTTACACGTTTTTAATAACTCCGATGTTGTTTCTCATTCCTTTATACTATTAATATTGCTTTCATTATGTAACATGAACAGGTTTCCACTTTAGGACAACTCAGCCAGGGGTGACCTAACGCACCCCTGCTACCGTATCAAACCGCACTGAAACCGGAGCCTAACTTTACTAATTCAAAATGTTTGTGCGGTCAAGAGAGGTACAGCTGGTGCTAGATGGAGAAAAATGCTCCCTGAGAGACTTTATGATACTCAAGGCAAACCCTTCTGTGTTATATTCCGATATTTATCCATTTCTGATGCTTTATATTTTGATTGTGTCAGCAGTTATTCATTATAGGATGTGGATTGGCATCACTATAAAAAAAAAAACAAGAGGAAAAAATACATACTGTAAAAAATTGTCATGATTTTATTGTTTTACACTAATTGTATGCAATAAAACATACTGTAAAATCAATGCAGACCAAGTTATTTCATAGGGTTAGGGACCCGAGAGGCAGAATGCTGGAAAAAACAGTTTGGATATCTGATTTAGAACTTCTTTTTCTTTTTTTAAGAAACAACCAATATGAAATTATCTGTGTAGAAGGAGCTATTCAGCTTAGCATGAGTGATTTCATCCACTAGATGCGTTTAAATCCATCTTTTACGCATCCTGATAGAAAACACACAACCATTTACTCATGCCACATTCATGCCTCATTAAAAAGAGCACAATGCAATGCTTCAAGCAAGTATGACTCTGCACCACTTTCTAGCATGTAAACTGTCAAGCATCAAGATATGGATTTTCTACTAGAGGTCCTGCAGTCCTGGAAATTTATTCAGCTAATACAGTGTGTTCTAAAGACTGGGACGGTACAATACAGGATATTTATATAGCGTATAGATCTATAACTACGCTCCTCTGCCTGTGATTAATAGACCAATACACTCAGGCATAATAATGTGAATGTATCAAGTAAATATTTGTGCGAGAAGGAAGGAAAAAGAACGTTTCTACTTCAAATCGCAGCATTCCGCATCTCTATAAAATTGATTTTTAAAGCAACAATTGTCTCAGAGCATAACTCGCATTGCTTAATTCATTCTCGTGCAATCAGGCCAATATTGTCCTCACCCCATCATTAACCAAATGCCTCATTTGCACTTTCATTAGCTATAAAGATTTTTCATTCTTTCTGGCACCCGATGGAGAGTCACTGTAACGATTTGCATGCTGCGTATCCATAGTGTTTTTATCGATGTTGTCTGAAATAACAGAGCGAGCTCTTCTATCTGCTCCCCGGGAGAGAAGGGATGTAACAGCTGTCTCCTTGACACCAGATGGGCGGGACTGATTTTGTCGTCCATTTGTGGGTTTTTAATTAGTCAGTAAAACACTCTAAATAGGCTGATGAAAAAAAGCAGATGATGAAAGGAAATCATTCTCTGAAATATTCAGATATTTATCCATTTCTAATGGTTTAATATTTAGATTCTGTCAGAAGTTATTCATTAGGCTATGTGGATTGGCATCACTATTAAAAAAAGAGAGTATACTGTAGAGCTCCACGATTCTGGATAAATTCAGAATCACGATTGTTTTTGTTTAAGAGATCACGAATCTCCCACAATTCTGAATAGACAACTAAACAAAAACATGTCATTTAGGTTCTGACCAAATGTTAATAGCAAAAGTCTTAAATTAAATTAATTTTTGATTACTTTTTTCTTAAATGGTTTGAATTAATGAATTTAATGATTCATTGACTCACTTATAAAGACTTCAATTGTTTCATTACTGGATGAATCTGCGTTTTTAAACGAATCTCTTAAATAAATGATTCAATGACAAATACACTTGTCACACCTACTGGCATAACAATGTCATTTATGCAATCTTTATTAGGTGATTACTCTGTCATAGACATCAGCGTTTATACCCAAACTACAAACATACTAATGTGATTATTTGAATTATTGTAATTGAATTACAGAAATAATGATTCTGTGTGGTATAAGACTGTTTGTGAAGCTGACAGCTACTCTCTCTGGCTCAACGGCTGTGCCAATGCTGTTTTGAATGTTCGCTGTGATTGTACAAAGGTTTAATAGACAGCCGAATCATTCTCATTTAGGAATGAAATCGCATGGTGTTTGAATTGAGATCGGGATCTTTTAACAATTATACGTACAGCTCTAGCATACTGTAAAAAAAAGAAATCATGATTTTACATTATTTGACAAATTCTATAAAATAAAATATTGTATTCTGAATTGCATACTGTCAAATCAATGTGCACTAGGTAATTTTTGGCCAAAAAAGAACAAATTACTATAAAAATACACTTATGAAAAAAAAAGTCCTACAGTGTATATATTAGCAATACAGCTGTCATTCTTCCAGACAGTAACTTCATGCAGTATGTTGACCTTTTACAGAATTCACTACTTTCTTGATCATATCTGAAATGTGGCAAAAATCCCTGCGTGTGTATCAATTCAGAAAGCAAAGCAAATATGTCCTCTCAAATCCACATTTCACTTTTTGGCACGTCTGTATCAATGTCAGCTACAATTTTTTTCTCCTTTTTGATATGTTGTCATATTGGAAACACAGGCTTATATTTCTGCACTAACACACTCAGAACTGGAACATGGAGAATTTCACATATATTACACTGCAACAACATATGTTTATATATAGTGGATGTGCTTGTTTATTTTTAGCCCTAATGCAGTCTTAACTGCAGAGCATAACAAGTGAAAGTGAAGTCATTTATTCACCAGCCCCTATATGGACAAAATGATTAACTCAAAGCAACAATGATGTTTAAGCAATTTTAGCATTTCCTCATATTTATATGCAGCAGGAAGCTGAGTGCAGTTCAGAATACACAATACTGATAGACCATTTACACAACATCCAAGGCCACCTGCTCTCTAACAGACGACTGTCAGCTTTTAACAGAAGAACTGTCTACTTTTCAGACCTAAAAACATTTATTCCAAACAGCCAGAGAAGCACTCAACTGACCTTAAATGTAGAAATCACTTGCTTACTAGAATACTGGAGGACACTTATAGAACATTTTAAACATGGACATATAGCAAATGCAAAAAAAACAAGAGCAACAAAAAGGAGAATCTATAAATCAAGGAAGAGTATTGACCAGGAAAGACTGTGAAAATAAAATAAAACTGAAACCAAAGCCATAAAAGCGAGTCCATCCTCTAAAGAAAAAAACGACTCAATTAGCTGCAGCTAAATAAAATTCCTCAAGAAGAAGTGACTCCCCTGCGGCCCATCAGCTCACAATCTTCCAGACACCTATCAAACACACTGTCAGTACAGCTGAAGTCTCTCTAGCCCAGAGGAAAACATCACATTGCAGACAGTTTAAGGTTTACCACACACAACAGCACTATTCAAAAGCAATTTTAAGAACCCATCTCTTGTAAAAAATAAAAAATATAAAAAATCTGTCATCATTTACTAACCCGAACTAACCCTTTAAATCTGTCATTATGGTTTAAATGCCACTCATTCCTCTTGTTCTGCTCACTGCATGCGCTGACAGTCACACTGTAACACATGGACCTCTGCCAGCATATTATTACCAACTTTAACAGCCATCTGTGTCTCTGACTCAGGGGATGAGGTTTTGATAACTCCCCTGTCATTCCTTTTCATTCTCTCCACCGTGACAAATACATGTATATATGCACTGTAGAGAAGTGTAAGGATAAAATCTATCATTGTAGCATTCATATCAACACCGCAATATTTATTCTTACAGTTTTCAAAAACAGTTTTCACTTTTCAGCGTGCCGACAACAAATGGTTATTAATGTGGATCTAACCACCCTTTAATGTTCACTACAGTGACAGGTGGCTGTCCCTTATATAAACAAGTCAAACTTCTTTGCTTATGTTATTTCTACGAATAACTACAATCTATTATCACTATGTCTGGAGTTGACTGTCAGTATTCTGTGAAATATCAGCACATATATCCCGAGATACAGATAGACAAGCATGAATGAAAGACACAGCTATATATGCATGCTGAGCATGGTTTGTTGTCATAATTGCACACACACAAAAAAACAGCAAAACGCCATGACAAATTATTTTTAGTGTAGTTTACATAAATGTAACTTTTTTTCTGAGAGTGTGAGTAGTGCTTTCCCATGCAAAACCATATCAAAACTGGGTTGTCTCCAGGGCATTGCTATGTGGTGGCAGGATTAAATATGGGTTAAATATGGAATGCGTGTTTGCCAAAGACCTTGTTTTAAATATATAATTTATACAGAAAGGCTTATGGATGGATGGATGGATGGATGGATGGATGGATGGATGGATGGATGGATGGATGGATGGATGGATGGATGGATGGATGGATGGATGGATGGATGGATGGATGGATGGATGGATGGATGGATGGATGGATGGATGGATGGATGGATGGATGGATGGATGGATGGATGGATGGATGGATGGATGGATGGATGGATGGATGGATGGATGGATGGATGGATGGATGGATGGATGGATGGAAGGAATACAGAACAACAGATGAACAGGTTTAGGTGTTATGGTTTGGTTTAGTATAAGTTGACAACATGTAGTTGCAAAGTTTCTTATAGTCAGTAGAATGGCTGTTGGGACAGTATTGAGATTTATAAAAATAGCAGATATTAAGCAGACAGTCTACTAATACTCTATTACTACTCTAATGAGAGTTAGTTGACATGTAGTTGCAAAATTACTCAATTAGGAGAATGTCTAAAGTGGAAATGAATTGTTACCTAAATTTCTTGTGCTACATGTTTGATGCTCATATTTAGTTTGAATCTGGCTATTTTATTTCAGCAAAGATCTCCAACATGTTTTCTTGTCTAGAAATTTGAGTTGATGGGTGATCTATAAAAGCCTGCCTTTGTTAAATTTATAGTGAGTAAAAGATGAAAAGTTAAATGGGTAAAACAGCTTCTCTAAAACAGTGTCAAGGGTGAACATGAAACATTCCGTGACCCTACTGTGAGGCTGTCATTCAGTGAATCAACATTCACTCCATTACCTCCTGCACCCTCTCGTCAAGATTACAAAAAAGCTTTTACTTCAAATGCATGTTTAAGGGTTTTCCTCACAGGGCTTTGGTAGGAATAAATGGAGGGGGGAGGAGAGGATGGATTGTGGAAGAGAGGTAGAAGTGCTATGTTTTTCTTTCACCGTTTTATGGCATGAAAGGAAGTTCGGAACACTCCGCTTCCTGTCGTACATGCTGCACTGGGTCTGCTGAATGTCCAATAACAGAAGGGCCATTAGCTCAAAGCATGTGTCGGGGGGTGTGCGCTCGCAGGCGAGTTGAAAGAGACACAGATGAGCCGCCCAAAACTATCCCTCTTCCCTGGCACTGCGACATTCAGCCATCTGAATACACAATTTACATAGAGATATGTAAATACTGCATATTCTCTCAGCCCCCATCTTGAAAACATGCGCGCACACATACCCGAACCAGGCTAATTGTTCCTTTTAAGAGGCAAAATGAGAACAGTATCTCATTGTGCAGGCAGACGATGGAGAGAGAGAAATAGAAGGATCTCTCCGGAATAGGAGGCAGGGATATTTTCCAATTATTCAGCCTTTCTCTGCTATCCCAGAGGGCAAGCTCTGGAGCGCGAGAGAGGCAAATAGAAAGTCGCACTCGTTTATTAGTATTAGGGGGCCTCTTCTGTTTTTCCTCCCAGACCTGTGGACCCAACACACAGTGGCAGAACACACACACACACACAGGGTGGCAAAGGGAATAGAAGGACATTAGGGGGATTAAGAAAATCACAGAGGTATATTGGTCTCCAAAAAGTATTTGAATATTTACTGTATAAGTCACGTTCAAAATATATGAACTTCATTTCTTTAGAATATTGTACAAAGTCAAGTCACCTTTGTACAATAAGGATTGATTCAAAGCAGCTTTACAGTGATAAACAGGAAAATATTGATTATAAATAAATAAAAATAAATGAATAACTTAATTAAATATGAGACAAATCAATATTACTGAATATGAATTGTCTTTTAAACCCCATTGTCAACTTATAATAGAAGTATAAGACAAATAGAATAAAAACAATATATATTGTTTACAATATATATATTATTATATTACTGTTTCGTGTCTTGTAAAAGGCGGTTGCTAACAAGTGGCTAAATGGGACTACAGAGACTGTCGAGAAGATTCAAGATCATCATGCTGAACAGGTCAACTCAGTCTGCTTTTACAGCACAGCTATGCTTTTAATTGTGCTCTTACAAACTATTCTAACTCAAACGTTCTGGGAGAATGTTTTTAGATCAAAACTGCAAGAGTTTTCGGAAGCTCAGTGGTGGTGACGTTGAATTTGTAGGACCGTGATGTAGTTCGTTTATAGCCTACCTTTAGCTTTTTCCTTATGGTGACTGCATTTAGGCTTTAAAATTCATAAAAGTTGTGTTCATCTGTGATAATTATCTTGATGGACAAAACGTGCAAGTATCATAAACTTTTGTTGATTACAGAGCTTGTTTTTAGCGATAATCCAAAAGCCTATGGGAAAATCATATTGGGTTTTGGTCGAGTGAACCAGCGTGATGCTAACTGCCGGTTGGCCTACAAAGTGACGTCATACCTGCACCACTCTATATTTTTGGAGTCACTGTTTATACAGAGAGAGAGAAAATCTCAGTACAGTGCTAAAATGCGACAGCAGCCTCAAACTCAAAGCTACAGCACTGTTATTTGTGATTTGGCAACGCGTGACCTGCTTATTGCTGGGTACCATTGACACTCAAGCTAGCAGCCAGCTACTTGAATACCAAAAACACACTGTTCACATTCAGATTAGCGAACACAAAAAGTATACAACATGCCGTTGACATTCACACTTTGCTTTTACCACCCGTTCATCCATTCATCCCATCATCCATTTTAGTTTCCGTGCCTCTTGGAAAGCTGTTGCATACAGTGGTGCTTTCAATGTGTCCAATATTAAGCATTAAAAATAACAGGAATTAATGTGAATTAATCATTCACACATGAAAGAAAAGGAAAACTAATACCCGTCAAAAAACGATCTGCATTAGAATGTTAAAAATTTATTATAAAATGGACCATGCTGGTATACAGCACTTCAGCTAGGGATGCACCGATACCACTTTTTCCAGACCGAGTCCGATACTTTCATTTTTGGTATTCGCCGATACCGATACCGTAACCAATACCTGTATTTTTAATTTTCAATTAATTTTTAATTCATGCATTTGTCATTTTTAAATGTATTGGTAGAGAAACCAAAAGAATATCAATCATATTAGTTGTTTATTAAATTTAAACTTAATTTGTGCATCAAATATATATATTTAATGCACTGCATATTTCATTACTGTATAAATTAAATATAGATGGATCTTTTTGTAAAGTTAAAAAAAGGTAGCCTATTTAGTCAAGAGGAGTGAGTAATTTATTTGTCCTTTGTTTGATTAACATTAAAACACAGCAGCAGATTAATTAAACTGCTGCACCTTTAAGACCGAACGCACGGACCCCATTTGAATATACCGTCTACGTTCACTTGAGATATAACAGACTTTGTTTATTAGGAAACTCACCAAGACGGGCGTTTTTACATAGTTTTGTGTGAATTCATCCGTACAAGCGCAAGACGTGAAAGACTTCAATTCAGTATTCGCGCGCTGAGACGCTGGTTTTCGGGGCATTTTTACGAGTACGAGTACGAGTACATGAGCTCAGTATCGGCCCCGATACCGATACTGGTATCGGTGCATCCCTAACTTCAGCCATGCTGAAATACAATATAGTTATGGGTATGACCATCCATGTTCATCTCACAACTGTCTATACGATATATGACTGATTGGTATGTCTTCCTGCTCTCCTCCTATGACAGACCTCTGAGAGGTGGTCTGTGCCCTGTACGGACTCATCTGACTGCACTCAGTGCCTTCTCTAGCACTGCATGTTGGCATTACTGTGATGTAGGTTATTACATTACCTCAATGACTCCAGCAGCTGCTGTACAGAGATGAAGCCATACATCAAACCTTCACGCGTCTCACCAGACCTGCAGCTCACAGACCTCTTCCTTGATTTTATTCAGTCGGTCTGTCTATCTGTGGACAACATGTACTGTAATAGTAACATTTTATACAGTGACATTTCAATCAACCAATCAGATCTGAGGGACACATTTACAGTTTATGTCAAGTTTTGGCTTACAAGAAGGGTTTGGTGCTTCTACATCAGTGTTATTCACCTATCACCCTCTGATTTTAGGGATAACTTATGTGGATAAAATATGTTGATCCAGGATTGGAACATGTCTTACTTGGCTCACGGTGGACGTGGACAAGCATCCATCCATCCATTCATCCTTCCACATACTCCTTTTGAAAAACAGAAAAATTGCATCTTTGGCTAAACTAGTCCTTTAAGTTTATCTTTTTTCATTACACTGGTACTTTTAGACAAAAAGTAAATTAACCTTGGTACATTTTGTTTGAATTATGCTTCAAATAAAATAAAGGGGTAAGAAAAATAAACTTAAATCAATAGACTTTGAAAATAAGTCTTTCATACCTTTCAGATTTTGGCTTTAAAAAGTTGTAGATATATAATACATCTAAAAAGATGAGAAAAAAATTGATGACGTATATCAATGTAGATTTTCTATATTCGAGTAGAAATTTAACTTGCCTGCATAATTTTCATATCTGAAATTGACAACAACTTTTATGTGCGCTGGACAAAGCCAGTATTCAATTATTTCTTCATTTTCTAACAACAGCCAACAAGATATCTATAAATAGAGACGAAAACTGAAACAGCGATAGGCCAACAGAATAAACAAAGCACCTTGTAGGGAAGAAGTGACATCCTGATTCTTGATCATTTCAGCAGGTAAATAATTTTCCACAGAAAAATGTGTGTCTCTGTCATTGGCTTGTCAGGCCTATTGTCCTTGAGCGATGATGCTGCCTCCTTGCATGTCTGAGGGGAAAAAACACCCATATCACGATGAGAAACAAATTGCACTGTCGCTCTGAATGAATTGAGTGGACAGAAATCACAGGTTTCCACCACTAAACCTTTGACTGAGCTGCGGCTGTGAATTGCTTTGATACATGCCATAAATCCAGAAGTGGGATGGATTTTTGCATCCGTAAAAAAATGGAGAGAAGACCAGCACATTTCTGCAGTAGTTTCCACCAAGAGTGCACTTTATGTGTGCGTGCCGAGGAGGAGTTCAGGAAGAGTCAGAGAATTACAGGCTATCATAGCCAAGTGGGTGTCAAATTATCCTTTCAGAGCATTTACACCATCACATGTTCCTCTGTGTGAGTGTGTGAGAGTGTGTGTGCCCCTAACCCAGCTGCATCTCCACTGTAATGAGCTTCACTGAAGATGGAGAGAGGGTGTGAAAGAAAAAGAAAATCTGTGTATGTGTGTGGGAGAAGAGTGATAGCACAACACCATGTCAATAAGGACCTGTTTTTAAAATGTATTTTAATGGCCAATTTGTTACTCTGACAAGAGTATATACTTTGTATGTACATACTCTGTAAATTTAAAATATATAATATTTTTTAAATAATAATAATACAAAAACATGACAATAAGAAACAGTTGTGAACATGTATTTTAATGACCAATTTATTACTCTGACGACTCTGTGTCTCTATAGTATGCCCTCCATCTGCCCATCTTCAACAGTCCAGTCATCTAGCCAATGACTAACTACATTTCCCAGTTCCCTGTTCATCACCCACACCTTGTTTCCCATCAGCACTCCAATCTGCACGAGGGTAAGAGCACACCTCAAAGTTACCTTTCCTACTGCGACAGACTCTCCTAAATCTCCTTATGTTTCTCTAGCCGTATCCTGTAACGTTAAGCTACTCTTTGGAAATATTACACATAGTCCTACCTGTCTACTCGCTGTGAAGAGGTGTCAGGCGTGTGCTCTCTCTTTACACTCCCGCTCCAGTCATCACTGCTCCGCTATCACCCTGGTAAAGAAAAAGAGACTGTGGAGGTATGTTTACACGACACCGATATGCTTAAAACGGAGAAGTTTTTCCTCTTGAGTTTTTCCCACATACAGATGACACCATTGTCAAAACGATCCCCATTCACACAGACACGCGAAAACAACTAACGTTATGCTGTATTCTGCTGCCATGCCTTTATTATAGGATATCTATGGTTTACACAGTGACCGTTTTCAAAAACGTGCACGTTGAAACACGTTTTCAAAACGTTGCGTTTTCAGGCACCCAAACGCCGTTGTAGTGTAAAGGCCAAAATGCATAAGTTTTTAGTAGAAAACAGTGTCGTGTAAACAGCCCCTAATCGTTTGACCATGTCTTGGTACGTTTACACGACAAAGATATGGAGAAGTTATTCCTTTGAGTTTTCCACGTATACTAACGTTATAGACGACACCGTTGTCAAAACGATCCCCATTCACACGGGTCCACGAAAACGCTGTGTTCAGCTGGCAGGCCATATGCGATGAACACAGACCGAACACGTAATGCGCATGTGCATGACGACGTCAGTCTACACACTGTTCTTTTTTTTATTGCAATATTAACAAACAGAACAAGTCGATACATACAATAAATATAAACAATCTTCAAAAAAGAAATGATGGTTCAGTCTTCACATATTCTCGTTTTTGCGGTTTACACCAGTAGTAGAGCCGTTGAAAAACATTATCATATTTTACGGCTCTGACCAGTAGGCTGTATGTTCCAGCGGACCGTTTTCAAAAACTTGCACTTTGAAACCCGTTTTCAAAACTTTTAGTTTTCAGTCACCCAAAACGCATAAACAGTTTGACGTTTTTAGTTGAAAACAATTTTATTTACATGTAGCCTATATACTTTCATTAAAAAATATTAATTATTTTATATGAACAAATTAATAATAAAAATAACTTTATGAAAACGTCTATTCCGATCCAAAACACTTTTGCCATACTAATGCTGAATGGACAATGTATTACTCTGTATACTTTGTATATACCCTTTATGTAAATGTAAAAAAAAAAAAAAAAATCAAATATAGGCTATATATTGAATATTATTTCAATAATAAGAATTTATAAAAAAACAAATACACATTTAATATTTCACCTTACTGTCACTTTATAATCTATTTCAATGCAATATACTGTAAATAATAAAGCTGTGTTTGTTTGTGTGCATGTGGGAGAAAGAAAGAGTGAGAGTATAACACTTGTTTGTGAGCACATTAACACCTCTGTGTTCACTGTTGGCTCCCCTTGCATCATGCATCAGGGCTCTGCGTGTGAGCATCTCCTAAAGTCCTGTCCAACAAACTGAGTACGATGTTGCTGCAAAGGAAAGATGAACCCAATAAAACATTTTCTCTTAGAACAAAGAAACCGAATAATATATGCAGGCTAAAATTTGAGAGGATTTAAGCCAGATAAAACGGCAGTAAAATAATACAACATAAAGGTGCATGATGACATTTTGACAATAAGGAGTTAAACTTAAGTGTGTGTGGGCATTACCGCTCCTGATGTTCTGTGGCCTTACATTTAACATCTGAAGATTTCAACTGTAAAACAAGAGAAAAAAGATATTAAAGAGTGATGTAAGTCACTTCAATCATATCTGACAATTTTCTGATATGACAAAACTGCTTTTCCATGTGGTATTATCTACAGGGAATGTAAAAATAACGTAATTATCCCTGTCTCCACAGCCTTGATAAAAATAAAATTAAAAAAAGGCCAATCCAGCCAACAAAGCTGTTTAATTCATACTGAGGTAATGAACTGAAAAATTAATCCAATTTTCATAATGGTTTTCAATGACCCCACAAAAGAATTTCACTTCTGTTATATGGTCATATTAAACCTTCAGCTTTTAATGCTGACCTTACACTGTCATAAATGAATAATTTAAGATGAAGGTCTGACATAAGGGAGAGCAAACTATAAAGTTCAAAAGTAAAAACATATGGCCATCTGAAATTTAATGTGCATTCACATGATAAATGAAGCAGAGAGTTAAAGCGGGACAGTGGCCTTTAAGGATAAATGAAGGATACTGCTCGTATAATTTCAAGCTTTGGCATTTAAAATGAAACGCATCGCTAGTACATGTTATATCAATATTTTTAGTATGAAAGGAGTCCTCAAATATTTATTTGTTTAAGTAGTGAAACTGGTTTAAAGTTGGAGGGGAATAAACATCAAAATAAGTTTATTAGTGATTTCATTCATTACAGGCAAAGCGGTGTTTGTTTTATAAAACCTTAAGGTGGGAAACTTAACCTCCTGCCAGTATAAAAGGTGCCCTTAAAAAGAAGGCAGTCACATTTGTGTCGGCTCTCATTTGAAGCATGGGACACATCTGAAAGCTTTTATTGTTATCTTTTAAAAGGCCATTGTCCTCTCTCTCCAGGCCTCCATCAGCACTATAAAAATGACAGCAAGTCGACGTTACAGAGATTTAGGGCAGGCGCAGCGGGCTAGGTTTGCCTTCTCTTCCCCTCTAATGAGTACAGTTTGTAGTCTCAAAGCTCTGGGCACATGAAGGCTCTGATAATGAGAGAAACGTCCGCTGGGGAAAACCTGTCTCGCACAGTGTCATTCAGGTCTGCCTTCTGCATTTCCAAGCTCTGTTCTCTGAGGGCGCAGTTCAGATTACTGTATTCTTTATAGACTTTTGGTGGTGTTTGCTAAGGCAAGTATCAGTGTTAGTTTACTCCGTCGTGTTAGGGGTTTATTACAATCCTTAACCTAAGTATTAAACTTTAGTGCGTAACTTCAAACCACACAGACATGAATCACTGTACAGAGCTAGTACTTTTCTAAGGGATTGGATGTCAGTCAATAAATCAAGTCAAGTCACATTCATTTAGCGCTTATTACAATACAGATTGTTTCAAAGTATGCAACAAAGATAGCTTTTGCTGCACGGCAGCTCTAGAAGACAGTCACTTATAGCTTAAGTTTTTTGATTGATTCATGTACGTTGTAAAAAATCATTTGTTATTAACTTAGGGGCCGCATACACGACACCGTTTTCAACTGAAAACAGAAAACTTTTAATGCGTTCTGGCCGTTCATTTACACGACAACACCACCTCTGGCCTGAGAAGGTAAACTTTGCAGTAGGTTTCACAAGTACGTTTTTGAAAGCGATACCATTATCATCTTCATTCAAATTTCAAAAACGTGAATCTGTGAAAACTGTGACTTCAGTGTTTAGTCTATAGGTGCGTTTGAATGCGTATGTGCGCGGGCGCATAGTCTTTCTCTACAAAGTGATATTGCCAATTACTTGTATGGCAAATCAGGAAAATAAATAATAAAACAAAAACAAACAAAAAAACATCATACTTACATTTGAAGGAGGGACCCAAGTCAGAGACAAGAGCGGGCTCTTTTGACTTGGGCTGCGTTTGACTCTACTTTTAAAGATGCACTCGTGAACTTTCCTAAGCACTCCACAGCCCTTTTGCGTTAAACTTCGTCAAGTGAATGAGGGAAGTTTATTTAGACAGACCCTCAACCCCTCGATTTTGACAGAGAGTGCAAGTCTACTCATATTTGCTCTACAGGAAGATCCATATACCACAAGCAACATGATTGTGAAGCCACAACAGCAAATCACATGACAGGCTCTATAGCAGATTCCAAGTGATCAAGGGCTTACGTTCCATTTAAACCCATTACTTCTGCCAGTAGTGGACACTCATGCAATAACAAACTGTATACTTGAGTGAACGAGATGAAGGGGACGTTAGCAAGGGAAGGGCATAAAAAAGTGAACTTTAATGCAGCTTTGGACCAGCAAGCAACCACTCAGAACATCCTAGAAACATAAAAACAAAACAAAAACCTCTTTGCAACTGCATCAATAAAATGCAAAACATAAATAAAAAAATTATGTTTATTTTGTATCATCACGTTGTAAAAAATAAACTAAACCAAGCAAAACAGAATAAGAAAATGAATGTATTTTTAAAAAATACTTTGGCCTATACTCCTTTTTTGTGTGCTCAGATCCCTCAAGCCTGAACACCAAACTCCAGTTACTGTAATCAGCAACCCTCTGTCCAAGGTGCATTCAAAGGCCCTCAGAGGTCAAGCTTCCAGACAGGAAGATGGTTAAATTGGCTGCTCCTTCAAGACACAGAAGGAATGACACACAATCTCAGCCACCCTACAGATTCAGGAAGGTTAAAGGAAACATAATGAGTGGTAACAGTGAAAGCCAAAATCTTTTTAAGATATATATGTGTGTGTCTGCTTTAATTCAATGCCTGGTCTTTAACAACGTGACAAAAAGCCATTTTTGATAGTTATGAATATAACCAATTTGGTTGCAGATGATGTAATGGTGTCTGTTTTGTAATTAAGTCTTTAAAATGTATCTTACAGGGCTCTTTGCTGAAGGTTCAAGGAATATATTTAGGTCCACCTCTGAGACAGGCACTCATTAGTAAGGGCACTGAAATGAAGAATAGCACCTCTCTCTATCTCCTCTTCTCTTACAATGATCATTAGTGGAGCACAAGAGAGGAGGAGAGAAGAATTGGTGCCGAGTCGTGAGTGGAGCTGTCACAATAGTGCCAAAGCAGCTCTCTACTCTGAGACCATCGCCTGCTAAACCAGTAAGGGTGCTAAACTGGCCCGAGAGAGGAGACCAGTGGCCTCTTTTATAAAATGTTGCATAGAAACCATCTTACATTTGATCTTACGATCATTTCTCAAATGTGAATGATTTGAAATCATCATTTCAAAAATACTTTTTTTATAAATATGCTGCCGTTGATTTTAGCATACAAATCTGTACGTACACACACATCTGTGACACACTTGGCTATGATAGGATTCTTGCTCAAATTAGTTCACTCAAAAAAGTGGCTCTTATAGTGTCTTAGAGTTTAGCCTATATTGCAGGAATGCGTCTCTCCTTAAATGTATTACATTTCTCTTTTGTCAGATGCCATCCATATTGAAAGGAGCAGCATGATGAGGTGAAACGATAGCTCAGGTTAGTAAAAAAACACATGAGGAGATGCATTGGGATAATCGGCAATCACAGACATTTGCATTCAGATGGGATTAGATTTCTCCATTGAGCTTGCTGGAAAAAAGTATGTAATTTGCTCTGGAAATTAAAGCGGTTGTGTGAGATTTTAATCTGGTTTGAGTCAAGTCTGTATTTTTCTCAAAGTACTTTTGTGAAACAAGAGTTGTTCTAACATCCACTGTGAAAACTATAGTCATGTCCGAATAGGGCTTTATACAAGAATACAGCAAATTTTCTTGAAGCATAGTTTTATTGTTGTGATGCTTTTAAACGGATGTCTAGCCGTTTATTACAAATATAAACAAATAAGAATTCAGACCTGTTGACTGCCTTCTGTACTAAAAGATGTTCACTTGAAAAAGAAATGTTAGAAACCAATTGGACAAAGTATCTTTCTTTTTTTTGCGGTACAAAATTTCCTAAAACAATGTTAATTAAATGAACTAAACTTACTATTAAATATTAAAGGGAAAGTTCACCCAAAAATAAAATTCTGTCATCACCATTTACTCATCCTCAAGTTGTGACAGTAACCAAACTGTTGATGGATCCCATTAACTTCCCCAGTATTTTTTTTCCCATAGGCATAGCCTACTATGTAAGTCAATGGGGCCCATCAACGTTTTGGTTATGCATATTCTTCAAAATATCTTTTTTTGTGTTCAGAAGAAGAAAGAAATGCAACTTGGAACATAGGGTACAACTTGAGGGTGAGTAAATGATGACAGAATTTTCTTTTTTGGTTAAACTATTAGTAAACATTCTAGACTAGAGTATATTAAACTAACTTGATTTAATCAAGGAGAGTTTGCTTTCTTTACTTTTAGCTGATTATTTAAGTTCCCTTTAAGTTTGCTTTGCGAAAATAAGGCAATAGGTTTCCAAACTTTTTTTTTTTTTAATCAAACCTGTTTTACACTGTAGGCTACTTTAATAATGGTTAATGCTTTTTTTAGCTTGACGGCATCTAGTCCACATACACTATTACTTTATAGAAGAAAGCAGTGTGAACATTCATTAAGCATCTCCTTGTGTTCTACAGATGAAAGAAAGTGTTTGGAACAAAATAAGGGTGAATTTCACTTTTGGGTGAACTATCTCTTTAAGATTCTGAGAGAAAGAGCACCTCACAGACATGCTCTTGAGTGGCCACTGTCCTTGTCATGCCTTTGGATTGGACAGAGAGAAAGCTCTATTCACAACACCAGTGGACAAACACAAGGCAACACTTTTTCTGGGCCTTCCAGTCAAAATTGAAATGTTCATATAAAAGTCTCATCTCCAAAACTGTAATAGAAATGCTGTCTCGAAATCTCATTTGACACGCGTTTCAATGCAGTTGTACGCTGACAAATGGACAAGCCGATCAGATTTGGTGACAGACGGATTTTTCCTCCCTTTAGTAGCTTTGATTTCATTTCACGGAGCTGAATGAAATGTGAGTCAGACGCTTGAACATCATCTATCACAATTCAGTATGTCAACGGCAGCCTGACACAAATTCTCATTTGTTTGATGGCCACGAGCAAATGCATTCAATTAGTTGCATTGAATGGTGGGGCTGACTCTCTGCCTCTCACACGCTGGGCTGTCTGAGCGACAGTCTCTCACAATGGTTATCAGAACATTCCTTCCTGCCCTTTTTATGTCAGGCTTTGAATCAGACATCAGCCTACTCTTTTGAAGCTCTTTGAGACACATTCACATAAACGGTACTACCACTTTTTCAAGCAGTATTTCAGGAAAAATGTATTCAGTTAACCTACAATCTAGTTTAACAGCTTGTCCCTAGGGCAGTATTCAAAGGTCAGCAGCATATAACACATTATAATATACAATAATATAATATAATAAAACATATAATATAATAGTCACACTTGTAGTTAACACAATCATGATGCAGAATATCAGATACTAACTTATTTAATGAGCCCAAAGAGAATACACTGGTGAAGGCACAGAAAATCATAACTACTTGTGAGTTACAGGTACACATAATCCTCCAGTGACCAGATGTTCTTTGAAAAGCAGTCCCCGTAATCTGATTTGGTCAGTTCTTCTGTCACACTTGTAGTGGTATTTAACAGAATCATGACGCAGAATATCAGATACTAACTTATTTAATGAACATGAAGAGAAAACACTGGTGAAGGCACTGAGAATCGTAACATTAACTACTCGCACAAAAGACGAGAACCGACAAGAACTGAATGAGACCGGGAGTCTCAGAGAAACTTAATGACAGACATGTGAACATAATCCGTAACCAAAGATACTAACTAGGTTGCAATCAAGACAAAACTGAACTGGAGCACAAGAAACAAACACATAGGAATTAAACTAACAAACTCTATTCGTTACAGCTAAACTTTGTTCATTCAAATTCTAAAAAATAATATAATTCAACCGGTGGTAAATCTGCACAGACAACACATGTAAATAACACTGATCACGCACAATTTATTCTTAAGCCTAAAGTCATCCCAAATCCAATCAGATCATATTTTAGCAAGTGTGAATGGCAGCAACAACAACAAAAATTCACATGAAAATGAGTTTTACAAATCCGTTTCAAGCTACTGTACATTCATATGTGGTTTGAAATCCTATTCAAATCGCAATTCTGGAAATCCATTTCAGTCTGACCGGTCTGAACGGATTTCGCATCATTTATGTCACTTTCTCACACCACATAAAACATGTCAGACGTTGTTTTAGGAAATATGCTGAGTCGCTACAGAAACAAGGTTGTGTTGTTGCAAAGTGCCGGTCGAGCAATAAATTATAATTCAATGGATGCATGTTTTGAGAACGATGTTGGGCCAAATTATTACCCCCCTCTTTGAGGCAGCTACCTGGTTACTTAATCCTCACCCTACCCCTAATCCTACACTGGGGACTCAGGAGGGTAATAATCTGGCGTGGGTCAGAATTCAGCACACCTGCAGAGATGACAGCGCGGAATAAAGCTGTGCATACCAGCCTCCTACGTTTCTGCCGCTGCCTCAGAAGACACAGTAGTCCAGTGCGGTAGCTACATATTTTCATGTTGTAAATAAGACACCATCTGTCTTGAAAACCCCTGATTTTAGCATATGCCTACCAATGCAACGTCAATGACATAGAAACCAATGCAGATATTCCCGGAAAACAGAAGAGCGCCACTGGACACACAAATCGTATGTGAACAGTTGCGATACACAGAGAGGACAGTTTCGGTTTCATGGTTTGGTCCCTTTTCTGCACATACACCCCAGTAAACTCTAGATGACCCAGTAAAGGTCCCTGTGGAACACCGGCATCATATCTATTATTTATGGTTGTGTAAGGATGTTATTGCAGGATTTATGGAATAAACTATAAGGTATTTAGAGCATATATTGTTCATGCGTGTTAAAACACCTGTTCTCTTTTATTCTCATGTTTACCTCACAGGTATCAGTTACTGTGATATTTTGACTTTCAAGCAGTTTAATGGAAATGATGACCCAAACCAGTTCCCTGAGAGATGAGTAAAACAAAGCCTTGTTCCAATTGGGGTTGAAACACAAAGAGAGCAACAGCCTCAATTTTAGCTCAAAGCCTTTAACTACAGGACAAAGTGGAAATGTAGTCTCGGGGCCGGCCGTAATCTTGAAAGAGTGATTAAGAATGTTTTGTGTCGGCGGTGCTCGACAGAAAGGTTCCTTGGTGAGTGATGCTTGGCTGGGCTCTACACAGGCCCCTAATCACACTCATCCATCTGGCCTTTCATAATTCCCTGATTTATCACAATATTGCAATAAGGTTCTTAAGCTCTCATTTTCTAGTCAAAGCGAGAGCCATAATTTAATTTATCCTCTGCAAGGAGTTAATTTACGGAAATCTGGAATGAACGTTTATCCTGTTGACATGGTAGGAGCAGATATATGCTCACCTTGCTTCGCTTTAGCAGGTGCTGTTGTGTGCATGTTCTCTGTCAAGAGATCTGTATGTGAGCAGATTTAACAAAACAACCAGGATTATACATGTAGATTATACATATACATGTAGAGATACAAAATGTTATGACAGGGACAACATATGCCTACATGCATGCATTATTTAATGGCAGCAGTGCGCAATCTGCGATGTCAGGCATCACTGTTATCTAACTTGGCTTTTCTAAAAAGCGATGCTTAATTTGTGCCAGAAGAAGCTGAGCTGATCACCTCAGATTTTGCTCACTTCTGTTGTTGGGTCCAGCACTGATATCTGCACATCACTTGAAGACACATCAGTCTTCAGTGTCACATGATCTTTAAGAAGTCAGCTGATTTTGTGCCCAAGAGACATTTCTTTATCAATGTTGAAAACGGTTATTCTGCTTCCAAAACTCAGATTTTAACTAAGTTATTGGCATATCACCCATCGTCCATATACTTAAATAGTTACCATGTGCAATGACACATCTCCAAC
The DNA here is from genome assembly GCF_949152265.1 of Phoxinus phoxinus. NCBI lineage: Eukaryota > Metazoa > Chordata > Actinopteri > Cypriniformes > Leuciscidae > Phoxinus > Phoxinus phoxinus. The sequence goes on along the minus strand of NC_136898.1, from coordinate 12,397,499 downwards.
TGCACACCATTGGCATCCTTTGGAAGTTTAATCTCGACCTACAGATAGCCCTCTATGGGGGATTAAATCTTAACACAGTGATAATCCCATCCACAAACCAAAAAGCAATTCACCACTAATCTGATGTACACATGGTGCCCACTGCCACTCTTGCTGTCATTAATGTTTTCTTACTTCAGACTTTGTTTCTCTGTTTTCCAGGAAATCCTGGATAAGCCTCTTGATAGTAAAAAAAAAAAAAAAAGCCTCAGAAACTGTGAACACACACACACACACCGATTTAAGCCTGAGTGGGAGAAATAAGAACGTATTCTGTGGAAAGATATCCCCTGATATCACACCTCAATTAGAAAGTAATCTCATCCTATCCTATTACATTTTGATGGTCAGCTTTTTGCGCTGAAATGGATTGTGGGATTGAACAGAATGGTTTATTGTCCTCTATATACTGTGTGAAAGAGGGTGGAACTACCAAGCCTACATTTCAAACCAGGTCAATTATTCCATAACTGGAAAGCAGAGGGTGTGAATATGAAGAAAGGGGGGATGAAAAACAAAATATATTTTTAAAATTCCATACATACAAACATACATAGATGTATACACTTACGTGTTTTTGAAAGAAGGTTGAAAATATAGTATTTGGTTTAAAAAATATTATATAATATGAAACTATTCTATAGTTTAATATATTTTAAATATATTATTCTTCTAATGGCATAGATGAATTTTCAGCATCATTACTCTAGTCTTCCATGTCAGATGATCCATTAGAAATCATTCTGATATGCTGATTTGGTGCTCAAGAAACAATTTTTTATTTTTATCAATATTGAAAACTGTTGTGCTGCTTAAAGGGGTGGTTGATTATGATTTCACTTTTCTAACTTTAGTTAGTGTGTAATGTTGCTGTTTGAGCATAAACAACATCTGCAAAGTTACAATGCTCAAAGTTCAAAGCAAAGGAAGATATTTGCTTTTAAAGAAATCGTTTTTTTAAGGACTACAACAAAAGGCTGGTAGGAACACACGACATTCTTCCCAGGTTAGTGACATCACCAACCCTAAAATGTACATAAACCCCGCCCCCGGGAACACGATTTATAGATTATCATGACAGAATATGCTAATCAATGACTAGAAGATAGTTAACTCCACATCAGCAACATAAATGTATCAACTAACCGTTCAGAAATGTCCTGTTGCTTCTACATGGTGTCCCTTCTTTTTGAGTTTCTCCATCATTGTCTGACTTAACATAATAGGCTAAAAGTTTTTAGAACTTTTCAGTGCATGTCTGTGTCAGGTAAAAGGACACAAGCTGTTGAAGCTCCGCCCTCTGTGCCGCAAGCTGCAGCTCATTTGCATTTAAAATGACAGACACAAAAACGTAAGTAAAAAAAGTAACAATTTTAACATGCTATATTAAAATATCTGTGGGGTATTTTGAGCTAAAACTTCACATACACACTCTGGGGACACCAAGACTTATTTTACATCTTGTGAAAAGGGCATTATACCACCCCTTTAATATTTTTCATTTATTATAATTTATATTAAATGTTCATATTTAACATTTCATGATTCAGTTGATGAATAGAAAGTTCAAAAGAACAGCATTTATTTGAATTTCTTTTTTTATAATATAAAAGTTACTGACATTTTTGAGCAGTTTAATGCAATTCTTGCCGGATAAAAGAATCAATAAAAAATCTTTCCGACCCAAGTATATATCTACTCTTTTTTTATATTACTAGTATTCAACGAGTGTTGCTAAAATCCAAAAGTGGGAGTTCTTTTACAAGCTGCTGCTGGATTGGCTTAATTTCCGTTTCTCCCCCACACAAACGGTGCTACATAGTACATTACAATAACAGGACAAAAATATTCCTGTAATATCCTCAGGAGGTATATTAATTTGTTTAGAAAGAACAGTTTGTAACCCACAGTGAAAATATTTCAAAATTACATCCAAAAACCAGTGGAACAAAGCCTTGAAATGACTGATAGAATAGGGCTGAACCAAAGGTTTGCCGTTTGAAATCAACTCTCCAAGGCTTATGAAACTGGTAAATATTTGCTAAAATAATAATGAGAGGATTTTTCTCAGTTTACACAGACCCAAGGGATTGACAAAACTCTTAAACTGAACACATACATTTTTTTTTTTGTGATGTCTTAAACAGAAAGTCTTGGGTAGAAATTGATGAAAATTACTGCTGAGGCAGGGACCAGTATAGCATTATATCCATATAATATAGCTTGTCCATATAGCTTGTATCTATTCCTGATTTAAACGAGCATAACTCCTCTCGGTCTGTACTATCGGACGTAAAGCACCTGTCTGGAAGATGCTGTAGAAAGAGCCTATTGTGTACTCCAGTCACGCTGGGAGGGTCACACTGGGTCAGTCGGCTGAGAGATGAGTGCTGGAATGGGTCAAATGAGAGTGGAGTCTCTGGCTAAACCAGGAAGTCTAAGCGTCTATGTCTTGACCTGCAGACTACAGTGAAACAGCCCTGCAGGCTAAACCCTATGACACATCCGGATAATAATGTTATTATAATAATTATGATATTATAATAAAAATAATAATGTTAAATATAAGACAAAATAAATAAGACTACGATTTTAAATAAGATTCTGCACTATTTCTAGGTCACACGATGCTCTTTGGACTACTCTCACATTCTAGAAGCAAACAAGATTCAAGTAAAAATGTGATTAATTGTCATTATCTGGATTTCTGCAGGTCCTCTAATGAGTCATTTGATCTTCATTTAAATCACACAAGAAAATCTCATTTAACAAAGAGCATAGATAAAATATGGTACGGCCATATCTGTGAAACAAATTATTTAAACATTACAATGATAATTACAAAAGGTTCACAAATTTTTTTCTGAGAATTGGGACTATAATGACAAGCATTATCATTAAAACATGCAAGCACAGCAGGAACAGAATAACCTATTGTAACAAGGGAGGTGTGCAATATATATCCATGTCTTCCTACAAATATGAGACGGAACCCTTCATTAAGGTAATTATGTGGTGTCTAATATTCTCTGATTGTTCAAGAGAAGAAAAGGCCCTGGCTCTTATGTGGGGTTAATTAAGCTGAAGATAAGCATCGACTGTCAGGTTGTGATTTACACACATATTCACACATGCACACAAATCTACAGCAGTTAATTAGAGCTCATAAATGCTTCATAAGTCATGGCCGACAGATAACTGATGGGCATTAATGGAGTCTTTAGCGGGGGATTTACCCTTTAGTTGTTTTACACTGGTCAGAACACACACACGAAGCAGATGAAGCGGAATGCCGGGGTCAAAGCCTTAATCTATAAAACACAAAGAGAAGCCAATTTAGCAGTGAAAGAGCAAGGGCAGAAAGGAGGCCTGTGAGCTAAATTGTATCCAAAGGAAGGTTGAGATAATGAAGGCGATATTCTTTTCCCTTTAGTGTTATCAGCATGATTCTGTATACATTATTAATCATCATGACTGTACATGTCTCTCTCTCTCTCTCTCTCTCTCTCTTGCACACGCACACACACACACACACACACACACACACACACACACACACACACACACACACACAAACACACACACACACACACACACACACACACACACACACACACACACACACACACACACACACACACACACACACAGTCACTAGAAGCTCAGATTTATGCTGCTGAATGAGTTTGACAAACAAATTACTCAGATTTCTGATACCTGATATGAAGAAAATAAGCAGGAAGGAAGGAGCATGTAATTAATGATTAGAACAAAAGGAAAGAAAGGGAGTAGGGAGTGATGTATGGATGGAATTATGAAAGAATGAATAACTCAATATATGAAGGGATGGATGGAAGGAAGGACAGATGAAATCAGGAAGGAAAGGATAAAATGAAAGAAGGAAAGAAGGGGAGGATAAAAAGGAAGGATGGTAATGAAATTAATTAAGTGAGAAGGGAAAGGACGGATGGACAGACAATGAATAAAATATGCAAGTAAAGGAAGGGAAGGAAGAAGGAAGGAATAGGTAAATGATTCAATGAAGGTAGGAAAGATAGGGAAGATTAAAGAGAATAAAAATATGGAATTTACCTTACAAGCCATTTGCTTTACTTTACTAAAAACTACATTACATTATGAAATAAATGTTTTGCTCCAAAACACATTGCCCACAATTATTGGCACCCTTAAAAAAATATTATGAGTAAAATATCTCTGAAGTATATTCCCATTCATATTTAAATATTTAAGCACACCAGGGTGACTAGAAACATGAAATTGTCTTGTTTCACTGGAGTTTAAATCTGAGAAGGCACAAAATTCCCGTAATCATCTATCACAATGAATAAAACCAAAGAATATAGTTATGATGTGCAGCAAAAGATTGTTGAGCTTCACAAAAATAGAAAGTGGCTTTACTGTAAGAAAATACCTAAAGCATTGAAAATGTCAATTTCCATCATCAATGCAATAATTAAGATGTTACGATCAACTAACACAGTCTCACCCCAAAACGTCACATACTGACGGGTCTTGACCATACGGCAACATACGACAAAAAGGGTACCCTTTAACGTCCATGTGTGACGATTCGGGTATGGTTGGGTTTAGGTATGCGTCAGGGTACCGCTAGGAGTCACTGCTGGTGCGCTTATGTCTGCGTCTCATATTGACGTTATAGGGGTACCCTTTTCGTCGTATGTTGACGTATGGTCAAGACCCGTCAGTATATGACGTTTTGGGGTGAGACCGGGCTGAATCAACATAAGATGTTCCGAATCTGCCTGGAAGAGGACATGTGTCTAACGTCCTAATGTTCGGTGAGGAGGAACGTTTGAGTGGCCAAAGACTCTCCAGGATCACAGCTGGAGAATTGAAGAGATTACTTGAGTCTTGCAGTCAGACAGCATATGTAATATATATATATATATATATATATATATATATATATATATATATATATATATATATATATATATATATATATATATATATATATATATATATATAAAAATATTTTTTTTAATTTTTTTATAAAACAGCTCCTACATCCCCACAAGTTGTTTGGGAGGGTTTCAAGAAAAATCCTCCTCGCTCCTCCAAAAACAAACTCCAGCATATTCAGTTGTCAGACACGACTGGAACTTCAAAAGGGACTGGATTCTATGGTCAGATGAAGCTAAAAATGAGTGGGCTGAACTGAAGAGAAGCGCCAACATGGATCTGGGAATCTGAAGGATCTGGAGAGATTGGAATGGTCTCTGATCTCTTGTCAGGTGTTCTCCAAACTCATCAGGCACTATAGGAGAAAACTCCTCAGAGCTGTTATCTTGTAAAAAGGAGGGATCGTGAAACAGAGTTTCTTGGAACACTTTGGGAAAAAACACCCTCCAAAATGAAGTGACACACGTGGACAGATATAACAGCAATATATGGGAGCTCCAGCACTGTCCGTACACCCACCAGCGGATACACAGGCTGTGGAGACCACCCAAGATGCAGCGGCCAACGGGACGGGGAACGAGACTGAGAACGACCAGCGGTGTCACTCCTCGTCTAAGCGTCCTGGGCACATGCAGCAGCAAACAAAGGTAAGACACAAATAACACATGATCTACTGACAACAAGACACAGTAGAGAATACAAGGGAAAAGGGAACAAGCTGAGGGAAATCAGGTCACGATCTGCAGAAAATGACAGGACAAACACAGACAACAGGGGAAGCTGATGATGCACCCTGAACCGTGACACAAACAGCCTGATCACTCTTCGCTTATTTAGACACCATCTCTATCTCTCTGTGGGAATGAATTTGTCTTCTACTGTAGACTTTATAACCTATATCCTCACTGAGTCTCTTTTCTCATTTGAGCCTATTGATCGAACAGCTGTGTAATTTGAGGATGATAGAAAAATCGCAGGAAGTCTTCATAACTGTGTCACTGAGTGTAATTAATAAGGTTTGGGTAAAAACCCGTCGTAAAATTATATCAGGTATAGTGTAAAGTGTGAAAACAAATTTGGCTTTATATACATATATTCATTCTTATCCTATCCAACCAAGCTTATAATATTATTTAATATTGTTCGACAGCCCAAACCTAACCCTCACGCAAATCATTGTGAATTTTTACATTTTCATTATGTAATAAGTTTAGGTGTTCAGGTTTTACTAACCTTGTGAGGACTTTTGGTCCTTTCAGTGTAGGCAAATCCTGAACCACACACTGGATGTTCTGTGAGTTTATTCTCCATTTCACTTGTTCTAAAACCCCTCACCAAAAAAAAAAAAAAACCCAGCACATTATCACACACACAAAAAAAAAAAAAAAACACTATACATTTTTTGCTGGTGACATGAAATCTTAGATGATCAAAAATGTTTGTTTTTTTTTTGCTTACAGGTCAGACCTTTTTAAACTCACTTAGATAAACTGCAGAAAATACAGACCCTTAGTGTGCATTAGAGCAACGCACACACACACACCACTCATGAGCACCTTCACCACAGGGACTTTAAAACAAGCAGCCTTCAAAGAGCCAGAGCACAAAGCACAAGATGAAATGGTCGAGAGCTCTCTCAAAAGGCTGGACATCAGAGTCACGCACACACATATACTGTGCGTCTGGCATCTGCTGTGTAGTTCACACTAAACTCAGCAACACTGGAGGGTCCGAGTGATTCCTGTGTTTATTGAGTTGAGGTCTTTCTGGTCTTACTGTGAACAACATTTAAACAGTATAGAATGAAAATTGTAAAGCTCTCAAGAATTCACTGCTTGTGCTTGTGAGAACAAGGAGAAAAAAGTGATAAGTAAAAGAAACAGAGACATCCATCTTGCCGTCTTATCTAGTCTCTCACGGGCTGAAGCGAGGGCATTCTGTCATCTTTCTTCTAAGCTGGCCCAGGATGCATTTCCCAACCAAAGAAAGAAAAACAGGCATTGTATTTAATTAGACATGCTGCATGAAACAGCTTCAATGACATGTTTAATGTGAGATGTGGAGGGGCCTGGAGGGGATGTTAGCACATAAAATACTTCTTTTCATTCCCTTGTTAAATGTCTGATAGGTTCCTGCCTCCATCTTTTTCTCTCTCTACCCGCTTTATTTTTGTTTGGGAGCTCAAGTATCGCAATGATGCTCAGTGTAAAATAAGAGAGACAAGTCAAAACCACACATTTTGGGACGCTTGATATGTCCATGCTATTTTCCAGTTGTCTGTGGACAAACTGGCTGGGATAATTAACTCGAGGCTCTGGATTTTCTCCCATTCACGGGAGTCTGACAGAGGGCATCCAGTCCTGCTGTTGGTCCAGATGGTTGGGATAAAAATATGTGAGTGTTACTGACAAGAATGTGGCAAGCATGTATGAATGGATTAAAGGAAGTTGCTACATTCCATTACTGTAAAACTGGTCAGCAAATGTGTCTTAAAGGGATTGTTCACCCAAAAATCACCCTCATGCCCTTATAAACCTGTCAAATTTTCTTCTTTGGAAGATAAAAGAAAATAAATGTTTCAGTGGGGGTTTTTTTTCATTCAATGGAAGTCAATGGTCGCCAAAACTGTTTAGTTACCCGCAACATTTAAATTCCACAGAAGAAAGGATATCATAAAGGTTTGGAAGAGATGAGGTCGGATTATCCCTTTAAGATCAGACTTATCAGTTAAATATCATTAATGTTCCCCTCTGTAGAAAAGTGGGGTTGACTGCCCACTTTCTGGACATGATAAACGGTCCAAGATGTTACAAAAAAAAGATGGCAAAGAACTCACAGATACACTATGCATGGTGCAATTGTGGTGATTATTTATACAGTGATAAAAAAGTCCCAAAATGATTTAAAAATATTAAACAAACAAACCACCATCACAAAAAATACCTCAAAATCACAATAATACTTTAAAGAGGGAAAGGGTTTGATTCGTGGCTCACTCATCCGGCCTATACGAGGCCTACAATAATTTGTCGAAATGTAAATGTGCAGTCAAGTGTTCAAATTGTACTCATGTCTGAAATCAGAAATTTTGGGGCGAGTCATTTTTGCAGCCCATTTTCAATAACCAGCCCTTTTGGATGTGGTGGAAGTTTTGAGTTCTGATATACAGTACAGTTCCATAGCACAATGAACTCAAAAGATATCAAAAGATCAAGGAAAATATGATATGACCCCTTTAGGGTGAAAAATGCAGTGGAAATCTTTTCATGTATCCCATTTGCTCATCGTGTTCTGGCTTTTAGTGAGTTTTTACGCTATGATCTGTGAGCTATAGTGAAAATGATTATATGCAGACACCTGAAAAGCAGCTTCTTTAATCAGACAGATGGAAGAAAAAGCAGCAGTAGAGAGAGAGGCAGCGCTTTGAGCAGAGGTATTAAAGAGTACTTTGAGGACGGCTCTGACAAACTGCCTACACTGATAAACGGTGTTCTCTGCAGTCATCCTCAAGTGAGCTTCCAAGCCTTTTACGATTCGGAAAAATGTACCATGCTGTAATTCCGCTTCTGCTTTTCTCTCTTCAGCCAAAAAATCAGTAAACTAAAATCTGCATATTTTAATCTTAAATATCAGTAATTCAACCAAAGAAAATAACATTGGATTTGGGCCTGACCCCATAACCACTCAGATCCTTCTCGTCCCGCTCTGTGCGGGCCTCAAACCCGAGTCGCCAGCATGGGAGGAGGGCACTCTAACAAGGACGCTTAAGAACGCAGTCTCTAGCGTCAGTCGCCAACGCACCTCTTGATGCCAGGGGAGTGAGGTTTACACGCACAGCTCTTACTGGCCAATGGATGGCCTATCAGATAAAGCTCTTATCAGTGGGAGTGACAGTAGTGGTCTGATTCTTCCTATAATCAGTGACAAAGGGCCAGATTTACTAACACTTGTGCCAGCGCAAACCCTCTTGCATATACATTTGTAGGAGTTTCCCTTTCAATGCAAAATTTATGGGAGGAGAGTATAAGGAATTTTACTAAGGTATTTGCGCCATTATTTAATGCCCAAAAAAGCATGGTTTAAACCAGACACTAATTTGCGCTGCTCTTGGTAGATTGCGTTATTCATTATGATCTGACTGCATCTGTGTTCTTTAATTTGCGTGCTGTCAACAGATCACGTGCAGAACTTTACATTCCCATCGGTGCTTTTTTGGTTTTGCGCGCCGCTCTCACGCTAATTTGCACTGTTTAGTAAATCTGTCCCTAAGTCTCATAACCAGTTACTTCAGGACAGTAATTGTAAGGAATTTATATAACATCACTTGTTGTCACTCCCACTGATATATATATGTATATATCTATACAGAAACCCCTGCACACTCTACAACCTGTATCCTACACACACTCTCAAAAGCCACGCACATCCCCTCCAGATGTTATGGTCCCTGTCAACCATATAAATGCAGTATTTGATGGATCTACAGGCAGAGAGAGAGAGAGAGAGAGAGAGAGAGAGAGAGAGAGAGCGAGAGAGGGGTCGTCCGCACCACAGGCACCTGTAATTAACACACAGTTGAGAACAGAATCTACAGCTTCACCTCTGAGTGGAACAGAGCATGAGCGGTTCATTATCAGCTAATTAATAAAGTCACTGGTTAGCATGTTCACGTCCCAGAGAGGCGTTCAAACTGTGTCACATCCAATTTATTTTTTCCAATAGGACAACCCTGCAGAACAGGAAACAGGGGACTACAAAGAAGGATATATTAACACTCACAACATACCTTCAATCTGCCATACAATATAAATTCAGTCAAATGCCTCTCTGCGCAGTAAATCTATAAAATTCAGACACGTTTTCTTCTAAATCAGTGGTGAAAGGTTTTATTCTTCGTTATTTCAGCTCAAGGCCTGTCTCTTTTGATTTATTGCCTGTCATTACAGAAGCACATGCACATATTCGGCGGTTTAAATAAACTCTCAGTTAGAGGGCTGATTGCTCAGAGCATATGGACCCTGTCATAACCTATCATTTACAAACGCCAATATTCATGCTCACATACACATGACACATAGAGTTTTGATTCAGCCTTGTTCTCATTGCAGTATAATAAATGCCACAGCGCTCACATCATACTGTATGTGAGGAAAGTGTGAAAAATATCAGTGGATGAATAAATTAATGAATGCATAAATATCTTCTGAATTAAATGAACACAAGTGATCTTCTATTGCATCCCGGCTGCTAACCTGTTTAAATTAGTTAAAATCATCTTATTGAGCAGTGGACGTTATTGAGTGCTCTTATTCAATCTCACTTTCAATCCCACTGGAACTGTTCTAGACAAAAATTTGATATTGATATGAGGGTAGGTAGGCAGGCATAGATTCAGAGGCAACAAAGTATTACATGCAACAATTCAACAAATGCATTGACATTTACTTTTTAATTTTGATACTTAAGAACATTTTAAAACAAGTACTTAAGTAAAAATCGGTCTTTACAACTTTACAAGGAAGTTGTGTATTTTGTCCACCTCAATTCATCAAATAGATTGGACTCACAAGAACAATTTGTTCACAAATGGTGTGCCATACTTTTAATACTTTCAATCATATTTATGATACCAGTTTGCCTTAATAACATAGGAAAAGTGACCAGTACATTCATCAAAATTTATCCCTTTGTTCCACGGAAAGAAGAAAACCTGAAATAACTGAGAAAATAATGAAAAATTTTATTTCCGAGGGAACTATTATTTTAAAACGGTCCAATTTTAACTGCTTAACTGTAACATATGTCATTAATATTAGTTCCGACTGTGCTTTTTTCCCCTTCAGTGGACATAGTGCCACTCATGTACAATTCTGCCATTCATGGACACCCACTTGAAAGATAAAGGAAGAAAGAGGGAGAGAAAATGCTGTTTAAACAGCGGTAATCCTTTAATTGAATGCAGATTTATTCGGAGCCTCTGGTCGGACTGGATTAAAGGCTGGTACAGGGGGGACAGCTGTTCGAATGTGGGTCAGAAAGGCTTTCTGCTTGTCGCAAAAATGGATTTTTACGCCCTTTTAGGAAAAAGCTGTTACATTCATTGTCTGTGATTGTAACACGCCACTTGACATGCTTCAACAACTTTTTGCGCACAGTAGTTTCTTTCCCTTTATTTTCTCACCGCATTAAATCATCTATTCCTGACATTCACAGTGACCAAAGACAAAGACAGTTTTAAAGAAAAAACAAACATTGCTTTTAAATACATTGCATTAAGTATAAATGGGTATTTTTTATGTAAAAATATAAATGCTATATTTTAGGGAGGGGATCATCATATTTGAGGATGAAAAATGTTGATATATTGCAACATTATTAATAATTGGAAATCAGTAAATATTATATTACTATTTACTATTACATGTTCAAATATTGATAATGTTGTTACAAATAATTTTGAATAAATGTGTTTTATAAGACAATATGAACAGTTTTATAATGTAATATGCATACAGGCTTCAAGTAAATATTTCCCAGTTACTCTGGGTCAAACAAAGCTGAACTGGGATCGGATATTTCTCTGTCCCTACCAGCAACCTCCTAAAATCAAAAGAAAAGAGTTGACATTTCCACATCAATGCAGGTTTTTATCGTCTAGAGAGAGTAATATCTGTACAGGCTCTCAGCCGCCTGAAAAACACAGAGCTCGACTCCTCTCAGGGGCATGTCAGGCCTCCCTTAGATGCACAGAGCCGCAATGGCGTCCCTCTCCTCTCCTCCGGTGAGCTGTCAGTCTGCTGTGACATTAGAAACCTCTCTATCCATTATTCCGGCAGACCCCACAGCACGCCAACAGGAGCTGCCGAGAGCCATGACAGCGGGAGCTCTGTGTATCAGGAAGACTGACACCAGCACAAAGAGGAAACTGCAGGCGCAACGGCTGGAGGCATGACAGAGAGAGACACTGGAGATGAGCGACTGTACAGACACTTTGTGTGTATGTCAGGGTAGTGCACCATTCACTGAAGTGAGAATGTGTTTTAAAGAGTTTGAACCGAGGTGGCAAACAAGATGCAGAACTGTAATCGGAATTTGCCATTATCATGAACATGTCACCTTGGGTCACCTTGACATGTTCAGACCAATATTTTCTGAAAACATTACTCAATATGAATAATGTCTGAAATAGAACCCATAGATTTGTATTTTTTATATACATTACCTTTCAAAAGTTTGAGATTGGAATTTTTTTTTAATGGTTTCGAAAGAATTCTCTTTTGCTCAATAAGGCTGCATTTCTTTGATCAAAAATACAGTAAAACAGTAATAGCGTGAATTTTTTTATTCACTTTCGGACTTTCGAAAAGTCTAATTTTGTCATACATCATTCGAAACTGTATGTGTGTACATTTATTTGTGTACACTCACAATAAAAACTAAATGTTGTGCTTTTTGTAAAATAAAGAAAACAAACATGAGGCACGTCTCTCTCTCAGTGAAGTCCATTCTGAAAAGCATCTGAAATGAACTGTAACTCTGTGAATACTTACACAATTTAATTTAAAAACACTTTAATACAATACAATTTAAAATAATTGTTTAAAACATTTTTTTTATTACATTTAGTTCCTGTGATGTAAAGTGTGACACACGTTCCTTCAGATATCAGTCTAATGTGCTGAGTTGGTGCTGAATTTTATTATTATTATCGGTGTTGAAAACAGTTGTGCTGCTTAATTGTGTATTTTTTAATGGATAGAAAGCATTTATATGAATAGAAAACATTATAAATATCTTTTAAAAAAAGTTTTAATTTCTATTTTAAAATCTTACTCGCCCCAAACTTTTAAACAGTAGTGTATCTATTTAGTAAATGAACACAATTAAATAAATTAAAATGACTAAAAACTAAAAATCAAGAAAACATCTGCATAAAATTGTGTTTTTTAAACATAAAATAAAAAATAATGGGTGGCCAATTCCACTAAATTACAACAAACGAATTAAAAAGGAACCAATTTCTAAACACAGAAATGTTCCCATCCCTGGTGTATGCACACATGTTAGCAGTTAAGTCAGCTCCGCTGCAAGAGTATTTATTAAACCCAAACAGTTCAAAACAAAAACTACAAACCACAATTGTTGAGGTCGCAGATGCGCACTGCCCTTACGCAACCGAAGTGACTTTCTTCAGCAGTTCATTAAACGACTTAAACGGTGTGTGAGAAGCCTCTGAAACGACTTCCTCTTCCTCATGCGCTGTCAGGAAGTGACAGCGTGTTTCAGCGATGACCTCGTCTCGCCGTTACACCAGCATTAGTATTCCAGTAAGCCTGGGGAAGAAATACAACCTCAGCCGCTGTTATCGAAGCTTGATGATTAAAAGTGCTCCCATCAGCAAGATGCACACGGGGGATCTTAAAGTCATTAAAATAAGCAATAGTGTATTATTTCCTTCAGGTGATCGAAGCGAATTATTGAGTGTGCCTGAACGCTGTAGGCGACAAGTCTTTTTAATAAAATGGAGACAGAGGACTTCACAATGACACCAGATGAGGCTCTTACCCTTCCATTAAAGGAGCACTGCAATGACATTGAGTGCGCTGACACGTCTCAAAGTGATTAAACATGACAAATGAAAGAAGAGTGTCATTTACAGAGCTGATGGATGTCTTCATGATGAAAACCGATGAATTCCAGAAGGCATCTCTAGTGCCTTTATCCTATAGAATTACAACAAAGCTTCTGAAAACCTATTTCATTTATCACATCTTGTTCAGATTAATGTTACATGTCAGCTGGAAATGATCTCACAATAGTACGCCCTCAGTCAAAAAAAAGTTTTTTTGTGTGTTTGTGTCTTACATGCTGTCAGGATTCAGTTAACACTCTAGCTGGTGAAACTCACACAACCCACCAACCTCCTCTACCAAAATACAAAAGAAGTAAAGCTTGTCTTCTTGCCGTGAGTGAGTGGGAGTGAGTGAAGTGCCTGATGGCCCGCGGCACTGCTATCTGCCACTCACGCTGATTTGGCATGTCATGTTGGATCTAACAAGGCCACGCTCTAAGGAGATTTGACCACACAGAGAAGTGATACTGCAGAAAAACAGCTGTTCCACTGATCCTCCGGAAAAAAAGACAGAGCAGAGGGTGAAGGCAAGGAGATGATAAGTGCAAATTTACCTTCAAATGTACAACATGTGTTCTTTTCTAAAGAATAAGATGAACCATATTTGAAAATATCTAGTAAATAGACTGAATCTGCATGTGTGCACAACCAAAATGCTGTATTTTTAAATATGGGCTGTTTATTTGTATGCCTTTAAGTGTTGATGCAATTAAATCAATGGATCAGTTTATGAGCAGAATGTAAAAATAAAATAAATGTTTGCTAGACAGACACATATTTAGCTGAGGAACTTGTGTTTGCGTTCCTTGCGTTCCTTGCACTGTTGAACATGTCTGTCTGGATTTTCATATAATTTTATATATATGTATATATATTTTTATTTATTTATTTTTTGACAGGGCATTTAGACATCTTTTGTATATTGTAAGTGTCTAGTGTGTAAAGTGCTTTGTGAAGTGCCAGACTCTCCTCTGAAAAACTAGAGTTGGTTTGGTGAATAAACTGTCAATCTGTGCTTGTTTTCAGGCCCTAGACACGCATAAAAAAATATGACATTTTTAAGATGTGCAGGCATGTATAAACACACAGCCTGAAAACAAAAACGTGCTTGAGGGTCCAATGTTTCCACCACCCTAAAATACATATCTTTATTTAAGAAACAGTCATATGGGGTTGGAACAACACTAATGTGTTTCGTTTTCCTGTATATTCTTTCAGTTTAGCATTTTTCTCCTCACCCTTGTTAGTTTCCTTGGTTTCTCATGAGTTAATAATGATTGCTTTCACCTGTCGTTTAATTAGCTACTTTGTTATCTCTGTATATAAGTACTGCCTATTTAGTTTTTTTGTATGTGATTGTTAACATTATGTTTGGAGAGATTTTTTGATTCTCCTATGTATTTATTACATCGTAAGAAGAATGGTGTCTCTCTCATCCTTTTCCCGAGGTTACCGTAGTCAGCCGGATCCGGTCCGTACCCAGATCAGATGGTTGACCTGCATCTAGACACGACCAAAACACCTTCCTGAATGTCAGCAGAGACCGTGAGCCCCTGCGAAGGCCTCGTGGACATGACAGTCATGGGCACAGATCCGCAGCAGAGACCATAAGAACCAGACAGGTCATCCGCACTGACCCTATGGCCAGCTTCGACTCCATATTGGCGTGATGAATCATAATGACATCGTGTTTGTTTGTTGGCCCTTCGACTGAGCCTGGTTTCTTCCAAGGTTTTTTTCTCCATTCTGTCACCTAATGGAGTTTGGGTTCCTTGCCACTGTCGCCTCTGCCTTATAGCTTAATATTCACCAATAATTGTTCTCACTGTACTGACACTGCATGAGAACTGAACTGAGCTGGATGATGACATAATTTTTTGCAGAACTGCTTTATAGATAATGATCTTTACAACGGATCTGGATCAACACTGAACACTGAAAATAATCTTTCCCGTTTATCACTGTAAAGCAGCTTTGAAACAATCTGTATTGTATAAAGCGCTACTGTATAAGGTGACTTGACTTCAATTTCTACACATTTTAATGCAAGCAAACCTCCAATTACTCGCCTCTTCATTGACCTATGTAAAGTGTCCTTTAAAGTGTAATTAGCATCATTGATGCAGCTCCGAGTGAACCCTGGCATTAGGCAGCACACTGGGGCTGATCTACAGAGAGACGCTCCATCTGATCAGAGGTTAATCTAATTTCAGACTCACAGAGTGGCAGATCACACAATCTTTGAAGAGGGGGAGAAGATTAAAAACGAGAGAGGGGAGGGATAAAGGAACACGGCGCGAGTCGTGACCTGACGTGGGATGTCAGTGAGAGAGAGATAAAGAGGAGGAGGAAAAATAAGTGCTCTAGTACCTGTTTGAAATGATAGCAGATAAACCCAGCTGACATCAACCCCAGTAAACAGAGACATTCATCCTTGAGAATGCATGAGATAAATATTCTATTCATATATACAAGCACGGGTGACACAGGTCGATTTCCAAGTAAATTGAAAACATAATCTCAAATGCTTTTTCGCTTTCTAAAAAACCTCTTAGAATGTGGCTCACACAAGCAGGTAAGAAGAAACATTAAAGCCACTCACTCTGAAGCCCCATTCACACTGACAACGCTTTTTAATCTCAGGAGGTCACCAGCTCGCTGTTCAATGGTAAAAACATTTGATTTTTGACAAAGAATCAGCATTCTTGCTGCAAAACATTCACATTTTGAAGGAGAAATAAATTTGCATTTGACTTGCAGCACATATCATGAACAAGATGAATGTTTATTAATTAAACTTATAGAATGATTGTTATATTATATTGCAGTATGTGTGGAAACATGAACATGAGGTGTACACCTATATTCAATGTCCAGTGTCTTCATTCACTGCTTTCCTAATTTTTTTGAGTCATTAGATTGGCCACTCCCACATTGTGACATCAATATTTGATGACGCTTCTGCCAGCGATAAAATACTGATGTAAATACTTGCTGTTCTACGCAATTGTGCAATCTTCATCACAGTTGCCTTAAGTCTGATAGCAGTCTCTGATATGGAAAGCAAGCCCTTTGTAACCTATCCATATATCCAATGAAACAGAAATCAGCATCGTTGCACAAGCGTCTCTCGTATTACCCTCTTTTATCAGCCTTAATCATTCCCCCCTTTCCCTCACAAACGACACCCATTACAACACAAATCCTCAGAGAAATGGCGTGCCTGAGGCAAAGACAAGAAGGAAATGACAAAAAGGTTTAGATTGAGAAACCAAACTAATGAGTTTACAAAAGAAGAACAAAAGCAAAAGTCATGATGAGTCAAGCATGTTGATCTATCTAGTAATGCAATTATGGAACAAAGAATTGAATAATTTTCCCATTGTTTAATTGGTACTGTCAATATTTTTGGTAAAAACAAAAATAGTAGATTAAAACCAATCAAATAAATTAAATAAGAAACGAGAATTAAATAAAATAAAACTAAAATAAAACCATGAATACAATTTTATATATATATATTATGAACAGTACAGAATGTATTATTTTTAACATTTACTACATTATTAAAATGTAAAAGTTGTATTTGTTAGCATTTGTTAATGCACGTGAACTAACTGAATTTTTATTAACTAACATTAACCAAAAAATTGATAAAGTCATGTGAGGATTTATGTATAAATGTAGGCTATTTAGTCAAATACTCTACAAGATATGGACTATTAAACGATTTGTTTAAGAGACATTTTGTAAACTGTTATGAGCCTCAACTCAAAGCAGCTTATTCTAGAAAGTTTCATTTTAAACTATCACATAATCAACACAGTGAATGAAAATCATACTGTGAGCTGTGGTTTATAGCGGTTTATAGGTAAAATGAAAAATGAATGGCCTCAAGAGTGATCCATCGGTGAGCTGGTCTACGAGCCCCGCTCGCCATTTCAATTTACAGCTTGAATAATGTACCTCCTAAAAACGAACCGCTGAGCCTCATACTTCATTTCTACAAGACTCCATTAAAGGACTGATTTGTTCATTTTTCAGCATTTCAACTGTAGGGAGATTTCCTTTAGGGCGTTCAGAAGTCCACTGTTGTGAGAATACAGCAGGAGTCAATGCCCCAACCCGGATTGAACCGGTTATATGTTTGACTGTAAATGTAACTAGTTTGAAATCTAAAGACAAAATCCACCCTGCAGGTTTTCACTATAAAGCTCTTTGACTCTAAGTATATCTATCCTTAAGGGTGCACTAATCTTTTCAAAGACTCCACTTTAGCTGTTAGCCAAACGATGACATTAGGGCCACATCTGCGCCCCTGGCACACACCACCTGTTATCATGGGAGTAAAATCACAGCCAATCAAAACTACTGCTCTAGACCGAGCTCTCTTACTGAGCAGCTGTGCAAATTAACCTGCGCTCAGGCGCAGCACACAGGCCAAGAATCTGGGTGCAGTGAGCTGAGCAGTCCTGTTCCATCCCAGCCGTTGCCATTCCATTCTGATCCATTTCATTCCATTCCATTTATTCCATCTGATTATATTCCACTCAATTACATTCCATTTCATTAGCCTTGGCAACACCAAATCCAGTTGGGGCCAGGAGAGGTTTGGCAGGCCTATTGTGCTAGATCAACCTGCCATTTTTGTAGTGCTTATATGTATCTGCCCTCTATAATCGCAATAAAGACTGAGCATATGGGTGCTAATGAACCAGTTTGTTGAGGCATGTAAGGTATTGTAAAGTGAGCGTGGCACTACAGTGTCAGCTAGTATGACTTGGCTAAATGCTAAATATGCTGGTATTTACCAGTATGTCATGTCATGGCAGTGGCTTAGGTGATGGTTGCAGATCTGTTCTACCGGCTACAGGGAAAACTGTATTATTATTTTTTAAATAAAATAAATAAATTGCAACAAATAGCCTAGCCTTAAAGTTTGTTTCTCTCCTTGCATGTTTAAAACTGTTACTTCATTGTCGTTTATATGTTCAATTATGAAGACAGGAAAAACACAGAGATTACCTATTGAGTCTTCAACAGGTGGCACTATGTGTGTTGCGTACGATACAATAGACAAATAAAATTTGATTTCATCCATGGGTAAATACATTTGTTATTATATTTTCGATGAATACCATTTGTGGATGTATGTTTTGTTGTGTTGATTCGGAGAACTTGATACCCAGGCGTACAGTGTATCACGGAGATAATTGGACGGAGTAATGTAGAGCGGTGAGGAGGTTTCACACAGGTTTAATTGTATCACCATCTCTGTGAACCTTGTCGAATTTGTTTTTCTGCTCTTTTCTGGTTCTTTTGTGAACGTTGAAAACTGGAACTGTTTATTTTCTATTAAATTGATAGACAACATTTGAAAATAAATTGTTTAATTTGACATCATTAAATGAATAAACTTCAAGTAAAAAGAACCCCCTAATGTGTACCTGGTGGTAAATCTAAATCCCCGGTCACAAAATTAAAAAACGAAACAACTTTAAAACCTGATGAAAACACTCAGGATGACTTTTGGGGTCTTGTGATCTATGTTTACGATCTGTATGCCTTATTACTAGGTGGTGATAGTGAAGCTTAAAAAGCGAGGAAAGTGAAGTAGACAAAGAGCAGCAGTGATGACATCAGTGATTTCAGAGGGATTTCAGGTTGTCTCTGATGAGAACCTAAATGGATGTTTCATTGTAGGGAGCGTGGTTTGTTACTGCGGGACGCAGTTGGACACACTTGGAAAAAGGGGCATTTGCAAGGTTAGAATTTTGTGTGTAAAGTGCAACTAGTGTGGCAGAAACGACATACTTCACCTTTAAACTCCCAAAATGTGAAGTAATATTCTTCTTTAAATCAAATGGTTTATTTTCTTATAGTGATGCCTCAGCCAGTTTGAAGAGCCAGATTGGAGTTGATAATCTCTTGAATCAGCCTGAGCTGAAGTATGTTTCCTCTCGCTCATCTGTCCAACACACTAATCTCTGGGATAAAATAGCTATGGCTAATCGTATTAGCTTAATCACACTGACCACTTGAGGTTGCACAGCTTTGAGTGGATTTCTAAAACAGCCACTACAGAATGCTGCATTCCACCCTGTAATCCTCTACTGCAGCCCAGAGTGATATAAAACACACATGCAAACACACTTACACGTGTACAAACACAAATGAGCTCCAATGGGACAATTGAATGTGTCCCATATTCCTGCTTCAGAGACAAGTCAAATCTGATTGATTGCTCAGAGCACAATTGGAGCAGAATATACGTATACATATATACATATACATTTTATTTGTATATATTTTTCTGGGTATCAAATCTACAACTTGAGCTACAGAAACACTTGAAATGGATATGCAAAAATAAAATGGACCCACACTGGACATAATTTCACCTCCTCCCACCCCATCATAATAAAGTAAATTCTGGCAATTACAGCTTCTTCAATATGTGAACTTGTGCAACCTTGTAATATACTGTTTTTTATTTATTTAAATAAAGTGTGCCTGTAATTCTGTTTCAATAATTGCATTTTGAACCTCTTTTAACCTCAACAAACCCAGTTTAATTTTTCTCTTCAATTAACTTTTCATTACTGACTCATTAGCACACTATAGTCAGAGGAGAAAATAGAATAATAAATGATTAAGTTGTACGTACCTTTTTCTCAGACTCTTTTCATAAGAATGAACAAAAGTGTTTCCAACAGAAACCATCACCCACTTTTAATTAAAACACTGCACACCGTTATTTCATCTAATGAAAAATTATTTGCACAGATCAGCAACAATAGAAATATGAAAACAAAACAAGATTAGCCCAGCAGCTGTATAAGCATGCAACAAAACCGAGAGAGACTGCACAAAAAAAATTCTGCAGTCAAAAAGACTAAGATGTTACTCAATTATATTTTATTACCTTGAATTATGTCCAAAAGTGCTTTGCATAAAACATTCTGCAGATTGCAAGTGTCTACACTCAACTGGAGATCTGGAACTCTCATTAGTTCGGCATCAGCAAGGGTTGTACATATTTAAACGTGTTGTTCTGCTCATGGTTGAGAATTCTAGAACTTGTGACTGTGACACTGGGAAAAGTGTGATTGTGTTCAGTACCAAGGAAGCACTTCATCTCCTCTGAGTGAAGAGGAGCTCTGTAATGACAGGATAGATGGCAAGCCAGCAGGGGGTCTTCAGGAACAGGTTGTGCAAACTCACATCTGATTCGACACATACACACACGAACACTCTGTGAGGCCTAAGGCAGACAGGCATATCATTTTCAAACTAAAAGACTTGGTGATAGACAATATGAATGACAGTGAGAGATAGAGTTGGGCACATTATGATGGGATTGTTATGTATAATTATTTTTGTAGTAGAAAACGTTGTGGCACCAAGGTAGGCCTTGGTGGTAGGCCTCAATCCGGGCCGGGGTATGTGTGTCAAGTCAAGTCAAGTCACTTTTATTTATATAGCGCTTTTTACAATACAGATTGTATCAAAGCAGCTTCACAGTGATAACATGAAAAGAATACAACAAAGTTTGTTTCTAGAAGAAACTTGCATCATCATGCACCTTAAGTAAGGCAGATCAATAATATTGTTGAATAATAAATGTCCCCAACTAAGCAAGCCAAAATGCCAAGGCAAACAGTGGCAAGGAACCAAAACTCCATCAGGTGACCTTGGGAGAAACCAAGCTCCGTCGAGGGCCAGTTCTCCTCTGGCCAACGAGCGAACAGTGTGTGATTATGATTCAGGCAGCATTACAGGTCAGAAGTCAGATTGGATCAGAATATTCAGAATATTAATCCAGTTCCATCTGGTTGGAGGTCGGAGTCATCACGCTGGTATTGAGGCGTTGAGGATCAGTGCCGATGGCTGTCGTGTCGATGAGGCCTTCACAGGGCTGATGAGGGATGCGTCATGGATGAGTCCAGGTGAAGGTCCACCATCCGATCTGGATACGGCCGGGATCCCGTTGACTTCAGTTACAGGGAAGGAACTAGTTGACACTTCAGGGCTGCGTTGTCATCGTGTCCAGACGCAAGTCCTTCATCAGATCCGGATACGGCCTGGATCCGGTGGACTGCGGTAAACCTCGGATAAACAGAGAGACTAATATTAACGTAGACACCATCCTTCTTATGATGTAATAAGTACATCAGGGAGTGTTCCCAGTTCCGGCTGACCTAAACTATGCAGTCTAAATTGAATTATAGAAGTCTATAATGTGTTATGTGTTTGCTAGGCCAAAGAGATGTGTTTTGGTGCTAAATAGGAAAAGGATATATCGCCAGCAGTCGATTTTAATATTCTAGGTCAGGGGTGCCCAATCCTGCTCCTGCCAAACGACTGACCTGCACAGTTCATCTCCAACCCTATTCAAACACACCTGAAGCAACCAATTGAGGTCTTCAGGATCACTTGAAACTTAAAGGCAGGTGTGTTTGATTAGGGTTGGAGGTGAACTGTGCAGGACAGTCGATCGGCAGGAGCAGGATTGGGCACCCCTGTTCTAGGTATTACCAACTGGCCGGAATTTTGAGATCGCAATAGACGTGAAGGACTATAATGCGTTAAGAGCTCGCTCAAGTACTGGGGAGCTAAACCATTTAGTGCTTTGTAAGTGATCAGCAATATTTTAAAATGTATACAATGTTTAATAGGGAGCCAATGCAGTGTTGACAGAACCGGGCTAATATGGTCATACTTCCTGGTTCTGGTAAAAGGGAGGTATGTGTATTTATTTATACATTCAGGGCTTGACATTAACTATTTTGCCCACCAGCCTCTGTGTCTAGTGGTTTTCCAAAGTTGCCACTCAGCATTTTCACTGGCCACAACTTTGACATCGATACAATGGGGAAAAACTGTCATAAACATATTTTAATATCTCATATAGGCTGCTGTCACTTTAAGACATGATGCACAAATCCTTTATACTGTTTTATATAGCCAATATACTTGGCTTTATGTGCACGCACTTTGGGTGTGAGCACAAAATCAAAATAAACCAAAGTTTACATATTTCAGTATTGTTATTTATTGAAAAAAATCTATATTTTTGAGAACACTATTGCACTTAGATTATTATTTCAGATGCCCTTTTAAAAGGCTACAATTGAAAAAGTATATTATATAAAATTCAACGCCACTGAAATCCACCCGCATTTAACGGGTTGGCGAGTGTTAATGGCAAGCCCTGTATACATATCTACACTGTGGTCATCTGAGACTCCTTCACTGAGGCATGGACACTACAAGACTCCTGAAGCTGTCCTGTGGTAACTTGCACCAAGACGCTAGAAGTAGACCCTTGAAGTCCTGTAGGTTGTGAGGTAAAGCCGCCATGTTTCTCAAACCATTCCTGAACAGTGGCACGGTGCATTATCTTTGGGGCGCCCAACACCCAGTAGCCGGTTTGAGATTTGTCCTTGCTCGAACCAATGTTGGTAAATTCTCACCACTGCTGACCGGGAGCAACCCACAAGCCTTGATGTTTCAGAGATACTCTTACCCAGTCACCTTGACATAACAATTTGGCCCTTGGCCCAAAGCCGCTCAGATCTTTATTCCTGCATGCATTTCTCCTGCATCCAACACGTTGATTACGAGAACTGATTGTTTGCTGACCATCTAATCTACCCAGGCCTTAATATGTTGCCTTGTTAGGAGACGATCAATGATATTTGGTACACCTGTGACTGGTCAATGTTTTGACTCATCCGTATATATATATGTGATCTTATAACATAATAAAATAAAAACTGTTGGTCTCTGGGTTTCTAGCTGTAATTAAAGATGAGGAGGCAAGCCTACCTCCTCCTCATCTCCCCTCTCGCTCTAAACAATGATAAATAAATTGAAACGGGCTTAGGATCTTCTCTCAAAACATTATTCACAAGATCAAACCTTCCAGCGACTATTTGGCTAAATTAAATTACATGAGCGGAAAAACCGGCATGTTTAGATGAAGCTAATCATATCACAACCACGTTTGATTTCCAAAGGTGCGTGCTATGAGGAACATAAATTAAGCATCATGCTGACTGAATGAATGAGAAACTGCAGCAATGTTATCATCATCTGCAATATTCGCCTGGAGAATTCTGATGATTGCATTCTTTATAAACACATTTTTGTTATATATTGGACTATTTTGCTACAGAGCAGGTAAAAGACTAAAAAAAATGTTTTTTTTTTTTTAATGTAATTAATCTTCTCATGGCATAGCTATGCTACAACACAAGAATAAGAACTGCAAGTCGTGAATCATCGCATAAATAGAAGATCGACTTGCCGCTAATGAGAGTTTGATTTCTTTATGTTTGTATATAGTGCTGGTAGTGCCATTTGCCTTTTATAATAAATTCAATTGATGGATGACTCTGTCGCTGGGAAAGATCCATCATGTGAATGACAACACTGCTGTTGCTTATTTAGACAGTGGAACTGAAAGTGCCTATCCTGCACGCGTCTCTGACGTGAGATGGTTGTGGATCATGGAGCCCAAAGCTGTCAGGCATCACCGATTACCGTAGAAATGCCAATTTGTACGTAATTAAAAGACAGAGAGAATCTAAAGACTTTAATTAATTAGACAATAATGGAATAACTATATTATTTACTACTAAAATGTATCATATTACATGGGAAATACCTAGATAGAATGACAGACAGACAGATCGATAGAATGACAGACAGATCGATGGAATGACAGACAGACAGATTGATAGAATGACAGACAGACAGATCGATGGAATGACAGACAGACAGACAGATCGATGGAATGACAGACAGACAGATCGATAGAATGACAGACAGACAGATCGATAAAATGACAGACAGACAGATAGAATGACAGACAGACAGACAGATCGATAGAATGACAGACAGACAGATCGATAGAATGACAGACAGACAGATCGATAGAATGACAGACAGACAGATCGATAGAATGACAGACAGACAGATCGATAGAATGACAGACAGACAGAAAGATCGATAGAATGACAGACAGACAGATCGATAGAATGACAGACAGACAGATCGATAGAATGACAGACAGAAAGATCGATAGAATGACAGACAGACAGATCGATAGAATGACAGACAGACAGAAAGATCGATAGAATGACAGACAGACAGACAGAAAGATTGATAGAATGACAAACAGACAGAAAGATTGATAGAATGACAAACAGACAAAGAGACAGACAGATCGATAGAATGACAGACATACAGAAAGATCGATAGAATGACAGACAGACAGACAGAAAGATTGATAGAATGACAAACAGACAGAAAGATTGATAGAATGACAAACAGACAAAGAGACTGACAAATCGATAGAATGACAGACAGATCGATAGATTGACAGACAGACAGACAGACAGACAGATATATGACATACAGTTTTTGTTCCTTTGGAACAATGTGCATTAATGAACTGCTCACAATAAAACCAGCAATGTGCATTAAGAAAGAAAATGATTTCCTATTTTCTCTTAACAACTAACCACACACATACAGACAAGCAGCTTCTCTCTTTCCTG